>NC_088716.1:37494347-38176014 GCF_963576615.1 Watersipora subatra | reverse complement strand
TGTGCACCCTACAACACATCTACAGAGTATCATTTCGGAGAAGGTTGCAGTGTCACTCCTCAGTATTAGTCATAGTTTTATCGGCTGAACCATGTCATAAGAAAACAATTAGTTTTGTATTAATTTAAAAGTGTGAAGGATACGCATTCATCAAACAAGTAGAATTCAAAGCCAATGATCTAGAGGTAAGAGTTGTACTCCCTGCATCAAATTGTATATGTAAATCATACATCATGATGGTCTTCATCATGTTCAGAATACATCCTTTAAGTTCTAACAACTTGTATAAAAAGAATATTATTTGATACCATTTTTATTATTACTTGTATGATTGGTTATTGTGACATCTACAGCGTCTAAAATAATGTGATCTTTCCTGCTACTATGTGCAACTATTATAACTGTCATCAAAAATGAGTCTAAACCCGCCCAAACTAAGTAGGGAGTGATCGGTGAATATATTAACTAGAACCAGCCATGAATGAACAGTGTAAAACATAAAAACAAATACCTAAAAAGTTGTTAGAGGCCAACCATCTGTCGACATGAAATAAAGCTGCAGTATTAAATATGTTCGTATTCTAAATGTCAAGGTTTTAGAGATGTCAAACGCATTCCACTTTGTTCATCCGAATAAATTATTAAACTCATGAGATACTAGTAATAACATATTTTAACACTCGTTATCTCTGTCTGTTTAATCGCATTCGCTCATCTTCAAGCCATTTTCAAGTCATTTTTTAGCCAGCTATCAATGAGTAACTTTTTAAAATTTTTCTTCTCTCGGGAAACTCGAGAAAACAATTTGCCATATTTCTGTTAAGTGCTAAACAAATAAGCTTGTTTGCATTACCAATCATTGTTAACAATTTACTGCCTTATAGAAGACAACCCATAAAATAGAGCAGTAATGTGCCAGAGATTTTGAGTTTTTGTTAATTTGTAAAAGATGTAAATAGCAATTTCTCTGAAAGGCAATACAATGAACTAATCAGGTGTGTGTATTTCGACTACACTGATACAGACATCTCCTAACACACCTAGTGCTCTGCCTAAAGATTTATTATTTTTATCCTTTATAACTCTGTTGTACTTTGGCACTGAATTGAAATATCTATTTTGTTTTTTTATTTGCATTCCATTTTAACAGGGGAGATTAATCAAAACACACTATAAAGCACTTTCATATATTCTAGCTACTAATTGATCTCACACACAAATCTAGTTTACAAATGATTCAATGCTATTGGATATTATCAAACTGATAACCCAATAAAATTCATCAAATTTAAAGTTGAGTGCTGCTATCGAGAAGCCAAGAGAGTTAAATATTTGTAAAATATAATGGTGAAATTAGGTCAAAACATTTAAAAAGCCCATTTTAATTTTCTATCATGAAACGCGTTTAAACTACAAACAATATTATAGTTAACAAACAAAGCTCATAATGACATAGTGGGTTATCATAGTAACGAGCCTACAAGATACAAGTGCAGTAAATAGTACACGCATCACATGCCAGCAATAAAACAAATTCAAAGAAATTCAAATTCTGGCACCTCGATGGTAAAGGTGTGTGCTATTATAGTTATGTTAAAAAATAAAACTACAGGTGTGTAAGAGGAGCACGCAATCATCACAGTATTATCTTTTGGCATCATGGCTTCATTATCGATTTGTCGCAGCTCTATATTGAAACTCCTACGAGAGTACTTACATTGTTGAGAGTACTCACAGTATATTTTGAGTAAGTTGAGAGATGGGAAGAAAGAAAACATGTTCATTCGCAGGACGAATTTCTAGACAAATCGAGAATATGAATGGATGTACAGAGTGGATCTGTGAAGGAAATTTGCTTGGCAAGCTTTCTGCAGTGACGATCTAAAGAATAATTTTGGTGTAGTTATTCCTTTTGTTTTTAAAAATACCAACCATTAAAATAATGATTTAATAGTTATGAAAGAATAGACTATCACTTGCGAGTGACTGCTGAAGTTCATCCTTCTTGTCATTATCTAGTTAACACTGAAAAACCGAAGTGCGAGAAAAAATCAAGGATTAGCACACAACGATTTCCCATACTCAATCAGATAACCTACATGTACATGTACAGAGTTTTAGAAGAAGATCAAGTAACAAGAGTAACAAGAAGACTAATATGAATAATAATAGTAATAAGAACAAGTAAGAAAAGAACAAGGAAAGAACCGAGAACAAACAAGGAGCAAGATATTTGAACCAACTACATGTATGTAAAGGAAAACTACAATGAAGGGTCTATTTATTACCTTTTGTCAGGAATAGAAATGAATGTGCGGAGTGAAGCTGACTGATATTATAGATTATAGATTGAACCAAACTCATGAATACATAATAACTGGTCTGTACAAAATAAATTTGTAACCGAACAAGTTTGCTCATAAAAACTTGTAATAAGTAAATCCTATAACTGTAGAGCCTTGAGGAAATTGAATTAACAGAAACCTAAGAAATGCATTCGCTGAGCTTTTTGCAGAGGATACTTAAAGTATAAAACTTTAGACAAATCAAGGTCATGTGCAGAGATTTGCAAAGAACTGACTAATATTTAGGTGCCATTAGTTGATGTTGAAAGGATATGCTCAGAAGAATCTATAGTTGTAACATTTAAACAAGTTTGTTTCAGATTGAAAATATTACTTAACACTTGTGAAATTATTCATGTTTTTAGAAACTATCAGAAAATCTTGGGTAAGTTGGGAGATTGAATAGAAGGAAATGTCCTCTTTAGATTGTCTGTAGAGAAGAATCACAGAACAAGTTTATTTTCTGACTAATCAAACTCATGAACTGATTGAAACTAGCAGATCTGCAAGTTTGTATAATGCTTCAAATGGTCACCATCACTTGAGATATACAAAGGGATACAAACTGCTAGAAAGTTTAGTAGTGAATCTTGAGTAGATAGAGCCTAAAGTTATCAGAACTTGAGAGAATTTCGGTAATGCATTCTCAGGACTTTCTACATAGGAGATTGACAGAATAAACTTAATCATAGGGGGACCAGAATATAGAGTTACTGTAGATTATCATCAAACATATAATAAGTATACAATATACATTCTCATCAGACATATACAATATAAAATATACATTATCATCAGACATATATACAATATACATTATCATCAGACATATATACAGTATGCAATATACATTCTCATCAGACATATACAATATAAAATATACATTATCATCAGTCATATAAACAATATACATTATCATCAGACATATATACAGTATACAATATACATTCTCATCAGACATATGCAATATAAAATATACATTATCATCAGACATATATACAGTATACAATATCATCAGACATATATACAATATACGTTATCATCAGACATATATACAATATACATTATCATCAGACATATATACAATATAAAATATACATTCTCATCAGACATATATACAATATACATTATCATCAGACATATATACAATATAAAATATACATTCTCATCAGACATATATACAATATACATTATCATCAGACATATATACAATATAAATTATCATCAAACATATATACAATATAAAATATACATTCTCATCAGACATATATACAATATAGAATATACATTATCAGAAGACAATCTTTATTGATAAATAAGATCAAAGTTTGGGAACGAAGGAACTCTGACACTCTGCAGAAAAACACCAGGTAATCAACTTTGTTTGGTAATTCCTCAGAAATTAGACATAAAAAGATGTAATTATGGTTAACTGCACAACAGTCTTTGTAAATCTATCTCAGATACAGATCATCTTTTAGATGATCTCTTCCAAGATTATACATGATAGGATTCATGACAAAGGTAAGTAAAAAAAATGTAACCAGAAAGAACAACAGAAAAGAGGCTGCAGAATTCGGAGAAAAAAAAGAGGTGCCCATATTAGGCAATAGCATGCTAGCTACTAAACATCTTATAAAAATAAAAAACAAAAATCATTTTAGAAAGAGGGACAATGAAAAAGACAATTGAAAGGAAAACCAATTAATGTAGGCTGAAAGGCTAAAAGATCAAAACAGTTCTAGAAGAAATTAGAAAGAAGATAGAATTCTGATAAAAGAAATTATGATGCACTCCAAAGCAAAACATTCCAAGGCAGATGAATTTATCTAAATTTTATAGTAACAATGAAAAAGGACAAGAAAAGCTGCAAAAAATGTATCAGTCATTACTATATATTATTATATATCTCACTATATATTACTATATATATCACTATATATTATTATATATATCACTATATATTATTGTTTCAATAGGCATGCAAACTATCTCACTGACTTTCAACAGAAAAAGTCAAGATATCAAGTGATTGAATAAAAAATACCTTCAATTTTTAGGCAGTAATACAGCTGTGAACTTCAAAGTGAAAAAGAGATTGTCATAAGGCAACTATAAAATAAGTATGGTAAAGTTGAGTTCCAGAGTTCAGCTTTTAAGATTCAAAGTACAAAACATATTCAGAAGTTTCTCTACTCTATTTTTATTTTTAAAAAGCTGCTGAAAATCGTGTCAGCTCTGAAATACTGTATAAAAAAGCACCTGTCATCATAACAGTGTTATATCCAGCATCATGGCTTCATTACCGATTTGTACAGCCCTATATCGAGACTACTACTAAAGTATTCACATAGACATTTGAAAACATCATTGAGTGTTGAGTAAATTGAAAGATGGGGACAAAGGAAACTCATGGAACAAATTTAAAACAAATCAGGAATAGATGTACAGAGCAGAAATATAATCTGTAGCTCTCTGCAAGAAAAACCTAAGTCCAATACACTTTGTGTAGTTATTCCTTGTTTTTTTTAGAAATGCTACAAATTCTACATATGGAAAGATACACATCTCTGGTGAGTAATCATTGAGTTCATCTTTTTTGCAATCAGCTAGTTAGTACTGATAAACTACTATGTAAGAACGTATGAAGGACCAGCACACAACAATCTTCTACACACATTATTGCAATCTAGTGTTTTGATGGAGAGAACAAGCAAATAGAAATCAACTGAGAAAAGAACAAGCGAAGAACCGAAAACAAATGAGAAATTACCTTTAAATTTAAATTTGAATTAACCATAAAAAGGAGAACTATAATTCCAGCAGCATTTAATAACCTTTATACCATTTAATAACCTTTATAACCTCGTATGTCTACACACATAAATGTAGGTTTTCTACACTTACATTTAAAAGTGTAGCTACCCATTGTATACTCATTTCCGTATTACATTCCACTGTTTCACTGTAGTCGATAGTTATATCTCTGTTCCTTGTTTAGTGTACTACTTGACTAACTTGAGTTTGTGTGAATATTCTCTGTGAGTACGTCTGCTCAGCTTGCTGCAAGCAGACGCTGTGCAAATGTTTAAGAGTATTGTTGCATAAACAACGGCTCTGGGCAGGTGGCAAGGAAACCTTGACAACTGGAGTCATGGCCAGTTCAAGACACCAATTTAAGGTTGGATGTCACTGCCAGTGGCCTTTTTTAGCTTTTGAACCCAACCTAATTTTTGAAAACTGTTGGGGACTGTACATGTCATACTGAGCCAGACTCGGTCATAGCCAAGCTGAGTGGAATGGGAGGGGGGTCTGCCTCTCACTATATCACAACACGCACCCCTATCGAAAGGCAGAGCTGTTCTGTGCCTGTTCATTACGTGTTGCATGCTATTCATTGTCACTCTTTATGACAAAACAGACAATTATATGTATGAACTCTTTGCACTGAGTTTTGTACTTGTGGAGCAGTAAAGGTAGTGCATAAAACTTTTACAAAACAAGGCATTCTAGACCAACAGGTTATGGCTGATCTCTGAATTATAATCTCCGTAACTTGTATGACATGTACTTTTTTAGCTCTACTGCTGGAGACATGCCCGGTAGCAGAGCTCTACTGCTGGAGACATGCCCGGTTGCAGAGCTCTACTGCTGGAGACACGCCCGGTAGCAGAGCTCTACTGCTGGAGACATGCCCGGTAGCAGAGCTCTACTGCTGGAGACATGCCCGGTTGCAGAACTCTACTGCTGGAGACATGCCCGGTAGCAGAGCTCTACTGCTGGAGACATGCCCGGTTGCAGAGCTCTACTGCTGGAGACATGCCCGGTTGCAGAGCTCTACTGCTGGAGACACGCCCGGTAGCAGAGCTCTACTGCTGGAGACATGCCCGGTAGCAGAGCTCTACTGCTGGAGACATGCCCGGTTGCAGAGCTCTACTGCTGGAGACATGCCCAGTTGCAGAGCTCTACTGCTGGAGACACGCCCAGTAGCAGAGCTCTACTGCTGGAGACATGCCCGGTAGCAGAGCTCTACTGCTGGAGACATGCCCGGTAGCAGAGCTCTACTGCTGGAGACATGCCCGGTTGCAGAGCTCTACTGCTGGAGACATGCCCGGTTGCAGAGCTCTACTGCTGGAGACATGCCCAGTTGCAGAGCTCTACTGCTGGAGACACGCCCAGTAGCAGAGCTCTACTGCTGGAGACATGCCCGGTAGCAGAGCTCTACTGCTGGAGACATGCCCGGTTGCAGAGCTCTACTGCTGGAGACATGCCCAGTTGCAGAGCTCTACTGCTGGAGACACGCCCAGTAGCAGAGCTCTACTGCTGGAGACATGCCCGGTAGCAGAGCTCTACTGCTGGAGACATGCCCGGTAGCAGAGCTCTACTGCTGGAGACATGCCCGGTAGCAGAGCTCTACTGCTGGAGACATGCCCGGTAGCAGAGCTCTACTGCTGGAGACATGCCCGGTAGCAGAGCTCTACTGCTGGAGACACGCCCGGTTGCAGAGCTCTACTGCTGGAGACACGCCCGGTTGCAGAGCTCTACTGCTGGAGACATGCCCGGTTGCAGAGCTCTACTGCTGGAGACACGCCCAGTTGCAGAGCTCTACTGCTGGAGACATGCCCGGTTGCAGAGCTCTACTGCTGGAGACATGCCCGGTTGCAGAGCTCTACTGCTGGAGACACGCCCGGTTGCAGAGCTCTACTGCTGGAGACATGCCCGGTAGCAGAGCTCTACTGCTGGAGACATGCCCGGTAGCAGAGCTCTACTGCTGGAGACATGCCCGGTAGCAGAGCTCTACTGCTGGAGACATGCCCGGTAGCAGAGCTCTACTGCTGGAGACATGCCCAGTTGCAGAGCTCTACTGCTGGAGACACGCCCGGTTGCAGAGCTCTACTGCTGGAGACATGCCCAGTTGCAGAGCTCTACTGCTGGAGACACGCCCAGTTGCAGAGCTCTACTGCTGGAGACATGCCCAGTTGCAGAGCTCTACTGCTGGAGACATGCCCAGTTGCAGAGCTCTACTGCTGGAGACATGCCCAGTTGCAGAGCTCTACTGCTGGAGACATGCCCGGTTGCAGAGCTCTACTGCTGGAGACATGCCCAGTTGCAGACAGCAATTTACCTTGCTCTCTAGTTTGTATTTGGAACACTTGCGATTTGCTAGTCAAAGCAGTCTTTCACATTACACCGAAGACTGTAGAACAATACCTGGCAATATAATTTCATTACCGATTACTTTTGATCCTATGATAAGCTTCAAAAGTATTCATAGCGGTGAAATCTGCATCAGTAGATATCAGTTAAATATGTAGTGAGCCAGTAAAAAAGTCAAAATAATTAGCTTTGTTGAGTCACCCCCCTCTTTACTTTCGTGATTAGCAACAGATGAGACAGCTGCCTTCTTACTTACTAAACATGGAAAGATACACTACTACTGTAAAGAAATATTATATACTAAAAATTTCACTGTCATACAGCCCACGACCAAAGTGATATTGGAAAAAAGAAAGGGTACTGATGGTTGAGAAATGCAATATTAGCAGTCAAATGGCACTGCAGCGCAATAGGATAACTGCCATGGTAGCTGTAATGTACTGGGTGCGGGTGTTATTATATACAACAAACAGCAATAATGAAAGGAAAAGATTATATGTTTATATCTCTCCCCTGCAATAGGAGAAATGCAATATTGGCCAATATTAGAAGTAAAATGCACTGATGTTATTAGAATAACCATTATTATTAATATAGTAATAATATAAAACCAATGCACTATTTTGTTTACATTTCAAAATGTCATAGATAACGATATCAAGAAGTATCAAAAAGAATATCCAAACTTAGTAATAGTAATACAGTAATAATAGAAAACCAATGCACAATTTTGTTTACATTTCAAAACGGCATAGCTGACATAATCAAGAAGTATCAAGGAGAATATCCAAACTTATAATTAAATATGGTAATCTCATAAGAATCGTTAAAAAAATATCATCGTCATTTCCTTTACTTACACTGCGTTGGACATCAGTTAGAATACCAAAGTTCTCAAATGTGTCTAAAATGTCAGTTACTTTGAAATCGGCAAAAATGAAACAATTTCAGTACTCCTACATTAATTACAAAAACCTTCGGCAATTCGACAATGCTATAGACTGGTGAAATGTGCACGTTTTTTTTGTGAAATGCGCAGGACTTAATCGTTCTATTCCCTGTCGCTCGGCGTTTTAATTTCGGGTTTTAACTTTGATAAAAGTGAGGCTTAGCAAGTTTTAATAATGATTTTCATCCAAATAAATCTGTCTATTTGTGTATACTCCGATCAGATGGGTAAGTTTTAAGATAAAGCCGATGTTTACAAAAACTTGGTAACATATTTAAATAGGTTTGTATGTGTTTTGTATCGTTATTATACTTTAAAGACTCCACAAAACGATGGTTTAATTTGTTGATGAAATTTTTATACAAGGGTTTGCCTCATTGTTGATGAATAATTTTCGGGATTTGTGTGCACATGTGCATTTATCATAAATCTCCCAATCAATCGCTTCACTCTTGTTTGGTCGTGGGATTACTACATGGTTTCTGTTCGGACATTACAATGGACAATCAATGCATTATATATATATATATATATATATATATATATATATATATATATATATATATATATATATATATATACTTGGGATGTCTTTTACCAATTCATTGTAAACTCAGTACTGGAATAAAAAACATTACAGTGAGAACACAACATATAATTGGAGACAAGGACACTCTTCAACTGTACATTCTACACTTCAACTCTACTTTAGATTTTCCCTATGTCTACTTAAACTGATCAACTGATTCAACTGCTGACTCAACAGATGGTTCTTTAAAGAGAACAAATGGAACAGCAGAAGGAGCAAATAAAACAGCAGAGACTGCAGCAGGGAGAGCAGCTGGAGCAGCAGAAAGAAGAAAGTAGACAGCTGATCAAACTTTAACACAGAAGACCAAAATAAAAGCAGGAGGAACTACTCCTAACTTTACTGCTTTTGACCCAAATACAAAGCTGTGGACAAACTATTTACTACACTTCAGTACATTCATAGGAGCCGATTCTATTACTAAAGACAGAGTTCCACAGATATTTTTAACCAATCAATTAAAAGTTATTTACAAACAATTAACTGATTGATCTTATCAATAAACTCCCAAGAAAGAAGTCAACAAACTGACAATGGAAGATATTGAAAAATACATGATGACTCAATATAACTTTAGAACTTTTATCATTAGAGAAATATATCGTTACTGGAGCAATATGAAAAGAAATCCAGGAGAGGCAATTCAAGAGTTAGCAGCAAAAATAAGACATGATGCTACAACTTGTGACTTAGCAAGTATTTCCGATGCACAAGATGAAGCTTTTCGTATAAGATTCATCTGCTCAGTCGAAAATGAAGCAATACTTAAAGAACTATTTAAATTGAAAGATGAAGACCTTACTTTTGCCAGAGCTATCAAAATTGCTATGGAAACGGAAGAAGCAGTGAACGTGGCAAAGGAAACAGTCTATGGTGCAGCAAATCCTGTCAAGGTGGTAAACAAGAAGACGACAACTTCAAAACCGCCAACATCTGCAGATCAACAGGATTGCTACCGGTGCAAAAAATCTAACCACAAATCTACCAAATGCAGATATAAGAAATCTACCTGCAATTACTGTAAACTCGCAGGACATCTAGAAGTCGTCTGCCGTAAAAAGCGGAAAGGTGCTAAGCCTCTGAACTTAGTGAAGGCCGTCAAAAGCGTCAACACTAATCCACAGCTACATGTCAGTTTTGATTTACAAGGTCACACAATGACCTTAGAAGTGGCCCTGGAGTGAGAGACAACTTCATACTCCTGGACAACTGGAGGAAAATGGGGAGCCCTACATTCAAAACTAAAGAAGTTCATAATGAGTCCGCAACAAAAGACAACATCAACATACTAGGAGCCTGTCTCGTCAAAACAAAGCTAGATTCACATCAACATGAGAAACAATTACATTTTGTCATAAGCAAAATACCAAATCTCAACCTTCTAGGAAGAAATGGTATTCGACAACTTGGAATCTCAGTTGATGGATTAGTTAACCAATGTCAACCGCAGGAGATTAAGCAAATCAAATCCGATGGAAACTTACGAGCAGCATGTGAAAGACTTACTTTGGAGTTTCCTGATTTTCTGAAGAAAAAATTGGGATGCCTGAAAGATTTTGAATTGGATATACGTTTCAAAAAAGATGCACAACTCATATTCTGCAAAGCTAGACCAGTACGTTTTGCCATTCAAGAGGATCTAGCTCAAGCCTATGATGCCAGAATTGCAAGAGGATTATTGGAACCAGTTCAATTCAATTCTTATGGTACACCAGTGGTACCAATTGAAAAAGCACTGCTGCCTGGACAAACCAAAAGAAAACTTTGAGTATGTGGAGACTACACTGTAACAGTGAATCATCAGTTGGAGACACATAGACAACCTATTCCACTACCAGAAGATCTGATGAGAAAACTGGGAGAACATGGTTTCACTATAATTGACTTGGCTGATGCGAATAATCAGATTAATCTGACACCTTAAAGTCAAAGAAGATTAGCTCTCAGCACGCACAGAGGAGTTCTACTACAGAAGAGATTACCATTTGGGATTAGCTCTGCCTCAGGATACTTTTAACAAATCATGGAACAACTAACTCAGGATCTTCCAGGAGTTGCTGTTTATCTTGATGACATTCTAGTAAGTGGAGACACAGCTGAAGATCACCTGAGGAACCAGTGTAGAATTCTACAAAGAGTTCAAGACAGAAAACTACGAAGTAGACTGGGGAAATGCAAATTTGCGCAAGAAACTGTGGAATACCTTGGACATCAACTTTCTAACCATGGAATAGCCAAGAGAGCTGGAGTAGAAGCTTTAAAAAAGATGCCAGCACCTACCGATGTTGCTACTCCCAAATCTTTCCTGGGATCAATTCAGTTTTACCACAAATCTCTACCAGATCTGTCTATAATTACAGTACCTCTCCAGAAGTTACTCAAAGGAGAACAATGGCACTGGAATACAGAACAACGGACTGCATGTTTGAAGCTGAAGGAGATGCTATGAGCAACACAGTGTTGGCACACTTTGACCCTTATCTAGATATCAGGATTACTTATGATGCATCAAACGTTGAGCTAGGAGCGGTACCCTTTTACTGATACAAAGATGGCAGTAATAGACCAATTTCTCATACTAGAAAGACACTTACCAATACTCAGAGAAAATACAGTCAAATTCAAAAGAAATCACTATCTATCATCTATGCACTAAACAAGTTTCACCAGTTTATTTATGGAAGGAAGTTCATCTTGGTGACAGATCACAACCCTCTACTAGCACTGTTTGGACCAACTAAAGCAACACCCGCTATGGCAGCAAACAGACTGGCAAGATGGGCTCTTACTCTCAACCAATATGACTATACCATTGAATATAGGAAAGCCTCTGAATGTGGAAACGCAGATGCACTCCGTCATTTACCCATTGGACATGATGATAAGTTTGATGGAGCAGAAGAAGGCGAAGATATTGACGCAGTCTGCACAATCAAACACATTGGAAGTCAGCTGAATCCAACAGATCCTGGTATTCTAAAAAAAGAGACTGCTAAGGATTCTGTACTCAGCACAGTGATGAGATATCTAAAGGATGAATGGTCTAAATAGCATGACGGCAACCAAGCTGGAACCATGACTAAAGGCTATTCTGTAAAAGACTTCAAAAAACTTGAGATGTCATTGTCAGCTGACAGCGGATGCTTGATGTATGGAACAAGAGTTGTCATATCACTATTTCTACAAGGACAAGTTTTTCAACTTTTACATCTTGGACACTTTGGCATGCAGAGAATGAAGCAACTTGCTAGAACTGCTGTTTACTGGCCCAGGATGGATCAAGACATCACAAATACTGCACACCGATGTACTTCATGCAATAAGCATCAAAACAAGCCGGATCATCTACCAAATCACCCTTGGATGATGCCAGAAAACCATGGAACAGAGTACACGTTGACCATGCAATTAGCTTAATGGGAACCAACTATTTGGGGTTAGTGGATGCCTACACAAAGTATCCATGTATACATGCTACCATTTCAGTATCAAACAAGGCTACCACAGATTTACTTGTGAAGGTCTTTGCTCACTTTGCATATCCGCATACCATAGTGTCTGATAATGGAACTACATTTACGTCTGAGGAATTTCAAGAATGGTGCAGAAATCGGGGAATCATTCACCTGACAGGAGCATCATACCATCCTACAGAAAGGCTAGTTCAATCCTTTAAACAAGCACTCAAGAAGTCGGATCTCTCAGCTCAGTCTGCTTTGCAAGAATTCTTGATGATGTATAGGAGAACGCCACTGTCTTATGGTTACACACACAGTGAACTGCTCAATGGGAGACAAATCAGAATTAAGATCGATACATTACTGCCATCATCGGCGCACTTAACTCAACGCAAACAGATTCATGATAACCGATCAACTAAAACAGTTCATTATTACACAGTGGGAACACCATGCTATGCTTTATACTGTGTACCCAAAAGAGATAAACAGCCTAAATGGGTGGAAGCTGATGTTATCAAAGTATTTGGCAGCAAAACAGTCAATGTTAGAATACTACCCAGAGGACCAACCTGGAAGAGACATCTGGAACAGCTTTGTCCGAGACCTGCTTTACCAGAAGATGCCGAACCACCTGCCAAAATACCAACCACTCCTAGCAGTCTTCCAAAATCACAACCATTGCCTGCAGCTTCAGTACCAAAACCAAAAAGACAAAATCCAAAATTACCTGATGGCAATGAATACGACAGGGACAATTCCAGACGCTCAAAGAGACAATTTAATCGCTAAAGTCACCCATACAACTTCAAGCTAGCAGGGAGGTGTTAGAACATTACAATGGAAAATCAAGGCATTACATTGTGAATGAAATTTACTATGTCATTCTAGTACCATACATATGTAGCTGGTTGTTTATAAAATAATTACATATTAAATTTACTTGCTTAATGTATAATTCAAAGAGAATATTTTTGCTATAACAGCTCTCTATACATATATATACTTGGGATGTATCTTACCAATTCATTGTAAACTCAGTACTGGAATAAAGAACATTACAGTGAGAACACAAGTTTCATTATCAATTAGTCATGAACTTTCTTTAAAACTCCAACAAGAGTATTCATGAGCTTGTAAATGTTTTTGCAAATACGAAGGCAATTGAGAGAAAAACAGGAGAAAAGGTATATGGAGAACTTTCTTCAGAAGAGAACCACAGAAGCCTTGGAAGGCCAAATCAGATTATGGAAGTAGAAAAGAAATGAAGAAAAAAAGATTTGGAAGAGAAAAAGAATACCTCCTTTTTCAATTTTCACAATATCCAATTAACAACTAATTGTGGTTAAGAATAGATGTATGGCGCTGAACCGAGTGGTATAGAACCCAAATTATCAGTTATTACCTAAAAAAAATGCCTAAAAAATGAATAAAAATGTAAAAATAGTTGATTTATAGGTTGTTTCTTTGTTTTGTAGATTATGATCTAAATTTTCTAAACTATTATGGGAACATTGTCAAGTGCCTGTTATTTCATCAATAGACCGATAGACAATTAAAAATGAATAGCAAAAATAAATTTTTAAAAAATAATTTCAAGTCAATGGTTTTTAGAAACAGATACAAAGCTATTTGATATGGAAGTTCATAGCAATCAGTTACATTTGATGTAATATACTTGTAATAATCCTACAACAACTATACATGATGTTGAATACTTCACCAGTAGATCTTGTTTTGGCTGAAAATAATACAGCCCCCTCTTGTCAGCTGTCACATACAGTCTAACTGACAATAATAAAGCCTCCTCTTGTCAGCTGTCACATACAGTTTAACTGACAATAATACAGCCCCCTCTTGTCAGCTGTCACATACAGTCTAACTGACAATGTTCATCAGTAACTTACCAAAGTTGTCTTACAATGGGTGAATAACTGAGGGTACGCTGAAGCAATGCCCACAAAACGATACTGATATATATATACAGTAAAAAATATTGTGGTAGTGCAAAAAACACAAACCAGTTACTTTAATCGCAGAAAACTTTTTTGCGAAGTATTTAATCAACTAAAACATATTAATTTATCAACTCAACTGCACCAACTCTGGAAGACATATTCAATGATCAACTCAACTGCACCAAATCTGGAAGACATGTTCAATGATCAAAACTAAAAATTATTTAAATTGTAAAACAAAACATTAAATGAAAACTTCAAAACTCAATTGAATCAGGAACTGAAGACTGCCACAAACTAACTGCTGTTAGAATGTGTAACAAACCAAGATAGGGTGATAAGACTAACAAATATGATAATATGAACACATTTAACAGCTATCATAAATACTTTCAGCAAATTGTATTTGAGCAAAAAGTATTGACAACTAAAAGTCAAGAGTATAAATCAAAGGTAAAAAGAAAAATTGTAAATTCTCTAAAAATTTTCTATTAAAAACATTATTTTATAAACAAACCACTATTACTAACAGTTCATAATTAACATGATTTTATTATAATCACATCAACCAGCTGCATTTTAGAAAATATATCTACTCTTGCTTTGGATGCACTACCCATGAATTAAAAAGGAATAAAAATATCTCTACTCTTACTTTGAATGCACTACCCATGAATTAAAAAGGAGAAACAGCTAATGAAAATATCTCTACTCTTACTTTGAATGCACTACCCATGAACTAAAAAGGAATGAAAATATATCTACTCTTGCTTTTGATGCACTACCCATGAATTAAAAAGGAGAAACAGCTAATGAAAATATCTCTACTCTTGCTTTTGATGCACTACCCATGAATTAAAAAGGAGAAAGAGCTAATGAAAATATCTCTACTCTTACTTTGAATGCACTACCCATGAACTAAAAAGGAATGAAAATATATCTACTCTTGCTTTGGATGCACTACCCATGAATTAAAAAGAAATGAAAATATATCTACTTTTGCTTTTGATGCACTACCCATGAATTAAAAAGAAGAAACTGCTAATGAAAATATCTCTACTCTTGCTTTTGATGCACTACCCATGAATTAAAAAGGAGAAACGGCTAATGAAAATATCTCTACTCTTGCTTTTGATGCACTACCAATGAATTAAAAAGGAGAAACGGCTAATGAAAATATCTCTACTCTTGCTTTTGATGCACTACCAATGAATTAAAAATGAGAAACAGCTAATGAAAATATCTCTACTCTTACTTTTGATGCACTACCCATGAATTAAAAAGGAGAAACGGCTAATGAAAATATCTCTACTCTTACTTTTGATGCACTACCCATGAATTAAAAAGGAGAAACGGCTAATGAAAATATCTCTACTCTTACTTTTGATGCACTACCCATGAATTAAAAAGAAGAAACGGCTAATGAAAATATCTCTACTCTTACTTTTGATGCACTACCAATGAATTAAAAAGGAGAAACGGCTAATGAAAATATCTCTACTCTTACTTTTGATGCACTACCAATGAATTAAAAAGGAGAAACGGCTAATGAAAATATCTCTACTCTTACTTTTGATGCACTACCAATGAATTAAAAAGGAGAAACGGCTAATGAAAATATCTCTACTCTCACTTTTGATGCACTACCAATGAATTAAAAAGGAGAAACGGCTAATGAAAATATCTCTACTCTTACTTTTGATGCACTACCAATGAATTAAAAAAGAGAAACAGCTAATGAAAATATCTCTACTCTTACTTTTGATGCACTACCCATGAATTAAAAAGGAGAAACGGCTAATGAAAATATCTCTACTCTTGCTTTTGATGCACTACCCATGAATTAAAAAGGAGAAACGGCTAATGAAAATATCTCTACTCTTGCTTTTGATGCACTACCCATGAATTAAAAAGGAGAAACGGCTAATGAAAACATCTCTACTCTTACTTTTGATGCACTACCCATGAATTAAAAAGGAGAAACGGCTAATGAAAATATCTCTACTCTTGCTTTTGATGCACTACCCATGAATTAAAAAGGAGAAACGGCTAATGAAAATATCTCTACTCTTGCTTTTGATGCACTACCCATGAATTAAAAAGGAGAAACGGCTAATGAAAATATCTCTACTCTTACTTTTGATGCACTACCAATGAATTAAAAAGGAGAAACAGCTAATGAAAATATCTCTACTCTTGCTTTTGATGCACTACCCATGAATTAAAAAGGAGAAACGGCTAATGAAAATATCTCTACTCTTGCTTTTGATGCACTACCCATGAATTAAAAAGGAGAAACAGCTAATGAAAATATCTCTACTCTTGCTTTTGATGCACTACCCATGAATTAAAAAGGAGAAACAGCTAATGAAAATATCTCTACTCTTGCTTTTGATGCACTACCCATGAATTAAAAAGGAGAAACGGCTAATGAAAATATCTCTACTCTTGCTTTTGATGCACTACCCATGAATTAAAAAGGAGAACCAGCTAATGAAAATGTCTCCCTTACTTTTGCAAATTTAATAATGATCACAAGATTGCCGTCAATCCAATGGTGTCTGAAATGAAACCTCTCTGTAGAAGTATAATAAACACGACAAAAAACACCAAAACCAATCTGCCCAATATTTGTGACCGCTTTGGAAATGACTAGGACTGTCTAGACAAGCATAAACTAGTGAACCAACTTTACACTCTAGTCAATGTAAACTCCATGAAATCGCCACAAACTTTATGTTATCCTCTCAACGTTACAAAGAAGTAAGATATAAAATTTGTTTGTTTGTTTTATTTTACAATAAATCATAACATAACAAGATGATAGAAGTAAGGTGCAATGAGGGCCCGTATGCGCTATAGTATGGCTATTGGAGGTGCAGAGTTCGAGTTAACAGATTATTAGCCATATTGGCAAAGAATTCCACGCTGATTATAGGGCATAAGCAACTTGTTTATATCCATCAGATGAAGTCAGATGCGAGGTCTGTCTGCAGAAGTTACTATCAAACAGGAATCTCAATAAACTATCTTACTAAACTGTAATTATGCTCTAGAATTATATCAGAGTGTACAGAAGTATAGGAACACTGAGAACTACAATATACTGCAATAAGAATATCTTTCCAGCCACAGAGGATCCATACAACATGTCAGATTCACCCAGCGACCAGCCGTAACAAGCACCAACCAATTTACTGTCACTCACTTCACACAGTGCACAGTAAATTAATAGTGTCTCATGCAGTGTTTACCTAATTATTAGCAAACAAGCTTGTATTTTTAATAATATAAGCTTTTGCATAAAATTTTATATCGGAAATACTAAAAACCTTACATCCGAAAACACTAATAATTGACCATTTCCATAAACTATTAAATCTAGATAAACTAAATAAATATTAAATCTAAACTAGATAAATCTATTTGGAAGCATGTTTTTGTTGCTTACAAAAATATATAAATAGTCGCATGACAACATGCTACAGTTACCTTGAAGGCTTTAAAAGATAGCTATGAATTCTTGCTTACTCCCAAAAAGTAGAATAAAAAGTATAACTTTGATCTGCACTTTTTAAGTCGGAGCTGATCGAGTAATTTGTTGGTAGTATAAAAGTAGTTGAGCGCCATTTCTAACTAAAGGGAATAAAAAGAGATCAGCTCAATCATGAACACTAACTGTGGCAGTCCTTGACAAGTTGACATACATACAAATGAGGTAAAATATCGCATACTAACTTCTACACTGCAGTCTTGACTCCTTCATCTGCATATATAGTAAGGTTTTATAGATTCTACACAAAGAGTAGAAAACACCGCAGTACATGAACTGAGCATGTAACATGAAAATAAATCTATAATACTTTATCAACTGAAAACCATGCCAAAGTTCTCCCGTAATCGATATACTTTAACAATGAATTCCACCTTACCTTCTAAAACTAGCAGCCATCTCTACTTACTAAACTCTCTCCTTTAGTAAGTTTATCTCCCCTTCAAATCACAGCTATTTATAATCTAAAGCTTCTCTAGTGCCTAAAGCTTACAGGCTGTAAAAAGACTAGGTTTATATCGTGTGACCTATTTTATTGCAGCTCTCCTGATTATAGGAATATTCTAGCTTTTTTCAAACTCAAAAATGCCTTACTTCATTGATGGCTAGAAATCATGTGACTATCTCAAAAATCATGTGGTTTTACTCATACATCCTCTCCAAACCAACAGAGAACTGAGTCTGTCAGAGGGCAAATACCTGTTAGGTACAGCAAATTAACATGCATTCCATAGAAATATTTTCTATAATGTCTAAATTATTTTATATGCAGTTACTATATCAACTAAAATGCAATATCACAGTTACTCCATCTGCTTACAACTTCATGTATAAATCTGTGACATATTCAACTTCTTTAAATTAATTAAAATAGTAAAAGTGTTTTAATAATATTGATTAACTGTCCTCATTATATATTTGGGTTAAAAGTAGATAAAATATTTTAAATAGCTGGTCATCTTTGAGTTGAACTCCAGCCTTAAGAACACAAAAAGGTTAGAAAGGAGATAATTGCCAATCCGTATCATGCTTATACAAACAAACAGCTCATCATCTGAGCATTGACTTCCTGTTTAAGCTTGCTGTCCGTCAAGGATGATCTAGCCTTCTTAGTTATAAAAGTTTGTAATTAAACAGACACCTTCCGCTTTCAACTAAACAACTGAGCAGAATGTAAAATACTGTACAACCTATAATTGAACTTCACCTCAAGTTGACCACCATTTTGACATTCTTTGATCTTTATGAGCCCATAATATCAAATGATCAGTAGAAAAGTGTCCACAAGGTCATATTAATAACGAATTGTTTACATCAATAACAATTAATTTTCTTGTCGTCCCAGTCTAAAGCTTTCTGATTTTTTTCGTTAAAACTTTAAAAGCAACGACATAGAAAACTTTGAAAACTTTAAACTTTGAAAGCAACACTATGAAAATAATTAATAGCGCTATAAAGCTAATAGTAGTTCCTTGTTTAACGAGTTTGCATTTACGATGATAGATGAACGACTAGTTTTAGGCTAAAGTTTGCGTTTAGCGAGCAAAACTTTTACGCATTGCATTTGTGCTAAACGTCACGCATAAAAGTTTTGTTTTGCTAAAAAACTTGTTTAAACGCTCATATTGACTAGTTCAGCAGTAGAAAATTTGAGGTCAGAAGACACTGTTCAAAGTGTTAGACAACCAAAAAACGTTTATTCCATTGAAAGCAACAATCAGAACGCAGCAGGTTGAGCAAACGATGCAAATATTTGTTTTAAAAATGTTAATTTTTGTGTTTGCATGTATTATAAGTATGGTTCGTTTATACCATTTGCTCATGAATATATATATTTGTAGCATTTGATAGATTATCACTATACAACTTGTAGATTTGCAAATTTACAGCATATTATTTGATAGCATCATTGCAATAATCTGATCTTACAATGGATCGTTGATCATAACTCCTCTTCTGTTACACATAAAAAGCTAGTTTTATTTGCAAACTGTAGTAAACATACCAATGAATGAGGGCAATAAGCTTGTATGCAATATTTTTAAATATAAACAAAAAATAAAAGTTTTTCAAATTTATAATGAAATGAAAATTAAAAGCTTCAACAAATTGCAAAGCAGGACACAGGCTATAATATCAATGCGGGTTAGTTGCAAGCAACAGATGTCAACTGGTAGAGATATTTTTTGTCTCCTAATGCATATTAATTAAAAGATCTTTGACAAGTCAGAGTTATGTTATTGGATGCAAATTTATTGCATCCAAAAGGTTTACTATCGCTCCACTTGAAAGAGAGGGCAAAATATAGGCAATATTTGGTTCACCCATAAAAGGGCTAAATTTATTTCCCCAAAAATCTGATGAAAATCTGGTTAAACCCCACCTCCAAACAACCGCCCCTATAGAGGAAGGGTTGAAAAATAGAGCGCTGTGGCATTCAATTGGAGGTTGTGCCATATATCAACTAGGATTTTTTTCCTTAGCTGTAGATATTTCACAATGGAGTGCTTCAGTTTTTATTTTTCAGCCACTGAGAATAAACACTGGCCTATAGACAGAGCTATAAATAGTACTTTTTCAACCTTAGAATAATTAAGTATCCTGGTGTCTCCAATATTATATTTAAGTATACAGTGCTTGCATTTTTCAGGTAGATAGTACTATTATTGTGATTCATAAAGATTGCTAAATCTGGTCACAAACCTATGACAGTTATAAATGAAACGGAATCAAAACCAGTAAGAATTACTTTGGTACAAGCTACAAATCTAGAGATGCACTCTATAAGACCAGCCTGACTTTGGAAGTGGGTAACTTTAGACCTCACTTGTGGGTAATTGCACTTTATTCTATAGAAACCAAATGATTCTAAACTATATGGTACGGTTAGATTGATACAAATTTTAAAAATAAAAAACCATTAACCAACAACAGGAAATAGCAACTGCCGTTGATGATGTAATGACTTTTTCTTTACAGCAGTTTGAAATTGATTCCATCTACCAGCAATCCAGTTTCTTTTAATACACTGATTTTATGGTCGCTAGTATAGTTTATGAATTACATATGATATGGGCTTTATTGTGGATGATTTTACCGTGCCACTTTCACTGTTATCCACAAGCCGAGTAAATCACGAAGACCGACTTGTTATTTGAGCATACAACATATATTTATGTGATAAATACATTTGCACTAGTATAACAATGGTCCAGCATAGAAACATAAATAATGAACAGTATTGGAATACAATGTCTATCGTATGCAAGGAGCTGCTCTGCCTGCCTCTCTAACGCATTCTTCTTTTCATGTTCTTCTCTCCAGTTGGCTCCGTCCACTTTCCATTTCCTGCCGTAACATTCGCTGCTACGTCACCCGCGTACTCCGAGTCACCTTCTCCCTTCATCACCGGCCAGGCCTCCAGGCAAAAGGGGAAGCCGGCTCGGCCTGTCAATCGATTGTTACGCTGGCACCGGCTCTGTTCGTGATGTTCTTCCATCTTATTATTTCAAAAGCTGACTTTAGACTTATGCAGTTTATTATGGGTGTAACAATTTAGCATAAGTTCACGAAAAGTAGTTGAAGAAACAAGTATTAGCACGAAGGATGTTACAAAGTAACTGGACATCTTTAAGTTTATGTTACCCAGCAGAACATCATATCGGATATGTCGTTTGCTTTATGCTGTTTAAGGTGATTTCAAACTTATTTCATTTAAATGTCATTTACTGCAGCTATTACATATATGATGATAACAACCTACTTACTTTGTCAAAGCAAATGTACTTTGCACTCTATTGAAGGTAGCAGTTACCATATTTGTCAAAATATTACCAGTTCATTAGCAGTAAGAGGAATCTAATAATTTATTCAAATGAATATAAAAAACTAGAAAGACCACAGATATTATAAAATACTCTCAAATATGTGATTAAAGTAGTTGGGACTAGACTGGGGCTCAACACGACAATCAGATGGAACATTCAAACAGAATGTGGATTATTACACATAATGCCTGAACAACTTCAGTAACTATAGGGCTGTCTAATCAGAGTTTCACCTCTAGCAAAAGAATTTGTAGGATTGTTCACCACTGTTTGGTATACAATTCCTGTCATCAACTTAGCAAGCTATGACCACAAGATTTTACTCAAAGATGACACTGTTCTATTTGTTAGCTTCTTTCTTTTTTAACTTTGCAGCAGTAACATCTTTAAGGACTTCTCGACCTTTTGGTAGCAGGTATCTACTCTACAAATACAAATAAATAACTGTCAATTTTACAAACATTACCATAACTCTACACCGTCTAACATCGCCTACCCTCAAAACTTCCATGTGTCTGTTAACGCTAAGCTAAAATCAATACTCTATTCTAAAGGTCAAGTTACAAACTCTACTGGGGGCTTAAGAGACCCATCAAACCTTTTTCAAAGCAGCATTTGATAAAGGTAGTTTTGAGTTCACACAATGTGAATTGGTTACAATCGATTATCTACATGTGTATATATCTTCTAGTAAATGGCATCTATTTTTGTTCCTAAATAATATTGATAGTGTTTGCTTGTGAGTTAAAATATATAAAAGTATATATATAAAATATATAATATATATATATGAACATCATCAACACTTGAATAAACATCATCAACACTTGAATAAACATCATCAACACTTGAATAAACATCATCAACACTTGAATAAACATCATCAACACTTGAATGAACATCATCAACACTTGAATGAACATCATCAACACTTGAATGAACATCATCAACACTTGAATGAACATCATCAACACTTGAATGAACATCATCAACACTTGAATGAACATCATCAATACTTGAATGAACATCATCAATACTTGCATGAACATCATCAACACTTGCATGAACATCATCAACACTTGCATGAACATCATCAACACTTGCATGAACATCATAAACACTTGCATGAACATCATAAACACTTGCATGAACATCATCAACACTTGCATGAACATCATCAACACTTGCATGAACATCATAAACACTTGCATGAACATCATAAACACTTGCATGAACATCATAAACACTTGCATGAACATCATAAACACTTGCATGAACATCATAAACACTTGCATGAACATCATAAACACTTGCATGAACATCATAAACACTTGCATGAACATCATCAACACTTGCATGAACATCATCAACACTTGCATGAACATCATCAACACTTGCATGAACATCATCAACACTTGCATGAACATCATCAACACTTGCATGAACATCATCAACACTTGCATGAACATCATCAACACTTGCATGAACATCATCAACACTTGCATGAACATCATCAACACTTGCATGAACATCATCAACACTTGAACGAACATCATCAACACTTGCACGAACATCATCAACACTTGCACGAACATCATCAACACTTGCACGAACATCATCAACACTTGCACGAACATCATCAACACTTGCACGAACATCATCAACACTTGCACGAACATCATCAACACTTGCACGAACATCATCAACACTTGCATGAACATCATCAACACTTGCATGAACATCATCAACACTTGCATGAACATCATCAACACTTGCATGAACATCATCAACACTTGCATGAACATCATCAACACTTGCATGAACATCATCAACACTTGCATGAACATCATCAACACTTGCATGAACATCATCAACACTTGAACGAACATCATCAACACTTGAACGAACATCATCAACACTTGAACGAACATCATCAACACTTGAACGAACATCATCAACACTTGAAGGGACATCATCAACACTTGAAGGGACATCATCAACACTTGAAGGGACATCATCAACACTTGAAGGGACATCATCAACACTTGAAGGGACATCATCAACACTTGAAGGGACATCATCAACACTTGAAGGGACATCATCAACACTTGAAGGGACATCATCAACACTTGAAGGGACATCATCAACACTTGAACGAACATCATCAACACTTGAAGGGACATCATCAACACTTGAAGGGACATCATCAACACTTGAAGGGACATCATCAACACTTGAAGGGACATCATCAACACTTGAAGGGACATCATCAACACTTGAAGGGACATCATCAACACTTGAAGGGACATCATCAACACTTGAATGAACATCATCAACACTTGAATGAACATCATCAACACTTGAATGAACATCATCAACACTTGAAGGGACATCATCAACACTTGAAGGGACATCATCAACACTTGAATGAACATCATCAACACTTGAATGAACATCATCAACACTTGAAGGGACATCATCAACACTTGAAGGGACATCATCAACACTTGAAGGGACATCATCAACACTTGAATGAACATCATCAACACTTGAATGAACATCATCAACACTTGAATGAACATCATCAACACTTGAATGAACATCATCAACACTTGAATGAACATCATCAACACTTGAATGAACATCATCAACACTTGAATGAACATCATCAACACTTGAATGAACATCATCAACACTTGAATGAACATCATCAACACTTGAATGAACATCATCAACACTTGAATGAACATCATCAACACTTGAATGAACATCATCAACACTTGAATGAACATCATCAACACTTGAATGAACATCATCAACACTTGAATGAACATCATCAACACTTGAATGAACATCATCAACACTTGAATGAACATCATCAACACTTGAATGAACATCATCAACACTTGAATGAACATCATCAACACTTGAATGAACATCATCAACACTTGAATGAACATCATCAACACTTGAATGAACATCATCAACACTTGAATGAACATCATCAACACTTGAATGAACATCATCAACACTTGAATGAACATCATCAACACTTGAATAAACATCATCAACACTTGAATAAACATCATCAACACTTGAATAAACATCATCAACACTTGAATAAACATCATCAACACTTGAATAAACATCATCAACACTTGAATAAACATCATCAACACTTGAATGAACATCATCAACACTTGAATGAACATCATCAACACTTGAATGAACATCATCAACACTTGAATGAACATCATCAACACTTGAATGAACATCATCAACACTTGAATAAACATCATCAACACTTGAATAAACATCATCAACACTTGAATAAACATCATCAACACTTGAATAAACATCATCAACACTTAAATGAACATCATCAACACTTGAATGCACATCATCAACACTTGAATGAACATCATCAACACTTGAATGAACATCATCAACACTTGAATGAACATCATCAACACTTTAATTAGTGATGTCATCAATAGTGCACTTGTTTTCTACACCGTCAATTATGTTAAGTCATTCTGCTAGTTCTCTAAAAACAAGTTCTATATGTTAGCACTAACTTAGAAGGTCAAGGTAAACCAGTAAGTTGTAAGCTACTCACAAGTGAATCAGCAAATTGATGACAACCAAAAATAAAGCACAGACTGTCCATTATGAGATCTTATGATATTATGATTATATGACAATTGTTGGCTCATATTTATATTCATAATGTAAAGTTATTTGAAGAGTTACGTGTTTTTTCTTTTTTGTATCTAAACTGTTTTACGCTGAAGCCCATACTTCCATATGAATGTAAGCAAATTTATGTAATAAATTACACAGCTCAGAAACTTGCCGGTGTATTTTTCTAGTGTCATTATATAGCATTAAAACTAAAGTAATAATTTATGACATGTGACGAACTAAATTATTTATGAATAAATGTAATAAAACAATAACACAAAGTGTATTGTTAATTTGAAGGCAATGCCAAAAACTTAAGTTGGGCTCACAAATAAAGGATGTTGTTAGAAATAATACAGTGAGGTTTTAACTAACTTGGCTTATGTTTTTTTGTACAGGTAAATATTTTAAGTTCTTCTTCTTTTTCACTAAATTTATTTTTATTTTTTACTGTTCACTTTTTACTTTTGCTCACAAAACTAACATTTTTAAGAAGCGTCATGCTAGAAATTACTTTTAGTGTAAACTAAAATCTGCTCAAGTTGTCTTTGTAATTTTGTAAGCGATTTGTGGAGGATTGAGGATGTGATTCTTTATAATCACACTTAGTAGTTGTAGACCACGCATGCCCATGAGATGTTAATCAGCTATTATCATAGTCCTATGACGTACCTTGTTAGACAAAGTTTTGCCTACTGCATGTTTGTCTTTGCTAATTTTCTTTGACTCGCTTGACACAGCCTCCATTTCATCATCTGACTCCTCATCTGAGCTTTCTTCCTCACTATCTTCTGCTGCTTCAATCGCGGCCTTTGAGCTCTTTTTGGTCATTTTAACTTTCTTTTTATTCTGGTCATTTCCTTGGTCAATCTAATACATAACATAAAAGGCTTTGGTGCATACGAAGGTGGAGATTACTAGAAAGCATAAAATTCTCTATGAGTGGTCAAACACTGGAACAAGCCAACCATTAATCACAATGCATCTTGAAATAGAAGGTACTAAAAGCAAGCCTAATGATGCCTGGAGTTTATTTTATTAGCAATCAGATATCCTGGTATCTGATTGGTTGTTTAAGAAGCTGGTTCTCAGAACCCGAATAGAGGTTTGAAAGCAACTATCTTTAGCAGCTTGGGGAAAAATCAAAGCCTGTGTGTATGAAAATTAGATGAAATCAGACTAACAGACACGTATGTTCGCAGCGACAAAATGAAATTTATTAATACAGATTTTAGTAGTTCAGGATACTTTCTAAGTAAATCTACTATAAATACAATTCAACTATGGTTTTATCTATTCTAGTGAGTACTATTACACACTTAAATAGTAGTGTTTATGTAGTGTAACATTATTACTAATGTGACCCTACTAGTTAGTAATGTTTTGGTTGAAAATCTAAAAGTTTTCAATCTGTAGCTCAGAATAGAGCAAAGCAAAACCAAAAATGCCTTTTTTCAGAAATGATATCCTTCAAAAAATGGTTACAAGCAGGAGCAAAAGTTGCTATTTAAAACTAATATTGCTTCAAAAAACTCAGCCCCGGATTCTTGTAATAGTCAGCACACAAAATGAGAAAGGAGTTCAATTCTTATGAGAATTTCCCTGCCACTTACCTTTCTTTTAATTGCCTTGTTAGGAGCATTTTTCTTCACATTTTCCTCCTCTTCTTGGCCTTCTTCATCACTCGTATCATCACTTTCCCCTTCTTCGAAAGCTGGCTCTTCAAGTTCATCTGACAGAGTTGGAGCGGCACAGTAGGTAATCTCTTGCAGTCCCGTCAGATAGAACGGCCCGGTACCATGGGCTAGTCGAAGGACAGCATCACACCCTAAACTCAGATCCACGTTTAGCTGACTCTACCAAAATAGTTTTTATTTAATGGTAAGTGTATAATTTATACTGTGTTAGGCGAAGAAATTATACACAACTGTCTGTTACTCAAACGTCAACAAATATGTGCGTTTCAGTCTGTTAAATTGATCGCATCTGTGTCAAACTTTTACAACTTTTGACCAAGCTCTGGTAAGCTGAAGTTCTGAACAAGCTAAGAATGTTTATAACATCATGCATGTATTTTCAAATTCATTTTGAGATGTGCCCATTAGCCTTGCTTTTTACAGCGTGTCAAGTACTGCCTACCATTTCATGTACGCCATTGGTCAGGCTAGCAAGTGTGTAGCTGACCCTCTTGTTTTCTTCTAAAACTTCTATATCCAAGATGTTTCTTTCATTAGGTTTGGCTTCTGCACCAAGGCAAACCTACATCGAGTAAGGACCAACTATTATCTCTCCGGCAACACAAGGCAGTTTAAGCCAAACATACTGAAGCTATGAGATGTAAGGATAAAAACCTAATCCTCGTATAAACTCTAAAATATTGCTAAAAATCATACATAACAACATAACATCTGATTCGGTATTGTAAGGTGGATCAGTTTGTTATTTATTATTTTACTGTTGAACGTAAATAAACATTCAACCCAAATATTTTCATAACCAAATTAAAATAAATACTTTATAAAATGGATAAAATTGAGTTTTTAATTTAGTATTTCACTGTTAAAAATAAATCAGTGTTCAACCCAAATATTTTCAAAACTAAATTAAAATGAATATTCACTGAAGATGCTGACTCATTGTAGATACCATATTATAGTTCAACTGTTACTGTAATAACAAGTTGGTAGGATCTGACAATATTTTAACTATTTTGTACTAGCAGAGTGTATGAATGTTCTTTTAAATGAACACTGTTTAATAATGGAGTTAGTTTAATTAAAGTGAGATAATTAATGGCAGTTGTTTTTGCTAAAAGCTCTAGAGAGTTATTTTCAACACTAGTATATCTACTATGGGCTAAAAAAATAGTAATTTAATTTCAATTAATTCATTTAAACTTGAGGGTTCTATAAACTCGTGTTGTGTTTAACCAACACTAAAGATGTTTTGTAAATAGAGTTAATAGGTTAGTTTTATAACCGTGATTCGATGTACTATGACAAAAATAATACATAGGGTTGATTCTGCATTTATCATAGCTTTACTTTCAGTAACCAGGAAACCAGGTTGTACTTGTGGTTACTTGATCAAAACCTCTTGAGCAAATGTTGATTAGATTGCAAATTCTGCAAGAGCAGAAGGTGATAGCTGACAGTAAAGGTGAACGTTTATTTTCTGATGCACCACACCAGTATGAAACATTGTTGATGTACAGCATCAATATGAAATAATGTTGATGTGCCATACCAATATAAACTTGCTGCTGTGCCATACCCATACAAACTGGCTGTTGTGCCACACCAAAATAAACTGGCTGTTGTGCCATACCAATATAACCTGGCTGTTGTGCCATACCAATATAAACTGTTTATGTTTAACAAAATGATATAATGCTAACGCTCAACACCAGTATAGAATATTTTGGATGCGACACAGCAGTATGAAAAGGTAAATAACAATTTAACCAATATTTATATATTCATAACATGAAAAATTATTAAAATGAAATTAATCATACAGTTAGATTAACCTTAGATTAACCTTAGATTAACCTTTGTATCTCGATCTTCTGCCAGCATCTTACATCACCTATTTACAGATCACAAATAAAAATGAATTGTTTTTATTCTAAACTTCATACCTATATAGGCCTATAACATACAAACCATGCAACAAATGGTTTTTAAATATGCGTGTATCCATTAATAAATTTTGTTGCCATCTGCCGTTATATATTTGGAGTCGTTGTCAAGTACGACTTCATTACTAAACTGAGTTTATTACTAGTTTAATTACTAAAGAGATATTTAGGAGTAACTTTTTGTTTCAACTAATTAGAGTTTTGATTAACTCATTGTTAGCTCTATGTTTCATTGCCAACATACAGTATTGATTTCATCATGTTATTAACTTACACCTCTCAGAAAGAAATTAGCTGATTTGACACAAACACTCTCTACGTCTGTGTCAGTGGTGTGAATGTAGCCTGATATGACTTCTTCTGAATGTGACATTGCTAAATCATGCTCCTTCTCGTTTTCATCAAATCGTAGACCTAAAATGATATGCTTGCATCACTAACACTCATTGTACAAGAAAGACAACAAAATATTCGTATACCTTCCATACTCGACTAGCATTTGTTAGCTGTTTGAGAAACTGGTGAAGCTGGCCCCATCAAAGAAGCTAGCTGTATATGTCTCTGGGGGTACCAGTCCCTTCAAGCTTGTAAATAACTAGTCATAAAGTAGTCTCCATATTGTGAAACTTTGTTATTGTGAAACTGCATGAATCAAATCAAACATTTCCAAATCATTTGCTTTTATTCTTATTTCCAATGGAATTTAATCTCAAGCTAACCTACACTAGACAGCTAAACTAGGACATTTTTAAGCCCTAAAATTTTACACAGGTTAAACATAACGACGGGTCATTACCCCACCTGCTCTAACTGAAAACAATTTATACAGACATCTAATCAGCCAAAATAATCAGACAAACTATTAATCTTTTGGTGTATTAAAATTATACTAGTTACATTAAATTTGTTTATACCTTCAATATTGTATAAGTTGATATTTCTAACCAAAACTTTAGTTTTGGCTTTTAGCCACTTTTATTCAAATAATCTGTTTTGAACATTGAAAGTCGATGTTATCATATGACCAGCATTCATTGTCGGAGTACTGCGGATTGCGTCATGGTTGCTGATCAAAGCGAGCTGTAGACCAACCATAACAACTTTTCGACGTTTTGGCCTTCTCGGTCTCAGGCAAAAAGTTGCAAGAATATCACATGGTATTTGATACGATAATTAATTTAGTTGTAATTAGTTACTTTTTAAAATTTGCTCATATCTATGGGTGTTATTGCTTATTGTGTTTACTGTTTGTCGATAAATCTTTGACCACAAATCTCTCAGCCATGGTGTGGATGACTTTCCGTATAAAAAAGGCAAAAAAGTGGCACAAACGTACGCTGCAAGCGGTATGCAATTTAAGTCCAATTTCCTGGTCTTTTAAAACGTTTTTGGATTCAAAAAACCACTTCTTATAGAATTGTAGTATACAACAATGTTTTTAATGATATTTTGTATGTTTTGCTAACCTTGCCTACAAAGAAAACCAACAGTAATTTTTGATCCCTCACTAATATATAAGTAGCGAACTACAGGTGATGGATTCATACTAAACATACCCAGCAGCATTTCCTCTGTTACTAAATCAGTGTCATCATCAGCTTCTGATTCAGACTCATGAAGTGACCTTGACTCATCCATGTCGCTGACTACAGCAGTACTCACTGTCCTTATTCTCTTAGCTGACCGAGGCATTATGAACTACAACTAGGCTTTTTCTGTAAAGTAAAAATATTTTAGCTATCAAGTTGGCTATTCTAGCTATCCGTCTGCATTCTAAACAGAAGATTCTGGAAGCAAATACTTTTCTAAAATGCTTGAAAAAGTATTTACAAATAGTTTTTTCAGATTAAAAAACCACTTCAATGTCCAAGATTAAATTTAGCTGTGATCCTTTTTGATAAGCAGTTCTAAGTAAAACCATTCATTTTTGTCCTTTTGTAATCAAACACTTGTGATAGTTTAGTCCATACAGGTTTTAGCAATCTTAAAACAGACTCGCTTCACTCATCATGTTAACACAACCTTTCCATTTGTTACAGCATTTTAGTAATTTTATTTATTAGCTGTAGCTGTATCATTTAGACTTTTTATTATTTGTTATAGAACCAATTGTTGCTTTGTATTATTTGCTCTATTGCCATCATTTATTCATAAAGCTAAATCTATAGTTATCTATTAATACAGTTACTTCTCACTCACCATAAACTTAATGAAAGTCTTCTATTGCTAATTACTATTAATACTAATAATCAAACTTTAAGGCTTGAGAATTAGATTATCATATTACAAACAACAACACTAGTGATATCATTCATCTCATTCTCAATTCATCCAATGATTTTGTTTACTACTAATTGAGTACAAAGTTGAAAAAATTACCAACAAAATGAAATTTCAATGCTTAGTTAACAGTTGTTAGTACTATGCATTTAATACAAAAATATGATTGCCAAGTCTTCAAAATGACTGTTTCAACCAAACCCCTTAGCGTCAAGTCTAGCCCCATTTTGAGCTAAAAATATACCATAAAACCTCTAATTGAATGCCACCTCTATTTGAATGCCACCTCAGATTGACCGCCACCCTGAGAGAAGGGTTGAAAAATAGAGCGCCACTCTCTAATTGAACGCCACCTCATTTTGACGGCCATTTTGACATTTTCCAATTTTTATGAGCCCATAATATCAATTGAGCAGTAGAAAAGTGTCTACAAAATCGTATTGATAATGAATCATTTACTTCAGTAACAATGAATTCTCTCGTTGTCCAATTCCAACCCTTTACGTTTTTCTTCATTAAAACTTTGAAAGCAACACTACAAAAATAATTAACAAATGTCATGGGCTAATAGTAGTTTCTTGTTTAATGCTGCCTTGATACTTCGTAGTAAAAGTATATAAAAAATTGGTTTACACTTACAAAGGTAGATGAATGACTAGTTTTAGGGTGAAGGTTGCGTTTGGCGAACAAAGCTTTTACGCAATGCATTTGTACTAAATGGAAAAAAGTAAGAGATTTCCTCTGCCAAAATATTGTTTAGATGCTACTTAATATCAACTAGTTCAGCAGGTCGGAAGAAGATTTGAGGTCAGAAGACATTGTTGAAGGTATTGGACAAACATAAGAAGCTCTTTCAATCAAAGCCGACCATCAGAACGCAGCCATCCAAACAAACAATGCAAATATTGTTTTAAAAAAGTTATTTTTTCTTTCTGCATGTAATATAAGTAAGGTTCATTTATGTCACTTGTTCATGAGTATATAGATTTGTAGCATTTGATTGATTATTATTATATACCATATATAAATTTGCAGATTTATAGCAAATTTTATTTATTTATTTGTTTATTTATAATTTTATTTATTTATTTGATAAGTTATCTTAAAGCGGCTTACAATGTATCGACCCTCATAACTTACAATGTATCGACCCTCATAACTTACAATGTATCGACCCCCATAACTTACAATGTATCAACCCTCATAACTTACAATGTATCGACCCTCATAACTTACAATGTATCAACCCTCATAACTTACAATGTATCGACCCTCATAACTTACAATGTACCGACACTCATAACTTCTTTTCTATTGCACATAAAAAGCTAGTTTTAGTTGCAAAATGTAGCAAACATCAATAAGCGTAATGAGCTTTTATTCAACATTGGTAAATATAGATATAAAATAATAGCATGCCTTTAAATTCGAAATGAAATAAAAATTGAAATATAACAGATTGCAAAGCAAGGCACAGGCTATAACATCACCGCAGATTAATTGCAAACAATACATAACAACTGGGAGAGATATTTCTCGGCTTCCCAATGCATATTTTATTTAGAGATATTTTAACAAGTTAAGAGTATGTTAGCCAACTTATTGCATTCAAAGAGTTTAACATCGCCCCATTGGAAGAAGCGGGTGAAATGACAACGACATTCGCTTCGCCAGAAAAAGGGATAAATTCATCTTTCCAAAATTATTGTGGTTTGAAAAATACACCGCCAGCCTCTATTTGAACATCACCTCCAATTGACCGCCACTATAATAGAGGAAGAGTTGAAAAATAGAGTGCCATGGCATTCAATTAAAGGTTTTAAGGTAGCAATATTTTACTCTAGATCTAAGATAAAACAATAGTGTCTTTTGCTTTAGTCTCGGCTAGACAGTCAACTTGTAAACAAAATCACAATTATTAAAATATTATACAAATATTATTAATCGATTACTAAACATATTTAGTTTTTACCTCAATAACATACTGAACGAAACTAGTCTATCGATAATACATGTAGGACGTCTTTAGGTAGAGTTTAGTCCTAGAGTTGCTCTGAAGAAAATTGATAGTGTCATTTAAAAGCACCACGTTTGAAACATTCAATCTAAATTTAGCTCTCACATTTCAAACACATTTCAGCAATATAAGACCAGCCACTAGCCTTACCTCTTTTCCTCCGTTTCTGAAAATAACAGCTCACTGAGAAATAGTTTGTTAGCTATATAGCCTAACAGCTAGAGGATTAGGACTACTGAGAGAGGATTTAGTTCAAATTAATTAAAGCTTTCTAATACTTGTAAGCAATTATTGCATCAACTCCAATTTTTGCATCAACTCCAATTATTGCATCAACCCCAATTATTGCATCAACTCCAATCAGTGCATAGTTGTTTTATAATAGGTAGGTAGATCAGAAACACTGACCAGTTCTACCATTAACTCCAATTAGTGCATAGTTGTTTTATAATAGGTAGGTAGATCAGAAACACTGACCAGTTCTACACTACTAGCTTTGGCTAGCCTTAAAATACAGTAGTATTGAATAAAATGTTGGAACTTGGAATGTTGAAAAATAAATTTGCTTGGGGTGGGTGTTCGTCAATAAAAAATTTTTGCGTAGATTTTTGTGACAATGATATGATAGCTTTTAGATTAAAATATTTTTTGATATTCAAAATTAAATTTTAGGTTAAAGTTAATTCATTTTTAAATTTGTGTGTTAAATTTTCTATGACAGTACGATCAAACACATGAATACTGTATTTAAAGGTTTGCACTGATTGAATATACATTGTTCAGGAATTTGTAAGATAGTCCAGGCTACAGCAGTTTCAATAAAATATACGTTTGTTATAAATTATAAAGCATTTTGTAAATAAACACTTGAAATCAAAAAATCTAAACAAAATCTTTTCAACTAAACTGAAAAAGAATATTATTTGGACAGTCTAAACTTTCTAAAGAGACAATGAAATGGAAGATCATGCCTGCAATAAACTGTATATTACTGATGAAATAATTTTTAATATAAACCCTGTGAAGAGCCTCGTGTACTTACTATTACTTGCTAAATATTTAGCAGCTCTACTAGCACAACTTCGTTCATCTCTATATTTTCTAAACTATGTCAAACAGCAGTCAATAGGTAAGAATAAGGGTTCAAGTACAAACTTGAAATATTGGCATAATAAACACCATGGAATTTGAAATCTCTATAAGTGTGAGTATTAAAATTTGATAAACAAAATATTAAACCATCTGTGTAGCTATCCTGCTAGCCTGTCTTGACAAGCTGTTGTTTTTGCGTAGTTGTCCCCCCCCCCCCCCCCCCCCCCCCCCCGTCGAGCGGCGAGCAACAACAGCTTGTCACAAGACGTACTGCACCTGATGCATCAGCTGCACTTATAGGGAGTTGTTCTCTTCCGTCTACGCGGCTTGGCCGCGATGTTATGTCGGTCGCTCCATTGGTAATCATAACGGATTTCACGCAAAAATTTATGTAGAAAAAAAACAAGATTGCAACGTTTAACCAAAGACCAGTTTCTGTGATAAACTTTAGTAGAACTTAAGAATAAAATAAACTCAAAATAAAATCCATAAGAACAAATAAAACTGACTGATAGAAAAATAGAAATAAAACTGACTGAGCGCACAAATAACGACATGTTTAGTCGCTGTGGTTGCGCGTAAGTTCTCAAATTCTAATAAAGTTTACTGCAGAGAGGGGTCGCCAATTAAACGTTCTTATCTTAATTTTTCTACATAGATTTTTGCGTGAAATCCGTTACGATTACCAATGGAGCGACCGGAATAGCATCGCAGCCGAGCCGCGTAGACGGAGGAGAACAACTCCTTATAAGTGCAGCTGATGCATCAGGTGCAGTACGTCTTGTGACAAGCTGTTGTTGCTCGCCGCTCGACGGGGGGACAACTACGCAAAAACAACAGCTTGTCAAGACAGGCTACTATCCTGCATGCTGCTCATACCTATCACTATTTTTTGCTTTTTCAAGTTTTCTAGCGTTAAATTATCTTGTCTAATTATCTAAAATCTTAACCTACTGATCTTTCCCGGTTCAATTAACAAATAACGGTAGTTTTTAAGAACATGAAATCGGAGGCCCTTGAAATGACCAAGTTACTAACCTTACGAAGTGAATGCAGAAAATGTGTATAGAGTAAGAACAGACCTACCAGTGAAATCAAAATAGAGGATGTGTGTGGCTGTCTGAATTAAAAAGATGCATGGTAAATTTAGTAAGAGTTTGGACTGCAGCATACATGTAATTGAAATAACTAATATATACCTGCAATTAATCGATAGGCAACAACAACAATACATCATCAACAATATATACATTGACCATATCAATAGCATTGAAAACCAGCTGTTAGAACCTATCAAGGCAAAGTTAAATATTTAAGATATCTACTACTACATATACAATTCTATGGCAGTCACTGCTAGCAAAAGCTTTATTGACAATGGGCTATGATGTCATAAAGTTACTCCAACAATCGATTCTGCTAGTTGTTTGGATTTCAAACGAGCAAGATGTGTTTTAACGTTGCTGTCTACGCTGTCTCTCCTCTGTTACTGATACTCTATATGAAGATGCTACAGGTTATAGTAGCAGCAGTTTTTCCTCTGGTGCTAAATTTGCTGACTTGGGTCATCCTTCCAATCACCCTCCTCTATTTCACACCTTGGTAAGTCTCTGATACATTACTAGTAACTTTATATTGTGTTACGTACCATATACTTCTAGTTTCTCTTCAACTCAATATTTAGTAACTTAAAGTAACACATGATGATGCAATGGGAGTATGAAACATCACTGAGCAGTTGTCTTATTTTTCCTAACAAAACACAAAAGAGAATGTTAGGTACCTTTTCAAGTGTTTAGACTACACATACATTGCAGTCAATCATAATGATGCTGCAGATCTGTAGCAGAGCAGATATTTAGAGATTTTGTTCGGTTGAGAAAAAATGTATGGCGGAAATCCGGGAATATTCAGTTAAGCAAATCTCTCAGGCTAAGAATTCTTGACTCAAAGTTGGAAGTTATTAAAGGTTGACTTGCAACAAAATTCACATGACAGTTATTTGGTACCAAAAGATTCATCACGCCTTACACTGCGGTGTTGTAGGTGTAAAATATGTGGAAATGTTATGACAAGCTCTTAAATGCTCAAAAACGAAAAGTTAATTGCAGCCATCCCAAAACCCCTGTAGATTGGAATCAATTTATTTCTCTGACGTACTCCTATGATTTGGTTATTGTTTTGACACGTGATGTTCTCAGGTGAATTGAAAGGCCAATAAAAGGCTCAATATAAAAAGTCTCGTGGCACTAGTTTATGACAAAACTTCGGGTTTTACTAAAAAGCCCGTATAAACATAGATTCTCACTACTTTACAGTTTTGTTTCAGCTTGGTCTAATTGTCTAGTCATAATCTGATCATGTGACCCATACTTCCTGCCAAACAGCGCGAATAATTTCTGCAGCATTTTTCGAGTATTACGGGTGATCAACAGGCTTGTCATGTTTATCAGAGGATGATAAGCCTTCCTTCGAGCTAAGGTTAAAAGATTGAAAGAATTTTTACAGTAGGTTTTGAGATATCAGTGCTCGAAGTAACAGCATTATAATGATGATGAAATAGACACGTAAGGACAATAGACATGGTTTTATTGAATGCGTAAAGTATATTTGTGAAAATATTTCGACAATGAGGTTGCATGAAAGTGTAAACAGAAGCCAACTTGTTCAGTTACGTCCCATTTTGGAAAGGGATTCAAATCTACGGCAGTTTCGTGATGGCGGCGATTAACTGTTTGTTTTTGAGCTTTCAAGAGCTTGTAATCACATTTCCACATATTTTGCACCTACAACAAAGCAGGGTAAGACATGGTGAATATTTTGATACCAAATAACTGTAATGTGAATTTTGTTGCAAGTCAACCTTTAAAAAGGAGCCTCAGGATCAAAAAAAGCATTGAAAATTTTAATGTTTTTGCTAAAATTTGAAAGATGCTTGAAATTTGATTAAATGAATTATAGTTTGAAAATTAACATCTTAATAGTCACTGAACTGAATGTGAATCGTTTTGCCTTGAAAAACCGGAAGTCTATTCTAATTTCCTGAAAGTATCTTAAGGAGGGCCGATGAGCTAAAATATTTGGTTTTGACAAAATTTTAACACTATTAAAACCAATGTAAGTTAAAATTTAGACATTTAGACCAATGTAATTTCATCCAATAGTTTACTGACAGTCCAATAACGAGCAAACCCTCACATGACATTTTATCTTACTTAATTTTAAAAATATGATCGTAAATTATATAAAAACATAATGAAAATGAAATTCAGTAATTTGAAATGTGCATCAATTATAAAGGCTTGCCACCTCATAACCAATCTCTCGTACCATCTGATAATTTTAGGCTATAGTCCTGTTTGGAGAGAGCTACATGCAAACAAACCTAGTCTGAGAAGAAAGGAACATTCAAGTATGTCATGTTTATTATTATATTGTTACTGCAGTTATTCTTATTTACAAACTCATAGAGAAGTTATGACTGGTTTACGACTAACGCATCAAGATTTAGGTGTCAGTGGCAAAGTAGCAAAGCTGTCATGCAACAGCTTGCTAGCTGTCTTGTGACATCATATCCTGTAAATTCAAAGTTACTTAATGGTTGTGAAATTTTTTGCAGGTAAAGCTAAGACAAAGTCAATCATGAGCATGACAGTCTTACAAATGTATAATCATGGTGCAGAGCTTGCTAAAACAAATATAAGGAGCGTGAAGGCTGATACACTGTAAAGGAGGCAAAACAGGAAGTACTGAGGGAGTCGTGAAAACAGATGTACAACAGGATAATGATGAAAAGATGAGAAGTGTTGCTAGTAATCCTGAAATGGAACCAAAAGATAATACAAGCATTGCTGAGAATGATGCTGAAAGGATTGTGCAAAGTGAGTTGACAATTGTTGAGGATTTGCTGCCTTTATCATCAGCAGACGCTGTCAATATTTCTCAAAATATACATTGAGACAACTCAAATGTTATGCTTTGGTCGTATCTCTTAATTTATGAACATGAATTGCTTGGGGACTGACTGCCATGCAGAGCCCAATATATTATCATTAATACAAAAAGTTGTTTCCACCTGCTCAACTCCAGTGAATTTTTGGCATAGACATACACATAACTACAAAGGTGTCAAAAATTCTCACATGTCACAAATTTAAAGAGCACATGAAACGGAATGAAATGGATGCCTTTCACCTTGACACACCATTTTAGAGCTTCGGTTAATGCACACCATCCATGATTTGCCAGGTATCCCCTGGCTACCATTTCTAAGAAGGCTGTACAGTCACTTCTCAGCCCGTTGATCAAACAAGTAGAACCTAAGGTTTACAGGTTAGTAAGCCAACTGAAGTTGAGAACAGATAAATTTCCTAGCGTCGTTATCTTCTATAGCCCAGTCTATGAACACCGAATGATTTCCTACAGCTGTTGAGATCAGTAATTTTGAGGAAAATCAGGTTCCTTATTTTTTATTTCTTTTATAATTATTGTCTTACATATTCTTCAAACTTTAAATCTACTTCCATCCTGACAAAGCATGCAGAGCTGCATAAAATACTAACTGACCAAGGCATAAAATAGCATTAACAGTTAAAATCGACCATAAGATAAATGAATGGTAAACATTAAGATCATCATCAGCCCAGAAATAGGTGAACAGCTAGAGAGACTGAGAAAGGAAATGAAAACAAATTACAGCAGTATAAAATCACACACAGCAGCAACAGAGAAGGCGACTACTTGTAATAAAACTGAAAACAATTCTTAGTGGAAGTTAATAAAGAAGAACTACTAGACTTGCATAATTGAAAACATTTAGAATATTCTAGAATGACATGAAACAGTTTATATACTCGAGTGCATACCTACAATAGTAGAATCACTGGTGTACTGCAATTGGTTGATATAGTAACAAACTTCAATTTTTATTGGTCGTAGACATACTATGATTGGTTGGAATAATAATAAACTTCAATTCTTATTGGCCACAGAGTTCTTTGAGGTCAGTCAACGCCGTGAGTATTCTTTCTGTAAATCTCTTAGAGTTCTACAAAAACATGGTTATTAATTATTACGAATACCATTAACTTCATATTTTCAACAAAATATTTTAAACACATGAGTCAATAAGCTCTGTTACGACCAATCACGTTGATAGATTATTATATGACCTGTGAAATTCTCACGGCTGTGTAGTCTTTGCTTGGATATGACCCTCCAACACAGGCAATTGACAGTTTGGCAATTGATATGTTATTCTATAGTAAGGGTAAACAATTAAAAATATAAACCCACGATGAAGTGTTTTTTATTTTAAATCAAGAGCTCGCTAAAAAACTTTTTGAAGCGTTTTTGAGCAGCAACAACAATGGATGATCATCGTTTGCAAAATTTGGGCAAAACTATAAAGAGCATTTGTATCAGTGATACCACAATTTTCCCTATTCAGTCAGACTTCGACTTACGAACTTAATGCGTTCCGAGACTGAGCTCGTATGTCAATTTACTCGCATGTTGGTGCAATTTATTTATATATAAAACAATTAAATATATATTGATTGGTTTCCATACTCTAAAAATGCAAATAAATCACTCAAAACAAGATATTGTATCAGAAAGAACATGTTGATTATTGTCCTAACTTACCACATGCTTTCAAAAAGCAACAATAAAAAATAATGCAAGGAAATGTGATTAATTAAAATGTAAAATTAAATACATCAATCGCGGCTAACGCTAGCATTTGTCAGAGAGGGAGATATGAGTACTATATTACTTTACTACTACTTACCTTCATTACTACAGTTGACTGATAAATTTGGATTTTATCAGTCTTAAAAGACAAACTTAGAAGCAAGCCTAAAAGCAAACTTTCATTTTTTCACTTAACGTAATTAAAATTTCTTCGGCGTTCATAGTTTGAAGTTTCTCGCTAGTTAGCTAATTTTTTCTTTGTTTCGCTTTAACTACTAGCCGGCCGTTTTAAGATAAACCTACGGTATCTAAGGACGTTAGCCTTTGTCACCCTTTCAACATGTTGCGATTAGGACGAACACAGGTGTCGTCACAAAGGGTTAATGCACGACCACTAGCCAACTTGTCCAAATGTCTATTTTTATAGTTTTGATAGATAGCGCCGGCCTTTTCACATAGCACCGTTTTAGTTATGCTGTAACCGGCCAATTGTTTAGGTATCTTTCATCTAGTGCTGCACGATAAAACGATATAATTCGATATGACGATATATTTCAGTGGATGATTTTATATTTGGTCAGCTTTCGAGTCGATATGAATATCGAAGCCGATAGATATTTTATCGAAATATCGGCTTATTTTATTTTGCAAAAATGGGAGTTGTCTATTCTCTTTATTGTAACGAGGTGACAACTCCTGTTTTTCAACTGATATTCACCACTATCTTTTTACATCGGTCATGTTAAAGCCTAACACTATATATCAAAAGAAGACAACTCCAATGTTCGATATTTTTCGATATTCGATATATTTTGAGACCAAATAATCGAATGTACATGTAAAGATATCGTGCAGCACTACTTTTATCCAATGCCTGAGCGGTCTCTCCATCAGCGTTCGTGAAGATCGTTGCGCCGTTTAGAAACTATGGTTAGTCCTTTTGCGAACAAAATGCCCTGAATATAATCCTTCTGTTTGATAATTATGAATGTATTTCTGTCATATTGCTGAGCTAGCTCAATCACGCATACACATTTCGCCTATTTTTCAATAATTTACTGTTTAATATCAATTGTTATCATTTGCTTTTTCTTTGCATTATCTTTCATTTTACTGGCGAACTTTCGGTCTATGCACAGTACTTTTAATTCACATAAATCTGCACTGAAAATCGCGCACAAAAAACACGATACAAAAGTATAACCTGAGCAGTTGAAAAATACAGAGTGATGCTGTTCTCATAAAACACCTCCGGCATACTTGGCAACTGACTCACGTGCTCGTATCTCAAACATGGCTCGTATGTTAGTGCTAAAACTTGCTTAAAAGCTGGCTCGTATCTCAAGTTTCCATACGTTGGAGCTCTCATAAGTTGAAGTATTACTGTATACATGTAATTACTGAAGACCATGACACACAGCCAACTAACTAACGCATGCGCGCGCGCACACACACACTCCACCCTGACAGTCTAGTATTGAGTGATTAATCAACAGGCATACCAAAAAGCACTGAAAACAACTATCTGCAGTTGTTCTGACATGACAGAAGGGGCAGTCAATTGGTGCAGGTGTTAGAGTGCTGGTCTACAAACAGGATGATGAGAGTTCGAATCCAGCTTATAACAATCTTTGACCAATTATTTATCTCAGGACCAAACAAGAGTGAAGCGATTGATTGGGAGAGTTATGATAAATGCACATGTGCACACAACTCCCGAAAAATAATCCATTAATGGCCGTCACCAAACCCTTGCAACGAAATCCTATTAACAAATTTAACTATTTTTCAGTAAAGTCGTTTAAGTATAATAATGATACAAAACGCATATAAACCTATTCAAATATGTTACCAAGCCTTTGAAAGGTTACCGCAAATTCCTAAAATTAACCCATCTGATCGGATTATACACAAATATACAGCTTAATTTTGACGAAAATCGCCACAAACGCTTGAAAAGTTTGGTTTAATAAAAGTTAAGACCGGAAATTGAAACGCCGAGCGACAGAGAATAGAACGATAAAGTCTTGCGCATTTAACGAAAAAAAAAACGTGCACTTTTCACGAGTCTATAACATTATCGAATTGCCGAAGGTTTCGGCAATTAACTTAGGAGTACAGAAATCGTTTCATTCTTGCCGATTTCAATTTTTTCATTTTCAATTTTATTTGCTGACACATTTGAGTACTTTCGTATTCTAACTGATGTCCAACGCAGTATAAGTAAATGAAATGACAATGATATTTTTAACGGTTCTTATGAGATTATTAAAATAATTAATTATAAGTTTGGATGACTACAGAACAATGACTACGCAGTACAGATTTTCTAAAAATCTAACGCAGTGTAAGTAAATGGATATTCGATATTTTTTCTAACAGTTCTAATGAGATTATTACAATAATTAATTATAAGTTTGGATGACTACAGAACAATGACTACGTAGTACAGCTTTTCTAAAAATCTATATAAATATCACAATTTCGTGATATTGTTAGCTATGAAGTTTTGAAATGTAAACAAAATTGTGCCTTGGTTTGCTATTATTACTATATTAATAATATTGGTTATTCTAATAATATCAGTGCATTTTACTTCTAATATTGGCCAATATTGCATTTTTCTTTTTGCAGGAGGAGAGATATAAACATATAATCTTGTCCTTTCATTATTGCTATTTGTTGTATATAATAACACCCACACCCAGTACATCACAGCTACCATTGCAGTTATCCTACTTGACTGCTAATATTGCATTTCTCAACCATCAGTACCCTTTCTTTTTCCCAATATCACTTTGGTCATGGGCTGTATGACAGTGGAATTTCTAGTATATATATATATATAAATCAGTGTTTGCCTGTTGGAACTAGGGAACGGAAATATCATCTCACACTGAATTTGAACTCGGAACCTCATTGTTTATTATTAAATAGACCTGTAGGTTCCAAACGTCTAGTGGATGGAAGGTCTGCCCGACGTAACAGGTATACAATGGAATAATTGTGGTCAGACAAATTACATCGATTAAAATACGCACACTTGAAAAGCTTAGGAAAATACTATTGGTTACTACAATCACGCTTGAAGATGATTGTGTGAAAGATCATTACCCGTAAAGTAATGATTATTTAGCTGGCTTCAGACGCTGCTCTTATTATAGTAAAGATGTTGACTAGTTTACGTTACTAGCTTAAGTTACTTGAATTCATTGGGTAACTATTTTATTACCTGTGCAATGCCGGGCATTCAACTGGTATATATAGATTCTAGAGCTGCAGTGATAGTGCACTAATACTACTGGCCAATCCAAAGCCTGTATAATACTTACTGTGGTTGGGCAGGACGTCTTGCTAGAGATATGAAAAAATAAAGTCTCTTCCCCGGCAACAATGTATGACACGCCGTAACCATCATCAGAGACTGGTCCAAAGCCACCTCCACCGCAAACAAGGTCAGGATTACTAACTATATCTACTACGTTCAACTGTGAGTGTGGGGTCTACAACAACAAAGCAATTACCTAAAGAGTTATTGGATATCTCATATTTATTATCAAGTAACGCTTGTATCTCAAGAGTCAAGGTCATAATAGTCAGACTTTCATCACAAATTACATTGCACTGATTGATTAACCAATCTGTTGGTAGATTCTACATAATTGCATATTTGATTATAATGATTTAGTTAGAATCATATAAACCTTCTTCATATGTCAGCTTTTCTCCTGTGTGTGATATATTTCTCTAATGAGTGTATAAACTATACCTACTCTAATTACTAATACTATAACTGCAGTGAACTAGTAAACAGCTGACTCACCTGACTAGTGCTCAGTCTCCACGGTTCACTGAGTACCTTCTGTAGGAATGGAGACTCTACACCGAGGTACTTGGAGACCACGTAAAGACAGAAGAGGTGTCGGTCGATTCCTTGACCTGTCATGGCATCCTTGTAACAGTTCTGGTGTTTTTCAGTTGCCACCTTTAGTAGTCTCTTTAGCTCATCCCTCTGCTCAACAGGGTCAGCAGAAGTCAGACTTGACATTTAACAGGGTCAGCAGAGGTCAGACTTTACATATAACACGGTCAGCAGAAGTCAGACTTTACATATAACAGGGTCAGCAGAGGTCAGATTTTACATATAACAGGGTCAGCAAAAGTCAGACTTTACATATAACAGAGTCGGCAGAAGTCAGACTTAACATATAACAGGGTCAGCAGAAGTCAGACTTACATATAACAGAGTCAGCAGAAGTCAGACTTACATATAACAGGGTCAGCAGAGGTCAGATTTTACATATAACATGAGATGAAAATTACAAAAATCCCTCAACCACTTGATGCCTAAGTGACTTAAACTTCATTATGTCGTGTTTATATTATTATCATATTTTAAGGATTTGGGGAGAGCATGAGAGGGTATATCCCATATTTCACAAATTGGTACTAGTAATAGCGACAGTCCTAGTAATGAAGTGAGTAGTCAATAGAGATTCATACCGACTCTTTGCCTTCGACCATAGCACGAACAAAATTGGAACTCTCTATCGTGCATGATCTCACTGTCTCAGTTCGTCCTTCCCTAAACAATCTTGTCATGGAAGCCTCATACGTCAAACAGAACTTGCCAGCATCCTGCATTTACAAATACACTCACCCTTAAAGCACATAAATTATATAATTTTTTTATTATATTGTTCAATACATCAGAGTCTTGGCTTTCGAATGAGCTTATATTCAATACACAAAGAATAATACATGTAGAACTATGAAAAACAGGGTGTCAAAAGTATGTCCTGCAATAAAAAAACACTTTGTTGCTGTTCCACAATGCGATGTCATAATTATTATTTAGCCTTAGGTAGTCGATCCCTTTTGCTGCCGTGGAGGCTATGCTTTTCTGTGACAATCGATGCTGTTAAACCCAGAGAGCACTAATAATAAACTAGGATTCTAGATAATCAACAATGCCCAGGGATCCTGCTAACGCCTGACCAATACAAACACATGTTCTGGGTTAATTAATTATGCTTCAATAAATATACTGTCGTTGATAAAGGTAATAAAATCACATCGATTAAATTGTGACCTGCAGTTGCATGGCCCTAGGACTATATGAAAATCGCACTTTCACGAGATCACGCAATGCTTGAAATTAAGTAGTCTCAGTCGTGCCCCTCAATATCACAATAAAAAGAGAGGGCTAATGCATAATATTATCGGAAAAACATAGTATGGTGCTTGGAATCTGAGTTATTTATCATAGAAATAATCTGTACATAGAGAGCTAATGACACTGGTTCCTTTGTCATCTTCATTGGTTCTCTGGAGTTGTCCTACCTTCGCCTGCCACTAGCTTCATTATCGTAGTTAATAAATATTAGCGGTAAGCAATAAAATAAGCGGTAAGAGCACACAACACCGAATATGAAAATTGTGACGCCACAATTTTGAATTGAACATTTCTGCCGCAGAGCTCTGGGGAAATCCTATAAACACCAACCAATGTCTGTCTCACCATCTCAAACAATGGCTCATTCAAAAGCCAAGACTCTGATGTATTGAAATATATGATAAAAAAGTATTACATTTATGTGCCTTAACTATCCAGTAAACACAATTTCAGTGAGTAATCAGTTGTTAAGTGTATAAATGATATAATTGGAATCTGCTATAAAATAAAAGGCAAGTCTGCACTTTCTTCAACAGTGTTGATATAAAGTTGCTAACTCTATCAGAAATGTGATGACAGAAACTGCCATAACCCGTCAGTACTTATTCTAAATTTTTTATTGTTTTGTTGTAACCTACACGATCATCTCTACATATAAACTTTTTAAGTTGTCTTAAAATTGGAGCAAATATTTGCTTCAACATGCTTTGAACGTGAAATGGCTGAACCTTCTGCAAATTGCAGTCTTATTAATCAGTACACATGTAGACTTTTCTTTAAGATTGAGTTGTACTTGCGCAGATAGCATTAGACAGCTTCATATCTCGAGTACTAGTATTAGTTGCAAAAGAAGGTGGCAGAAAAAAGAGTTAAAATACCTCATAAAAAACAAACAGACATTTTTAGATAAATTTTTTACAAAATCTCCAAAACCATTTAGAAATTACCATGAAAAAGAAAGCACAAGTGATTTAAAAAATGAGCTGGAAAAATGTGAACGTAGCGAGGTTAGCCTAGCTAATTGAAGTTAAAATTAATCAAACCTAATGCGAAGTGTATATAAGCAATATATTTGTATAAACTTCCTAGAAGCGGTTCGTTGCGTATAAATTTACAAAATTTCATATCAGAAACTGAAAAAGAAAAGTCCTACCCTGTAGTAAGCAAGTTGAAGGGCGAGCTGAATAAAGGCATCAGGGCTCACTTTACACTTCTTAATCACCCCTTTACCAAAATTTCGCACAGGCTACAATACAAAGAGGAGACAGGATACAATTCTGGGAGTTAAGAACTACAAGACAATAAGCTCAGACAATTTAAAAAAGAACATGATACAGATAGAGTTCCTAAACGATGAACACACATGAAATACTTGGTAGATATAATAATAATATAGTAAATATACTTACATGTAAATATACTTATATATAATACATATAGCTAATAATATATGATGGTTTGATGAGATCACCTGGCATTATAACCATAATGTTAATAATTATTGCTCGTTTCCATGGTTACCAGTAACATAATGTCATGACAACTCATAGCGTAACTCTACAGTAGCAAGTAGCGCATCATTACGATATCAACTAGTGCGACTGTATGACAACTTGACAGCAGATATCATACTTCTATGACAAAATGTAACCTAAATTTATGAATATAGATAACATATGTCTATGACTACGGGTAATGTGATTGTATAGCATGAAACTGTGTAGCTCCATGATCGCAAGTAACATAAATATATGACTGTATGCAGTATAGCTTGAAAATTACAGGCTGCACGTGGTCAAGATTTAAAATAGTACGATGCTATGAATAAAAACAGTGTTTCTATGCCTATAAACTAAAATTCCTCAACTCTCTATGGAACATATATTGATGATTACATCTAGCATACCTCTATGTGCAGATCTACATCATTGGCAATAGCCTGAGCTGTTTTCAGACTGGACTCTACCACCTCCATACATTCAGGAGATATATTCCACTGCAGTTTGATTGGCTGATACATCTCCGTCTTCAAAAAATCGCTTACTTCTCCTTTGCAGTCTCCACTACTCGTATATCTACCATAGAAGTTTGTAGTTGCCGTCTATTTGAACTGGAACCAGGTTGAATATACTACTCATTTACTTTGACTTTAGATATAGACTCACCAAAAGATCACGTGATAGAATTGTTAACAAAATTATTTAACAACGATACATTTATCTAACTTTCAGCTAATATGTGTCATAATGCCTGCCAATTGATTAGCTAGTTGAAAGTAAATGAGAGGGATACAGTGATATGTCAAGCAACTCAGTGAGTATGCGAGCAAGCGAAGCATTAAAGCTGATGCTATTATCTGTAAGAGAAGGAAAGCAAAGCAGGGGACAAACAAAACAGATTTCTTGATTTCCTCAAGAAATCTGTTTAGGAAATAAATCATACTGTTGAATGTTTTAATTGACTCTGAGTAAATTATCTAAATTTTCTTTTTACTTTACCACATAAAAATTGATTTATGATATATAGAGTAATAATAATGATTGAAGCATTACCAATAATAAAACTGAATAGAAAACTTAGATATAAAAATATGGTGTAAAGTGTTTTAATATTGTGCTAAAAGATGGTAATGAATTAAGATCACCGATACGTGAAGACCTTGATACAAAATAGTCTGAACCCAACACGGGAAAAAACTCTTGTGGGGGTAACAAACTTCATATGCTAGAATGTAGCGTGATGTGTTAATTGCTTCAAGTGAATATATCTATTATTTTAGCTGATCATGTAACACTACTTTATATAACATAAAAAATTGTTGAAAAAAAAACCAAACAGTGTGAGCTCAGAAACAAATTTTTAATACTAATTTTCACCTGAAATTGTCTAAGGATTCTTCTACCTATGTTGAGAACTCGAGCTAACCAACATATCAGAAATAATAAAACATCAAATCTAATTGGATGATCCAGGTAGGGAGCTACAAGGCAGAGACAATAACTAAAATGAGGCTAACACAACATGAAACTAACGACAAGGAGCAACCACCTAGTGGTAAAGTAATAGTTACGAGTTTTGGAGCTCAACTGACTGAGCGAATTCTCCAAGTGACATGAGAATTGGAGCATCAGCCCTGCGGGGGTCAGAGGTCAAATTAAGCAATAGCGAAATGACACAAAAATGAAATGGATTAAATTGTGTATTCAACAATCCAAAGTGCCAAATGACAAGCTCAGTAGTTTTAACTTGACTTTGTGATTCGAGATAAGATCTATTTTTTGTCCTTTTGAGTTTAATTGCAATTAGTGATAAACGACAAATGATAAATTGATTTAAGCTGTCGAATCAAAATACAGTTGAGCTTTGTGAAAAAACTATTACAGCTTGATAAAAATTCACCATTTTAGATAAGAAAAAGTTGCAAACACACAGTGAGGTTAGATTGTTGAATACACAAAACAGCATGAGCTATTGAAATATTGAAACACACGTAGCATGCAGCTGTCATGAGGCTTTGAAACTAGCATTAGCACATGACGAGACCAGGTATGAAACAGCTGAGTCAAAGCCGTTTCTTGCTTCAAGCGGAGAACAGAGGCTAAGAAGCCTCTCTTGCTCTTACCCATAAGTTGTGTAATCAGCATGGAATGAATACTCCCACAGCTGAGACATAATGGGTGCATCGGCCCTGCGTATACATAAGTTCCATATGGCATCATTTCCTGTGCATGCCGTCTAGTCAAATTCTATTTTGGCAAAGTAACAGCCTTCAGCCGTACGCACGCTAGCGAATAGTAAGTTTGCTAATAGCTACAATTCACAACTTTAAACTAGAAGCTATCTGAAGACAGCGCTTGTGTTTGCATTTTCATTTTTGATAATTTGAGAACTTTTTTGCAAGTTTAGCAAAGGCTGGTTGTGAACAGCACATAAAAATGTGTGCCTGAGCATCTGAGGTGAATACAGCTACCATATTTGGTATGTTATACCATATAGAAATCAATGTACTAATTACTTGTTTCTACGTCTACATGTAAGGATTTATTTGTTTCTTGAGAAACATCTTCATACACTGAGCTCAACTAATCTAAAAGCATTTGCATGTCTATTAAACTTCTCCGATTGGGACATGCGGAACTATTAACACATGATAACACAACAAACTGTTGTATGATTTTCAGAGGTAGGGAAGACAACTACTACTACATGAGACAAGGCTTTGAATGGCATGAGAAGAAGCGACTCCAAAAGTTCTAGAAAAAGCCAAGCCTTGATCATACTTTCTTATCCGTTTTTCAACTTTTAATGTTGCATTACTTACACTAAGGTGAGCCTTAGCTACCAGACATTCACCCCGACTACAATCAATAAACAGTTACTTGACAGGCAACAGACATTACATACACTGTTTCCATCGTACGAAATGTTCAAACTTGGACAAGCGCGTACGTAGAGTTACTGTACGATAAGTGTTTCAATAGACATCCACATGTTGCGAATTAATGCGTGCACTTTGTTAGAGAAATTAAGGACTGCTATGTCAGAGGTCAAAATGACACACTCCTGTCTCGCTCGAGTGGTATTTTCTTGCCCATAATTCGCACGTGCAGTTTCCATCTTTCACAAGCAGAAAACATACAATAAAAATTTGCAAGTAAGAAAACTAGCTGGAGCTGTGGGTGTTGACTGTTTTCATCTTGAGGATGATCCAAACCAGCGGATTACCTGTGTCATTGAAACGTAGTGCTGTACATAGTAAAAGCGTATTTTGTCAAAATCATGAAAAAAAACACAACGTTCAACCCCGTCACGACAGTACACCCTTTTAAAGTATGTCTCAACATTCATAGACTAAAATAATTCCTTGGTTTGGACTTGAGTAAGGTATTGTAGCCACACACGGTATAATTCTTACCAGGAGTGTTCAGCATTGAATCCGACTCTCCCATTGGTCGTTATAATAAGATTAAAACTTTTGTCGAACCAGCGATCGTAGCACTTGCCATGTAGCATTGACCTTGCATACTTGTCAAGCTTGTCAGGGTCTTCCTGAGAATACAAAACAAAGTTAGAGCTTGAGCTATCACATACCTTATAACGTCATCGTTACAATGTATAGCTTAGTCAACCACGCTTCTTTCAGCATGAGTTAGACAAGTCTAACATTGAAAGAAATCTCAAGTCACACAGTATTGCTTGAGTTTAGGAGTAAGATACACATCGTTTAGCACAACCACTACGAGTACTTGATACAATCACAACAAGTACTTAATACAATCACAACAAGTACTTGATACAATCACTACGAGTAGTTGATACAACCACTACAAGTACTTGATACAACCACTACAAGTACTTGATACAATCACTACAAGTACTTGATACAATCACTACAAGTACTTGATACAACCACTACAAGTACTTGATACAATCACTACAAGTACTTGATACAATCACTACAAGTACTTGACACAACCACTACAAGTACTTGATACAACCACTACAAGTACTTGATACAACCACTACAAGTACTTGATACAACCACTACAAGTACTTGACACAATCACTACAAACATTTAACAATTACCACAATTACAAACATCTAACAAACCCAACTTAAGTCTATTGAATTTGTGCGCAAGAGAAAAATAACAATGTTTTCTTTTTACCAAATAATAATTCAAAAAGAATGAATAGCCTCATAGTCGTTTTATGTTATCTTACATATCTATGTAGGCACAATAAACAGTTTACTGCATGTTATCTTTTTGTATAACAAACTTTTATATTCTTGGTATCTTTTCTTACCGATGGTGTATACAGTCGCAGTGTATGTAATTTTTTATAAAGAATTTCCAAACATTTTCAAGTTTTAAACAAGATTAGCACATTTAAACTCACTGACAGAGATACTAACCGGGTCATATCCATTCTCATCCTCGTCAAGGACTAGAACGAAGGAGGATTTTTCGATGGCGTCAAGTGAAGCTTTATTAACTCCTGAGTTAAAGAAACGCTGACGAGCTTTGGCCCAAGGAGTCCTGTCAGCGGCTGTCAAAGCGGCGAGCTTCTCTTCCCCTTTACATGGGGCAGTACCATCATTGATTATCTGCTGAAAAAGGCTAAAACACCACAAATATACTAACTGGCCAGCAGTAACAACTATCAACCAACCATTATTGAAATATCACTTTCTATGGACTAATTGATGAAAGAGAAATAAAACACTTGGATCTATTTTGTATCTGACCAAATCTATTTCATATTATGTCAATTATATCTTGTACCCAATTTTAAATGGAAAAACTTTTAGACACAAGACTACATAGTTACTACTAATGGTAGTGTACTGGTTGCCAAAGGTAGCCCTTGCTCTACTGCTAGTGCAAACTATAATACAACTTGCCTATGTCTATAAGGCTCTAATTACCTTTGAAACTTGCCATCCTTTGCAGGGCAACCTTTAGCAATGTTGGTATGACAACTCCTATCTTAGCAAAGTAAATGTCCTAGATTCAGTTACACCAAGGTTACTACATCTTTTGTCATAACAACAGTATGAGAAAGACTCCTGATTTTCAAGCAGCGCTGCAGTAATAGATGCATTAGAACAATTCAGATAAACTTTCATTGCATTCATGATAACTGTTTGGTCTACAACACCATATAGAATAGTATTAATTCTCAGGCTTCTAGCTCATGAGAAAAATGCCAATGAGTGACAGACACCAAATAATCTGCAACTCGTGTAGTGTTAGGAAAACCAATCTAATACTACAATGGAACTGCAAGGGAGTCTCGATGCATATGACATAAAAGTTTAACTTACAAGCACCGCAACATACAAACTGTCAAACAAATGAAATGAATTTTGAACAAATATATGACTCGTCATCGCCTAACGTAATACTCAACATACAATGTTTCAAATTACTTGAAACATTGTACTAACTGAAATTGAAATGGCAAGCAAAAATTAAAAATGAAAAACGAAAGCATAAAAAGTTATATTACATATATCCATCACCATTTGAACATCAGCACCAGTAAGCCTACACTTATATCCTTGTACCCCTCCATAATATGTCTCTAGGGTAAAGCAATAATAAAAACTATACCTAGTGTAAGAGAGCACTAACAAACTGTTTTTATTGATTATTTATTACCTTGGTCTAATTTCAAGTAATATAAATGTAACATATAAGCTAAATTTCTCATATTTAGTTTTCAAATCATTTTACTCAAAGCATTTTGTTTGGGTGATATGTATAAATATTCAAAGCCTTTGTTGAAGGGTTATCATAGGTGTTTTGCTGCCGAAAAAATTCAATAAATTACGGAGTATTTTTATGAGAATAAGTTTTTCCTCACGCAAAAGTGAACTGAGAACATATTACCTCGAAAGATAGATGTTACACTGCTTGATTGACAGCTAATAAAATACTTTAGAGATAGGTGATGCTCATAACCTTAACTCACTATTGAAGGTTTCGGGGAGAAAGAAGAGAGCCCTGGCTATGGGTGTAGCACTTGTAGTATCTTCCCTTGTGAAAAACCACGATGTAATTAAGACCATGTGCCTGTACCAGTGTATCTACAGCAAATAACCAGCTGTTGGACTATAGCTGGGAACAATAGACTTAAAATTGGAATACTCATGAGAAAATAACTCCCAACAGTATAATCTGCAACTAATCCCAACACATGGATTAGTTGCAGATTAAAACTACCAAAGCAGTTTATTTAAACTAAAGTTAATCTAGTTTTAGCTATCACACACACAGATTACATGTCCGAGGTCAACAGTCCCCATAGGAGCACAGGCAAATACATGAACATACCAAAACATTTTAGACCAACTTTATAAGTTACCTACACCCATAGATATAGTAAAGTAAGGGTTTACTATATCTATACTTACACCCATGAAGAAGAATTTGGTGCAGAATTTTAATGCGATAAAAATGTAAAATGTCATCTACCATTTTCTAAGACCACAGTCTATAAATTCTGGAACCAAGTAAACATTTGAAAATTGGAGTGACATCCTTCTTAAGTTTGAAGAAAATCATACATTTAACAAAAACAAGTCATTACATTGAATACTTCTGAGGATTCTGTGCAAAGATTGGACTACAGACATTGATATATTTATCCTAGGTCGCAGCCAGTGTTAAAACAGGAACATATTTCGGTGCGGATGCTTGTGACCGCAGTGGTAAATACATTAACCAAACCACTTTGCGTCATTCAATTATTACCGCGGACGGTTGGTTTTAAAACGAAAACCAACCGTTTTGCCAAAAACAAACTGGCCATTACAATAGCATTTTTCTACGAATATTTGTGAACATGAATTCCATTAATAACACTAGTGAGTGCAAATAAAGCATCGTGAGGCAAACCTCATCATGTAGGACTGGCATTTGTAGCCACTAAAAAGGAGCACAGCCTGTTTTGCTGTACTTTCGTACCCTAAAGCATGGGCAGCGGGGGCCTTGATCATCATTGTTAATAGTCAAGAACTTATGGCAAGAATGAGTTTTATTCTTTGGCGCTTTCCTAAATAAGTTTTTTCTTTCAGTTGGCAGAGATACTATACTTAACAACACAACTCACTGGTACACTTTGGCCAAAACACCTCAAGTATCTTCATAAATCATATTTTGACAGTTGTCATAGCTCTATTGACAGTTGTCATAGCTCTATTGACAGTTGTCATAGCTCTATTGACAGTTGTCATAGCTCTATTGACAGTTGTCATAGCTCTATTGACAGTTGTCATGGCTCTATTCAAGAGCAAATGACAAATGAGTATTAGTTCAAGAGAGCACACAAGTACTCTGTTGAACTATACTCCTTCTACACTACACAAGTGCTCTGTTGAGCTATACTGCTTCTACACGACACAAGTGCTCTGTTGAACTATACTCCTTCTACACTACACAAGTACTCTGTTAAACTATGCTCCTTCTACACTACACAAGTACTCTGTTGAACTGTACTCCTTCTACACTACACAAGCGCTCTGTTGAACTATACTCCTTCTACACTACACAAGTACTCTGTTGAACTAAAAAAAATTTCAGCATACACATGGAGAAGAAATCTCAGGGAGGCAACAGAAATAATCAATTATTCATCTTCAGCCTGTCACATGCACACTAATCAAATCCCACAAGTGCTGTTAGCAAGATAGACAGCTGGTACTTGTACACAATCGCCTAAGGAGTTTAGCCCTCTATGACTTTAAAGACATTAGAGGTGGTAGAATTAGCAGCATTTACTTGTAGTAATTGATAAGGATAAAAAACTAACATAGTCTTAGTAAAGCGCTACGTGCAATACAACAAACAGTTTAACACGGCAGCAGAAAAAGATGGTGAAAATTATCACCAAAGGTTTTTGAACCAGCCTAACGCTATAACATCAGTACTCGCACACTGACAGAGAGAAAGTAGATGTAGTTACTCATAATGATACTACCATATAGTTAAGGTGACTCATTGCTAACGCACAGTCAATATATGGAATAAATCAGAACATACAAATTTTAACTCTTCTGTTTTCAAAGCCTGGTTCTCATATACTCCGCAAGCACCGGCGACAACACCGCAGGCTATCAGTGGTGAAATGTGAACCTACGCGCTGAGTACCATCAATCAATGCAAGAATTTAGCGTTGTTCAAATTTTGCGATGAGTCACAGATAAAACCTTCCCGAAATGCACTGTACAGGTGAAGATCAGCATTATCGAAACGGCATGGCAAGTGAACATTCTTATGCTATTATTAAGGTGCAGCTTTATGTGAACAGAAGCCGCCGAGCCTAGTGTCGCAAGTGTTTTGCTGCGCAAGATTACCGCCGGGATCTCGAAATCGATATGGGAACCAGGCTTAAGTGAACCACATTCACCCACTGTTAGTGCTATTGCAGTGTATGAATGTGGGTCACCCATGACGATGGCTTGATGCAGCATTGTTTTAGGAGAATAACATAGAGAAAACTGCCAAAGAATGCTGTTCAAACCACACGCACACATTCTATCTAACCTGCACGCATTTATGAACACTTCAACAGTTTATTCGTATATCAGACACATAACAAGTTATCAAGTAGCCTTTATATTAACTAAACATAAACACTTTAGAATACTAATTTTCTGTTTGCATAGACAAATATGACTAGTTTGGCACTTGAAGGGATAACAAAATGTTACCTCTTTCCTCGCCAGGAATCCGAGCTAAGTTGAAGATCCGCTCATATTGATTGGAGCAGAGAGGTACTGTCTTGTTAACCATCAGCTATAAAACACCAAGTTAATGCGCAATACAATGAACAGAATCGGAGAGTTATTGAAACAATAAAAATTGTATAGTTTATAGTCAACTGAGCTGAATGAAAAAGCTTCCAACAAAATTTAAAGACTAGCAAGTGCACATTGCTAGAAACAGAGGTTTAAAGGCCTAGCTACTTGGAGTGATGAAATACATAGGTGACGAATAGCATAGATATACGCAGTGACTAAACGCACAGACACTGCTAAATGACTAATGAGAATCGGCCTGAGTCACGTGAAGAACATGAAGAACACTTGCTGTATTTTTCATTATCATTATGAAAGTCTCATCAGCATGTTTATTATCTACAGGTAGTTCGCGTAATAATGAGGTACTCGATTAACGATGACTCAGAACACCGAAAGACTTCAAAGCTGTTCCAATATTAGTTTAACATAAATCCCTTGTAATTACAATGCAGTGGCAGTACAGGTGTCAATGTAACTGCATGCCATCACATACGTAGGATAAGTTTGCAAAAGCAATGAAGCCACTCTCGCTACACATCTACCGCTCAGTATTTTCCCACGTTAGTGTAAGCTAATACCAGCACAAAGTGTTTGTTTGCATGTTCAATACTTTTATATCTCACAAAATGTTGAAAAAACACAAAGTACCACTCCTCAAAGATCAATAAACATATAGAACAAAAGGAAAAATAATGGATAGTAAAAATAATGAAATATTAATTAAATAAGACTTTAATAGACTAATAAAACAGTTAATAAGGCGTGAAGCCTTATGTATAAAAGAGAGAAAATGTAAAAAATACCATATAGTCAAATGATGCTGAAATGGCCCAACCTATTCAAAGACGTATGTGTGTATCAACGGGTGTTCTGTGATGAACTACTGTCGTTAAATGAGAAAGCGTTCCGCATTACCAGTGAAAACAGCCAAGAACAAAAATGATATGTCTTGATGACGAGAAACCAAACTGTAGAGAAATATTGGGTTTCAACAAATTTAACTGTGTAAAAAACTATCTGAAATGGCTAATGAACAGTTGTAATTTACCATAGGTGCTTTTCCATATCTCTTCCACATGAAAATATTTTCGCCAATAGATAGATGATTGTTTGAGAGAAGCTCTGTTACCAAAATTATTCAAAAGCGAATTATAGATGAACATACGGTAGTTTCGGTAGATTGTGTTGGTAATAATGGAAATGAATAACTAAAATTACCAAGGCATCGGTTTCATCTCTACCTACTAAACTAACATTCATTCTGACACAATATCCTGACAACCCGTTGCTATGCGGAAGATGCGTCTCTTCAGTATGTTTAGTCAAACTTTAACAACTAAATATCCAGTAATGCTCAAGACTCTCTCAAGTAATATTTATAGTTTCTTTAAAAGCAAATGTTACCTTAAAAATACGCTTCATATTTCCTTGAATAAAACTTCTTACAGTAGAGATTTTACTAGGTGCAGAGCCAAAAATGCTCAAATTTTATACTGTATGCCTGCAAACTGTATGCCGAGGTGATGGCTAGCAGATATTTAGCAAGATAGACTCACAGGCTTGTGGGCCTCATGCTCTACTCTATCCTTGAACTGGAGGAAGGCATAGACCATGTTACCAGCCCTAGCTGCCTGATTTGTTGACGTATCCTTGTTGAATATAGCATCCTGAAATCAAAAGACGGACCATACTATCCTTACAGGTTTAACAAGGTCATACGTGACATTTCGACCCGCAGAATGTAGGCATTTTATGTCAAATTTTATGTCAAATTTTGACCTTTCACTGCATTATATAATATTCTTGAAAAAGATTTTGTTTGGAAACATGATAATTGCCATTTGATCAGTTCACTATGGTGAAATAATATTTAACTCAATTTTACTTCAAAATTAAATATGCAAAAAACTAATGACTACAAAAATTTTTATTATGAACATAAACCAGAAAAAAAGGTTAACTACTGCATCACATGTACTAGCGGTTTATGTGAATGAACAAAGCAAGTCTGTAAGTCAATAAAAGAAATTAGCCTTTGCGTTTACTCATGTGATAATGGTAAAATTTATGAGACAGCCGCAACAACATTGGAAAATGTTCGCAATCTTACCAAAAAGAAACAAACATAATCTTTCAAATATATGGAATTTTATTGTAAGCAGCCTAAGCTCGACAATGTTAATTGAGAGAAGCAAACGCAGATCTGATAAGCAATCTAGTAGACAATTTTACTGCAAGGTAGAGACGACCCTACTAAATACTAGCTGTCGAAAGAAAGTCCTGTGGTAAAAATATCAGATTTTTCTTTTAAAACTTGTTAAAAATTAACTATCTCATCAACGTGTCGTTTTATAAGCATATTTGAGAGGCAAGTTATCAAGCTTGAGGTGACTCGTTTGTGTTTATCATTGGACAAGGGGAGTAGGCAAAGTCCTACATACAAGCCTTTATCACATGAAGAGGTATGAAGCTATCGTCAAAGCAAACATATGATACTCACAATGCCATAATAGTTGGAGTTAACCATGATAGGCGAGCGGCCCATCAAGTAGACGTACTCTTCCCACCAATCAGTCACATAGTTGGTCGCCCACCACGACTTCAGGACTAGGTACCTCTGCAACCGGTTGCCAATTCCACCAAAGAACTCATCAGCTAGTTGATGCATCTTCTCATATTCTTCATTTTCCATCAATGGTCGTATGGATGCTAAATACTACAAGTAATATGATGTCGTATTTGAAACAAACATATTAACCATAACATAACCGGCCATTTATTGTGGTAAACTGAGCATTTAAAAGCAAGCTATGAGTTATAGAACGTTTTTGTTTATATTTTTAAAATATGGGTAGACTGAGCGCATCAACAGTGAAACACTAAAAGCACTACCCATCAAAGAGGAAGCTCTGTCTTAGATATTTACAGAGAGACATGCCAAATGACTAACAAGTATCAAATGAAACAAATAGATGACAGCTACAAGGAAATAATGAAACTGGAAAGTGTGAGCAAGCAACTGCTCCCATGCATCTGATGATTATGGAAGCAACTAGTAAGTAGATCATAAACTAAATGATTACTCACATGTCCTAGGAACTCACTAAATGGAGCTACCCAAGGATGATGGAATATGGTTATGTATTAAAAAGCGTTTTATTTATGACAATGAGCAGAAGGCAAAATGTGAGTAGCCAGCTCAAACTCAATATGGGATTACGAAATTGCTTTCGAATCACCACCCAAATTTGAAGTTACAAATGGTACCTTTTACTGAGATGCTATATAATAGACTCGTCTTTGAAACAAAAAATAAAATTGATCAGCTAGCAGCAATACCTACGTGAAGGGCAACATGCTCAACCACTAACTATGAGATAGAGGATTTTACATGGTAAGGCTGGCTTCCATTGTGGCCCCAAACACCGGTGACAGGATAACAAGACTAGCGGGATGAACTAGGAATCTACACGGTGAGTAATAACATTAGCTGCTGGCAGACAAAACCTTCCCAAAATGCACTGAGCCAGTGCCGGTTGACACGAGATTGCTCCCAAAATGCCATGGTTGATACAGGAATCACAGTTTGTTTGTGGCCCTAGAAAAGATTTGTCCTTGAAAGAAAATGAGAAAGTAGACAAGATGGCAGCATCTAAATAAGACTTCCCGACCATTAAACAGAAGTAATATGGTATGTTGGATGACAGCTAATTTCACTATGACAACAGGAGAGAGTGCTTCTGTTAACATAACACGTGACTATTATAGCGTATAACAGCCTAATTGATGTGAACAACAACAAATAACACCTGACGTTGTTCAAATATAACTTGTAATGATTTGGATGGCATATTAGATTCTAATTTTTCAAATATGAATACATTTGGTCAGTGATCTGTTGTCAAATGATACATTATATATCAGAAATATACCATTGGTGAAAGATGCAAATATTGTTGATATGTTACAAATATAATAATAAACATATTTACATACATCTACATTAATAAACCCCAATTTGTCCTTGTGTGTCTGTCTGTTAGTCTGCGCAAACGCTACACATTTCCACGTTGTTTGGCCGATTTCACAGCATATGCACCGTAACTTCCGTCAGCTCAGTAAAATATTTGGTTTCAAAACTCTGTCTGGTTCCTGAGAGCAAGCCTTTTCAACACCCATATGATATGAAACTTAAGAGTTTCTTCGTATGGATTAGGAACGATCGCCCACAACGATCGTGTTTATGGATTATTGTCGTGATAGCATTGTAGCAATTTGCATCGATAATTTACAAACCTGCGAAGGAATATTCAATGGAAAATAAATAAATTCCATTGTAACGCGGGGTTCAATGCTAGTAATAATATAAATCCCATGAGATAATACATTTTGATCTAAATAGCAGAGCCTGAATGAATAATTGCTTGCATGCCAAAATCTTATGAGAATAGCCTTACTGATATACTTTGCAGCAATCAGGTTGATAAAAAAAAAACTATGGCTATGTATATTAAGAAAAGGAAGCCTTAGTTGACGTTTCACCTATCAATTGGAAGAATCGGGTTGAGCTAGATTTATGTGATTAACAGAATCACACAACTAGTTAACTTTCCATTAGCTACTGAACATCAAAAATTCGGTTGTTGATGTTGAGAATTTTCATACGCAACTGTTGGCCGACATACAATCAAGCTGAGTCATAAATAACGCTCGAAGGCTTGACAATACTAGTGCTAAAACTGAATATAGAACTCGACCAACTTGGCGATAGAAACAATAACTTATATTAGTTTTAATAGGAGTTCACTGAAAATCTAGATAGATAGATTGTTCTGTAGACAGACTAGAGATTATAAAGTGATTTGCCCTGCTTTTCAATGTGCCTCAGTCAAAGTATGTCAAGCGTGGAGAGACCATTTTTCAATGCGGGAGGTTGGCTGAGCGAAATACTTGACAAACCACATGAAAACTGACAATCCATTCAAAAACTTGATAGCAAGAAGCAAATAATGCTCGATTCATAGAACCTAAAAGAAGCTCAGGGAGCACACTGTCTAGCCAATGTAGTCCCATCCACGCTCACACAAAGTAAGAGAGGCAACAAACGTATAACCTCATCTAATCCAACACTTTATCATTGAATTACATATTCAGTTAAAATTTGAATACCTATTATACACCCAGATCAGAAAAGACATTAAATAGGTCGATGACCTGGAATAGCAAGTTGACTAACCACCATGGGATATGATTAGAATAGAGAGGGTACCAGGGCCACACAATCAATTACAGCCAAGTTACAAACTGTAGCACTGCTAATCACACCAAGTTTATGTTTTTAACAGGAATCAACGGACTGGGGTGCGCTAGTAGTGATGATGTGAATTGTGATGTGACAAGAGGTAAGCAGCAAGAACCTCTCTAGACACTGATAAAGCAAAGAGATATAGTGTGATTTGAGGGTGGCTTTATGGAACGGGGAATAGACTGAATTCTTAATAAATACGTAGCTGCACAATCTCCTCCGTCTAAACCACCAGTTGTAAAACTGAGTTCATACACCAACCTAGTCCTAAACCCAAGGCTAAGAGACTTACTAAATAAACAACAACAAATCTCTAAGTATATGAATGATCATTAGCACCAGTTCACAAACAGCAGCTGCAACAATAAATTTAAACTAAAAGGACATTGGAGAAAAAACTAAAAGGACATTGGAGAAATATCCTGTAGGTACCATTTCATCCATTAATTAATAAATCTACAAGCTATAATCTGTCTAACAGATGTGATATTAGGTGGCACAAATGGAAAATGTGGGGCAAGTACAATGGCAAGTCATGAGTTCACACCAATCTCCATTCTCACACACAAGAAGTACACTAAGTCTGGTCTCATATAGAACAAAAATAAATGACATGTGACAAGAATGTAACAATGCATTTATTTGACAAGAGTACCATTTCATAAAACTTGTACGTGACACAATTGATGAATTATAATCTGAAAGTCAAATGTCATAGCTATACATGCTTCAAGAGCGCTTGAACCTTTGCCATTGTTTTTGTTACTAATTCATCTAATGCCATTTATTTATGACGTACACATTTATTGTAATCACCAAACATGTATGTCACCAATGATTTATTTTGCAAATCTACATTATATTCCAGTAGCCTATATCTTATTCCAAGGAATGATCTTTCCAAATCTTTACATCTTCTGACTGTCTAGACTAAATGTTTATTTCATGTAGACTACAGATTTCAAGATATTTATCTACGACTACCTTTTTTGGTTTTTGTCTTTTGAACCTGCTGACTATGGGATAAATATTGGCTGTTCTGGACCAAAGCTGTTGCATATACGTAAGTGCACAAGAAACCTGAAAGCTATATTTTATACTTACTCTGTTCTTCGTTCCCTCAAGCGATGGAACAGGAAGTTTGGGTAAAGCAGATTGGTAGGCGTATAGCAGTGGATCTCGACCTTGCAACAACTTGACCATAACTAACCAGATTTTCGTTCGGAGACTAATTTTGCCAAAAGGTTCATACATCCACGAGTGATTCATGAGCAACAGTTTAAGCGAATACCTTCGCGCGAGAACATACGCAACCCAGACTCCCAGACCAAATACGAGGGCAGTGATCACCTCACACTGCTCGTGTACACACCTACAAAATTTCAGCTGATGCAAATATATACAAGCGGTGGCAATAATACGAAGTGATGATAAATGACCATACATAAATGGTAAAGCACAAATACAAGGAATACATAGATATGTGGGGAAAGTGCAAAATGCTGGACTCAATAGATTTCTCCGGGCTGTCAATTGACAGGGTTTACGTAGAATGTGAAACATCCCATTTTGTAACGCTATAAATAATTGCTCCACTGACCCTTCATAGACATATTACTCTGCAGTTGAATAGACGGTTACAAAATGAGCAAACTTTGAAATGCATAATATGCTAGTGAGATAAAAACTGCTACCTCAAGTTTGCTCAGTTTCACTTTTGGTTCTCTGCCTACAACCTTGGCCATGAAAACTACACAAACCTTTTGAACTACCTGAAGCCAGCGCCTCCTTAACAAGTAAACAAGTACGATTGTAACTCAAGGTCTACACAACAGCAGAGTCTGAGTAATAATAAGAGCTGATGAATGCAACACTTGTTAAAATTTTGGTGTAGGCCTATGAAAGGAATCTTGGAACAGATTAGGTATGTTCCAAAATATGGTCGACCAAACATGTGTGCATGATAACATTTGAATGCATTGGTGAAAATGTAAGCAATAGACAATGACAATGAAAAGAATGAGAACTTAAAAATTGTAATAATGCTACTCAGCATAAGTGGTGAGCTGAATTTGTGAAATATTTCAATACATTTTTATTATTGATACGCGTATACTAAGAAAAACAGAAAATTACTCACTCTGGAAAAAGTGTTGATATCTTATCAACCATGCCATATGACAAATCCGCATGAGTATACAGCTGCGCAGAAGTTACAAGGATGCTTATAAGGAATAAGCTGATTGGAGGAGCAGGAAACAGTGTATTTATCAGATGATTCTAAAACAGTACACCAAAATAACAATGTTCAATAATTATATGATGCATGAAGCTGTTGTTATAGTTGAAAAGATCTTTAAAAAGTTTGTGAGGTGATAAAGAAACTACAATCAACATATTAACTAAAGTAGACTACATTGATGACCTGAAGCGATAGGTTAATCTTTGACAGTTACCTTGAAGCGAACCATGCGAAGCTTCCATGATCGTATACCGCTGTGCCACACTGCCCTAATAGCTTCATGATTGTACCGTACGTCTAAGCCTTCTGGAGTAACGTGGAAGGAAAATGCAACAGCTGAATGAGCTTCCGCCATATTGCTGTGAAGGTGTTGATCAGTTCGCCTGCAATACACTATGCTTAAAAACTGATGCCTTTAATGAGTTGCTAATGGAATTTCAAACGACCGGATAAATCATTTTAGCAGCGTCACTATAGCAAATGAAATACACACCATAAATGAACCAACTACGCTTCTGATTTCGTTATTGGTTATTATTAGTTGGACTACTCAATAGTTTTTCCATTTTGTACACTGCTTTTATTTAGTTTACTTGCTGCAGTACCTTGTAAAAAAACATGTTTTAAAATAAGACTATTGATTACCACAACTAAGATTGCCAAGATTGTTCATAATAACAAACTTTTTATGGCGTGCTTTTATCACTCGAAGTGTTAAACCATGTTGTTTACCGATCAATGTTTGTTCATAAGCAATATGCCTACACATCAAGCACAGAAAATATTTACTGAAAATGCATGTAAATTTAGTGAACTCATCGATACCTTAAAGAAATACGGATGCATTCTGCTGCAAACGAGATTACATTGTTTGCAAAATTCTGCCCAACGTAAGCTGCAGAAGGGTTCGGAGTTAAACGAACAAGAAACATGAACTGCCCGGTTTACTGCAAACAACCATTTTACAAAATCTGATAATTGACATTTTACAAATTAAAGAGTAACAACTAACCTATGCTACTGGAACTTGTTCAGCGACCGCAAGCGAGGCAACGACTCTCACAAGCGGTCTCTTCAAAAAATTGTGTCAGCGTAGGTTTGCCAGCGGTGGCGACACAATTAATCCTCGTTAACTATGCGATCGCCATCAGCTGTTGTCAAGTCGCTGTGCAGAGAACAAACAACTCCGACGCAAGATTTTCTTAGTTATTTCACTACTTCTATCGCCTTAGACCAGGGGTTCCCGCCCCGACCCCCAACCAACTTTTTCTCACTGGAGTACCCTTTCAGTGTTGAGAAGCAAGCCATGTACCCTCAGCAGCATTGCAAAGATTTCATGAGTTGGAAATACCAAACAACATTATTGATTAATTAATTATCCATTAATTAAAACACTGTCTGGTATTCACACATATAGCATGTAATGAAAAATGAAAAAGTTGAAATGATTGTATTCCTGTTGGTGGTTATATGTAATAGGTGTATCTGCTATACTAGTCTTACTTAGTGTGATGGCTGCTGCTACTTTGAATTTGTCAGGCTTTGTACATTGGGTTCTTCCTTGGAAAGAGCCACTCTGAGGTCAGTATCCACATTTAATGCCGATCGATATTTGTTTTTCAGGGAAAAAAAGAGAGAGAAGCCTTGCTCACATTTGTAAGTACTAAGAAATATAAGCAATACTCGTAATGCAAGTCTTGACAAGCGTGGGTATGAAGTAACCATTGCACACCAGAACATAATGAGACTGTAACACTTGTCATCGAATTTATCTTTAGCTCCCGAGTCTTTTAGGGTCTATTAAATCAATGAGCTTTTACTGCAAGTCACTTTCTATGTCTAGTACTATGGGTCGGAAAGGATTTCGAACTAGCTTCACATCTATTGTTCATCTAAATCTCGGAAGTATTGCTGCATTTCTTGAGCCATTGCAGTAAGGTGCTCCATGACTAGCTCTTTTATGCATATCTCTGATTCGTCTAATGATAGCTAAGCTGATAGGCTATCAAATATATCAAAAGATCCTGAGCTTACTCTTTCTTTTCATAACTTGACTTTCATTATAAACGCTCTGAGTTTGTCAGTGAAATCGAGAACAGTGGTTTCACTTCCCTGGAGAAATTTGTTGAGATCATTGATCTTCACAAATATGATTATCTTTCAAATATGTAACCTTCAGCATTCATTCCTTGTTTTCAACTTTTCATGGTGACATGCAGCTTTTCAGGCTGTTTGCATAGCAAAGAAAATGACAAGTTCATCTTTCAACTCCACAAACCGATCTAGAACTCTTCCTTTTGACAGCCATCCCACTTATGTATGGTATATGAGGTTCTCATGATCGGCATCAGAATCCTGACAGAGCTTTCGGAACAATCTTGTGTTTAAGGCAGATACCTTGATAAAATTCACTATAGCTACCACATCAGATAGCATAGAGTTTCAAGATTGCGGGAGAGTTTTAGCCACCAATGCATATCTGTGAATCATACAGCGTAAATACTTGATTCCTGGATTAACCTGTAAAACCCTGGCACGAAAGCCTGATCTACAATCTAGCATTGCAGGGGCCCATCAGATGTGCATGCAGCACATTGCTATTCTAGGAAAACCCTGCGCTTTGAAGGAAGTGAGCGACAGCTTCAAACACATATTCTCCTCGCGTTCGTTCTTTGAAGGTGTAGTTAAACAAAGACTCTTTTTTAAAGTCATCTTCCTCAAGGTCATCACCATGGACATACCAGATAAATACCAATAGCTGAGAACACTTGGCTACATCTGTAGACTCATCGAGCTGAATGGAAAACTAATTTATTGGTGAAGATCTCATCTGGCTTAATACCCTTCCTTTGATATCATCAGCCATTTCACAAATTCTTTTTTGATAGTATTGTTGGATAATGACAATGTATTTAGCTTGATAGCATCTGTATCTCCAAACATATGAGCAATATCTCTGCAGCAGGGTAGTATTAGCCTTTTACCAATAGTGTGAGACTTTTTTCCTTTGCTATTCTCAGTGCAACCAGATATGATGCATATATTGCTGCCTTATTTTGCTAAGAGAAATTTCCTGATTCATCTAGAGCCGCCCTTTTAGTACTCAGTTCAAGTCTTTGGAAGTAGGCAACTTCTTTTTTAGCCGTATCAGGATGATTTGCCTCAAGATGGCGCTTAAGGAAGCTGGGTTCCATGGCTTATTCAGCCAGGACTTTAAGGCATACAACATCATGGGACAGCTGCTTTCTATTTTTATCTAGTGATGTAAATCCCTACATAATGTAATCACTACTGTACAGTCTCTTCTTAGGAGGCATATTGATGTCCAAATCTAAAATGTACAATAATACATCTACTAGGAAATCAGCTTATTGTAAAATAGATGTGTGTATTTTCACTGTCCAGTATTTTTATACTCACAACGGAATTGCTCATTACACACACTTTGTTGTTCACTCTTCTGCTAGAAACAGGCCTACAAAAACGGAGAACCTTGACCTCCTGTTTTATAATATTGGGAAATGGTAATAGGAGCACACGATTCCCTCACTTACTTCAGTCAATGTATTAACAGAGGAAGTAAAACTATAACATACTAGTGTTACAGTAAGTTTTAATGTAATGGCAAAACTCACGCGAATCAATGACAGCGCAGAATGTACTAGTGCTGGGCACAAGTACTTCTTGGCCAACGAGTTTAGACTCATCCCCTTCCGTTCAAGTTTTTTGAGTATCGGGTAGCTGGTAGTGCTTGGCACGAGTACTTCTTGGCCAACAGGCTTTTCGGGTATCGGGTTTGTTGATACGGGGTTTATGTCTAAACTTTCCAAAAATCAGACATCTTAAAATTCAATTATAATTCTATTCAATTTATTGATTATTTTTACTATTTTCTATCGACCGATATTTGTGCTCGCAGCGTTTACAGGGGGTTGTTAAACCCTGCTTAGACCGTAACGTGCAATAGATCGAGTTTTTGTCTACTCAACGGAACTCGTGCACCATAACCTGAACTCACAAGTCAAAACCTGAACCCGCATGATCAAAATTTCTATTATCCAAGAGAAGATAAACCCACGAGTTCAACGAGTTTTATTACTCATGTCCAGCACTAGAATGTACCCCCCAATATTTCAATATGTACCTGTGGGGGTATATGTACCCCAGGTTGGGAACCCCTGCCTTAGACAGACAATAGACCTTTCCTATTGATAATGTATCAAAAGTGTTAACGAGATTAACAACAACTATATATGGATGTCGTTAAACATGATACGTACTCACAATAAATAAAAATACTGAATCTGCTCCACTTAGGTTGCTGTCCGTAACCGCCCTTGATCACTAACCGACATACATCAAAACCCAAATATGAACCCAACGCAATGTCAACCAAGATGTAAGGCTTCTGCATTGTATTTACATATTAGCAAACTTGTGTTTAACCAACAAAAAACATTCATCAAGCAATAAACATACAAGAACAAAAGAAATAAAGGATGAACAACATAAACTAGGCTAATTGTTAGAACACATTTATTCAAGGATAGACATAGCAATAGAGAAATTTGTTTCGAATTTGCTATGGATGGTGCATTGTGAGCATCGCCATTCCTAATATATTCATGTTTTACCAATATATATTTCGTAGCTACCTACGAAAAAGGACTATCGAGTAGAAATCACTCATGCAGTTGGTCGGCTCTTCCAGCGGCTGGAATATTGGATAAGGGGATGAGTGTCTGATTGTAAGAAAGTCATAAATATAATGATATGTTATTACTAAAATCTCATCTAGTTCTCGGCAGTGCTCTCTTCCGCTGGAGGCTCAAACTGTGCAATCTACAAAAATAGAGATATACATAAACCGACCAGCAAAGACCTAACTTTATATGATTTTATATTTATTGATATATATTTATATGCACTAACCACTATCTTGTCATTCAGAGCAAACAATAAAAATTAATTTCTTATGATGACAAATAACTATTAGATAGATATTATTATTTATCAAATAAAATTATTATTAATCAAATGTGAAATAAATATCAATTATTAATAGTAAATGAGATTAGAAACCTGTAAATGAGCTAAATAAACATTAATAAAGCTATAAATCATAAACTAAACTTAAAATTAGGTAGTTGTATCTTAAATATATATTAAATTAAAATGTTCAGTATTCTTTTGAGATGAACATGGAGCATTCATAAAAACACTGAAGTTCTTAATTCCAAGACAACTTCACAGCAAAGGCTGAAGATGTTTGCTGCATCAAAAATTGACACTGTATATTTTAATATAGTACTAGGCAATTAAGATTCTTCAAAACAATTTGCATCAAGCCAACTTTTACATTGAAGCTGCCGATTCAATCATACAGTCAAACATGGATAACTCATCCACGGATAGCTCGAACACATGGTTAATTCGAACATTTCCTTTGGTCCGTTCCCACGTAATGATAAATTGCTATAGATAACTCGAACTCAACACTGTTAATTCGAACTGTTTTTTGCCCAACGGCTACCGAAACGGTTGTTATCGCTTTAGAAAATCACTTAATTCAAAGCCATAGAGGTAAACTTCATCTTTTCGTAATTCATAAGCGTCGTTATTACCACCATCGGCAAAATATTTTTGTCAACGACTTTTCTAAAAGTTTGGTGAAATTTGATTTATACTGCGATACGATGAATAGCACGGGCTAGCCGGGGCACGCGTGCAAGGATTTTCGCCACACACATACAAAACAAAAATCGCATGTTGTTTTTGTTTTGTATGTGCGTGGCGAAAATCCTTGAGTGCGTGGCGTAACCCAGCTAGCCCGTGATGAATAGTTTTCCGACGTTGATTCCGTGTTGAATCAACGTCGGAATGTTGAATGTTTAAATTGTCTTAAAAATTCTTGTAATTAAACGTATACGTTGTCTGAGCTACAAAAAAACTATTCATCGTTTGACCTAAACACAGAATACGTGTGTACATTCAATAAGTATCTATTAAAAAAGCGTGAGTGATATAGAATGTACCGTAAAACCTCGTAAAACTTCTAATTGAACTGCCTCGGAGTGTTGCTCTTAACGAATCCCAGGTAAAGTAAGGTAATCTGCATAAACTTCCAAGAAAAAACGGCAAAATTGATCGTGGGTAAAACCCCAAAAGAAAAAAATGTCTTTTCTTTTGAGCATTTCAACAACGATCAAGTTTTGCCAATGTCAATCTGAAAAACGTCCTGGCAATAACATCACCTCAAACAACAAACCAATCTCAAGTGATAGAAAAATCTCTATACTTTTTCATGAAAACGTTTTAAACTTTACATTAGAAGCATTTAATTTGAAACAAGCCATTTGTGCTTTTGATTTATATTATAGTTTGTATATGTACATGTACCTACTAATAAATAAGTAAATATATGGACTTGTGACAGTGCTCTGATAACTTGAACGCTCTGATAATTGGAACACTTTTGCTCGGTCCCTTGAAGTTCGAGTTATCCATGTTTGACTGTATTTAAATCGGTTCATCATAGTTGTCCTCTCATTGTAGTTGTCCTCTCACGTGACATCATCATATAACTTGCCAGAAGATACCAAATAGACTTGAATATTCATGATTATTCTAGTTGTTCTAAGTTGTTAAAAAATATAACTAATTGCAAAAATGTTCAATGGCAAGTAATAGCATACCCTATCGTAGGGTGCTGTCCCAATTCCGTGGTCTATTTCTGTACTTGACCACGGAAATGAGACAGTCCCCATACACAGTAAAGCGCACTACACTATAAGACATTTTTAAAGTGCATATTTGAAAAACAAAAAGGCAAAATAGTGCACTTAGTCAATTTTATTGGGTAAAATATTCACTCTTCGACAAAGCCGTCTACGTTTTCATACTCGGTATCCGAATTAAACGAATGAACTACTTCAATGTTCAACATTCTGGTTCTTACTACTCTTTGTCCGAGTCAAACTCGCTGGTTGCGAAAAATGTCGGCTTTTTAAAGAGTATCAAAAATGAAAGCTGGTTTTGGTCTTGTGGGTCCACAATCCACCCGAATACTGTGGGATAACTAAAGCTTCACGATTATAAAATCATCAGACGATTTGCTATATTATTATGTAAAAACTTATAATTTTTTGAGAATATTTAACCTTAAAAACAAACCGTTTTGTGCTCAAGATAATTAGAAACATTTAATTCACGAGTGCCCGTGTGTGTAGAAGACCATCAAATGAGCTTATTATAAAAATCTAACGCCGGTGCGTTTTAGTTTGTGTCGCTTGATCTGAAAATCGTCAGGTTCACGTGAGATAAATCGCCATTACATGAATATATCGTTTATACGATTGAGATCTCTTTAAACGCTGGCCATTTTCAAATTGGCTGCCTTAGAAATCGCCACTAAACAATTACATCGCAAAATTGTGAAGCTCTAGGCCTAATTTGCTCGGCACGGCCTCTCAGTTGCTTAGACCCAAGCCGCTTTACCCATACCATTTTAGGGAGTTTCTGAAACAAATAAGTAACCATTAGCGACACACCTCTGCTGTGTACTTGAGTTTTTACTATTCTAGCAGCCGTACTGCACTTACCAAAGGCATACAACAGATCTTAGGCCGCAACCCATACGCGACATGCAGCACATTAAAGGCGCAATCAAATTAAAAAAAATTGTAGTTTTTAAGTGCGCCTTATGGTGAGAAAAATACGATAAGTGAATTACAGTCGTGGAGATGTACAATGTGGAGATGTACAATGTGGATATGTACAATGTGGAGATGTACAATGTGGAGATGTACAATGTAGATATGTACAATGTGGATATGTACAATGTGGATATGTACAATGTGGAGATGTACATTGTGGATATGTACAATGTGGTGATGTACAATGTGGATATGTACAATGTGGAGATGTACAAAGTGGAGATGTACAATGTAGAGATGTACAAAGTGGAGATGTACAATGTAGAGATGTACAAAGTGGAGATGTACAATGTGGAGATCTTGTAAAAGTTCTAACTATTATTCGATTGTACAAATGTTATGTAAGAATCAAACTAAAATAGATTAATATGAACCTATAAACTTCCATGAGAGATACTAACCACCTACCTATGGTGAGATCATGAATTTCTATATTTTAACACAATGACGTAAAAATCCCGTATAACTTACACGAGCTTTCAAATCATTGTTTTCTTCTGTCAGCTGCTCACATTTTTGTCGCAGTTCCGTTACTTCCTGTTTGAGAGACTCGACATCCCCGGTGTCAGGCCCATCAGCTCCGAGATGCTCTTTGATAAAATCTAGCGCATCAGAAGGCTTCTCTGGTTCCTCATAGAGACCCACCAAAACTGAAACGTAAAATGATATAAAAGTAACAGATGCAAATAATCTTTTTAATCTACCTGGGCAACCATTGACTAATTTCCGACATGGTGTCAGTTTCTCAAAATATAGCAGTTCTGTGGGTGTAAGTCAAGATTTTCAAAAAGTTAAAATGTAAAAAAAAACAATAAAAGTATATTAGCGAGATAGCTCAAATTTGACATACCAGTTTAAGGAGTAAGGTACCCCAAATTACTTCATCACCACTACCACCTAACCTACCCATAGCTGAGCCTACACTTCACTTGAGGCTAATATGGAGTAAAGAAAGAACAAAAATCGCTAAGATGGAAGAAATTCAACTTTTTGTTTATTAAGTTTTTTTTTTATGGATTAACAAGTCCTTTTAATAATTTGCATTTTATATAGCTTTATATAAAGCATTTGCTTTAATACTACATGTAACTGGCTATAGTATTAGCCTTGTTAATGAGTTGTAAGAAGATTTTAGGGTACGCAACAAATTAAAGAAATGCTGTTCTATGTTTAGAATGACAACTGCTCCAACATGTGTCACCTCCAACACACCAAGGTCCCAGAATGAATTAAAACATATAATTATTAGTTTAATAAAAAGTGAAATTAAGACAGTACATGAACAGACATGAGGTAATATGTATAACAGACATTATGACAAGAGCTGTCATTTCCAACTGCTAATGAATTCCACACAAACAATCCTACCTTTGGTTAGACAGTCAAGCACACCTGCCTTTTCCAGATACTTCCTAAACTCCTCCCTCTTTGAATCTGCTGCCTGAAATCAAAAGTTCAAACAGACATGTATATAGACATACCAAACACAACAACTAGACATAAAAACATAGATAATGCATCAAGCAGGAGATACCATATCTACTTAGCACATGCAGGTGCAATAGCATTATCTAGCAAAATAATTGGTCAGTTGTGGTAAGGATGCAGGTTCTGCGTAATACTGATTGAAGACTTTCTTTTACTGACATTTTTGACTAAAATGTTCCAAAATCTGAACAAGTTTTTCTAAATTATGTCCTCAAAGTAAAAGTATATAGTCGTATCGAAAACTTATTTAAAAAAACTAGAACATTGAAAAGCTCTTATCCAAAAAATAGCAGAATGTAGTTAAATTTGGTAGAAATGCTAAACATACTTTCCAAGGAGGTGATGGAGTTAACTCATCACCAAACCCCGAATCGATAGATCTCCGCGGAGCCATATGCTTACGCCAATCCGCACTATCCATGAGTTAAAACTATAATTACTACTTAGCTCTCTGACTACCACCGATCTACTGATTAATTTGTAGTTTTTCAAGCTTTGAGAACTATCTAGTTCTGAAAAAGCCAAACTTGATAACATCTTCCACTGAAAAAGCTAAAACTATAGCTTAATGACTTACAACTATGCTTTTGAATCAAGCTTCCTAAAAGCTACTACAAGGAAAACCTGTGCTGCTGTATTTGGTTTTAAACCCTCCGTTTCATTAATGTTTACAAAAGCTGTAATGAGACACGCAACTCATAGTTATCTGAGTGCTTGAAAAAATTAAACGCAAAATGAATAATATAATATCTGCCTATATAATCTATACCAATTACGAATGTTGCTATTTTTGTGTAAATATATTTAACATTGAATTTCTGTATCACTTACAACATAATGTTGTTTTTATAGCACATTTGGTATGGATATGCTACTATCTTCAGAAACGCTATGTAAAAGCATAACATTGCTATTAAAAGCCTGTTTAGTTTGTTTTGAACATCAAGTATAGTTATGACACTAAAAGAGAACTTTAAGAAGTTTTCTTATAAACTTAACATCATGAGACATGGACAGTTGGTTGAGTCTGCACATACAGCTAGTGCAGGTAGCAACACTATCAGCTGTCACCGCAATACTTATAATACTTACACGTAAGAATTTAACATTGTACGTCTGGTGTAGTTTAATATGTACACACAAATGGATGCAGCCTATCCACATAACAAAGTTTGGTGATCAAATAGCTGAAACTGTTATCGCTATTATCAAAGGTCTCAATATTTGGATTTTCTATAAAGGGGTAGGATTTGAAAGGTTGGCATATTGTTTTTTCAGAAGGTGTTATAAAGTCGTAGTTGTATAACAAGACTGATAGCGTTATTTGAAGATAATCTAAACTTTTATTGGATGTACTCTATGGGGAAGTTAAAGAAAGGGAGCAAAATTTCATTGGTCTTAAACCTAATGGTTTTAACCTTTGCTTCTAAGCTTTTTTTCATGTTAATCAGTGGGGCAGCAGCTACAGAATGGGGCAGCAGCTACCGAATGCAGAACATATTTAAAGTTTAATGAACATGCATTGTAGTACCATTAAAACTAGATCGTACGGAGTAGCTGCTAACATGCAAAAATGTCAATTATATTTATTTGTATTTATTACTAGTTCATACTAGTGTTATGCAAATTATTAGGTGAAAATATGTGACAATTATCGTATTCCTGAATCTGAAGTTCAATCTACTACAAACCATACAAGGCTAAGGAAAATCCGTTTTCTCTAAGAAAAATACAACAACTAGGTACAACTGCTTGACCTAAGATGAGAGATGCTTTACATTTCATATTTGCTCTCTCACGTGGAGGATTTGCCATGCTAAAAATCGCTCACCTAACCATATGTGATACAATTTGAGTTAAATCTCCTGCAAGCAAACATTTTTAATCTAGGTACTTTTGCAAAGCACTTTATGCATTCCTTGAACAAGTAGTTACATGAATATTAAGTTTTCAAACCACAAAGACAGTTTTGACATTTCGAATGCACATAAATTGATTTGCATACTACATATAAATTACAGTAAAGTAAGCCTTTTTGCAAAAAATAAGCATATACCCTTCGCACAATCACACACTTGTACGAGCACATTCAGAACTGCAACTAGCGAAATCACCACTTGAGATACAATAATGAATTTAAATTTAATATGTGTAGGCTATTACTTAGAATTTAATATATATACTACTTAGAATTTAATATATTTACTACTTAGAATTTAATATATGTACTACTTTTAGGTAAAATCTTGCAACAATAGCAGTGTCTAAAATAGACTAAAAAGCAGGCTATACACAAAAATATTCATCGCTACCAATCCTTGAAAGCACAACAAAATATTGTCGCTATCAAAAACAGCGAGGCAAATAACTCAGACTATATATAACTTACGCCTTTGTAAAGAAAATTTGCATATATTAGTGAAAGGATGTTTAGCAGTCAATAATGCTCAAAAGCTGTGGTTTCAGCAAAACCAATAATGGCCATAACTGCCACACAAATTTGCATAAAACCAACAAATTTTGTTAAACGCAGTCTACTACGGCGAGGTAACTTTTGGCCAAACAAGAAAAACCAACGTAAACGATACGGGCATTTTAGCAACTTATAAAAATAACATTTTATTACAAACAATGAAATTAGCTAGATTTACCTAATATTAAACTGCATCATGTTATTACACAAATAGACACAATCGGCGCCTTGATATAGTTGAAAATAATCGCATCAAATGGGCCCAAAAACAGAAGAGAGTTTTAATAAGCCAAGAATCACAAATATAAACGAAACTAAGTTTTTGCTATAAACTCTTTAACAATGCTACAACAAATAACGTACCTTGTAAGTCATTATAATAAAGGAACTTTGATTTCTAAGTTTAAAAGTAATGAAAATAGGCACCGAATACTACCACTGCGGTATTCACGTTGCTATAGGTTGTGCTTCGTTAAAATCACGCGGCTGCTCGTGGCAACGGAACCACCCAATAGAAGCGGCTGGGTGCAATTTCTGCGCGCCACTGATACAACAGCACGTGCTGTGCAAGAGGCTATTGATTCTTACAGCGGCTAACTGGAAGCGCTCCTGACCTTGAAAAACATGCGTAGTATCACACGATACAACTCGCGATTAATATTTGAGCAGTTGCTGACTTTTGGTGTTAATCTGTCTGTTATTTAATGTTAGATATATTTCTTAAACCAAGACCAGAATATACACACGGTAAATTTTTATCCAAAACATCCTACTTATGTCACAAACAATTTTTCTACCCAATTAAGATTATTTGAAATTAGTCTGACACAAAGTAAAACATCATTGTATTTTTAAAATTACGCTTATGGAAACTAAATAAAATGTTTTGGGCCCTAGTAGGTAACAGTAGGCCAAATATGTGCTAACCAGACAGGGCGTTGTTGCAAGAGTGGCTATATCAATCCAACGACTCCAGTGAGTGCTGCTGTAGTTATTAAAAAAAACAGTTCGATCTAATTGCCATTTTGCATTAAAATCAAAAGCCTCTCTTAATTCTTTGGATGCTTGAAGCTTTTCATTTCCATGCTTATCATTAAAAGATAGCAATTAGAACTGCCATTTGTGGAGTTTTTTTCAACCTGCAGAGCAATAATGATAACCAATATGTGACATTGAACATGCCATGACATAAATTATGACAGTGTGCGAGCAATCACTAAAAAGAGACACTGCTAAGACAAAATTTGATGGCGTCTGCATGAAAACTAGATAGACAAAGACTAGTAGAGACCTGAATAATCACACAATAATGCCAACTATGAAAATTGAGTGATTCACGGGTGTTATCTTTGTATACGGATTTTTACATTTTGTTTTTGTTGATGTAGTCATAGTGGAAGCTTGGCTGTTAGTGTGTCCAGTTTTACCTGGTTAACTCAAAACTGTGTAAGATTAATAATGGAATGGTCTCACCGGGTTCTATTGCTCCAGACGTAGTATTTTAGCCGCAGTGGTTACAGTTCTAGTAGCTGGGAAATAAATGTTCTTTAGAGATATTTTATTTTTGCGATCTATACTTCAGAAACAATTTTTGAGAACCAAGAAAACAAAGCAGTAAAAAGTAACCAATGGGGTATCAAGTCAACTAGGTCACTTTAGCACGGATAAAATAACGAACAGTAATATGTGAGTATGTAACTCCAATTTAGCATTGCACGTGTAGTATAGCATTGAACATTGTTTATAGTCATGAATCTCAACACTCCCCCTCAATGTCAATGTTTATGTACTTCAGCAGGTGTTGGTGTCGAACTTGTGCGACAGATTTTGTGAGAATGTCTGCAGCATTGTCATCAGTAGGGATGTAGCAGTAGTTGACATCATTTCTCTCTTTGATGAAGTTGTGTCTCACGTCGATGTGTTTTGTTCTGTTCATTTGTCCAGGCCGTTTGGTCGTGAGTACCATGGCGCTTTGGTTATCACAATACATGGTTGTTTTCGGAGGCTGTGAGAGTCCGATCTCGTTGCAAAAGGCTCTCAAGTATATCATCTCCTTTGTGCCCTCAGCTAGAGCCATGAGTTCCGCTTCACAAGACGATAGCGCTACAGTTGTTTGTTTCCTAGATCTCCAGCTTATTGGAGCGCTGCCCATCTTGAACAGATAGCCGGATGTGGACCGGCGGGTTTCAGCATCACTTGCCCAGTCAGAATCACAGTATCCTACAAGTTGACTGTTACCTGGGCAGTACTTCAGCTTGTAGTGCTTTGTTCCTTGTAGATATCTCAGAAGGCGTTTATTGCCGCAACATGAGCTGGTCCGTAGCGGTCAAGAAATTGTGAGTCTTGACACTGTCCAGGCTATGTTTGGCCGTGTGGCTGTGGTCAGGTATATCAAGCTACCCACTGCCTGTCGGTAGAGAAAATCTGTTTGAGTAGTATCATTTTCTCTTCGTAGTTGCAGATCTTTTTGTGCTGGTGTGGTAGCTGGTTTGCAGTCGGCCATTCCATACTGTTTTAGAATGGCTTCAGTATATCTTTTCTGAGACATGATGTGATTTGGTCCATCTGTTTCAAATTGAATACCCAGGAACCATTTTAGTTTTCCTCGGTCGTCCATCCTGAATCGGGCGTGAAGCATCTCTTTTGCTGTTCTCGTCAATAGATGTGATGATGATGTCATTCACCCAAAAGAGAATAAGGATTTCTCTCTTGTTCGATGTTTTCTGATGCACACAAGAGTCACTGTCACTTGGCTTGTAGCCCTCAGCTGTGAGAAAGTCTGTTAACGTCTTGTGCCAATTGCGACCACTTGGTTTCAAGCCATAGATGGATTTGTTGAGACGGCATGTGAGTTTGTTGCCATCTTTGTCAGTTTTGATATATCCGGGTGGTTGTTGCAGATATATTTCCTTATCAATTGGCGCATTAAGGTACACGCCTTTGACATCCATCTGGTGTAGGGTCAATGATTTATAGGCAGCCATCCTTAGCATTATTCTTATGGATGTAAATCTGGTTGTTGGGCTGAAAGTCGCGTCATAGTCCAGGCCTTGTGTTTGGGAATAGCCTTTGGCTACATATCTGGCTTTGTATTTGATTTCACCTGGTATGGTACCCTGTTTCAATGCATAGACCTATCTGCCTTTTGTTTCAGGTCTGTCTGATGGCAAGAACTCCAATGTCCATGTAGAGTTTTCCTCTAGAGTGGCAATTTCAGTGTCCATTGCCTTTTGCCAGTCTGCTTTTTCAGCTGACTCCATGGCATCCTTGTTGGTGTGGGGTACATTGTAGACTGCTCTGAGGGCGTAATCAATTATCACTTCGCCACTGCTGAGAGCGTAGTCTGCCAAATATTTTGGTTTGTTCTTTGACATTATAGATCTGTTTGCCTGGTTTTTGGCAGGTTCTTGTGGTATGGAGTCTTTTGCTCTACATCTGCTTTTGTTTGATTGTGTTTTGGCAGGTTCTTGTGGTATGGAGTCTTTTGCTCCACATCTGCTTTTGTTTGATTTTGTTTCGGCAGGTTCTTGTCTTGTGATGGCCGTATCTTTGTAGACTGTTTGTTCATCAGAGCTCTTATCTCTTTGGATTGTGTTTGCCTCTTCGTTGTATGTTGGCTTGTAGAGGACTACGTCTTGCTCATCTTGTTGATGGATCATTACGTTACGGGTTGTCACCACTTTTCCTGTTGCTGTGAGAACACAAAAACTCTGGCTCCGAGGGTCGAGTCCGAGGTATTTACCGGGTGCGCCTCGGTCTTGTAGTTTTTGCTTGTGACCCTCCGTGTAGTATGTACAGTTTGATCCAAATTAGTGTATTTTACGCATGTCGGGTTTCTGGCCCGTCATGAGTACAAAAGCTGTCAATTTAGTGCGACGGTGGTAGGACCTGTTCCGGATGTACTGCGCATGTCTCAATGAATATGGCCACATTGTTTTGGATATGTTTGTTTCTTTAAAAACGGCTCTGGAATTCTCCATGAGCATTCTCCAAGCTCGTTCAATTTTTCCATTAGGGAGCCGTGGTTGTGTGTTTTATGCTGTTTTCTCTCAATGTTGTGGTAAAGTGTTCACCTACATACTCTCCTCCACCATCAGTGTGTATCTCCTGCACTTTGCCTACTATGGTAACATCTGCAATGTACTGTTTTAGAGCAGTTGTTGCGTCATTTTTGTTACGGAGTGGGTAGATGTGCATAAGGCTGAAGTATTCATCAATAAAGTTTATTGTGTACCTGTGACCTTCTCTTGACGGTGGACTGATTGGCCCACAAAGGTCGGAGTGAACTCTTTGGAATGGTTTTGTGGCTGGTGCGGCCCATAAGTCTTGCTTGTGTGGCTGTTTAGTGATTTTTGTTTCCAGGCATGTGTTGCATGATTTTTTGTTTGGCACTGGTCTTATCTGCATTCCTTCTGTCACATCCTGGAGTTTCATAATGTCCTCGCAGTTGGCGTGTCCTAGAATTCTGTGCCATTCATCAAGTGATCTTGTAACACTGGCAGTATCTGAGCTCTCGTCCACAGTGTGGAGAAAGAAGAGCCGACCATAGGTGATAATAGGAAACTCTGTGGTCTCCGATTTCAGCTTGTTGTTTTCTGTTGAGAATGTGACTTGTGCGATTGGTGACCATCTGCCATTTCAATAAAGTGTTTTGTTGGTTGGAAGGATTCATCGTAGTCAATGAAAGTGTCTTTGTCATTGATAACGTGGCTAGTCGCTCCGCAGTCGACCATCAGTTTGAATTTGTGGTTGTCAGACAGTGAGTTGATTGCTTTGCAGGTATCAACCTTGAATGTGAAGGATTTGCCTCATGAGCAGTATTTGAAGTGGAAACTTGGATTTGTTTCCTCCTTGTCTTGTGGCAAACAATTTCAGCATGTCCTTTGAGGAGGCAGTATTCGCTTGTGAGTTTGTCTCTAGAGTAACACTGCGAGGCTGAATGGTTTTTTTTTCCACATGCCTGACAAATTTAGCTTTGGAAGTTTTGTGGTTTGTTTGAGTGTGGATTTGAGGATGTTTGTTTGTGTGTTTTAGCAGGTCGCTGGTTTCTATGGTGTCCTCGTGCACTCGCAGTCATAGCTGTTGTTGATTCTTGTCTTTGTTGCTGCTGGTCAAAGTTTGTGAGTGCAGACTTGAATTCACTGAATGTTTGGGTCTTATCCAGCTGTGTATGTACCACAATGAATGGTTGAATTTGAAGTGGGTAAACCTTTCAGAATCATTGCTTTTACTAGGTTGTCGCTGATTGTCTCATTAGCTGACATCAGTCACGTAGCATAGTTTTCTGCACGGATAAGTATCCGGTGATGTTCTCAAACTCTGTCATTTGAATGGTAATAAGGTTTTCGTAGAGGGTTAGTACTTGCGGTTTTTCGGTTGACACGTAGTGACTGCGAAGGATTTTGAGCACTTCGCGTCCATTATCAGCAGCATCCCGCATGATAAGCTGTAGTGAGCGTTCATCAAGGTATTGGACTAGTTGAGCGTATGCTGTTTTGTTGTGTTTTGCAAAATCTGTGTGATCGTCTACATCATCTTCCTTCGGTAGAATGGCGATATGCACACGTTTGTTTTGTGTATACAGATGTGCCAAGAATCTGGTTTCCCTGATGTCATATGAGTTAATGTCTCCATTAAAATACAGTCTTTGTGAGTGTAATACACTGGGACTGGGCCCATAACCTGTCGATGTAGTCATAGGGGAAGCTTAGCTGTTAGTGTGTCCAGTTTTACCTGGTTAACTCAAAACTGTGTAAGATTAATAATGGAATGGTCTCACCGGGTTCTATTGCTCCAGTAGTATTTTAGCTGTAGTGGTAACAGTTCTAGTAGCTGAGAAATAAATGTTCTTTAGAGATATTTTATTTTTGCAATCTGTACTTCAGAAACAATTTTTGAGAACGAAGGAAACAAAGCAGTAAAAAGTAACCAATGGGGTATCAAGTCAACTAGGTCACTTTAGCACGGATAAAATAACGAACAGTAATACGTGAGTATGTAACTCCAATTTAGCATTGCACATGTAGTATAGCATTGCACATTGTTTATAGTCATGAATCTCAACAGTTTTAACATTTTTCAGATTGTTCATATCTGACCACCATTTTGTTGATCAGAACATTGAACAACCCAAACTTGAGGACTAGACATTGGCCTGCCTAAACCATTAGGGATGAAAGTAGGATGTAGCATAGTGTAGATGTAGTGTAGATGTAGTGTAGATGTAGTGTAGATGTAGTGTAGATGTAGCATACCCAAAGCTTGAAAGCAGTTCAAATTTTTGCTCCTTGGTATTCAATGTTTTAATTTCGATAATTTACTTTTGCTTTTTAATGTTCTTCATGAAGCAACATTTAAATATCAAATGTTAGTAATAATAAAAAGTAATAGCTGCTAAATTGTTGTAAATTAACCTGGAAAGCCCAATTCAGCATGTTTAATTTTTAAAAGAGGTTTTTTCTTTACACCAAAAACTCTAAAAGTAATTTATGACCTTTCAAACCTACTGAGTGCGTTGTGACCACCGAATAATAATGAATTTTTATAAAAATGATGTTTTAATGAATAATACAGCATGTAGACCAAAGTACAATAAATACTCATACAACGCAAGTAATCCAATCCGGGAACGTTTATGTTATAGGGATTTAGGTTATACGAACTGTAAAATACATGCAAATTGTCTGCTCCGTTCTAAATTTTTCCCAAACTCACCTTTTGGGCCCTTCAAAAATGAAAAAGCTAGAGTTACTGTTATAATTTAATGACTGTACATTAACTGTAGTATTATTGGTTTGTATCAGCAACTTTTTTCTTATTTTAATCACTGTCACTTTGTTTATGTTTCAAGATTACTGTAATTTTACGATAGATTTATAACTCTGCTTATAAATTTATAAAGGGTGCAAGCATCTTATAACATTTTTAAGGTGCTCGCACCCTTTATAAAGGGTGCGAGTACTTTTAATGTCAATTCATATCTTTTTTATAGACAGCTAAGTTTATTGTGCAAAGAATAAAACAACAATATTTTGTCTGACTAAAAGAAAGTAATTGAAAAATATGTATTTACTATAATAAGACTGGTATCTGTCTGTTCAACTGTAAAAAGTAACTTTGACGAGACTCCTACTAGTAACATTCAGCTTAGTATACCAACACTCTTAACACCAATCGATCGAATTAAAGTATTTCTAATTTATCATCTGTACTACATTGACAAACCTGACAATGTCATGGCAAACTAGATCAAATATAAAGTCTTACTCATTGTAACATATTGGTTCCACGGATTCACACTATTTATTCACACAAAAAATTATAGTAAATGAACTCTTGACAGTCACAGAGCTAAACAACCTTTTTAAAAAACTTAATTCAAGTAAAGAAAAAAATTAATTAAACTTGATGACATGACCTTCAAATTCATACATCCGATAGAGTGATTTTTCAAAGGCTGAGGTTGTACATGCATTTTATTCTCTTTTAAGCTTGAGTTATTGTTCATGCCAACTCGAGTGGTTAAGCTATTAATATTTTATAACAGGTTATAGATTCTTCAGTTGATCTTGACTCCAGGCATTATGATAATTTGTTATTTCTTGCTGCTGACTTAACGCGTAAGTACTCAGTGACAATCTGCTTCTACTTATAGGTGCCATCACAATTAGGTAGAAAACTGACAGGATGCCTTCTAAAATGACGGAATTGGCTTCACTATGTGATAAGTTGGCCTCAGGCAAATCTTTGGAGAGAAAGGTATTTCTCAAATCCTATAAGTTGCTTTTCCTTAGTGTTTATTTTTAAGACTAGCAAAACTGTGGTAAGCTTATTTGGATTGTTTGTAGAAAGCTGCGGACAGAATCAAATCACTTCTGTCGATATCTGCTGTGCTCAAACAGCTGGATGAAAGCAATAGCCAAGATGGTTTTGGTATTTGCTGGGACAGTGTATTTGAGGTATAAAAATATTCTAGTTGTTTTTTACCACAAATTTTTTGTAGCTATAGGTGAATGATAATGACTAGGATTACGTTGGCAGGCCTCTTTAACTATGTTACTACAACTACATTGTGGAATTGAAACTGTATTGTAGTGGAACTAATTTAGTTTGTTAGCCAATGAGGTAACTGAGACTGAGTTCCTGGCCCATTAGAGACGGGTTTAGCTTGTAATATATTGAACCATTTAGGCTTATAATAAAACTGGGAACTTACAAATATAACTGTTTTCAGAATATTGCTTTATATGAGTATTCACTCAAGTTCAGCGAACAAACTGTGTAACATCTCATACAAAAAGTTGTGTCTTTCCTCTTTAATTTGGAAAGAAAGAAAGAAAAAAGAGTTCCGAACTTCATGTTTTGAATGTGCCACTCATGACGTATTTGTTACCCATTCACAACAGTGTTACCTAAACGTCCTACTAAGATACTTGTTGACAACCTCATCGCTGTAGTTTTTACACAAATTTTAACTGGTACGTGACGTTTAACTTCCTCTAGCAAGTAACAGTTTAACTGTTCTTTCAAAAGGGTGTCTTCTTGATGAATTGTTCTGTTGTGTTATGCTAACAGGCAGCAGGTGCTGCCTTACTTTCGGAGCTCAAAAGTCAGCGATCAACAAGTACTTCGTCAATAAAACAGCCTGAAATGTACGGAGTAGTCAAGTTTGTCTTGCATCAAGCCAGCTTGAGTAAGATTTCTATTACATCTTACTTCTAAGTAGACATCTTCTAGTTGTGACTCAGGTGCCATCAGTTAGTCATGTCATCATAGAGTTCATATCTTTTTACTATGTAATTGTCTCATCATATTCATTGTGCGCTCACTTTCAGTCGTAAAGCAGATAAGATTATGCTTAATATCTACTGTTTAGTCTGAAAGGATATAAGGCTTCTACTTGTATATACTCGCTAGATGGTAGTGAGATGACTGGCCCACTTTTTAGATTTGTGAAGATGCATCATGTCATATTTCTTAGACGTTATGAATGACAGAATATTGAGACAATATCTATCATTTAATTCACCGAGTCCTACAAGTATCTTAAAACTTGGAGTTATCTTCTAAATATGTGACTGTCGCAATGATATACAGTGGAACCTTGGTGTTCGACCATAATTCATTCAGATTTGGTAGTCGAGCATCAGTTGTACAAAAACTGAAACCCTTTCTCCTATAGGAAACAATAGTATTTTAATCTGTTTTAACTCTTGAAAATATTAAAAAAAATGGTGAAGGGCTAAAGTAACGCAAAACAAGTAGAAAACTGGCAACAGATACACGAACGAACTGTGTACGTTTACTTCGCTTATGGACTGAGTAGAATAGGCGCTTACCAAATGACCGAGAAGGGCCGAGGAGTACATTCGGATCGACTCCGGTCTTTACGATCTCACTCCGCGTTCGCGGGCTCGGCTCCGTCAATTCGGGCAGCGAAAATCTGTTCAGTCAGATGCATTTTCTACTCAAATATTTTGGCTGAGCATCGAATTGTTCGAGTAAGGAGGAGGTCCCAGCACCAAGGCTCCCCTGTATTTCATTATCGATGACCCACATACGATTCAATTGTTAGCGTACAACGAATTCGTACGTTAGAAGGCAAGCATTCGATTATCATAACCTGTGAATTTAGAACTGTTCAAGAAATCGATGGCCTGGGCGTTTAATGGTCTATCAACATGTGTGTGCGTGTGTTATAATGAGACAATACATCAAAATGCAAACATAATATTAGCAAATATAGAAAGTTTAAAACTAGAGACGAGGCAGCCTGCTAGCAATTCAAAATATTAGAAAAAAACTTTGATGATGTTCTACTATTGTTGATTTCAAAGCATTGCTGTCTATTAAATAAATAGCTTCTCAGAAGATGGATTGAGTTCACAGAAAAGTTGGACAATCTCTAGTATTGAAAGCTTTTGAGAAATCTAAAAATAGATCGTGCTCGGGGAGCCCCAAAGCACAATGAATGCAGAGCCAGATTGTTAAAGCCTGTTTTCCAAATGACAGCGCAAGTCTCACGACGTCATGCGTAGGCCAGCTGTGATGTGGAAACGTCAATGCGCGATGATCGCGTGAGGTGCGCACGCTGATTGCAAGGATCCAACAGAATGGATCCTTGCGACCGGTGCGCGCGATGACGTATCCCACAATTCAAACGGAAAGCTGTTTTCCGAAGAAATTGATCTCCCGTACAAAAGAGTAAGCCTGGTTTTCCTATGTCAGCGCAAGGTCGCAACGGAGGGCTGTCTCTTCCGAATAAATCGGTCTCTCGTACGAAACAGTAAGGAAATTACCTACCATGTCCAATGCAAGCATGGCGCCTACGCGCGCTATGGAAACACTGCGTCGCAGCTCAAGAAATGCATTGCACACGATCACAGGGCCGTGCACGATCATTGCGCTATCATATGGAAACCAGGCTTTATGATTGTTATGATACACACTTGTCTCGGTAATGAGTACTAAAACCTGTAAATAAATACTGGTTTAGAAGACAATTGGTAATGCATGTCCTTATCTGAGATAACCTAAGACCTGGCTACTGATGTTGTATATAGATGGCAAACCTATGCTCAAAGCAGAGGTGGTGTTTGAACACATGACTGTTGTCCTGTCCGACTACCCTCACATACTAGCCTCAGAGTATGCTTTTCTCATCTCCAACTACTTCCTCGTGCCAACTCTCTGGAAGGACTGGGCTAATCCCGATCTCCATACACTCAGCAGTATGTTGACAATTTTAAAGGTTGACTTGCAACAAAATTCACATCACAGTTATTTGGTATCAAAAGATTCACCATGTCTTACTCTGTTGTGTTGTAGGTGCCAAATATGTGGAAATGTGATTACAAGCTCTTAAAAGCTCTTAAACGAAAAGCCGCCGTAAATTGGAATCTCTTTATTTCGATGACGTAACCACGAAATTTGGTTATTGTCTTGTCACATGATGTTCTCACATGAATTGAAAGGCCAATAAAAAGCTCAATATAAAACCTATAGTAACACTAGTTTATGACGAACACTTCGGGTTTTACCGAAGACCCCGTTTCAAATATAGATGCCCGCTACTTTACACTTTACAATTTTGTTTCGGCTTGGGCTAATCGGCAAGTCGTAATCTGATCATGTGACCCAATACTTCGCAAATAATTTCTGCCACACTTTTCGAGTATCACAGGTGACCAACAGGCTCGTCATGATTACCAGACAATGATATGTACTCCTTCGAGCTAAGGTTAAAAAATTAAACGAATTTTTACGGTAAGTTATAAGATATCGCTGCTAAAATAAACACCATTACAATGACGATAAAACAGACGCATAAGAACAATAGACAAGAACAATAGACATGGTTTTATTGAATGCATGAAGTATATTTATGAAAATATTTCGACGAATAAGGTTGCATGAAAGTGTAAGCAGAAACCATCTACCACAACTACATCCCATTTGAGCCGTTTTGGAAAGAGAATCCAAACTACGGCGGTCTTGTGTGGCTGTGATTAACTGTTCGTTTTTGAGCTTTTAAGAGCTTGTAATCACATTCCCATATATTTTGCACCTACAACACAACAGAGTAAGACATGGTGAATCTTTTGATATCAAATAACTATAATGTGAATTTTGTTGCAAGTCAACCTTTAATATTTTATTATTAGCGTAACTATTTACACTTCTTTACATTTACATAGGTCAGAAATGAAAGCATTTTAGTTATGACATGTTTAGTTATGACATGTCGTAACTCAAATGTACCATAATGTGGTTATTCGTTGTGGTTTCTATTGCAATGGTACATCATCGTAATTTTTGTTTCTTTTTCAGCATTGCAATCTGTTTTTATTTTTATTTCACAACACCGTAGACATTTGCAATTTACATCTAGGTGGTAAAGTAAACCAACTAATTGCATTTGTTTTTTTATAAAACCATGTTTTATTTTATATAATTGAAGAAGATTCTCCAAATTTTAATAGTAATCAATGAATTACAATTTCACCAGATTTTTAATGTTTTACTCTCCTTCTCATGCTACACTGTCATTGACCATTTTGAATCTGTTTTGTCTTTGAATTTGTGTCTTGTGTGAGTGACCTTGACACTGGTCGTTCATTTATAGAAATATTGTTGAAATACATCAAAGGCTTCAACAAGGCTTCAAGAGGATTCAAAGCCGGTCCTATCTCCTTAGCCATCGAGCGCATCACAGTGTATTTACTTCAAAGAATAGATATGAGACCCATGAAGTTTCTCATTCATTTCAAGGAGTTCTTCTTGAAAACATCAGAGTCTAATTCACAGGTACTGTCATACCTTGACATACGCCCTAACTGAGAATATGAGGAAATTGAGAAATGAGCTATATTTTCAAGCAGGTTTCGAGCAAAATTTATGACCGTATTCGCCCATCTGACACTTCACTTTTCAGATATTGCTTCAACCCTTTGAACCCTGACGGCTGATTTTCTGGCAGAGCGCAGGGTCAAAAACCGTGACGGCCGGAATAACGACATTCATATGGCTCTGTTTACAATTGTGTTTCTAAGTAACACTGTAAACCAATCAAATTTATTCCTACACACTGCATTAGACCAGAAATTTTACTTTCATTTTAAACCGTTTTAAATATCTTCATTTACTTCTTCCGTTATGATAACAATTTTTCTTGGGACAGTATCGCTGGTTGGTAGCTCATGGATGGTTGTGATGCAAATGGAGAATTATATGATACTAACTATAAGTTTTCAGTTTAGTTTGATTCATGAAATGATGATGAATGTTTGCTCAATGGATATGATACTACGGTAAATATTTTCACGAGTTTTTAAAATCGTTCGCCAATTTTCATGGTTTTAGCCTGAATAGCTGTGAAACACTTTTTTCTGTTTGATGACATTTGCTGTGGGACTTTTTTTTACTAGTGTTTTACCTAATATCATTGTATTATGAGCACATCTAGATATATTTAATAAAAGTTTAAAAACTTTGGATCGTTGGACGATTTGCCCTGGGTTACTGACACACATTGACAAGGATGGCCAGGGTTTAAAGGGTTAAAGTCAATGGTACTACTCCTATTACTTCACACTATCACTTGACAGCTGAGACTTATACTCATATAGTACTTGATAATTCATACCAGTTAGCTCTCACCTGTTACCTTACAGTTCAGAATAATTCACATGTACTACTCTGCTGTTATGACACATTCTTTTAGAAATTCCTAGTTGCATAAGCTGAGATAATTCTAGACTTTTTTGTGATGTTGTGTTATGTTGCTACTGCGAACTGTGATGTTTACACTTTTCTTTCACAATTCTTACAGTTCAACATATGGTTTTATAAAGCATAGTTACACCACTAGTTTATACTTGATTCACGTTGTTAAAAACATAACATTAATGAGCCCGTGAACGCAATAGCCGATATCAATAATGAGAGAGACAGGCAGCCACGCAACGAGTGACAAAATTCCGGCACCTATTTTTTTTAGCATTTTAGCCGCGATCAAGTTTTGTTGATTTTAATATTGAAACATCTGGGCAATCAGATCACCCCACTCATCAAAAACAATCGGAAATGATAGAAAAATACGGATACTTTCTGAAAAAATCTACTGAAATTTTGTGTAAGTTTATCTTTAACAAACCATCACGAGTTGTGTGCTCTTGTGCGCTGTGACATTTCATGAAATATTTGATCTATTTTAGACCCTGCAGCATATGTTAGCGTCAGTGAATTTGCTCAGCGAAAAGGGCGCTGTCAACAGTTGTCTCCACCTGGCACAGTTTGGTAGGGACATTGCCATGAGACTCCTACTGTTGTGGAAAGGATGTCGGGACGATGTCTTTAAGCTCGAGGCTGTCAGGTTCTTTAGGCTGCAGCTGGTTGCCAATGAACAGAATCCCGAAACAACCAATACAGTTTGGGAGGTAAATTGTAGCTCTATGGCTGGTAATCTTTGTGAGCTTGGCTCAGTGATGTGAAGTCTTTCTATGATGGATCTTTTTTTTAGCAATTGATAACTGGAGTTGGTTAAGGCATTGCTTAGTTTATAATTGCTAAATATGAGAGCTAACAAAACTCCAATGAAACTCTGAAAGATATAACATTAGTGTGTGAACATACAATGTAGTGACTAACATAATAGTGGCGTACATACATATAAGTAAGTATAGCTAGCCAAATGCCCGGCGTTGCATGGGTATTACCCTACAGGATGAATTTATTTGCGGAGTGAAATTTCGCGAAAATTTCCTTTTCATGCATATTCGCGGATTAATTTATTCGCGGCCGAACACTGTCACTCTCTATGAAGAGTTAACTCTATTGCGGCTAGCAATAGAGTTAACTCATTCGCACCCGACTAATTTCTAGGCAATTAGCTCCAGATACCGGCTATTTTTTCAGAAAATTGCTGTAATCCAAATTACTACTACAGGAGACAGACTTGAGATAATTTATTCAATCAAATTTCAAAAGAACCAACCAAGTCTCCTCTTTCAAACTTTATTACATTCATATAGATAACTCGTATCCCTTTTATGTAGATCCATACCTCAAAGAAGGTAGTTTCAGGAAATTTCATATTTTGAAAAAATTGTCATTTGCTGATACAAAGGTAGATTTGCACCATAAAAATTACTAAATATAAAAATTTTGACTGAAACCACTCATTTATTACAGGCAATACATATTTATGAATACTATTTATACATATATGCAGATAGTCATGAACATGAAAATCATGAAACTCTAACTTCGAACTTTTTCTTACGAGCATCACCCTTCAAACAAAAGCATAGCAAATCTATATACCAATATAACTCAAATAAAACGTCATGAAAATGTTTCAAATAATAAAAATATGTTCAACAACTCTGTTCTTGACTTTTTAGACTTCATAGACAGCTCTAAGAATCAATATGATACTATCGAAACTGAAAGATAACGTTAGTCTGACTACGGCTGGCAGCGTGAAGAGTGCATTTTTATTCGAGCATAACAATTCAAATTGGCAAAATTGAAAGTTAATAAAAACTTTGAAACATTAAAAATAATGTTTTAATTTGATTTATGCAGTCTTTCAATGTTTTACCACTTCTGAGTCTGCATATTTACTTCTGGAGTTGAAAGAAAATTATCACGAACGATAGTTTAAATCGGCACGATGATTTCCGGTTTTTGTAGAAATTGAGATGGGTGTACTAATTTGGTTATAACTTTTGCCAGAGACGTCATAGAGGCATATTTTAAAGTTTGTCTGATTGGCCAGAAATTTTTCTTTCTAAATAATTAAAAATATTCTTTTATAATTTGAAAATAATGATGCAAGGAGTTGGAAAATTTCAGACGCGAGTTAACTCGCGTTGGGTGCCTAGCAACGTTATAAATACGCGAGTTAACTCTCACCTGGGTGCGAATGAGTTAACCCTACGCATGCGCATACCCCGTGTTTCGGTGTGCGCATACACCGCAACGCGATGTACACCATAGCTTGCAACTACGAGTCGATCATGCTAAGCTATAAATTTTTTGCTGTGTTCAGAGGTTTTCACTAATATTCATCGATTTGGAGGCCTTTGATGAACCAACAATTTGTGGTAAGTAATGAGTTTTCTTCAAAACCATTTACTAAATTAGTTGAATTTTACTTTGGTTCTTCGGTAAAAGGCAATATTTATTTTTCCATCTCTACTGCTTCGTTATTTGTTTTAGTGTGAGAGAGATTTTTTATCATACACGAAGGCACCATGACTACAAGGGTGGTAGATGTCATTCTTAGAAGATCACCAATCATTCAGGGAGGTCTTGAAATTGAACCAGCAGAACTTTGCAATAGTAAGCCACGAGGAGAGTTCCGATGATAACTTTCTTACCAGTCATGTAGTAGTGAGAGAATCGCCTTTAACATCTACCCAAGACAGTGACAGTGACAGAGCTGCTATTACCAAAATAACTAGTCAGAGAGCACCATTGCACGCTAGTATTCACTTATCAAAAGTACCAGTTTAATTTTATTGCTAGACAACCGCCATATGGACTAAATTGTTTATATTTACTTCATTCATCGTTTGTAAAATTATATTTGTATTTGAAATATTTTATTTGTACACTCAGGTTTGTAATAAATTATAATATATCTCTACATGAAATAAAATATATAATATAATCATGTTTGCTGCAGCGATATCAAGAAGTTGTTGTTGATGAAGGGGTCTAGGTTGATTGGTTGCTTCTCTGCCAATATTCCTGCCTTGATGAATATTACTACTTGTCTCTAGTTTTCGTAATCGGAGTAAGTTGTTTCATTCTCAATCTGCAGTAAACACAAACAAAGAAAAAATATTAATAAGTGTTAAGGAAGTACAAAAACAATAGCTGAAGTATTTAATGAAAGTGATCAGTTTTTAAACAAAAGAATTAACTAACGCAGTTAACTATGGAAAAACGTATCTGCACTGCAAATCAAATTCATACCATAATGTCCAGATCAGAATCATGATCGTCCTCAATTTTGGTATTAGAGATTGATGGGGTTGATTTCAATGTGAAAAGAATAGGAGAGATTTTTGCGATGACGAAGCCATGCCGAATAACTTGTGAAAAACTTGAATAATTTTGTAAAGTTTGATGCAATGGCAATAAAACACAAAGCCCCGGCGATGATTTTAAAGAAGTTTTTGAACTCGGCTACGTTTAGTACTTCTGCCTGGTGGCTATTTTTGCGATGCCGCCATTCTGCATATGTTGTGACAACCTTGAATAATTTTGTAAAGAAATATGATGCATTGGCAATGGTGTTAGCTCAAAGCCCAGGCAATGATTTCAAAAATGTTTTGGAACTCAACTACGTTTAGTATTTATGCCTAGCGGCTAGTTTTCAATTTGATGCAGTAGTTATTCTCCCTTGTGATTAAAAATAGAACTAATTATTCACGGAATTTAATAATTCGCGGAATTGACTGTTCGCGAAATCGCGAATTTTTATAACCATCGAATATTTTCATCCTGTAGGGTATAATCAAGATTTCAAAAAAGGTATTAACAACAGCTAGCTTACAAACACTGGCAGGTAAAGTAATTGCCATTGGCTAATTTGAGTAAGCTAGTATCCTTGTTGTCAAACTTAATAATAAGAACTAGTAACGTAACGCAGAGTCGCTATGTATTTTAACCAATGACTCATATCGTCCATTGCATCCCGTGGAACTTAATGGGTTAGCTTGTAGTCTTGTGAACGGGAGCTTCCAAGATCAAATCTTCTGTGAGACGGAGTTTTCATTGTTAAATTTGAATTGTTATAGCTGGACAGAAACAGAATGACGACAGACTTTGAGATTTATATTTAGATTAACCCTATAACCTTGACATATTTAAATAATTCTCCATTTATACTTCTGTACAAACTTTTCTGGTTTCTAGTTTCTGTCGCTGCAATTTCATATGTCTATCTAGTGGTATCTTCTCTGTTTGAATTTGTGAGTTGCTGAAAATATAAAGCTGATCATTACAAATAGAAATATGTGTATTGTATGCTTATTGTATGCGATCTTCATCTAAAAGTCGAGTCACCTTGTGGACTAGCTGGTGGAAATAACGAGATTGTAGACAGTGTAAGTTTGCATCAAACACTTCTGTAGGATGTTCTTTGGAAGCTGTATGAAGTCTTGTGCTTTGAAGTTGGAAATGCCAGAACGAGCTTAAGATTAGCTGGGTGAGCTTCTTCAAGTTCTTTGATGTAATCTTTTTTTTTTACTTGTCATGGTTACCCTTAGAATAGCAGTTTATGATAGTAGTGGGAATTGACTAGCTATAAACATTTCCTTTTTCTCAGTTGTCATGTTACCATTAAAATAGCAGTCTCCCAGAGATGTTTTCAAGGCTTTAAAAAATCACTCGATTCAATGCAAGTCTCATCAAAAAGTTAACAATTCGCAATTTTTTTGCATCAGTTTGTTTAAGAATTGATTTAATTCACAATTCATTGCACAACACCACAATTCAATTCTCAATTGTTTAGCTATACTAAATTCAATGAATCGGGTCAATTCTCCCAAATAAACCAAATCAATTCTCTATCAATTCTTACCTAAAATGGACTTAGAGTAATCATGGCTTATCATCAATCTTATGACTCATGCCAACAATCTTATGACTCATGCCAACAATCTTATGACTCATGCCAACAATCTTATGACTCATGCCAACAATCTTATGACTCATGCCAACAATCTTATGACTCATGCCAACAATCTTATGACTCATGCCAACAATCTTATGACTCATGCCAACAATCTTATGACTCATGCCAACAATCTTATGACTCATGCCAACAATCTTATGACTCATGCCAACAATCTTATGACTCATGATGTTTTGCTGACATACACTCAGTATTTTTGTTGGAGTTTCTGTCATAAAACTTTAATCTAAAGTCTTTTAGAATCAGCAAAATGTTTTGCAGAAAATCAATGCATTTGCCAAACAAAAGGAATGCGTAATATTTTTTGTAGTTCAGTTGAACAGGCCGCGAAAGAAAAACGCTATCATCTTTGCTGTTTGACCAAAATGCAGACACATTTTTTAATATGAAAATGTAGTGATCAGAAATATCTTAGCTCCCGGATTGGACTTTCACTAGCAGAACTGCAAATTAAGTCGCTGTCTACAATTTTTCTTTTCATCTATCTTAAACCAGAATAAAACAAAATAGAAACCACGATTTTATGCCATGATTTCTGATTAAAGAAAAAACTGTTTCATTGTTGTTTGGCCAAATAATAATAATATAGGCATGTGAATAGAAGTGTAAAAATAAACATACCTTTCTGGATGACTAGCGTGCATATACATAACAAAATTATTGTACCGCAATACAAACGGAGTACATAAGCTTATTGTCAGTGCGCAGACAGACCGTAGAGCTACAATATATTAGCGTGTAGTACATATTATTGACCAATAAAATGTACACAGGGATATCGAGGTCTTGTAGAACTGTGTGCAACTGGAAACATTGAACGGCACTGCCATCTTTTCTTCAGCGCGCATAAAATATCATTCTAAACTACGACGTTTTCGTAATGGCTGCGATTAACTGTTCGTTTTTGAGCTTTCAAAAGCTTATAATCACATTTCCACATATTTTGCACCTACAACACAGCAGAATAAGACATGGTGAATCTTTTTATATCAAATAGCTGTAATGTGAATTTTGTTGCAAGCAAACCTTTAACATTTTACTACTTGGCACTACATTTTAAACTAGGCATTACAGTGTAATTTTACAGTAGTATTTGCCCCAACATGTTATAATTTTAACACAAGGAGCGGAGCGCAGAGCAAACCATGTTAGTAAGTAGAGGTTTGACTGTTAGTAAGTAGAGGTTTGACTGTAGTAAGTAGAGGTTTGACTGTATGCATATCTATTATGTCACTTATTAGGACCGGGGATTTGCAGTCTTCACTTTTATTATAAAAAAATCGAAGAAATTTATACAAAAAAGTAGGAGATAGTCTTAGCTTTAAATATGAAGATTTCAAGCTCTCATATAATGTGTTTGGGCTTTAGTAAATAGCTGTGGTCCACTCTTAACTTAAGAGTCTTAACTAACTGCTACTCTCCAGTACTAGGGAGTGTTTGCTATAATCTTCTCAGGATATCATGATTGATTCAAAGTTTAAATATTTTTTTGCAGTGATAAGCTACCTTCTCTCTGGACTGATGAGTTTGTCAACCTTCTTGCACACGTCTGCCGAATTGTAAGTCAATTTAAATAACCTTGAACTTCTCATTATTAAGATGAATTGTTCAATAGTTGGGCAGCGATATAAGTCACAACTTCTTGAAATTCATTAGATTTATCTGGTTCCCTAGTCTGCAATAGCATTTATATATACATCCTAAAAGGTAAATGTCTTGTTTTTGTATTTGTACCAAAACTAAGTTCTGATATATCCTCTGTAGTATTTCTTTTGCACGATGCTACAGTGAACTGCTGCTGACCAGGTATTGTTACATTGAACCGCTGCCAACCACATTTTGTAAACAAAATGTTCTATTAGAAATATTTGTAATTATTGGGGTGTTCTGCATATGCTCCAAGGTGTCTTTTTTATAGATGAGAAAGCATCTCTGTTCATACTATTAATAATATATTGGGTTCATACCAGTTTATAACATGCTGTGTTCAAACCAGTTTAAAAAGTATTGTGTTCATCCCAGTTTATAGCATATCATGTTCATACCAGTTTATAGCATATCGAGTTCATACCAGATTATAACATACCATGTTCATACTAGTTTATTATATCATATTCATTCCAGTTTATTACATACCGTGTTCATACCAGTTTATAACATATCATATTCATACCAGTTTATGACATACCGTGTTCATACCAGTTTATAACATACCATGTTCATACTAGTTTATAATACAGTCAAACATGGATAACTCGCCCACGGATAGCTCGAACACATGGTTAATTCGAACAGTTTCTTTTGTCCGTTCCCACGTAATGATATATTGCTATAAATGACTCGAACTCAACACTGTTAACTCAAACTGTTTTTTGCCCAACGGCTACCGAAACGGTTGTTGTCGCTTTAGAAAATCACTTTATTCCAAGCCATAGAGGTAAACCTCAACTTTTCGTAATTCATAAGCGTCGTTATTACCACCATCGGCAAAATATTTTTGTCAACAACTTTTTTAAAGGTTTGGTGAAATTTGATTTATACCAAACATCCGCTTAGCGATCGCCCTTCGGAAGCAAGGAAAGTGGTATTCGTTAAGAGCAACACTCCGAGGCAGTTCAATTAGAAGTTTTACGAGGTTTTACGGTACATTGTATATCACTCTATCACTCACGCTTTTTTAATGGATACTTATTGAACGTACATGTATTCTGTGTTTAGGTCAAATGATGAATAGTTTTCCGACGTTGATTCCGTGTTGAATCAATGTCGGAATGTTGAATGTTTAAAACGTCTTAAAAATTGTTGTAATTAAACGTATACGTTGTCTTAGCTAAAAAAAACTATTCATCGTTTGACCTAAACACAGAATATGTGTGTACATTCAATAAGTATCCATTGAAAAAGCGTGAGTGATATACAATATACCGTAAAACCTCGTAAAACTTCTGATTGAACTGCCTTGGAGTGTTGCTCTTAACGAATTCCAGGTAAAGTGAGGTAAATCTTTGCATAAACTTCAATAAAAATCGGCAAAATTGATCGTGGGTAAAATGCTCAAAAGAAAAAGATGTCTTTTCTTTTGAGCATTTCAACAACGATCAAGTTTTGCCAATGTCAATCTAAAAAACATCCTGGCAATAACATCACCTCAAACAATGAACCAATCTCAAGTGATAGAAAAATATCTATACTTTTTGATAAAAACGTTTTAAACTTTACATTAGAAGCATTTAATTTGAAACAAGCCATTTGTGCTTTTGATTTATATTATAGTTTGTATATGTACATGTATCTACTAATAAATAAGTAAATACATGGACCTGTGACAGTGCTCTGATAACTTGAACGCTCTGATAATTCGAACACTTTCACTCGGTTTGACTGTATTATATTTATACCAGTTTATGACATACCATGTTCATACTAGTTTATACCATACTGTGTACACTTTTTTCCAAGTTGACTGAACAATGCTAATTACATCACAACTCTTCACCCTGCGAACCCTGGCCATTCTTGTCAAGGTTTGTGAGTAACCCGGGGCGATTTGTCTTACGATCTTTTAACTTTTATTAAATATCATTAAACGTGGTCATAATACAATGATATTTGGTGAAACACTCGTAAAAAAGTCGGGCAACTCACAGCTAATGTCATCAAACAGAAAAAACAGCATTTCACCATTATTCGGGCTATAACTATAAAATTCCATACGATTTAAAAAAATTGTAAAAATATTTACAGTAGTATCATATCCATCGAGCATAGGTTCATCATCATTTCATGACTCAAAATAAACTGGAAAATTATCGTTAATGTCATAAATTCTTCATTTGCCTCACAATCATTCATGACCTACCAACAAACGAATGTATCGATTTTTCGCGATATCATTCTAATAGAATTTGTTATTGTAACAAAGAATGTAGATAAGATATTTGAAAACTGTGACAAATGGAAGTGAAATTTCTGGTCTAATATCCTGTAAAAGAATTAATTTGATTGGTTTACGCTGTTACTTGGAAACAGCTTATGTAAACAGAGCCATGTGAATGCGGGTATTACGGCCGCTAGATTTTCTGACACGAAGGTTCAAAGGGTCAATGCTGACTTGGCTATGGCGGCATGGCTCCCCAAGTCTGCTGTTTGCGGTGGAGGTTACAACGCATACTAAAATAGTAGACAAATATTTCTTCTTTAGTAAGCTTCGCATTAACCCTTTGACCAGGTATAAGCCCCCTAAAAACTACCGAGACTCATGTAATTTATTTTCGAAAATTCAATAAAATCGATATTTTATGAACATGCATAGCTCAAATCTTAAATTTATTTCTATGAACAAAAATTTTTGTACATATACATTCATTCACATATCTACTACTCAAAAAAAATTACAACCATGTACAATTGTCCCTGTATGAAATGCTTGGAAGCATTTTTTTCGGTAGAGTCAAACGCTATAATGTAGCCGTACGAGCCACCATAACGATCGTTTTCTCTGCATATTCCAAGTATATTAAAAGTCCAAAAAGTTTACATCACTTCTATCATTTGAATTATTTTTATTCTGATCAGACAAAAAATCGCTAACGATTGCAGGATAAAATAATCTTTTATTTTACCGTTTTGAAAGTCGAGCCGATGTTGACTGGTTTTTCCAACTTTTAATCTTTTCCAAGGAATCGCGATTTGTTTAGCTTTTAGCACAAAGCAACGCCTCTCAGATAATCGTTTCATATTGTAAATCACCGACTGATATCTTGTTGATGATATTTAAAACTTCCTAGTGTTCATATCCTTTGTTTAACGTTACTAAACGACAGCTTAATATACGTCTACCGAAATAGACATAAATGTCGTTTCCCCACGCAACTGGTAAACGACATTCTGGCCGTTTCCCCTGCCAAAGGGTTAAACAGAGTCATGTTTGATTTAAAACGTCTTTTTGTAAGTTCTCAAGGTGTTATAGCCTGAAAGGGCAGTTGTTTATGATATGCTATATTATATAAAAGTTGTTTATAAGATGCTATATTATATAAAAGTATACAATATTATCTGATTTTATAATGGAGCTGTTCGGACACTCATAATTTAAGTACAGTAGACGCCCTTACAAGATATATGATCTGTTTATGTTATGAGAGCATCTACTGCGCATGATTTTTATGTCATTTACATTATGTCCATCATGTTGTTGTTTCCTCGTAATGTTTATTGCGTTGCTCACATCTCATTGGCTAATTATATTAGTGCCTAATTCACTTTTTGCATTTTAAAGTCTTACCAGATATGCTAAAATCACGATTATGATAATTATTTTTTAGTTCAGTATAAGTAAAAAAAGGATAGCTAGAAATGACCTTGAATATGTGACCTCTATAGTCGATATACCGCTAGTATTGGTCATATTAGAAATGATCAGTGCGCATAAAACATAGCTCCTGCGTGCACTCCTATTCGGTGTAGCCACTAAAACCTTAGCACATTACTAAAAATCCATACCTTACAATATTGGTTTGCTTAGCCAATTTGAAAGATCTGGTATTGTGATCATTGCACAGTTGACCTTTCGATGAAATATGTAGTTAGTTGGTAAAAGCTTTTTAGACAAAATGGTTGAGGACCTCTTACAAGTCTTATTCCTCATACTGGTAACATATTTAGAAATGTTATCATTCTGTCAGAAGTGACCTAATTGTGTGAGTTAGCCTACATGTAAGTAGCGTGGCCGGAATCTACGGCGGCTTTTCGTTTTTGAGCTTTTAAGAGCTTGTAATCACATTTCCACATACAGTCAAACATGGATAACTCGAACTTCAAGGGACCGAGCGAAAGTGTTCGAATTATCAGAGCGTTCAAGGTATCAGAGCACTGTCACAAGTCCATGTATTTACTTATTTATTAGTAGATACATGTACATATACAAACTATAATATAAATCACCAGCACAAATGGCTTGTTTCAAATTAAATGCTTCTAATGTAAAGTTTAAAACGTTTTTATCAAAAAGTATAAAGATTTTTCTATCGCTTGAGATTGGTTTGTTGTTTGAGGTGATGTTATTGCCAGGACGTTTTTTAGATTGACATTGGCAAAACTTGATCGTTGTTGAAATGCTCAAAAGAAAAGACATTTTTCTTTTGAGCGTTTTACCCATGATAAATTTTGCCGATTTTTCTTGAAGTTTATGCATATTACCTTACTTTACCTGGGATTCGTTAAGAGCAGCACTCCGAGGCAGTTCAATTAGAAGTTTTACGAGGTTTTACGGTACATTGTATATCACTCACGCATTTTGAATGGATACTTATTGAATGTACACGCGTATTCTGTGTTCAGGTCAAACGATGAATAGTTTTTTTTAGCTAAGACAACGTATACGTTTAATTACAACAATTTTTAAGACGTTTTAAACATTCAACATTCCGACGTTGATTCAACACGGAATCAACGTCGGAAAACTATTCATCTTTTGACCTAAACACAGAATACATGTACGTTCAATAAGTATCCATTCAAAAAGCGTGAGTGATAGAGTGATATACAATGTACCGTAAAACCTCGTAAAACTTCTAATTGAACTGCCTCGGAGTGTTGCTCTTAACGAATACCACTTTCCTTGCTTCCGAAGGGCGATCGCTAAGCGGATGTTTGGTATAAATCAAATTTCACCAAACCTTTAGAAAAGTCGTTGACAAAAATATTTTGCCGATGGCGGTAATAACGACGCTCATGAATTACAAAAAGTTGAGGTTTACCTCTATGGCTTGGAATAAAGTGATTTTCTAAAGCGATAACAACCGTTTCGGTAGTCGTTGTGCAAAAACAGTTCGAGTTAACAGTGTTGAGTTCGAGTTATCTATAGCATTTTATCATTATGTGGGAACGGACCAAAGAAACCGTTCAAGTTAACCATGTGTTCGAGCTATCCGTGGGCGAGTTATCCATGTTTGACTGTATTTAGAAATGTTATCACTCGTAAGTAGCGTGGCCGGTTACAAAAAGTGACCTAGTTTGACATTTTAGCTTCTACCAGATGGCGAGCGTCTAGGAGAAGTCAGTCAGTCAGTAGCGAAGAGTCAATATAGTGGTTCACGGCCCACCAAAAGGAGACGAGTCCAATCTGGCTGGGAGTCATTGAAGTCTAACCTGTTGGACAGCAAAGACTATCAAGCACAAATAGTATGGTGAGTTAAAAATATTCCTATAGCCGATGACTCATTCTTCACGTTTACTTCATTTTTTGTATTTCGGGTGTATAAAGTAGATCATACCTAAATTGCTAAAAGTTGGGTGTTTTATACTAGTTGATTAATAAACTACACCTAACAAACTCACCATAATCGGCTAAGGAATTTATTTCATGTTTGAAAACAAGGAGAAAACTAGCAGCTGTCTTTTAGGAGCAGTTGGCTCTTACATTTTGAGGTTTGTATGCTCAGCTGTTGCCAGTCACCTTTAGAGAAAAATGAGCTGAAATTATTCTTTTTTCAAAGCCTCAAGTATCAAGGCAGATTTGAATCGATTACATACCTGCTATCAATGTACAGCTAAAAATATCTTTTCAATGAGTTCATTTATTCATTGGCAAATAAAATATTTTTACGTTATTCACGATATCATTTGGCCTAACTCATCCCAGTATAAGCATTGCATATTGAATAAAAAGTTTCAATATTCTTACTAATACACAGTAAAAATTGAATTCAAATGCTTATCTAATAATAAAACAAAGGTATCCTCTTCTGAATTCTTATACAACTTTCGTACAGGAAATATGTGATGTACTTGAGACCTGAATTTACCTCAATGTGATAAATTAGACAGGATCATTCACCGCATATTAGAAATTGACAGAAATGCTTTATCGCTCATCCTCAAAACTTAACATTTGAAAAAAGAATTTAATAAAGCAGTAAAAGTGAAATAATAGGCAATGTAAAGATTAATCTAAAAATCTTTTGAGCAGTAGAATAGTAAAGGCATAAATACAGTCAAAAATGGATAACTCGCCCTCGGATAGCTCGAACACATGGTTAACTCGAACGGTTTTGTTTGGTCCGGCCCCACGTAATGATAAATTGCTTTAGATAACTCGACCTCAACTTTGTTAATTCGAAAAGTTTTTTGCCCAACGGCTACCGAAACGGTTGTTATCGCTTTAGAAAATCACTTTATTCCAAGCTATAGAGATAAACCTCAACTTTTAGTAATTCATAGTAGGGATGGCATTTGTTGATTGAAAAGGTGTTATCGACTATCGTTGGAGTTGTCCCACCAATAGCGATAGTATCGAACTATCAATGAGCAGACAGAGTTCACCGATAGTTATCGAGTGACTTGGCAGCTGGTAAAACTATCGAATTATCGTGCCTAAAAAGATCGAGGATTGTGGGAAGGAATAAAAAAAAAGGTGTTCGAGTTATCAGAACGTTCAATTAATCAGAGCACTGTCACAAGTCCATATATTTATTAGTAGATAGATGTACATATACAATTATATATAAATCAAACGCATAGATGGCTTGTTGCAAATTAAAAGGCTTCTAGTGTAAAGTTTAAAAAAATTTCATCAGAAAGTATGGAGACTTTTCTATCACTTGAGATTGGTTTGTTGTTTGAAGTGATGTGACTGCCAGGACGTTTTCAGATTAAAATTAGCCAAACTTGATCGCTGTTGAAATGCTAAAAAAAAGCCATCTTTTTTTAGCGTTTTAACCAATGATATACAGCCTCCAGGAATGATATACAGAGGGCTGTATATCATTGTTTTAACCAAGATCAAGTTTGCCGATTTTTCTTTAAGTTTATTCGAAGGTTAGCTCACTTTTCGTAGCTTTTAGAGGGCCATCGCTAAGTGGATGATTGGCAAAATTTGATTTTTGCAAACCTTTAGAAAACTCGTTAACGAAAATATTTTGCCTATGATGGTAATAACAACGTCTAAGAATTACTAAAAGTTGAGGTTTGTCTCTATGGCTTGGAATAAAGTAATATTCTAAAGCGATAACAACCGTCGTAGTAGCCGTTGGGCAAAAAACTGTTCGCGTTAACCAAGTTGAGGTCGAGTTATCTAAAGCAATTTATCATTGCGTGGGAACGGACCAAACAAATCTGTTCGAGTTAACCATGTGTTCGAGCTATCCGAGGGCGATAACTATCGGGTAATATTATTTTTTATTATTCGATAACGATATATTTGTTTCGGATGTTTCGATAGGCTAAAAATAGGCAACATATTCATATCGAGAAAGATAGCTATCGACTATCGAGCTATCGTTCAACCCTAGTTCATAGGCGTCGTTATTACCATCATCGGCCAAATATTTTTGTCAATGACTTTTCTAAAGGTTTGTTGAAATTTGATTTTTACCAAACATCCGTTTAGCGATGGCCCTTCGGAAGCAAGGAAAAGTGAGGTAACCTTCGCATAAACTTTCAAGAAAAATCGGCAAAATTGATCTTGGTTAAAACGCTCAAAAGAAAAAGATGTCTTTTCTTCTGAGCATTTCAACAGCGATCAAGTTTTGCCAATTTTAATCTAAAAAGATGTCCTGAATGACACCTGATGAAAAAGATGAAAATGGATGAAAAAGATGTCACCTCAAACAGCAAACAAATCTCAAGTGATAGAAAAATCTCTATACTTTTTGATAAAAAATTTTCAACTTTACATTAGAAGCATTTAATTTGAAACAAACCATTTATGCTTTTGATTTATATTATAGTTTGTATATGTACATGTATCTGCTAATAAATACATGGACTTGTGACAGTGCTCTGATAACTTGAACGCTCTGATAACTCGAACACTTTCGCTTGGTCCCGTGAAGTTTGAGTTATCCTTTTTTGACTGTACCGTACTTTTCGGACTATAAACCGCACCCCTATATAAGCCGCATCTGCTTTATTTTCCAAAAACCGATAATAAAACAATACGTAGGCCGCACCTTTGTATAGGCCGCAGAACTCTGGACGGTGCTTTTTAACATGGCGGCAACTTTGCGGTTTAAAACGGATCAGTGTCTAACGGCACTGTTTCGTATTAATTAACTGACGCTTTTTAACCTAGTGCCTAACGGAACAGTATCGTTAGGCATTGTTTCGTATTTTCTTTCATCGTATTTTCTTTCATCGCTAAAGGCGCACTAACCGTAGATTATGGTTAATCTCCCCTAGCTGTGAAAGAAAAAGCCACAGAATAGCCGCACTCTAATATAAGCCGCATGGCTCAAATCATCAGAAAAAGTAGCGGCTAATAGTCCGAAAAGTACGGTATATGTTATTACTTGTGTTGTTACCACGGGAAGTCCTAGTAAAGCATTTCAGTTAGATGTCACTGAATGTGCTAAGTTGATGTTGTTGAAAACTACATGCTGAATTATAGTTTTAGTCTTGTGTGCCTTGTTATATGTTTGCTTTCACACTCTGATGTATGTATAAAACATCCACACTTTTATCTTAGAACGAAGCTGCCTGTCTCGCCCCATATACCCTATAGTTTTTTTTCAATGGCATTTTCTTATCTTGGCTCAGAGTAAAATGTGTATAACTAATAAACTATGGTGTAGCTTTATATGTCAAGGAGATTGAGTTTGGTAGCTTTCAGTTCCAACTATTTAGCTTTTAGTATCAAATTGATGAAAGGAAGGAGTTGACTCGAAGCCGTAAGTATTTTCTGTCTGAATGACTAAAGTAAAGCATTCAATATATTGTATGATTGGATGCAAAGACCTACTTAAATCTGTGTATTCTCAAAGTTGTATTGTGATTTCTCTTCATACACTGTTTTCAGGATACGAGTAATCAAAGCGATAGTCGAACAAAGAGCGGGTAACTCTCTACGCGAAGAGCAGCTCAGGGATACGCTTGATGTAATGCTACAGATTCTCTCCAATACCAGGAGGTACATGTCTTCTATTCTCACGGCTGTTCAATAGTGGCTCTTCAGTAGTGGCTCTCTCATCGTTCAACCTTTGCGTTTTTTATGTTCTACGTGGCGTCTTATGGGCAGACTTGTTAGTACTTGAAGTTATATAACCTTGACTTGAGATATCATGGTACTGTGGAACCTTGGTACTCGAATGACTCATTACTCAAATGTTTGACTTGAGATATCATGGTACTGTGGAACCTCGGTACTCGAATGACTCATTACTCAAATGTTTGACTTGAGATATCATGGTACTGTGGAACCTCAGTAATCGAATGACTCATAACTTGAATGAGAAATTTGAGAGTATTTTGCCTCAGTATTCGTACATGCATTTGGAATTTAAACAGCCAAGTTTTCGTAGATTTTTTAGCATCAGTTTGAGTCAGCCTGTGAACTAGGAACAACTTACATTCTGTGTACGCTTTACATCATGCAATAAATTTATTTCACTTTTTTGTGACCGATTTTATTAATCATGGGTCAGAAGAAAGAAGAAAGTCAGCAGTGATGAGAAGCTGAAAAGCAAAACTAAGAGGACCACGGTTGAGTTGAACAAGGAGATAATAGCGAAGTTTGAAAACAACATGCATCTCTGATATATGTTTTCATAATTTACTATTTGCTTTTTATAATATTATAAATGCTGTATTAATTCATCATTTTTTCAGAAATATGTACATCATACTATGTGTAGGAACGCATTATTTGATAGTTTTTCGCTTATGACCAAGTTGATCAGGTACCCAAAAAAATTTGGTTGAAAAAAATCTAAAGGGAATAATGTTCAAAAATTGAGATTCAAGAAAGGCCTATATGCTACGACATACCATACTTTCTATCATAAGATTGGGCACCTGATCTTGCTGCCAAGGATTTACAGGTAACATTGTTGATCAAATATGTAATCACTAGTAATTAAAATAACAAATAAAACAATTGAAGTTTCATCTGTGATTTAATTTTACATTAGGATTTGTCTGCTCGGTGCTATGTTCTTATGCACCTCATGTGATCTGCCATTCACATTGGTCATGTTGTTTTGATCTGGCTTGTAATTTACTCTATGAGCTCGTAATAATGTCTCACACTGACCAAAGGTTCTCCTCATCAAGAGATTACCTCTGACCTACTGTTATTTGATTAGGTCCAACGTGTTGAAGGAGCTACGCGACGTGCTGCTGGTACTGGCCAACCAGAGGGAACTGCAATCAGCTGATTCAGACAGATTATGGAACAAAGCTACAGTTCTCTCTATAAGGTGATTTTATCTTTTAAAGTTTAATAGTATATTGTTTTTACACTGACATTCTTTATATTTCAACATTAACTTGTATCACACTGATGAATTATCATAGGAGTTGTGTCACCTCTTGCGGTGTGGCTGCATTAGCAACAGATTCTTATACGCGGGAGCTTTTAAAAATCATTACAGTGCCTGCTCAATCGCAATGCATTTTAGTAATCGTTTCAGCGAAACATTAGAGTGATGTTAAAACTGGTAGAGTTTTCGTTGATCAATTCACCAATTTCAAGCATCAGCTTAATCTGAGACAACAAGAGGTATGGAGTTGACTCATGCATGCTAGTTGGTCCCAATCACCCCAATTCTTGATTTGATATGTATGTTCAGTGATTCTGTGAGCTTACTGGTAGCTTAAGATGTGAACATGGCGTTTAATTGTTATTTGAGTTTATATTGGTGGGGTGTACCCTTCACTCTCACGCTCATTTCCGGTTGTTCGTATAGAAAGTACTTCTATGAACTTTTTGAATAGCTTGTATAGCCTGGTTCCCGTATATGTCGCAAAGCACTGGCGACAGCACCGCATGCTATTAGCGGTGAAATGGGAACCTACGCGTCGGGTACCGCCGAGGGTCGCCGGTAGTTGCTGGCGGCAACGCAATAATTTAGCGCTGTTCAAATTTCACAAAAGGCCGCAGGCATAACCTTCCCGAAATGCTCTGTACAGGTCAAGGTCACCATTATAGAAACGGCATGGCGAGCGAACATTTTATTTGATTACGCGATTATGTTTAGCGATGTAGCTTATATGTGAACAGATGCCCCCGAGCCAAACGTCGCAAACGTTTTGCTGCCCATGTTACCGCGGGAGTCTCGCAATCGATATGGGAACCAGGCTTATAGGACACACAAAGCAAGCAAGTTTTTTAAATTCGAGATAAACATCGGCTCGATTGGTTTATGATTTTTGCCAGCTTATAATTTTTTATGCCTTTGTATAACGCCAATTACTCCACCGTGTATATTAGTCAATGTATATGTTCCTAACAGAGCCATTTGAACTGATTCTACACGACTCTTTTTATTTTTAGCCTCGTTGAAAGGAACCAGACAGACTTCTATGATCTTCTGTCACACCTGCTGATGAATGGCAAACTACAGCACAAGACACAGATAATCAGGTGCTTCATAGCTACTAATTGTTCAACTAGTAGTTCATATAATCAAATTGTTTGCTGCTAGACAATATGTGTTGTTGCTTGATTGGCATCGGACAGGTGGACAGGCATCATTGCCTCCCAAGGGTCTCTAAAGGTTGTTCACACTTTATATCAATATGTCGGTGCTGTGCTCTCAGTAATTATTCGTTGACTGTACAGCATGCACCCTCAACCAATGGCATCGTCAAGTCGATGTGATATATCGAGCAAGATTGCAGCTGTCAAACTTTCCCGATAGTTGACCAAGTATACACGACAGCCTGTCCAATGTGCACCACTTTGACGATGGTGATTGGGCGTCGCAGATGGTTTGTCTAAATGCCTTCCATGACATTTGCTGCGGGATTAGTGTTTCATCATTTTCATGACTTCATTGTATAATGAGAACGCTATTATATTATATGCCGCACGGAAGTCGGTGTTAATCTCACAATACTTCTACGATCTCCTATGATAACAATGTTCGCACTATTACAAACCCATCCATGTTTACATCTGCGAAAACATTGTTATCATAGGAGATTGCGCAAAAGTATTGTGCGATTAACACTGACATACGGCGCTATTGTGTGAACCACGCCTTAGTTGAAGGGTCAAAGGTTCAAGTTTGTTTTGTATAATATTAGTACATATATTAAGACGACAATCTATATTTTTAATGTTTTGAACAATAATTTTGCAAAACTGATGGATTATTGGCAAACATTGCCTTACGCTATCCAGCAAATCCAAATGACCGTTTACGATAAAAATGCACACTGTTACAAAGTGTTTCATTTTTAGGTATAACTCGGAGAAATAAAAGCATTTTAGTTATGACACTTTATAACTAAATTGTAACATGATGTGGTTATTCATTGTGTAGACTTTGTACATCGCAGCCTGCTGTGCTTTAGTTTGGTTTCTGTTGTAATGGTACGTCGTCGTAATTTTTACAATTGCCTTGCATTCAGTTCTGGTTGCAGTCCAGAAGTGGCCACCGAATGTGCCAACAAAACTGCCTTCAAAACCAAAGAACATAGTGCGCATAACTTTTTTTTTCCACGGGCTGCCATGAGCTAAATAGCAAGCACTTGCTGGGGTCTGGTGCTTGTCTTAACCTTGCATGTGGCAATGGAAATTATGTTTTGTTTGACATGAGTAGCTGCAGTAGAACCTCTACTAATGAAAGGCCCCGAGTATAAAATTTCCAAGTTGCGAAACAACTTATTGTAAAAATTATTGCCCCAATTAATAAAAGATGCCACTTAATAAAAAAAAGCCTCAAATTGAGAATTTAAAAATACTCTGCTGGCCATTTATGCAGTTTGAAAGAGACGCCCAGCTATTTCCTTCCTTCTTAGTTGGCCAACGTCACAGGTGAACAAACATACTGTTCGTAGATTTAATTTGTTATTTCTGTCATTTCTTCTTTCCTTGTTCTCACCTTTTATCTTTTTAGCATTTCTATGTATGACGTAATAAGGTAATTGTAACATATATTTCTTACAGATTTTAAAAACTATTACAGTTTATACAAGTATCATGTATGTGTTTTAGGACTAGGGCATTTGTATGGTAACATGCATTTCTACTCACGAAATATTCTGTTTGCGAAATGGCTTCCGGAACAAATTAATTTTGTAAGGAGAATTTCTACTATAGTTGACTAGGGCAGCTGTTCACCTTGGCAAGATAATACTCACGTGTTCTGCAACAGGTTGCAGGTGTTATCGAAGGGCGACATCAGTTTTTCACAAAGTCTCATCAGTTTGCATCAACTGCTATCTGTTTTATGACAAGTTGTAGACAAGTGGGTTGTGTTTTAATTTCTAGTTTGATAAAAAGGTCCTCAGCCAGCCCTGTATCCAGCCAGAGTTTGTGCTGGCTCAGTCACTTCCTGTCCAAATATGAGCTGAGTCTATGGACTGTACTGTCACCTTCTGAGTGGGAACTGGAGACCGCTGCCTCTGATACGGGTCAGCGTGAAGAGCTCTGGCAGCACACTTGGCTGATGAGACAACTTCTAAAGACCATTAATTATGAAGAAGGGTTATGTAGAGTGGTAATAGCCAGTGAGACAGCGCCTGCCCGGTTGTTCGGTAGAGTCATGGCTGCTCTCGTCTGTAAAGGTACTTGTTGGTCACTGCGGAAGGTCTCGGCCATTTTCTTCCGACTGTTATTAGTAATTTATAATGTCATAGTCGATTTGCTGTATTCTACATTTATGTACCTTATATCCATTGCCATTGGCTTGCCACAGTATCTCATGTGTTGATCCTCATTTGTGGTAAAAACTTGTGATTTTCCGCAGATTGGCGCATAAATCTAAAAGCTCCCATTTGCAACTATACTGTTGAGCAAATCATCTGTATGTAAAGTGCTTCTTGACCCTCATTCAAATGGTCTAATGGGGTGGACTGACTAGTTTAACTGACTGTCAGGCTTAACCAATGTGTAGACATGTAGGTTTATTTATACAGGAAAATTTACACTACTAAATCGAACATACGCTGGACTATATACTGTGCACTACACTGTATTTATTTTTAAATATTTAGCCTCGGAGAAAAAATTCTCAGCTGTTGAACTTTCTGAAAATAGTAATAAAGGTTAGACAACTCCTGTAATGGCAAATGTTTGTGGAAATTTCCATTTACCCGAAGCATTACAATGGTTTTGTTTTACAGAATATTAAATAATTTACCCTTTCATTTTGTGGTTTTTTAACATATAAGTCACATAAAATAATAATTTACCATCATGAAAGACGAATAAAACACAAATGATATGATTGAAAAATGTATATTACTTCTGCGAGTGATTTATTAAAACAGCCCAAGAGAGAAGTGTTTCTTGCATTTAATAATTTTTAGTAAAGTTTCACTAAAAATCATTCATTATTAATCGACCAGCAATTGCTTGAACCTACTGCACTTCATACCTTACTAGGTGAATGCCCAATGTTGCACGGGTAATAAAATAATTACCTAATTAATTTGAGTAACTTACCCAGTAACCCAGTGAAGGTAAGCTTACCTTTAGTACTACGATTGCCTTAAACCTAAATTTACTAAACAATTACAATTAATAATCTTTACATTACATCTAACCATGCTAGTTAATGACTCCAAAAGCTTCAAGTGTGATTTTAACTGTTGTAATTAATGTGCTAACAGTCATTGACAGCTTAGCTATCGTAGCGTAGTGGATTAGATAGCTAGTTTGCTGACCGGGAGGTTTCGAGATCAAATCATGAACAATGGGGATTTTTCATTCATAAATTTTAATCGCTATAACTGGACAGACGACAAACTTGAACACTTACATAGATTTGTATACATTCATGACATTCGTTATTTCTCAACGATTGGTACAATTCTGATTACGAATTTAACAATATAAATATTTATTTTTTTCCTGTTTATAAAACCTAATAGCAAATTTTAGTGAATTCTCGAATGTTACTTCCTTGCTTGCACATTAACTTAAATGTGTATTATATTACCACCACATGTAGCATTCTAAACACAGTTGTCTGTTTTGCTTGTTAGAAATGTTCAGTTTTATCAATTGTTTCTAACTTACTGCAGCTAATAGCGTTCTTTAAAACAAATTATTATGTCTATCTTCAGCTTGTATATGTATGACGCTATTAGAAGTTCTTACTCCTTTGTTATTTATGATATAGAGCAAAGAATTTAGATTGTTTGGATATGCCTCTATCCTGCCCAGAGAAACTCTCAGGGAGGTTATAAAAAAATTTATATAGTTATGTAAAATATATAAGCGTGATAATAAAATTGAAATGCTTTTGCCATTTGCTAAAAAAGTCATTTTTTACTTTTTCGTTTTTATGTTTCAGGTTGTCAGTGAAAGAGATATTCCATGTTATATGTGTATAATGCTAGATTATTGACTTTTACCGCCTAGTAAAAGTGGGCATTTGAAGATTGTCAAAACTTAGTTCTATGCGCTCATTTTAACTGAGGCTTTTTAGTTAAACATCGTATTTTAAACCATTAGCTATCTTTCTGCGCACCAGTCAAAATGCTTTATGGTTGTCGTTTTTTAATTAGAACGATTACCATGATCTGCTTGTCTTGAAATCATCATTATTTACATCTGTTCAGTCAGTTGAGGTATTCATTTGGGCCTTACAGACTCGCAGACCCCTTGTGCAGAGGATAAAAAGTTATGTCCTTCAACCTTGCAGTCTCTGGTTGAGATGCAAAGGTCAATGGCATTTGTCTCAGAGGTCATTGCGGCAGCTGAACCGGTGCCAGGCAAAACGGCATACCCAGATATTCTTCAAGGAGCGGCTGATCAGGCTAACTCCCTTCTAGTAAACAAGGTTCAGCTCGCAACTCGACTTCTTGACCAGAGAGAGAATCAGGTCTGTCAACTTGTCATAAATTAGACTGAAATTCATTAGAGTCCGATTAGAGTATGTCAGCAAGAAGGTTGGAGTTTGGGATCAGAGTGCATTTGTGTTTTTAGCAGAGGGATTCGTTTTTATGAGAGATCACTTGCAACAAAGCATTTTAAAATAATGGCCCAACAACTTTATTCATATTGTATAACTTTATACGATATGAATAAAGTTGTTGGCCCAAAGTTGTTGTATGTAATGATTATTTCAGCCGTCTCATGATAAATTAGCTTATGGATGTTCAGTTTTGAAAAATGCCAGTTTTCGGGATAACATGGTCTGGTTATCATTCGCTATGGTAACCAAACTTCCTGTTCAGTTATTAACTAAGGTCTGAGCAATTTCTCAAAGATCAAATATGAGTCTTAGCTTACTACAAGCAGAAGCTGTGTATGTTTCATTTGTTGAGCCGATATTGACTCTACAGTATTGGCTGGACATGTCTTAGTCTCTTCCTCGACAGCTGGAGACATGCCCTGTATGTCACAGACTAAAATTGCTCTCTAAACTGGGCATGCTCCCTAAAAATCTCTTGTGGACATTTTGGGAATTGAACACCATCTTGTTGTTTGCTGGTCAGGGGTTATAGACTACTAACACTTCTAAGATATATACAATTACTTCTCCTCTAATGACAACAAAATGGTGTGATACCATTTTGTTACCATAGAAACCTACGAGCCATTTAAAAGGCACAACCAGAGTATTTTTATTGTTTACTTTCATGTACAGAGAGTGGCAACAAGTGCCTACACATGCGGCTTGAGCTTGTTGAGTTATTGCGTTAGTCTCAGGTCTGCTATTTGTTACATTAGATAGAGTATATGGAAGACAGTCTATGGCTGCTGGAAATGATATTGACCTATCTTAGTTCTATCGGGGCTGATGCTGCCAGAGATGACAAATTGTTGAAGCCTCTTCAGGTATTCACTGTGCATGCACTCAGAATATTTCAAAAACGTTTTAAACATTTTTTATCATGTATCGCGGTGACCTATGATTCTCTGTGGTATAAATTCAGATACAGGGCATGCTAGTTACTAGAACTTTTAAGGTTTTTAGTTTCACTAAATTATCATAATATTTGGGTCATGATCTCGGAAACCATAATTAAGTCGGGTGTGTGAGATTTGGAGTTATCTACACTAGCAGAAGGAGAAAACTCTGTTATTTTGCAAAAAAAATTTTGATTTTAGCTCAATTACAGCAGATTTTATAGTCAATAAACTGAATGCATGTTTACCATTATTGCAAAAACATAGTTCTGAGAAAACTGGTGTTTGAAAAACGAAAAAAAGTTTGAGAAACGAAAACCAATTTTGTTTACATTTCAAAACGTCATAGCAACCAATATCAAGAAGTTGTGATATCTATCTAGATTTCTGTATTTATATCCAAAAAATTATGCTGAATTTAAAAATCTAAACAGATTTTAGCTGGTTGTCATAGAAATAGCTGTATATCTATAATAAAATGTATTACTGAATTTTGCAGATATTAAAAACGGCTTGGCAGTACCGCGATATGCGGTGCAGCCGTAGTATCATCAACAAAATCTTTAGAAAAATAATAACAGTAACATTTGGCACACCATCGGTCACTATATACTTCGACTTTGTAAATTCGAATAATTATTCTTATAGTTAAATCTTATAATAATCTTATAAAATCGATTAATTATTCTTATAATTAAATATTGTAATAATCTTATAAGAATCATTAGGAAAATATCATCGTTATTCCCTTTACTTTAACTGCTTTTAATATCAGTTGGAATACTAAATTACTCATTATAAGTGTCCAAAATGTCAGAGATATATTTAAAATCAGCAAGAAAGAAACGAATACTTTTATCGGACGCCATTTTTCAGTACGTCCTGTTTAGCATAGCGACGGCTTTAAGGGGGTTTTTCCGAGGATTGGAGACTTCTACATGCTAAGTTGACTTCAGATTCAGAAAGCTCACTCTTCGATTGGGCCAGATGCACGTGTTGCAAAAATCGTTACCAATATTATAAATTTAGTTAGTGCATCTTCAAAGTCGGATAACTCAACTTTGTGATTTGTGACTTAGCCATGGTTTCTGTTATCGCGACCCATTTTGTTGCATTGAAGTGAAAACTATGTGGTTATTATGAAGAAAGTTCTGTCTTGCTAGCTCAGTAGGCTGTGTTTCTCTCGTGGTTCACAGGTTTTCTGGGCAAAACTAGCTGAACGACTTCGGGAACACCTGGGGCTGACTTCAGAGAAACCATATTTATGTCATCTGCTCGCTGTCATCTCTCTTGGGGGTTCATGGCTCTCCCTACAAAAAGATTTATGCTCTGCGCTTATTTCGTATGTCCATACGGTAAGCATCACAACTGGCGTAATAGTTCAGCGTAGTTTTGGCATTGATAATAGCATTGCCTGTAATAACAATTGATGTAGGTACAGTCATACCTCAACATACGAGCTTGATGTAGGCTAGAATTGAGCTTGTATGTCAATTTAGTCGTTTATCAAAGCACCATTTCACTAATAAGCACTAATAACTAACAACTAACTACAAATTAATCCATTCTCATCCTCATATGCTTGTATCTCAAAGTTTTTCGTGTCTCAAGGCAAAAACTTGGGCGAAATTTTGCTCATACCTCGATTAGTTCAGTTATCTCGGGTAGTTCAGCTGCATATGGCTGATATTGTGAGTCATTCAAGAGTGACTTGTATCGCGGGTAGTTCAGCTGCATATGGCTTATATTGTGAGTCATTCAAGAGTGACTTGTATCGCGGGTAGTTCAGCTGCATATGGCTGATATTGTGAGTCATTCAAGAGTGACTTGTATCAAGGGTAGTTCAGCTGCATATGGCTGATATTGTGAGTCATTCGAGGGTATCTTGTATTTAAAGGGTCTAAAGATGAACTTGCACAAAATTCTAGTGGATTTTACCCGAAAGTATCGGTGTTTTTCTATCATTTGTGATCGTTTTTCATGTTTTAGGTGATCTGACTGCCAGGATGTTTTAAGATTGAAATTGGTAAAACTTGTCGATATCAATCTTGAAATCAAATCGGGGTTAGAACGCTGAGGAGGCAAATTGTGTGCAATGATGTCACTATTTGCTATCATTGCTGTAGTTCATATCGGCGATTGCGTTCAAGTTGCATACCGCCCGTCTCTATTCTGTTGGTCTCTTTGCAATTATAGACGTCATAATCGCGCACTTTTGCGTGATCCGAACATTTTAACCGATTTGTTGCTTTGTAGATTTTAATCTTGAAACATCCTGGCAGCCAGATCACCTCAAACATAAAAAAGATTCACAATTGAGAGAAAAATACCGATCCTTTCTGACCCTTTCACTAAAACTTGGTGCAAGATCATCTTCAATGGATTCCTTTTAAACACACATAACTTATTAACACATGTGTCTGTCTTGTAGGTTTTAGATAAGACAACCCTTAGCCAAAGTTCTCAGCACAGTATCAGCTCATCTGATTCTTCAGGATCAACATTTGCTATTCCTGAGCTTCCAGAAGTTTCTAGAAAGCCAATTAGTATGTATACTACTCGTGTAGAGAAAGACTTTGTTATTGACAGCAAAATTTAGTTTCACATAGCAAACAGAACGATTCGAGGATACTAGCTTTTTTGGGTTACGTTTAGTTATTTTATATGGTTTTATGTAAAAAATTGGTTTTATTGTATACATAATAGCCTGAAGGGTTTTGCAGTAAGTTTTGCAGCTGCATAATGAATCTTGTAGTATGACAGCCTTTCTTTTATAAAAAGCCCATTCCAGCATACAGTAGTTCCTAATAGTTCCAACATACAGTAGTTACTAATAGTACCAGCATACAGTAGTTCCTAATAGTTCCAACATACAGTAGTTCCTAATAGTTCCAACATACAGTAGTTCCTAATAGTTCCAGCATACAGTAGTTACTAATAGTTCCAGCATACAGTAGTCCCTAGTAGTTCCAGCATACAGTATTTCCTAATAGTTCCAACATACAGTAGTTCCTAATAGTTCCAGCATACAGTAGTTCCTAATAGTTCCAACATACAGTAGTTCCTAATAGTACCAGCGTACAGTAGTTCCTAATAGTTCCAGCATACAGTAGTCTTTAATAGTTCCAGCATACAGTAGTTTCTAATAGTTCCAGCATACCGTAGTTCCTAATAGTTCCAGCATATAGTAGTTCCTAATAGTTCCAGCATATAGTAGCTACTAATAGTTCCAGCATACAGTAGTTCCTAATAGTTCCAGCATACAGTAGTTCCTAATAGTTCCAGCATACAGTAATTACTAATAGTTCCAACATATAGTAGTTGCTAATAGTTCCAACATACAGTAGTTCCTAATAATTCCAGCATACAGTAGTTCCTAATAGTACCAGCATACAGTAGTTCCTAATAGTTCCAGCTTACAGTAGTTCCTAATAGTTCCAGCATACAGTAATTACTAATAGTTCCAACATACAGTAGTTCCTAATAGTTTCAACATACAGTAGTTCCTAATAGTTCCAGCATACAGTAGTTCCTAATAATTCCAGCATACAGTAGTTAATAATAGTTCCAACATACAGTAGTTCCTAATAGTTCCAGCATACAGTAGTTCCTAATAGTACCAGCATACAGTAGTTCCTGATAGTTCCAGCATACAGTAGTTAATAATAGTTCCAGCATACAGTAGTTCCTAATAGTTCCAGCTTACAGTAGTTCCTGATAGTTCCAGCATACAGTAGTTCCTGATAGTTCCAGCATACAGTAGTTCCTAATAGTTCCAACATACAGTAGTTCCTAATAGTTGCAGCATACAGTAGTTCCTAATAGTTCCAGCATACAGTAGTCCCTAGTAGTTCCAGCATACAGTAGTTCCTAATAGTACCAGCATACAGTAGTTCCTAATAGTTCCAGCATGCAGTAATTACTAATAGTTCCAACATACAGTAGTTCCTAATAGTTCCAGCATATAGTAGTTCCTAATAGTTCCAGCTTACAGTAGCCACTAATAGTTCCAGCATATAGTAGTCTCCAATAGTTCCAGCATACAGTAGTTCCTAATAGTTCCAACATACAGTAGTCTCTAATAGTTCCAGCATATAGTAGTCTCCAATAGTTCCAGCATACAGTAGTTCCTAATAGTTCCAGCATACAGTAATTACTAATAGTTCCAACATACAGTAGTTCCTAATAGTTCCAGCATATAGTAGTTTTTAATAGTTCCAGCTTACAGTAGTTCCTATTAGTTCCAGCATACAGTAGCCACTATTAGTTCCAGCATATAGTAGTAACTAATATTTCCATCATACAATAGCTCATAATTTTTCGTGGTTGGTCCTGTCTAAAGTATAAGCCATAATTTTCACACCAGAAAACTTACACAGCATCTTAAACTTGTTATATTTATTCCGTTATTTTTTATATAATAAATAGCTAAATAGAAGTTTTCTTGATTGACTTTCAGTTTACGTTTCAATTTCAGTCCCGGTGTTTTATGTCAGAGATGGTACTTATGCTTTGGTATGAACTCGATCTGAGCTGAATATTGAATATTCGTGCTTGTGATTAACTGGGTTCGCTGTGACAAGAAAATCACATGTTTGTAAATATAAGAGAGATTCATGTATTTTTTAGGTTTTTGTTTTTATTTTCTTTATCTTCCAGTTTTTTACTGGATGTTTTTAGTGAGTGAACTAATGAAGCCGAGACATCGGAACTGAGAAGTAGTGAGGAATCACTGTACAACGGTTTTGATATTTATTTATTCATTATTGCTATTTAACAGACTCTGTATGCCGAGATTTGACTGTGTACGTAATGTTGTAGATATTTAATGTTACGTATTTGCGATTGTCTGCAGGTGAGAGTGTTAACCTGTTGACAGCGCCCTCGGACAGCGAAAAGCAGCTTTTGGCAGCTCTACAGATCCTTGTCCACTATTCGGCTCAGCAAAACCAGTTCTATGATGACATCCTCTCCTTGGCAACTAAGGCATCATCTGAAAAGCCTTCTTTGGTCCAAATTATTTTACAGACTTTTAGTCTTTCTGCTTCACTGTGGCAGTGCGCCGATCATACAACTGTATTGACTCTTCTCTTTCACCTGAGGTAGGATTATCGTAGATCTGAACTGGCTCACACAATATTAGCAGTGGCTATCAAAATGGCTATGAATGTGGTAAAAAGGCTGACTAATCCAACCGCAGTAATACCACAGGTTGCCACAAATTAAAATGGAGTATGACGTAGATACGCAGGCAAACCATTACACAAAACATTAATGAATTCATATATTCGCTTCCTTTAGCATGTTTGAGCAAATATCCTTGTAAAAATACATTGTATTTTATTCAATTTGCAGCAGCTCCAAAAACAATTACAAATGCTTCTAATAATCATTTATAGAATACAATTAAATGCATTATATAAAAATATGTAAAAACTAATTTAATAAAATCAGTAAAATGATGTTGTTGTTTTATTTTAGAGACACTCAAGGGTTGCCTCGACAATTTGTAGGCTAATAATTTGTGACAATAAAAGTGATGTCACTTTCTGTAATTCACCTCATTAAAGTTTACATGCAAGCATTTCATATATTTTGTTTGCTATTTTTCGCTTTGTACTCAACTTACGCAAGATTTTTTTTCACAACGATGTTTGAGAAATTTCTCACATTGTATGTCATAAACCGTTCCGTATGTTATATATTCGCTCAATCTTGGCATCATATTTTTAAAAAGTTGTATGTCGGGGCTATTGCAAGTTGAGGTTTGATAACACCTAAACGTCAGCGAATCGTCATGCATTTGAAAATTTATATTCCCAAGTCTCCATTGTATCAAGGTTTGAATAGTTTTATTTGGATTTTTAACAGAAAGTATGTAATTGACGTGCATGTGCACTTTAAATATAAGCAATAATATGTGCTACTAGGGTTTTTGCTAAGTTTCATCTATGTATACCATGTAAAAAATTGATTGCCTGTCCTTGTGGACGATCAAAAGAATAATTTGATATGACAACTATTTTATTTTGGACATTTCTCCTGTGAAAGAAGGTCAAACATTTCATTGTCGGTTTAATAAAACCTACAAAAGTCGTTTAATCAATGAATGTTGCTGGATATAAGTATTGGTACTTATAATGAGCAATGCCCGAAACTGTATCGAAGGATGTGATATATCCGAGTTGTACTATATTGCAGTTGAATGAATGATGTCTGGCCAATAGCGTAGGCATGGAAATAGCTGCTACTCCGATATTGTTATTGAAAGGTTGTGTATACATTCATTGTAGAATAGCATAGGCATTGATGTTGCCAAACTGAAATATTCAAGCAGAAAGCTATGTTACTAATATAATTGTGATAGATCATTTGGTCTTTAACCACTTATAACGCAGTTCTCAGGCATAAAAGTGCCTCAATATTTCTTATACAATTTGCAGAGGGTTGATAGAGACATATCACACTGAGCCACATATGGGTGTGGCCTGTCTTGAAGTTCTCAACAAGCTCATCTCAATGGTCAGCGCTGCCACCAGTCTGACTGCAGAAGAGAAAGAGGATATCGGAGGAAAGATATTCGTTATAGTCAATGGCCTTGTGTAAGTATAGTATCATATGACGCCTTTAATATCTGGTTGCTGTTAAACTAAAGGTTGGAGTTAGCTCATCCTGCCTCTTGCTGAGCAAAGACCAGCTTGTGAGGAGTGTACAGAAGTCATAAAGAGTATCACCTGACATTCGGGTTACTTTCCGTTAGTGTCTGAAGTCTCTAACAGAAGGTCATCTACTAGTTTATGAAATGCGCGTGTTCGGAACATTTGATCTCGTTGACTCATTTACACGCTAAATTTTCAGAACAACATGTTTTTGAATGTGTTAAGTTATCCAGTTGGTTATCGAAAATATTATTTTTGTAAAAGCTTCAGTAATGATGTTCCTGACTGAAGCAAACAAATGCAATGTTCTAGTACCGTTGAATACAAATAGTGCACTAAAATTAAGCAGTAAAATGTAGTTATCCATTATAGGAAGTTGATAATAGCTTCTGCATGATTTTGCTCCTTACCTCTAGTAAGTGCTACACATGGCATTGAATGTATATATTTATGACTAACTAACACACTTAGTCATGTTTCGCGCAAGGCAAATGGTGAAGTGAGCTACAGGCATAAAAAGACTTCTTTTTAGTAGAAAATTCTTCACATCTGAAATATCGCATGGAATCATTTTAAGCCCTTCACGCTGCTGAATAGTGTGAATTTGGGCTAATTTTCAGGTTCAAAACTTGACTGAAAACATTTGTAATGGTTTGCATACTTCATTAAGTATTTATAAAGGGACTGGCTGTTGCTAAGGAGACTCGTGGCTAGGGAGGCTTATAACTCAACTATATTAATTCAAATAAAGGTCACATCCTTAGAAATGCTTGTAATTTCGCCTCTATGAGCCCAAGCACAGTCAAGCCTCTACATATGAAGAGAATTCGTTTTGGGACATTCTTTGTATGTTAAAACCATAGTATGTTTAATGAAATGTGTATGCTGTAATTCAATCAGTTCATTACACCACCCAAAACGTGTGATAGCTCCCTAGATAATCGCATAACAACAGACAAATGCATTTACAGTTGTTAAATTTTCTTGCATGTGCCCAGTATTTGAAGAACAAATTTATTGAAAAAAACTTCCATCACATGATCAAATTCTTGTAGTTGTGCTTATTTTCATGCATTGAGTGATTCTACGAAGACCGATGTTTGAGCATGGAAACTACGAAGCATTGAGTTATTAATTATCATTGTTATGAGTTAAAGTGAACAAGACAGTAGTGTAGTGACTATAGTCTCATCTACAACAACTGTCTCTACGCTCTACAGTCTGTAATATAAAATATAGGGCGTAATTGCATTTCCTAAATTGATTCCAATATCATGCCTCTTTGATTTGTCGGAGAATTATGATAAGTTTCGGTTTGAGCGTGAGGTATATGACTCATTTGGCATTATTAGCCATGTAGGTGTACATGTCAGTACAATATTGTAATCTGTGACCTGAGATTTTTATGAATTGCCTGCAATACCTGTTTTCTTCATAGTAACAGTAATAGTTAGCCTAGATGAATGCTTAGGGAATACCCGTTCAGCGATGCATATTTTTCAATATTTTATTATGTAAATGAATGCCTGCACATACCCCTCTGGGGTGTAACAGATAATTAGAAAGCACTTGTCACAAAATGTTGCCTCTACAGGAAATATAATTGCTCTGAATTAACAGCATGCCATTCTTGTGCCATTCAGGCTTTGTTTTTTTACAAATATGCTTTCATGAGGAAGAGAACCAAGTCTTATTGATATTTTGACTTGTCTCCTGCAGATTGAAACTGTATGAGAGGAAGGATGATGACGGTGATTGTAGTTTTCAGCTCTTTCCCATGTATAATGTCGAATACAGGCTGGTGCTCATGGACACCCTTCAACTGCTCATCAAGGTACGCATAATTCCTATTTGTTATCTCCGGCTCAGCTCTTATCTTTTTAGTGGTATGAGATATGGCAATGAGGAGAGGTCAGTGCCGTTCAGTGACTAGTACCTGCTTCAATGTTTCCTGCAAGCTTACGGCTTTTGAAAATGGAAAAGGATCCTTTCACACTAAAACCTGGATTTCTTCTAGGTCAAGTGTAGCGTATTACCAGGGACTTTCAGAAAGGATAAGCTCAAAAGGTCCTCGTAAAAGTTTGTAATTTTTAAAAGTTTAATTGTTCAACTGGCTGATATGAAAGCCATGCCTTTTCATCTTGCTATAAACGATAATAGTTTGAAATAAAGTATATTAGTATAAAATATATTTTTGTAACTTTGCTTTAAGAACAGAGCTTGATATTTTCAATTCATGTGAAGTTTGGAAGAGGTTACTGGGAGTTTTCATGTTTGTAATGAGACCAATGTCAATGGTATGTCAATGGTATGCTTGTGCATTTGCTTAGTGGTTTAGCACATACTCTTAGCACATTCTTTGTTCTGCTTGAGGCAAATATGGTATGGGAGGGTATTCTACCCCTATCACTGGGGTTCCTTCATTTATTCAGACATTCTTCTGGACATGAAAGCTGATGCTGAGTAGTCATGCTGAAGAACGTAAAATTGAGAGAGAACATTACAATTTCTCACCAACTTACATTCTCGTGTTGGTGGTAAAAATACAGATATGACTATGTATGAAACCTTGAATGCTGTAAACAAGGCCTGGCCCGAAGGTTAATGCAACTGAACAGTCTTTCGGATGCAAATAATGGATTTTCTGAAATGTTTCGACGAAACATCACCAAGCCTTATTTTATCATAGAAATCTATGAAACTATAAATTACTGTTAATGATAATAGTTATTTTTGATTCAATTTTACTCGAGTTATCTGTATGTGTGCAGGCTGACTCGAAGCATGATTGGAAGTCAAATGCCAGCAGGCAGACAGCCATTCAGCTAGATCCTAAAACATATCTGATCAAAGCTCTTCTTGACAGGGACTATACGGTTAGAAATGCAGCGATACAGCACATAGATGCGTAAGTCTTGTGCATATACAACTATGGTTCACCGGTGTGTAAACATGGTGCGTCAAATCTAGCTAGATTTCTATCCCATTTCTTCCTCAGTTTGTCTTCTAGGTTTATTACCTTTATTATTTGCTCTCATTACTGCAGATCAGTGTTGCTTATGTCACTGTATCTTCTGTAAACTAATTACTGCAGATCAGTGTTGCTTATGTCACTGTATCTTCTGTTCATTCACTGCAAATCAGTGTTGCTTATGCCACTGTATCTTCTGGTCATTCACTGCAGATCAGTGTTGCTTATGTCACTGTATCTTCTGTTCATTCACTGCAGATCAGTGTTGCTTATGTCACTGTATCTTCTGTTCATTCACTGCAGATCAGTGTTGCTTATGTCACTGTATCTTCTGTTCATTCACTGCAGATCAGTGTTGCTTATGTCACTGTATCTTCTGTTCATTCACTGCAGATCAGTGTTGCTTATGTCACTGTATCTTCTGTTCATTCACTGCAGATCAGTGTTGCTTATGTCACTGTATCTTCTGTTCATTCACTGCAGATCAGTGTTGCTTATGTCACTGTATCTTCTGTTCATTCACTGCAGATCAGTGTTGCTTATGTCACTGTATCTTCTGTTCATTCACTGCAGATCAGTGTTGCTTATGTCACTGTATCTTCTGTTCATTCACTGCAGATCAGTGTTGCTTATGTCACTGTATCTTCTGTAAACTAATTACTGCAGATCAGTGTTGCTTATGCCACTGTATCTTCTGTAAACTAATCACTGCAGATCAGTGTTGCTTATGTCACTGTATCTTCTGTTCATTCACTGCAGATCAGTGTTGCTTATGTCACTGTATCTTCTGTTCATTCACTGCAGATCAGTGTTGCTTATGTCACTGTATCTTCTGTTCATTCACTGCAGATCAGTGTTGCTTATGTCACTGTATCTTCTGTAAACTAATTACTGCAGATCAGTGTTGCTTATGTCACTGTATCTTCTGTAAACTAATTACTGCAGATCAGTGTTGCTTATGTCACTGTATCTTCTGTTCATTCACTGCAGATCAGTGTTGCTTATGTCACTGTATCTTCTGTTCATTCACTGCAGATCAGTGTTGCTTATGTCACTGTATCTTCTGTTCATTCACTGCAGATCAGTGTTGCTTATGTCACTGTATCTTCTGTTCATTCACTGCAGATCAGTGTTGCTTATGTCACTGTATCTTCTGTTCATTCACTGCAGATCAGTGTTGCTTATGTCACTGTATCTTCTGTTCATTCACTGCAGATCAGTGTTGCTTATGTCACTGTATCTTCTGTAAACTAATTAACTAATATAACTGGTATATACTGACTAACATAAGTAGGTTAATTTTGGCTTTGTAAATTTTCTCATTACTCTGAATTTTATCCTTTCAGGATTTTTCACAAGTACTCAGAAGGTGCTTCAGTAGAGTTGTCCAGCAATGAGCAGGAGAAATGGTTTGATGATATCTATAAAGACATTCGAAATATCCTCGAGGTTAATGTAAGTAGTATGCTCTTTGTTATATACTTTTAGAAAATGCCTGCTGATATTAACTGTGCACTTATATTTTAGCAAGTGCTTACTGGTATTAACTGTGCACTTATATTTTTGTATTGTTTGTATTCATTATTGTCTATTTTTAGATATACTAAAAGTTCAAATCATTCACTTGCTCATTATTTGTTGTTAGGTCTACTAAAATATATTATGTGGATATTTATATAAATGTATAGTTAGGGTATCTTGAATTTATCATCAAATTATTGGTAGAGGAAGACAGGTGTATCCGAGTTTAGTTTCAAACTAACTCAAACATGAAAAAAAACTTTTCTATTCTATTGAAGTTTCTCGTGCAATAGATATCAATATTAGAGCTATATAGTAATATCAGAGTTAGATAGTGATATCAGAGCTAGATAGTAATATCTTAGCTATATAGTAATATCAGAGCTATATAGTAATATTAGAGCTATATAGTAGTATCAGAGCTAGATGGACTATCAGAGTTAGATAGTAATATCAGACCTATATAGTAATATCAGAGCTATATAGTAATATCAGAGCTCAATATCAGATTCCTCAAACACTTTTACAAGGCTCCTCAAACACCGCATAAAAATCAACCCAAAAGGTTTGAGAGCATAGATTGCCATTTTTGCATGTTTTAGGATCATATTCATACCATACAAAGTAAAGAGTGATGATTGGCAAATGTTTTAGTGGAATAACTAGCAGCAATGACAATTATGTTTTTTTTTCTACTTATTTTATATACCAATTTAATTGAGAATCATCTTGTTACAAGGAGGCTTGATTAAATAGCTAACTAGATTTTTTTTACCTAAGCAAGTTGTTTGGTCCTTAGAATGTCGTTAGATGGCTTCCATGGATGTCGCAGTCTGAAACAAATTGGTCAAGAAAAATAATCTAAAAAAGTTTTGCCTCGGATACAAAAAGGTTTCAGGAGGGTGAAATTATTATCTGTCATAACAAGGCATGGTTGCGCCTCTCCATGTGTTCTCACTGACACATTTGATTATGATGAAACTGTTTTTTAGATTTTAGCTTTTAGAACAATCATACATTGCTTTGTGGCTCTACAAAATTACAAAAATCCAGCAGACTTGTCGAAATGGACAAAACTCTGTAGCCAAGCATCAAATTAGCTAGCTTCATATTCACGACCTATACGCGCTTTGACCCTTATCAATAATGATATCTACTTGTGGAGTCGTGCTTCTTCTAAAATCGCTCTTAGCTGCACGCCAAATAATTTTGTTACTTGTTTTATATCGGCTGAAATGTACCATTGCAGGCGACAATGAGTGATATCGACAAAATGGATGAGGCGAGGACACGGACAGCTACTCTTCTCTCTCTGTTCCAGAAGATAGCATTCTGCAGCCCTGCTTGTAGCAAGAAGTCTCTCTGCGCACTCTTCCTTTGTCTCAATAAGGAAAACAAGCACATTGACTCCATCCTTCTGTCACGGGTAGGTTGTTAGCTCAGTCTGAAGCTGTTATTATAGTTAACATGTTATCACTAAACGAAATTACCAAGAGATTTATTCTAGTTATTACTTATCTATGCCTGGAGTTCTATTACATTCAACAGATTTTACTAGAAAATATAGGACTTCGTGCCACCATTTGTTTCTTGCTTCTGCAATCATCAGGCACTAGAGTTTAACCTATATGTAATAATTTGCCCTACGCTATAATATATACGCTACAACTCAAAAGTTTAAGACCTTCCTAAATGTTATTGAACTTTGTATGGGTACTGCGTACTGTTGCCATACTGTGAACCACAAATTGATTGGAGGAACCTGACTGGCACACCTAACCTATTCATTGTGCCTACCCTTGACAAGCTTCTGAGCTTGGTGACCCCACCAGACGTATATGTAGCAGAGCAACTGTGACTTATATAGAGCCGCTAATCATGGCAGTGTAGGAGCAAGTGCTCCCAATTAATTAACTCTAAGCACAGATCTATCACACTAGAAATTATCCTAGATGCAGACTGTGCAAGGATGCCCCAAGGCAACACAACATACCATCAGTGGATGCAAGCAGCTAGCGGTAAATGCATATCTGGCTCGGCAAGATCAAGTCACTGGTATAATGTACAGAAGTCTATGCTATGAGTATTAACCACAATACTTTCAAAAAGGCTCTCAAGAAAGTCAGTGAGAATGACCATGTTAAGCTCCTCTGAGACTCCTACATTGGAGCTGACAAACATGTCTTGGCAAACCAGCTAGACATTGTCGATGTAGACAAAAAGAATGAGAGGTTTACTATAATATAGCAGTATGCAATGGTTGCAACAGCCTGCAAAGAAAAGCAATGTGTGGACAATTATCTCCCTCTCTGATAGGAGACTGAAAAATGTCAGCATGTAAAAACAACCGGAATTCTGGTAGTCATTAGAGTATTGAGTGCAATAATACCTGCGCATGAGATGTGGCGTTCACGAATACCAGCAGCAATCAACAAAAATGAGTTACAGAAAAACGCATTATTAGAAACGGCTAAGATCTTAAGGCGGGTGATTAACTCCCCGGTCTCTGGTAGGAGACTTGAGCTTGATTAAAAATTATCACCGATTTTGGTTAAGCAGGATGAGGAAACGGTTTTTGTTATTATGTGTGTATATATAATAAGTGAAACAGATGTTAGTAAAATGGATTTGAGCTACAGTAATACTTCAACTTACGAGTGCTCTAACGTACGAGAAACTTGAGATACGAGCCAACTTTTAAGCAAGTTTTAGCACTAACATACGAGCAATGTTTGAGATACGAGCACGTGAGTCAGTTGCAAAGTATGCCGGAGGTGTTTTATGAGAACAGCATCACTCTGTATTTTTCAACTACTCAGGTTATATTTTTGTACCGTGTTTTCTGTGCGCAATTTTCAGTGCAGAATTATGTGAATTAAATAAAAGTACGGTGCGTAGACCGAAAGTTTGCCAGTAAAATGAAAGATAAGGGAAAGAAAAAGCAAATGATAACAATTGATATTAAACGGAAAATTTTTGTAAAATATGCGAAATGTGTATGCGTGATTGATCTAGCTCAGCAATATGACAGAAATACATCTACAATTATCAAACCGAATGGTTATATTCAGGGCATTTAGTTTGCAAAAGGACTAACCATAGTTTCTAAACGACGCAGCGATTTTCACGACCGCTGATGGAGAGACTGCTCAGGCATTGGATAAAAGATAAACAATTGGCCGGTGACAGCGTAACTGAAACGATGTTTCAATAAAGGCGAAAAGGTCGGTGGTTAAAAGGCAAAAAGGCCTATGTGAAAAGGCCGGTGCTATCTATAAAAATTATAAAAATAGACTTTCGGACAAGTTGGCTAGTGGTCGTGCATTAACCCTTTGTGACGACACCAGTGTTCGTCCTAATCGCAACACGTTGAAAGGGCGACAAAGGCAAACGTCCTTAGATAGGTTTATCTTAAAACGGCCGGCTAGTCGTGAAAGCGAAACAAAGGAAAAATTAGCTAACCAGCGAGAAACTTCCAACTATGAACGCCGAAGAAATTTTAATTACGAAAAATGAAAGTTTGCTTTTAAGTTTGTTTTTTAAAACGTTGATAAAATCCAAATTTATCAAATTCAACTGTTGTAATGAAGAATAATACTTATATCTCCCTCCCTGGCAAATGCTAGCGTTAGCTGCTACTGTATGTATTTAATTTTACATTTTAATTAATCACATTTCGTTGCATTGTTTTTATATATTTGTTGCTTTTTGAAAGCATGTGGTAAGTTAAGACAATAACCAACATGTTTTTTCTGTTACAATATCTTGTTTTGAGTGTTTTATTTGCATTTTCTAGAATATAGAAACCAATTAATATATATTTAATTGTTTTATATATAAATCAATTGCACCAACATGCGAGTAAATTGACATACGAGCTCAGTCTCGGAACGTATTAAGCTCGTAAGTCGAAGTATGACTGTACTAGGAGTTTCTTGCAATTTCAATCGTGAGCCGCTAGAACAATACTGATGTTACGCAAGTGTGTTATTCGTTGACCTTCTTTACCGAGCCTATACTAATAACTGTGCAAATGCATACATTAAAATGTCACTTCACCTCTTTTGTCTAGAGAGCATAACTCAGCTTTACAGACGCTAATTGTATAGATTGTGTGAATAAATGATTTTGAATAACATAAGCTGATTATAAAGATTTTTTTTAGTATGCATACATTTCATCTTTTGGAACAGTTATAATATACTTTGCATCTCTGTATTCTCCATTGTACATTGTCTGTCAAATATTTTTTCGCGAGTTGCTATACGTGATTGTTGTGTTTCGTTTGGTTTTTCTGCCAGCCAAGTTGAATGACGGTTTGCGGCTGTTGAATTTTTTAAAAATTATGTTCCACATAGACTCACATTTTATTTGAATTGGGCTGCTGCTTCTGTAACTGTTGTCTGGTGCACTAAACTGTTCTGCCAGAATCATTGTCCAGTCAACATTCTCTAACATTCTTTATTCCTACAGTTGCAAAATCTTTCAGTTACAATGTTAGTCTTGACATCAGGCATGAACAGCCACTGCTAAGACAGTGGCAATTAAAATCTTTTTCAGTTGGTTGTTATTTTCCTCAATAGGTGGTTATTTTCCTCAGTACAGTCAGCCTGTCTTGACAAACTGTTGTTTTTGCGGAGTTGTTCCCCCATCAAGAGGGCGACCAACACAACAGCTTGTCACAAAACGTACTGAACCTGATGCATCAGCTGCACTGAAAGGGAGTTGTTCTCTTCCGTCTATGCGTCGTGGCTGCGATGTTATGGCGACCGCTCCATTGGCAATCATAACGGATTTCGCGCAAAAGTTTATGTAGAAAAAAATAAGATTACAACGTTTAACCAAAAATCAGTTTCTGTTGTAAACGTTAGTAGAATTTAAGAATAAAATAAATTGAAAATAAAATCCATAAGAACAAATAAAACTGACTGATACAAAAATAGAAATAAAACTAACTGAGCGCACAAATAACGACATGTTTAGTCGCTGTTGTTGCCTAAGTTTTCAGGTTCTACTAAAGTTTACCGCAGAGACTGGTCGCTGGTTAAACGTTGTGATCTTATTTTTTTTACATAAAGTTTTGCGCGAAATTTGTTGATTACTAATAGAGCGACCGACATGACATCGCAACCAAGCCGCATAGACAGAAGAGAACAACTCCCTATAAGTGCAGCTGATGCATCAGGTGCAGTACCTCTTGTGACCAGCTGTTGTGTTGCTCGCCCGCTCGACGGGGGAACAACTCCGCAAATCAACAGTTTGTCAAGACAGGCTACAGTACAGTGCACCCTCAGGATATGATTATCCAGATATACAATTTTTTCATCTTATGAAATGGGACATGATGATTTTTTCACCTCACCATACAAATCTTATTTCACCATACAAATCTTATTTCACCATACGAATTCAACAAAACTTTCATCCGAGTTCAAATTTGGCAGTTGGTGTGCTTATTACATCCGTCAAAACAACAAAGGCACCAAAATGCTGTTTGCCGAAAATATTTTCACAATGACTGAAAGAGACATGATGGTCGATTTATCTCAGTTCAGCAATTCTCATGCGTAAAATGGTAATATTTTACCTTCCAAACCAATAGCAAAGTTGGAGTTGCGATTCCTTCATGCAGGAGGGCCAGTGGTCAAACAACTTCTCTCAACCTGTTAACAAACATTTACTTCATCGCGAAAACAGAATCGTTCGGTTTTCTTGCCGAATTAGGTTGAAAAATGTATTTTATAGGTCTGCCAAAAGTTATAGCGAAAGCGAGGCAGAAACTGATAAGTGATGAAATTTTAGTGATAAAAAGTGGAAATACAGTAAAAGTACATACTAAAACTTAGCTTAAAGTGTGTGAGTTTAGTAAGCTAAACTTATTTGAAGTGAATTCAAAGTTTTTGTTATACATATGTCTATCTTGAAGGTAAGAACTTTTTACAGTACGTAGTTCTACTCACAGCACATCATAACGTTACATTTTAATGCAGATCATAACTGATAAATTCACAAAATATAATAAAGTTTCTGTAGGTAACTTTATTATATTTGCTAAGGTTAGCATACTATTTTGTTACTAATTTTTAACATGTACAACATTTATATCAAATTTTGATGACTTTTAGCAGGAAATGTTTTCATTATATAATTACTATGGTTTCTATACCCGTTCATACGCTTTTTTCACCATATGATGCCAACCTTGGAACAGATCAAAATCTTATCCTGAAGGTGTAATATAGGTGATTATTTTCCTCAGTAGGCAGTTATTATTAAAAAAGTTTTTCACTATTTTTAAGGATCATTTGTTTGTATTGGTTTTCATATTAGCACAGAGTGGGGAAGGAGGACTTTGTGGGTTAGACGTTTAGCTTCAAGTTATCTCCACTTTTGTATATGGCTTGTATTGAGTATGATTCAATAGTTTGCAATCACATCTAGCAAATGTTTTTGTTGGATTAAATGTTGGCTAGTCTTCTGTTTATATTATTATTATATATATTATATTATTATGTTTGTTTTTAATTATGCATAGAGGTTGGCTGTTATCATTGCTTACATACAGTAGTCTCCAGGCTATAGATATGGTTTGTATTATTTCTTACCAGGTTTAATGTTTGTCTAAAAAGTCCACTGTTTGTAAGTTTTCTTTCATAATTATTTTTACGTTGTGTTTGTTTTAGATAATTTACACTTTAAAAATTTCTACAGAAACGCTTGTTGTGTTTCTGTAGGCCGTGCGAGCTATTGATCTGTCACCACAACAAAGGCGTCACCTTACAGTTTTTTTTAATTCTGGGCAATAGGAAGCTTCCTAACCTTCCTCCCTCCAAAGCTGCCTATTGTTACATTAAAATTTGTTTTGCTGTTTTTCTTGGTTGCTGGTTGCCCATTAACCTATGTACAGTGTGCTCTCACCATACGATTTTAATCCGTTCCAGATTTAGCATCGTATCGCGAAAATGCCGTATAGAGAGGTATAAAAAACCCATAGGCAATTTTTGAACCATTTTGTAATAGAGTTGGAGTTGTTCCATATGTTTTATTTTGTTTGTAAGGCTGTCATGTTACTCATGTTATGAAGTAGTTGCTCGCTTTTACATCTAATCTGATTTAGATGAGTTTATTGGTCTACAAGTAAGATTGATTTTAAAATTTTGTATGTTAGTCAATTGTAAGTGAAGGTTTGACTGTATTCCAATTATTATTATTATAGTTACGAACACAATAATAAATTTGCCCTCTGAGATCTTGCAATTTTTTTCAATCTAAACTGTTTAGTGGTTAATGTCATGCAAACAAAACCAACATTAGTTTTTTTTAAAACAGTCATGAATTATTTGTCTTTAAAGCATGTGACACCAACCAAATTATTGTTACTCATGCGGGTGGGTTTGTGCATCAAAAATATGGTTCTTTCACATACTTTTAAATTTTATAACAGAAATTTATAATATAATTTTTTTAATTATCAAGTCATAGTTTTTAACTGTTATAATAATTTATAACAATAATTTTATAATTTTGTGCGAGAGGTTTTGCACCAATTTCCACTTCTGTGTAAACATTCGTTGTAGGTGCTGGGTTGTGCCATATCAAAGTCTCCATACACTTCCACTGCCGAACTGTGTGAGCTCAATCTAGGTTACATTGCTAAGGAATGGGTGGCGATGGAGTACAAGCTTGCTGCTTTTCCGATTGACCTCTTTGGTTATGAAGATATCGGGAGATTTTATAAGTACGTTCCATTATCTGTCTCAGTAACTTGGCAACCTTTAATTGAGATTTGAAGACTGAAAGACTTTATCTACTAACCTTGTTGAGCTCCCATCCTCAGTGCCACAAAAATTGTAACTAGGACATGAGGAACACAAAAGGACACCAACAAAACAACATAAGGCTTGTTACTTAAGGTTTTTAGGTCACATTCAAGCACCATCAATTGCTTAATACATTCATTTTGTAATATATTGGCTAAGTCATAGGTTCAATAGACCTTATTATATCTATGGGCTAAGTATATTATATAATATTACTAGCCATGCTTGTCTATATACATGTATATAAATATATACTAGTCATGCTTATATATATATATATATATGCATATATATATATATGCATATATATATATATATATATATATATATATATATATATATATATATATATATATATATATATATATATATATATATATGCATATATATATATATGCATATATATATAGATACCATGATATATTGGTATGTATATACCTGTATATCATATCATTGTAACATGATATATTTCTGATAGCATGTATCATAGTAAATGTCAGCTTTGTAAGATAAATAATTATGACAGGACATGTCATGCTAGCAATATATGTGGTAACTGTATTGTAGTTTCCCATATACTGTAGCTGATTGATTGTCTGATGCATGAATCTTCCTGCCATTTGTACTGCAAATGAAAAGTTTTTGAAATAACCCATTTACGTTTTAAACAATAGCTCAGCCTCAGGCTTCTCGGTTATTGGAAGCAGCAGAAGAGGTCAAAGTGCTAACGAAACACAAGTAGACTGATGATGTAACTTTGATGGTAGATAAATTCTGGCCCTTGCTTTTTGTTTTACAATTGTAAGAATGGATGTAGTTTGATTGTGCATTCTATTTTATAACAAGTTTATAGCACTGCCTAACACATGCCTTAAGCTGTTCTGTTTTTGTTTGTTTTTACAGGGACCACCAGTCCATGTTTGTATCAGTGACATTTGGTAATGAGGCAGTGTGGGAAGACCTGCTCAATCTTCTATCTTCCGACGCGGATAGTCTCACTCGATCAGAGTTACCTTCCCTTGTGCAGGCTATCCTGCCTCGCTTGGCTAACAACTTTTCAAATGCGGGTCATTCTAAGGATTCTCTTGATCAGCTAAAACGTCTGCTCGGTCATGGGGTATGTTCAGCTTGCAGTTGCTTGTAGGCAGAAGCATAGGTCAAAATAGGTCAAACTATTTGGACCTATGTTGAACTATAACATAGATCAACTTAACAAAGACACTAAAATGCTGTTCATCAAAAATATTTTCACGCGGCGTGAACAAGACACGACGACCGATTTCTGTTAGTTCAGCAATTCTTGTGGGTAAAACGGCAATATTTTATCTTTAAAACTAATAGCAAAGTTGGAGTTGCGACCTCTTTAAACAGAAGGTCAGACAACTTCCTTTATTATGTTAACAAAAGCTACTTAATTACAGCATTGTTTGGGCTTTTTTGCCAAATTAAGTTGCAAAAGGTTTTAAACAGATCTGCTAAAAGTTATAGCGGAAGCAGAGACAGAAACTGATAAGTGAAAAAGTTTTCATGATAGAAAGTTGAAGTTCTGTAGAACAGTTAAAAATACATACTAAAACTTAGCTTTAAGTATGTGTGTTTAGTAAGCTAAACTTATTTGAGGTGGATTCAAAGTTTATGTTATACGTACGTCGGTCTTGAAGGTAAAAACTCTGTACAGACGTTGTAATGTTGTAATATAATGGTGCATTATAATGTTACATTTTATAGCAAATCATAACCATTAAATACACCGAAAGCAATAAAGTTACTGTAAGTAACTATAGCTACTAAGGTTAACACACTATTTTTTTACTAATTTTCAGTATGTAGGGCAATTATATAAAATTTTGACGATTTGAGTAGGGGATGTTTGCATTATATAATCACTATGGTTTCTATACCCCTCCATATGCTCTTTTCACCATACGATGCCAACCCTGGAATGGATCAAAATCGTATACTGAGGCTGACTGTATATGATTTTTTCCACATTCAAGACAGGCATATGTTTTATTGGTACACAGAATCAACTGTGCATAAAAATTACTACATTCAAAGAACAAAATCACTACAATGCATGAACGGACAACAAATTACATAACTTTTCAAAAACATGACCTTGGAAATCAGAGTTACTTTTGCTGCTGCCTTTGAGAGACCAGCTCAGAAATGTGTGGCTTCACCTTGGCAAGCGCCACAGCAATGTCATTTTCAAAGCAAAGTCTGTTCCTTTTCGTTTTATGTTTAGTTTCATTATATTCTATTAATTTCTATTTTATTTATTACCTTGTAAATGATTGCTCACAAGGATATGTTGTAACAAGTGGAATGAAAATATCTATGACTTTCTAAACAATAACAGATTATTTAATCATTTGTTGCCCATAACGTATGTGTGTTGACCTCCACCTAACCTTGAGACTGACTCTCCGAACTCCTAGGGTTAAACCAAACTCAGGTTAAGATTTTCTGCCCTGTACTGTGTTAACTTAACCTGAACCCCCAGTTGATTTTATCCAACTAGGTGAAGGTTATAAGTCAATGACTATGATACTGACTGCCAGAGATCAGGGAAAATAGAATTGACCTCTAATTGAGTGAAAACAGTAGAAATTTATGTTGTACCTAGTTACTCGGCAGCAGTATTACCTAGCACAGGGAGTAATTTACCAAAATTAACTCTTCCTTGCGCACCGTGCCTCCAGAGAGTACATAACTTATTCATTTAAAGATGTGTTAGGGTTACATGGTGGCTGTTGGTCATCTCCTTTGTAGATAGTTTTGCAGAGTGATCTCTCATAGATGTGGCGCAGGCTTTGATAATTACTATTGTAAGAGTCATATGTGAATTACGGTGTTCGTCTAATTCTTTACTCCTTTGTTTTAAACTGAAAACTGTTTTTTAAGAGTTGTCCTCTTTGTCCATTTTGCCCTTTGTATGCTCATTAACATACATATGCTGCATGTGCTTTGCTATGCATTATAATTTTCTTATTTTGCAGATGATGGAAGCGTTAAAGGAGAAACTAGCTGAAGTTCTCTACCTACTATATACCTCCGTCTGGGACTTCTCATCAGACAATGCCAGGTAAGAGCCTGCTGTCAGTTAAATAGCTTTGTCTCCCAACATCTAATGGAACCCACTTTTTCCTTCAGAGCAAAAGAAGTTAGCTTGAGATTATTTGCTGTCTACATTATGGGACTCATATATCTATTCGTTAACTCTACTCTTCGGTTGGTGTGGCTTTTTCTATGGCTGTGAATACCCCAACATTTGATTATTCTCTAAGTCACAACAGATTGTCCTATGGAGTGCCCAGAAGTGTCCCAAACACCAGATCTCAGGCAATCCATCAAATTAGTAAAGCATACGAAGTGCCCTAAGTGAATGATAGGAGTTGTCCATACAATTAGTTGAAAAACTATTCACTTTCTAAAGGCCATATGTCATGGGGCGCTACACTTGAGGCTGATTTCTATTTGTATATAAGGTGTAATTCTTATTACCACCGTTTGTGACACAATCAAAATTCTTGACGCAATAATTTGGTAGCGAAGGAGTTGATGCTCCGCATATGGTTCAATATAAAACTAGGTGCAGAACAATTATTATAGAGATCCTAAGCTATTTGAGATCCAAGTATACAAGTTTGCATTTAGCACTGAGTATCAGACAACTAGCATAAAAAATTGAACAAAGTAGAGCACACCTTTTCATATAACTAAAGGAAATTATATTTTAGGCGTTGAATCTTGAATGATCGATACTTGGATATAAATTTCACTGTCAGTCTCGGTATAAAATGTCAACATTTCATGCCGAGACTGACAGTGAACTTACCGTGGCAACAAGGTTGTTTCGTTGGAGACAAAATTTTGTTGGTTTAGCTAATGTGTTGGCTTCGTAATAAAAGGAAAGTGAAACCCTTTTGATTAGCCGGTTCATCGGCTCACGGTCAGTACTTATATTACCGCGATTGCCGATGCATCAGCTCATGGTAGCGATAGAGTTGAGCATACTATCTTTTGGTTTATTATCTAGCCTAAGTTACTAGCTTACCAGCTAAGCTACCCAATTTCATTGGGTACTTATTTCATTACCCGTACAACGCCAGGCATTCGGTTAGTTTTAATTAAAAGAAAAGCGGGTTCATCAGTCCAGAGCCACAGTTAAGTTTGGAAAAGAAATTGCATAATGCCAGATTTGAACCTGCAAGCAATAGATATCAACTGGTAGAGATATTTCTCAGCTTCTCGAGGCATATTTATCATGAGATCTTTGACAAGTTGGAAGATGGAGCAGATTTATTGCATCCAAAAGGGTTAGTGTCATTTCACTAAGAAGAGAGTGCAGAATATAGGTGAAATTCCCTTCACCTGTGAAAGAGCTAAGTTTATCTTCCCAAAATTCTTACGAGCTATTTGAAAAATACAACGGCCAGCCTCTATTTAAAAGCCGCATTCATATGTGTATAATCTATTTACTGCCGAGGGAGATAATCTCAGTCTTTGTTACTTCTATGTGATTATGTGTCTATGTTTATGTCTATGTGAATTCTTTTAAAAGATTTAGCATCATTCTATTTTACAAATGTTTGCATTGTTAACCTCATTGTAGGTCAGGATAACATGTAGTGATACATTACATGGACGTGATAATGTCTAATGTTTTTTGTAGAGCTTTGTCGTTGTTTTTAAAATATTTCCTTAGGAGGAAGTTTCTTTTATTTTGCAAAGTGCAAGTGCGTTTGTTATTTCTTTATTGCGTGGGTTTTTACCATGTGTTGCCAATGGATTAGAACTTGTACTCTATGCGATCCTTGCTAATCACACCCAGTCATTGTTATACTATTTGCAAGGCCTGCAAAGCTTTATTGTTTGTTTTTCATTCCATGTTACACAGCACATCTAATCATTTTTGGCAAAGCCATCAATTTGGAAATTTTTCTATCCAACAACATTTTCTTGCCATAGGCTGGACTGAGTATGTGTAATTGTTAGCTATTAGATGCAACGTTAAAGTAAATCTATACTAAGTGATAACTTGAACACTCTTCTTTGTCCAGTTTCAAAGGATTGTTGATAGCATTCCTATAGCATTACAGATTCTGAATGTAAGATCATATCATGTTTTATATAGCGAGCCAGAGCCTAACCCCCCACATTACACGAAGGTGCAGGCAGAAACAACTTTCCGCTACCTACTTAAGATGTTTAAGAAAGCTGGAGTCACAGGATCGAGTTTACTTGAAATCTTGTCCACTCTTCCAGTAAGTGATCCATGTTTGTCGATATGCTTTTTGTCATACTACATTAGAACTATTAGGTCTTTTTGCCGCAACTCTTTGGTTTCCTAAAGACAACACTTGATTGATGCTACAAACTTGTATTGAAATGTAACAAACAAAATAATTTGTCGTCTTACCATTGTTTATGACCACATAGTCTATTCGGACAACTAAGATTTCAATTAAGACAGCTATAGCCTTGCTGAGTTTAACTGTTTTAATTGGTCAAAGGAAATAGATTTAGTAATACTACTACAATAGTACAGTCATGTTGATCTGTGGGCTCATTCGGAGTTAGTTATTTGGGGTAGTCAGATAGGATGATGTTTGGCAGCGCTGTCAGTCTGTGTTTTCAATTACATCAGCATTATGTCTAACATGTTACTGTTTGTTCGCAATACTTACACATTTTTTGGTTAGCAAATGGTACATTTCTCACACTTGGTTTTCTGCCTCCTATTGCTTTCTCATCTTGGTTGTTCTTGTACTTCCTTTTCTGTCCACCTTTCATCTACAAGTTATAAACATTCTTGTACCACAGGCATCAGTGAGTAGACTTCACTGCAAACTGGCCAATCACATCATCTCTGGGAAGCACACCTATGAACTGAGGCAGCGTATAGGGTCATATGTTCACTTCATAGCTGACTTGCTGCCCGAGTTGGCAAGCTTAACCCTGGAGGCTTGCCGCTATCATCTTGCAGAGAGTGTAGTGGCTGCATGTACCAGTGTTATTTACACTCTGCTGCCTGGTGACAGGTACGTGAATTTGTATCTTGTCAGATGGTAGAAGTGGTGTAAGTCTAAGATTACCTATGGCTTTTCAAACTAGACTCAATGTGTTGAAAAACATCGCCTTTATTTATTACCAAATATCTGCCACTTTAATTTAGTGAAGTAGGTTTTAAATTCTTATAGAATTTGATAGAGGGATTTTATGGGTTGATAGAGGTATCTTATGGGTTGGTAGAGGGATCTTATGGGTTGATAAAAGGATCTTATGGGTTGATAGAAGGATCTTATGGGTTGATAGAGGGATCTTATGAGTTGATAGAAAGATCTTATGGGTTGATAGGGGGATCTTATGGGTTAATAGGGGGATCTTATGGGCTAGTAGGGGGATCTTATTGGTTGATAGAGGGATCTTATGAGTTGATAGAGGGATCTTATGGGTTGATAGAGGGATCTTATGGGCTGATAGGGGGATCTTATGGGTTGATAGGGGGATCTTATGGGTTGATAGAGGGATCTTATGGGTTGATAGGGGGATCTTATGGGTTGATAGAGGGATCTTATGGGCTCTGAAAATCTAGTTGGCTGATTTCCAGTACTAGAAATAGTAATATTCAATCTTGTGAGAACAACTAAAATTTTAACATGCACTTTCTTGCCAACACTTCTTGACACTTTTTTATTTTTCTAAAAATGCCTGACCTACAAGCAACAGTTCAGGACTCAATTCCTTTCAAGGCCACCAGTGGTAACAGGAATGACATGCAACCCCAAAATGCTCTAGGTTTTGCTAGGTTCCCTTGCCACTGGACTCAAACACGTCCAGCCAAGATCACAGAGCCATTGTTTGTTCTAGATTATTCTTTTAAAAAGCACACAAAGTCTCTGCTTGCAGTAAGCTAAGCAGACGTCATACTCGATCATCGAGGGATTGCCTGCTCACTCACAAAGTCTGTCCTGAAATGATGAATACTGTTAGACGAGACTATGTTGAAATTTCGTGTTAACAAGCAGTTGTAGAATTCGTTAGTAAGGATTGCCTTGAGAAGCTTCTTGTTTCATTTTATAGAGAACTAAAATCTTTATTTTGTCTTCTGTAAAGAACTAACCACATCTCTCTGTTGGTCTGCAGGGAGGACAGTCGATACAAATATGGTGCTATATCTCAACTGGTCGGATGCTTGAAGAATCTCTTTTTCGCTCTTGTGGAGAATTCACCGAAGGTTTGTCGAATTTTACATACATGGATGCTCTCTAATAAAAATATATCTTGTAATGATATGGAAATTGTTGTCTTGTTTCAATCAAGCAGTGCCATGAGCGCAAATGACTTGTTGGCTGAAGGGGTTACTTACATTCACTGATTGCGCATTGGCTCTCTAGAGAAGTAATACTAGCCTTTCAATGTAGAATTATTTTAACAATAACCTGGCGCCTGTGGGTAAGGTATTTTACAAAATCGAAATACACTGTATTGCTTCAAGGTCAGTTTGCTAGCATAGTGTGTTTGTTTGGCGCTTATAACTGGCAATTTACTGGTAACTGGTTACGTTTAACATATTACTGGCTGGCGTTCATAACTTTCCATTGTCCCACTAACCTTTGAGTTACAAAATCAAGTAATAATAAAGGTAAAGGTCACGGCATTCTATAAATGTTCAAATTGTGGTCGGTGATACAGTGTGGTCATGTTCACTTTTCTATGCTGAAGATAAATTTCGATATCAAGATAGAATTTATGGTTACTTTAGATGTTAGCAATAGTCATTTACTAGTGCAGTAGTCGCTCCTATAACTAGTGCAGTAGACGCTCCTATAACGTAAATTCCAGGTAACGTAAAAAATTAATGAGAGGTTTTTGCTTCCAACAACGTAAAACATTCCATATAACGTAAAGTGTCTACTCGGGTGAGTTTTCAAATTCGTTTTTAATGTTAATTTATTTCGCCGCACTTGCCGAAGAAAAACCGCCATGCCTAAAGCATTATATATAACTTTCGCGACTTTGTAGCTCGTCGTAATAGATCGTTAAATGTGTCGACAAAAAACAAAAAGAGAATAGGATAGCTATGAATTGTTCATAAATACATGGGCGATCGATTGGTGCAGATGTTACAGCGTCGGTCTACCAATCAGAATGCCACAAGTTGGAGTATTGTTGAAAGCTATCTTATATCCTAACCTTGACCCACTGGATACAGATAGACGACGGCTAGGTAGAACTGCTTTTAATAATAAAAATATTTTGTTGTTTGGCCTTATTGTAGATGTACAAAATATTTGTTATTAGCTTTACTTTGCAGAATAGACGTTGCTGTTTAGAAAAATAAACAAATTGTTGTAAATGAACGTTGAAAATGTGCAGTCCCCATCAATTTGTTGTAAATTTACCGCAATGATGGTCTATAAAACTTGTAAGATTGATCTTAAAAAGGCGAAGAGTTATTGATGCAAACCAATAGTGCTGCAATGACGGTACAGGCAACAACTTAAAGGAGTTAGTCAAGTTTCCTTTTTGCATGGATAAATGGGTGGGTTTGGAAAGGTCTTGGAACAGATTAGGCAATTTACATGTATTTTATTGTTATAACGTAAATTCCCTATAATAACGTAAATGGTCCTGGAACGGATTATTTACGTTGTTGGAGCGTCTACTGTAGTGCCAATTACTAACCTTATAATAAGTTAATAAGCGAATATATAAGTGTCCTAGAGTAGGGTACTTGAGATGTTAGCAGTGATCATTTACTAGTAGTATCAATTACTAAACTTATAATAAGTTAATAAGCGAATATATAAGTGTCCTAGAGTAGGGTTACTTGAGATGTTAGCAGTGATCATTTACTAGTAGTATCAATTACTAAACTTATAATAAGTTAATAAGCGAATATATAAGTGTCCTAGAGTAGGGTTACTTGAGATGTTAGCAGTGATCATTTACTAGTAGTACCAATTACTAAACTTATAATAAGTTAATAAGCTAATATATAAGTGTCCTAGAGTAGGGTACTTGAGATGTTAGCAGTGATCATTTACTAGTAGTATCAATTACTAAACTTATAATAAGTTAATAAGCTAATATATAAGTGTCCTAGAGTAGGGTACTTGAGATGTTAGCAGTGATCATTTACTAGTAGTACCAATTACTAAACTTATAATAAGTTAATAAGCTAATATATAAGTGTCCTAGAGTAGGGTACTTGAGATGTTAGCAGTGATCATTTACTAGTAGTACCAATTACTAAACTTATAATAAGTTAATAAGCTAATATATAAGTGTCCTAGAGTAGGGTACTTGAGATGTTAGCAGTGATCATTTACTAGTAGTACCAATTACTAAACTTATAATAAGTTAATAAGCTAATATATAAGTGTCCTAGAGTAGGGTACTTGAGATGTTAGCAGTGATCATTTACTAGTAGTACCAATTACTAAACTTATAATAAGTTAATAAGCGAATATATAAGTGTCCTAGAGTAGGGGTACTTGAGATGTTAGCAGTGATCATTTACTAGTAGTACCAATTACTAAACTTATAATAAGTTAATAAGCGAATATATAAGTGTCCTAGAGTAGGGTACTTGAGATGTTAGCAGTGATCATTTACTAGTAGTACCAATTACTAAACTTATAATAAGTTAATAAGCGAATATATAAGTGTCCTAGAGTAGGGTACTTGAGATGTTAGCAGTGATCATTTACTAGTAGTACCAATTACTAAACTTATAATAAGTTAATAAGCGAATATATAAGTGTCCTAGAGTAGGGTACTTGAGATGTTAGCAGTGATCATTTACTAGTAGTACCAATTACTAAACTTATAATAAGTTGATAAGCTAATATATAAGTGTCCTAGAGTAGGGTACTTGAGATGTTAGCAGTGATCATTTACTAGTAGTGCCAATTACTAACCTTATAATAAGTTAATAAGCGAATATATAAGTGTCCTGGAGTAGGGTACTTGAGATGTTAGCAGTGATCATTTACTAGTAGTACCAATTACTAAACTTATAATAAGTTGATAAGCGAATATATAAGTGTCCTAGAGTAGGGTACTTGAGATGTTAGCAGTGATCATTTACTAGTAGTACCAATTACTAAACTTATAATAAGTTGATAAGCGAATATATAAGTGTCCTAGAGTAGGGGTACTTGAGATGTTAGCAGTGATCATTTACTAGTAGTACCAATTACTAAACTTATAATAAGTTGATAAGCTAATATATAAGTGTCCTGGAATAGGGTACTTGAGATGTTAGCAGTGATCATTTACTAGTAGTACCAATTACTAAACTTATAATAAGTTGATAAGCGAATATATAAGTGTCCTAGAGTAGGGTACTTGAGATGTTAGCAGTGATCATTTACTAGTAGTACCAATTACTAAACTTATAATAAGTTGATAAGCTAATATATAAGTGTCCTAGAGTAGGGTACTTGAGATGTTAGCAGTGATCATTTACTAGTAGTACCAATTACTAAACTTATAATAAGTTGATAAGCTAATATATAAGTGTCCTGGAGTAGGGTTACTTGAGATGTTAGCAGTGATCATTTACTAGTAGTACCAATTACTAAACTTATAATAAGTTAATAAGCGAATATATAAGTGTCCTAGAGTAGGGTACTTGAGATGTTAGCAGTGATCATTTACTAGTAGTACCAATTACTAAACTTATAATAAGTTAATAAGCGAATATATAAGTGTCCTAGAGTAGGGTACTTGAGATGTTAGCAGTGATCATTTACTAGTAGTATCAATTACTAAACTTATAATAAGTTGATAAGCTAATATATAAGTGTCCTGGAGTAGGGTTACTTGAGATGTTAGCAGTGATCATTTACTAGTAGTATCAATTACTAAACTTATAATAAGTTGATAAGCTAATATATAAGTGTCCTGGAGTAGGGTACTTGAGATGTTAGCAGTGATCATTTACTAGTAGTACCAATTACTAAACTTATAATAAGTTAATAAGCGAATATATAAGTGTCCTGGAGTAGGGTACTTGAGATGTTAGCAGTGATCATTTACTAGTAGTATCAATTACTAAACTTATAATAAGTTAATAAGCGAATATATAAGTGTCCTAGAGTAGGGTACTTGAGATGTTAGCAGTGATCATTTACTAGTAGTATCAATTACTAAACTTATAATAAGTTAATAAGCGAATATATAAGTGTCCTGGAGTAGGGTACTTGAGATGTTAGCAGTGATCATTTACTAGTAGTACCAATTACTAAACTTATAATAAGTTAATAAGCGAATATATAAGTGTCCTGGAGTAGGGTACTTGAGATGTTAGCCGTGATCATTTACTAGTAGTACCAATTACTAAACTTATAATAAGTTAATAAGCGAATATATAAGTGTCCTAGAGTAGGGTACTTGAGATGTTAGCAGTGATCATTTACTAGTAGTATCAATTACTAAACTTATAATAAGTTGATAAGCTGATATATAAGTGTCCTGGAGTAGGGTACTTGAGATGTTAGCAGTGATCATTTACTAGTAGTACCAATTACTAAACTTATAATAAGTTGATAAGCGAATATATAAGTGTCCTAGAGTAGGGTACTTGAGATGTTAGCAGTGATCATTTACTAGTAGTACCAATTACTAAACTTATAATAAGTTGATAAGCTAATATATAAGTGTCCTAGAGTAGGGTACTTGAGATGTTAGCAGTGATCATTTACTAGTAGTACCAATTACTAAACTTATAATAAGTTAATAAGCGAATATATAAGTGTCCTAGAGTAGGGTACTTGAGATGTTAGCAGTGATCATTTACTAGTAGTATCAATTACTAAACTTATAATAAGTTGATAAGCTAATATATAAGTGTCCTGGAGTAGGGTTACTTGAGATGTTAGCAGTGATCATTTACTAGTAGTATCAATTACTAAACTTATAATAAGTTGATAAGCTAATATATAAGTGTCCTGGAGTAGGGTACTTGAGATGTTAGCAGTGATCATTTACTAGTAGTACCAATTACTAAACTTATAATAAGTTGATAAGCGAATATATAAGTGTCCTAGAGTAGGGTACTTGAGATGTTAGCAGTGATCATTTACTAGTAGTACCAATTACTAAACTTATAATAAGTTAATAAGCGAATATATAAGTGTCCTAGAGTAGGGTACTTGAGATGTTAGCAGTGATCATTTACTAGTAGTACCAATTACTAAACTTATAATAAGTTAATAAGCGAATATATAAGTGTCCTAGAGTAGGGTACTTGAGATGTTAGCAGTGATCATTTACTAGTAGTACCAATTACTAAACTTATAATAAGTTAATAAGCGAATATATAAGTGTCCTAGAGTAGGGTTACTTGAGATGTTAGCAGTGATCATTTACTAGTAGTACCAATTACTAAACTTATAATAAGTTAATAAGCGAATATATAAGTGTCCTAGAGTAGGGTTACTTGAGATGTTAGCAGTGATCATTTACTAGTAGTACCAATTACTAAACTTATAATAAGTTAATAAGCGAATATATAAGTGTCCTAGAGTAGGGTTACTTGAGATGTTAGCAGTGATCATTTACTAGTAGTATCAATTACTAAACTTATAATAAGTTAATAAGCGAATATATAAGTGTCCTGGAGTAGGGTACTTGAGATGTTAGCAGTGATCATTTACTAGTAGTACCAATTACTAAACTTATAATAAGTTAATAAGCGAATATATAAGTGTCCTAGAGTAGGGTACTTGAGATGTTAGCAGTGATCATTTACTAGTAGTACCAATTACTAAACTTATAATAAGTTAATAAGCGAATATATAAGTGTCCTAAAGTAGGGGTACTTGAGATGTTAGCAGTGATCATTTACTAGTAGTACCAATTACTAAACTTATAATAAGTTGATAAGCGAATATATAAGTGTCCTAGAGTAGGGTTACTTGAGATGGTAGCAGTGATCATTTACTAGTAGTACCAATTACTAAACTTATAATAAGTTAATAAGCGAATATATAAGTGTCCTAGAGTAGGGTACTTGAGATGTTAGCAGTGATCATTTACTAGTAGTACCAATTACTAAACTTATAATAAGTTAATAAGCGAATATATAAGTGTCCTAAAGTAGGGGTACTTGAGATGTTAGCAGTGATCATTTACTAGTAGTACCAATTACTAAACTTATAATAAGTTGATAAGCGAATATATAAGTGTCCTAGAGTAGGGTTACTTGAGATGTTAGCAGTGATCATTTACTAGTAGTACCAATTACTAAACTTATAATAAGTTAATAAGCGAATATATAAGTGTCCTAGAGTAGGGTACTTGAGATGTTAGCAGTGATCATTTACTAGTAGTACCAATTACTAAACTTATAATAAGTTAATAAGCGAATATATAAGTGTCCTAGAGTAGGGTACTTGAGATGTTAGCAGTGATCATTTACTAGTAGTACCAATTACTAAACTTATAATAAGTTAATAAGCGAATATATAAGTGTCCTAGAGTAGGGTACTTGAGATGTTAGCAGTGATCATTTACTAGTAGTACCAATTACTAAACTTATAATAAGTTAATAAGCGAATATATAAGTGTCCTAGAGTAGGGTACTTGAGATGTTAGCAGTGATCATTTACTAGTAGTACCAATTACTAAACTTATAATAAGTTAATAAGCGAATATATAAGTGTCCTAGAGTAGGGTACTTGAGATGTTAGCAGTGATCATTTACTAGTAGTACCAATTACTAAACTTATAATAAGTTAATAAGCGAATATATAAGTGTCCTAGAGTAGGGTACTTGAGATGTTAGCAGTGATCATTTACTAGTAGTACCAATTACTAAACTTATAATAAGTTAATAAGCGAATATATAAGTGTCCTAGAGTAGGGTTACTTGAGATGTTAGCAGTGATCATTTACTAGTAGTATCAATTACTAAACTTATAATAAGTTAATAAGCGAATATATAAGTGTCCTAGAGTAGGGTTACTTGAGATGTTAGCAGTGATCATTTACTAGTAGTATCAATTACTAAACTTATAATAAGTTAATAAGCGAATATATAAGTGTCCTAGAGTAGGGTACTTGAGATGTTAGCAGTGATCATTTACTAGTAGTACCAATTACTAAACTTATAATAAGTTAATAAGCGAATATATAAGTGTCCTAGAGTAGGGTACTTGAGATGTTAGCAGTGATCATTTACTAGTAGTACCTATTACTAAACTTATAATAAGTTAATAAGCGAATATATAAGTGTCCTAGAGTAGGGGTACTTGAGATGTTAGCAGTGATCATTTACTAGTAGTACCAATTACTAAACTTATAATAAGTTAATAAGCGAATATATAAGTGTCCTAGAGTAGGGTACTTGAGATGTTAGCAGTGATCATTTACTAGTAGTACCAATTACTAAACTTATAATAAGTTAATAAGCGAATATATAAGTGTCCTAGAGTAGGGGTACTTGAGATGTTAGCAGTGATCATTTACTAGTAGTACCAATTACTAAACTTATAATAAGTTAATAAGCGAATATATAAGTGTCCTAGAGTAGGGGTACTTGAGATGTTAGCAGTGATCATTTACTAGTAGTACCAATTACTAAACTTATAATAAGTTAATAAGCGAATATATAAGTGTCCTGGAGTAGGGTACTTGAGATGTTAGCAGTGATCATTTACTAGTAGTATCAATTACTAAACTTATAATAAGTTAATAAGCGAATATATAAGTGTCCTAGAGTAGGGTACTTGAGATGTTAGCAGTGATCATTTACTAGTAGTATCAATTACTAAACTTATAATAAGTTAATAAGCGAATATATAAGTGTCCTAGAGTAGGGTACTTGAGATGTTAGCAGTGATCATTTACTAGTAGTACCAATTACTAAACTTATAATAAGTTAATAAGCGAATATATAAGTGTCCTAGAGTAGGGTACTTGAGATGTTAGCAGTGATCATTTACTAGTAGTACCAATTACTAAACTTATAATAAGTTAATAAGCGAATATATAAGTGTCCTAGAGTAGGGTACTTGAGATGTTAGCAGTGATCATTTACTAGTAGTATCAATTACTAAACTTATAATAAGTTAATAAGCGAATATATAAGTGTCCTAGAGTAGGGTACTTGAGATGTTAGCAGTGATCATTTACTAGTAGTACCAATTACTAAACTTAGAATAAGTTAATAAGCGAATATATAAGTGTCCTAGAGTAGGGTACTTGAGATGTTAGCAGTGATCATTTACTAGTAGTACCAATTACTAAACTTATAATAAGTTAATAAGCGAATATATAAGTGTCCTAGAGTAGGGTACTTGAGATGTTAGCAGTGATCATTTACTAGTAGTACCAATTACTAAACTTATAATAAGTTAATAAGCGAATATATAAGTGTCCTAGAGTAGGGTACTTGAGATGTTAGCAGTGATCATTTACTAGTAGTACCAATTACTAAACTTATAATAAGTTAATAAGCGAATATATAAGTGTCCTAGAGTAGGGTACTTGAGATGTTAGCAGTGATCATTTACTAGTAGTACCAATTACTAAACTTATAATAAGTTAATAAGCGAATATATAAGTGTCCTAGAGTAGGGTACTTGAGATGTTAGCAGTGATCATTTACTAGTAGTACCAATTACTAAACTTATAATAAGTTAATAAGCGAATATATAAGTGTCCTAGAGTAGGGTACTTGAGATGTTAGCAGTGATCATTTACTAGTAGTATCAATTACTAAACTTATAATAAGTTAATAAGCGAATATATAAGTGTCCTAGAGTAGGGTACTTGAGATGTTAGCAGTGATCATTTACTAGTAGTACCAATTACTAAACTTATAATAAGTTAATAAGCGAATATATAAGTGTCCTAGAGTAGGGTACTTGAGATGTTAGCAGTGATCATTTACTAGTAGTACCAATTACTAAACTTATAATAAGTTAATAAGCGAATATATAAGTGTCCTAGAGTAGGGTACTTGAGATGTTAGCAGTGATCATTTACTAGTAGTACCAATTACTAAACTTATAATAAGTTAATAAGCGAATATATAAGTGTCCTAGAGTAGGGTACTTGAGATGTTAGCAGTGATCATTTACTAGTAGTACCAATTACTAAACTTATAATAAGTTAATAAGCGAATATATAAGTGTCCTAGAGTAGGGTACTTGAGATGTTAGCAGTGATCATTTACTAGTAGTACCAATTACTAAACTTATAATAAGTTAATAAGCGAATATATAAGTGTCCTAGAGTAGGGTTACTTGAGATGTTAGCAGTGATCATTTACTAGTAGTACCAATTACTAAACTTATAATAAGTTAATAAGCGAATATATAAGTGTCCTAGAGTAGGGTTACTTGAGATGTTAGCAGTGATCATTTACTAGTAGTACCAATTACTAAACTTATAATAAGTTAATAAGCGAATATATAAGTGTCCTAGAGTAGGGTACTTGAGATGTTAGCAGTGATCATTTACTAGTAGTACCAATTACTAAACTTATAATAAGTTAATAAGCGAATATATAAGTGTCCTAGAGTAGGGTACTTGAGATGTTAGCAGTGATCATTTACTAGTAGTACCAATTACTAAACTTATAATAAGTTAATAAGCGAATATATAAGTGTCCTAGAGTAGGGTTACTTGAGATGTTAGCAGTGATCATTTACTAGTAGTACCAATTACTAAACTTATAATAAGTTAATAAGCTAATATATAAGTGTCCTAGAGTAGGGTACTTGAGATGTTAGCAGTGATCATTTACTAGTAGTACCAATTACTAAACTTATAATAAGTTAATAAGCGAATATATAAGTGTCCTAGAGTAGGGTTACTTGAGATGTTAGCAGTGATCATTTACTAGTAGTACCAATTACTAAACTTATAATAAGTTGATACGCGAATATATAAGTGTCCTAGAGTAGGGTTACTTGAGATGTTAGCAGTGATCATTTACTAGTAGTACCAATTACTAAACTTATGATAAGTTAATAAGCGAATATATAAGTGTCCTAGAGTAGGGTACTTGAGATGTTAGCAGTGATCATTTACTAGTAGTACCAATTACTAAACTTATAATAAGTTAATAAGCGAATATATAAGTGTCCTAGAGTAGGGTACTTGAGATGTTAGCAGTGATCATTTACTAGTAGTACCAATTACTAAACTTATAATAAGTTAATAAGCGAATATATAAGTGTCCTAAAGTAGGGGTACTTGAGATGTTAGCAGTGATCATTTACTAGTAGTACCAATTACTAAACTTATAATAAGTTGATAAGCGAATATATAAGTGTCCTAGAGTAGGGGTACTTGAGATGTTAGCAGTGATCATTTACTAGTAGTACCAATTACTAAACTTATAATAAGTTGATAAGCGAATATATAAGTGTCCTAGAGTAGGGTTACTTGAGATGTTAGCAGTGATCATTTACTAGTAGTACCAATTACTAAACTTATAATAAGTTAATAAGCTAATATATAAGTGTCCTGGAGTAGGGTTACTTGAGATGTTAGCAGTGATCATTTACTAGTAGTACCAATTACTAAACTTATAATAAGTTAATAAGCGAATATATAAGTGTCCTAGAGTAGGGTTACTTGAGATGTTAGCAGTGATCATTTACTAGTAGTACCAATTACTAAACTTATAATAAGTTAATAAGCGAATATATAAGTGTCCTAGAGTAGGGGTACTTGAGATGTTAGCAGTGATCATTTACTAGTAGTATCAATTACTAAACTTATAATAAGTTAATAAGCGAATATATAAGTGTCCTAGAGTAGGGGTACTTGAGATGTTAGCAGTGATCATTTACTAGTAGTACCAATTACTAAACTTATAATAAGTTAATAAGCGAATATATAAGTGTCCTAAAGTAGGGTACTTGAGATGTTAGCAGTGATCATTTACTAGTAGTACCAATTACTAAACTTATAATAAGTTGATAAGCGAATATATAAGTGTCCTAGAGTAGGGTACTTGAGATGTTAGCAGTGATCATTTACTAGTAGTATCAATTACTAAACTTATAATAAGTTAATAAGCTAATATATAAGTGTCCTAGAGTAGGGTACTTGAGATGTTAGCAGTGATCATTTACTAGTAGTATCAATTACTAAACTTATAATAAGTTAATAAGCGAATATATAAGTGTCCTAGAGTAGGGTACTTGAGATGTTAGCAGTGATCATTTACTAGTAGTATCAATTACTAAACTTATAATAAGTTAATAAGCGAATATATAAGTGTCCTAGAGTAGGGTACTTGAGATGTTAGCAGTGATCATTTACTAGTAGTACCAATTACTAAACTTATAATAAGTTAATAAGCGAATATATAAGTGTCCTAGAGTAGGGTACTTGAGATGTTAGCAGTGATCATTTACTAGTAGTACCAATTACTAAACTTATAATAAGTTAATAAGCAAATATATAAGTGTCCTAGAGTAGGGGTACTTGAGATGTTAGCAGTGATCATTTACTAGTAGTACCAATTACTAAACTTATAATAAGTTAATAAGCGAATATATAAGTGTCCTAGAGTAGGGTACTTGAGATGTTAGCAGTGATCATTTACTAGTAGTACCAATTACTAAACTTATAATAAGTTAATAAGCGAATATATAAGTGTCCTAGAGTAGGGTTACTTGAGATGTTAGCATTGATCATTTACTAGTAGTACCAATTACTAAACTTATAATAAGTTAATAAGCGAATATATAAGTGTCCTAGAGTAGGGTACTTGAGATGTTAGCAGTGATCATTTACTAGTAGTACCAATTACTAAACTTATAATAAGTTAATAAGCGAATATATAAGTGTCCTAGAGTAGGGGTACTTGAGATGTTAGCAGTGATCATTTACTAGTAGTACCAATTACTAAACTTATAATAAGTTAATAAGCGAATATATAAGTGTCCTAGAGTAGGGTACTTGAGATGTTAGCAGTGATCATTTACTAGTAGTACCAATCACTAAACTTATAATAAGTTAATAAGCGAATATATAAGTGTCCTAGAGTAGGGTACTTGAGATGTTAGCAGTGATCATTTACTAGTAGTACCAATTACTAAACTTATAATAAGTTAATAAGCGAATATATAAGTGTCCTAGAGTAGGGTTACTTGAGATGTTAGCAGTGATCATTTACTAGTAGTACCAATTACTAAACTTATAATAAGTTGATAAGCGAATATATAAGTGTCCTAGAGTAGGGTACTTGAGATGTTAGCAGTGATCATTTACTAGTAGTATCAATTACTAAACTTATAATAAGTTGATAAGCGAATATATAAGTGTCCTAGAGTAGGGTACTTGAGATGTTAGCAGTGATCATTTACTAGTAGTATCAATTACTAAACTTATAATAAGTTAATAAGCGAATATATAAGTGTCCTAGAGTAGGGTACTTGAGATGTTAGCAGTGATCATTTACTAGTAGTATCAATTACTAAACTTATAATAAGTTAATAAGCGAATATATAAGTGTCCTAGAGTAGGGTACTTGAGATGTTAGCAGTGATCATTTACTAGTAGTATCAATTACTAAACTTATAATAAGTTAATAAGCGAATATATAAGTGTCCTAGAGTAGGGTACTTGAGATGTTAGCAGTGATCATTTACTAGTAGTACCAATTACTAAACTTATAATAAGTTAATAAGCAAATATATAAGTGTCCTAGAGTAGGGGTACTTGAGATGTTAGCAGTGATCATTTACTAGTAGTACCAATTACTAAACTTATAATAAGTTAATAAGCGAATATATAAGTGTCCTAGAGTAGGGGTACTTGAGATGTTAGCAGTGATCATTTACTAGTAGTATCAATTACTAAACTTATAATAAGTTAATAAGCGAATATATAAGTGTCCTAGAGTAGGGTACTTGAGATGTTAGCAGTGATCATTTACTAGTAGTACCAATTACTAAACTTATAATAAGTTAATAAGCGAATATATAAGTGTCCTAGAGTAGGGGTACTTGAGATGTTAGCAGTGATCATTTACTAGTAGTACCAATTACTAAACTTATAATAAGTTAATAAGCGAATATATAAGTGTCCTAGAGTAGGGTACTTGAGATGTTAGCAGTGATCATTTACTAGTAGTATCAATTACTAAACTTATAATAAGTTAATAAGCGAATATATAAGTGTCCTAGAGTAGGGTTACTTGAGATGTTAGCAGTGATCATTTACTAGTAGTACCAATTACTAAACTTATAATAAGTTAATAAGCGAATATATAAGTGTCCTAGAGTAGGGTACTTGAGATGTTAGCAGTGATCATTTACTAGTAGTACCAATTACTAAACTTATAATAAGTTAATAAGCGAATATATAAGTGTCCTAGAGTAGGGTACTTGAGATGTTAGCAGTGATCATTTACTAGTAGTACCAATTACTAAACTTATAATAAGTTAATAAGCGAATATATAAGTGTCCTAGAGTAGGGTACTTGAGATGTTAGCAGTGATCATTTACTAGTAGTACCAATTACTAAACTTATAATAAGTTAATAAGCGAATATATAAGTGTCCTAGAGTAGGGTACTTGAGATGTTAGCAGTGATCATTTACTAGTAGTACCAATTACTAAACTTATAATAAGTTAATAAGCGAATATATAAGTGTCCTAGAGTAGGGTACTTGAGATGTTAGCAGTGATCATTTACTAGTAGTATCAATTACTAAACTTATAATAAGTTAATAAGCGAATATATAAGTGTCCTAGAGTAGGGTACTTGAGATGTTAGCAGTGATCATTCACTAGTAGTGCCAATTACTAAACTTATAATAAGTTGATAAGCTAATATATAATTGTCCTGGAGTAGGGTTACTTGAGATGTTAGCAGTGATCATTTACTAGTAGTACCAATTACTAAACTTATAATAAGTTAATAAGCGAATATATAAGTGTCCTGGAGTAGGGTACTTGAGATGTTAGCAGTGATCATTTACTAGTAGTACCAATTACTAAACTTATAATAAGTTAATAAGCGAATATATAAGTGTCCTAGAGTAGGGGTACTTGAGATGTTAGCAGTGATCATTTACTAGTAGTACCAATTACTAAACTTATAATAAGTTAATAAGCGAATATATAAGTGTCCTAGAGTAGGGTTACTTGAGATGTTAGCAGTGATCATTTACTAGTAGTATCAATTACTAAACTTATAATAAGTTAATAAGCGAATATATAAGTGTCCTGGAGTAGGGTACTTGAGATGTTAGCAGTGATCATTTACTAGTAGTACCAATTACTAAACTTATAATAAGTTGATAAGCTAATATATAAGTGTCCTGGAGTAGGGTTACTTGAGATGTTAGCAGTGATCATTTACTAGTAGTACCAATTACTAAACTTATAATAAGTTAATAAGCTAATATATAAGTGTCCTGGAGTAGGGTTACTTGAGATGTTAGCAGTGATCATTTACTAGTAGTACCAATTACTAAACTTATAATAAGTTAATAAGCGAATATATAAGTGTCCTAGAGTAGGGTACTTGAGATGTTAGCAGTGATCATTTACTAGTAGTACCAATTACTAAACTTATAATAAGTTAATAAGCTAATATATAAGTGTCCTAGAGTAGGGTACTTGAGATGTTAGCAGTGATCATTTACTAGTAGTACCAATTACTAAACTTATAATAAGTTAATAAGCGAATATATAAGTGTCCTAGAGTAGGGTACTTGAGATGTTAGCAGTGATCATTTACTAGTAGTACCAATTACTAAACTTATAATAAGTTAATAAGCGAATATATAAGTGTCCTAGAGTAGGGTACTTGAGATGTTAGCAGTGATCATTTACTAGTAGTACCAATTACTAAACTTATAATAAGTTAATAAGCGAATATATAAGTGTCCTAGAGTAGGGTACTTGAGATGTTAGCAGTGATCATTTACTAGTAGTACCAATTACTAAACTTATAATAAGTTAATAAGCGAATATATAAGTGTCCTAGAGTAGGGTTACTTGAGATGTTAGCAGTGATCATTTACTAGTAGTACCAATTACTAAACTTATAATAAGTTAATAAGCGAATATATAAGTGTCCTAGAGTAGGGTACTTGAGATGTTAGCAGTGATCATTTACTAGTAGTACCAATTACTAAACTTATAATAAGTTAATAAGCGAATATATAAGTGTCCTAGAGTAGGGTACTTGAGATGTTAGCAGTGATCATTTACTAGTAGTACCAATTACTAAACTTATAATAAGTTAATAAGCGAATATATAAGTGTCCTAGAGTAGGGTTACTTGAGATGTTAGCAGTGATCATTTGCTAGTAGTACCAATTACTAAACTTGTGTTTCAGTTATAGCATTAGTGTTGTTATTATCATTGTTACTGGTCATTCTTGTCATGTGTTTGAGTTACAAATATCACTCATCATTTAGCAATTAAGTTTTGGGTGTTGTGCATATAGCAATTGTAGTCTACAGTTTATATTCGGGTGAGAAAAATCTTTTTTAATGTTCCAGGAGCGTTTTGGCTATTTATCGAGCTTCAACATAGACAAATCGCTCATTGTTAGTGGACCACTACACGTAAGAAAAGTCAAATAGTGCGAGTCATTCTCTTTAGTGTATGGAGTAATGTAGTTAATGACTGCATGTGTGCCAGTTTTCATTCATAAAATACCAGGTTCGTGGTAGTGTAAAAATAGTAGAAATGACTATGTTGTGTTATTGCAACAAAAAACAAGGGAGATTGACCTACCATGTCAAACCTTATAACTAGTATAGCTCTATGCCAGTACCATGGCCCTCTTAAACCTTAATAGCCTGACTGCCCTGTGTAAGATGTCCCTTATTGATAGACTAGCTAGAGATCTGCCTGTAACAACTGCATGTGACACACACTCAATATTTTTTCACTATAGCATTCATTTTTGTCCTCACATCTCCAAACTTCACCAAAGGGTTCTTGCTGTCCTTGTCAGACCCAAATAAATATACACTAGTACGCTGGCAGTCTGGTGCGCCGTGAGAAATTGCCGTGTGTAATAATTGTGTGCACAATTATTCCGTGACGCAGTTGGTAGTGCACTTGGCGGCAAAGTCCGATATCCAAATTCAATTCCCGTGTAGGGCAATCTTTCTCATAATGCTTGTAGCATGGCTTCAGATGGATGAAGACAGTTCTTATTATAAAGACTCGTACGTTTGCCAGTCCCGCGCACTGTGAGAGATTGTCATGAGTAATCAGTACTTGCATAATTATCATCTCAAGTGGCGACGTTACTGAGTGGTTTAGTTGGATCGTGCTTGCCTTTGAAACTGACATCCCGAGTTCGATTCCCGTGTGAGGCAGTCTTTTTCCCTAATGCTCTTAGCGTGGCTTTAGACAGATGGGACAAACGCGTCTCTTATTATAGTAAAGATTATTGTAAAGATTGTAACAGTATTTAGGCTGATCTCTTTTGCTCAATAATGTCTCTTCTATATTTTCTGTTGGGTCACAAATTAGTAAACTCAAAGTTCAAATTAAAGAATTCTAAAACTGATATCAGCAATGAATAATACGTATAGTCAGCCAGTGATAATAAGTGCCAAACCATCGACTGCCAAATATATGGACCCCTATAGCTGGTGCTGAAAAATCGGCCGCTCAGAAATGGCTCCTAACCAAATAATTTCCTATATGGCTGTGAGTCTCAATTGCTTCCCATCCCATACCTATTAACTCAATGAACCAACATCCCATCCCATACCTATTAACTCAATGAACCAACTTCCCATCCCATACTTATTAACTCAATGAACCAACTTCCCATCCCATACCTATTAACTCAATGAACCAACTTCCCATCCCATACCTATTAACCCAATGAACCAACATCCCCTACCTATTAACTCAATGAACCAACATCCCATACCTATTAACTCAATGAACCAATTTCCCATCCCATACCTATTAACCCAATGAACCAACATCCCATACCTATTAACTCAATGAACCAACTTCCCATCCCATACCTATTAACCCAATGAACCAACATCCCCTACCTATTAACTCAATGAACCAACTTCCCATCCCATACCTATTAACTCAATGAACCAACTTCCCATCCCATACCTATTAACCCAATGAACCAACATCCCATCCCATACCTATTAACCCAATGAACCAACATCCCCTACCTATTAACTCAATGAACCAACTTCCCATCCCATACCTATTAACTCAATGAACCACTTTCCCATCCCATACCTATTAACCCAATGAACCAACATCCCCTACCTATTAACTCAATGAACCAACATCCCATACCTATTAACTCAATGAACCAACTTCCCATCCCATACCTATTAACCCAATGAACCAACATCCCATACCTATTAACTCAATGAACCAACTTCCCATACCTATTAACCCAATGAACCAACATCCCATCCCATACCTATTAACCCAATGAACCAACATCCCCTACCTATTAACTCAATGAACCAACTTCCCATCCCATACCTATTAACTCAATGAACCAACTTCCCATCCCATACCTATTAACTCAATGAAACAACTTCCCATCCCATACCTATTAACTCAATGAACCAACTTCCCATCCCATACCTATTAACTCAATGAAACAACTTCCACAACTTTAAAAACCAGCTCATTGAAATATTATTTTAGAGATTTTCAATTGGTTGTCAAACTGCCGCAATCTCACCAATTGCATATTCATTCGCTCATCGATTTTACTCGTTGCTCAAAACAGTTTACTAGGTTGCCTCTTTTACCAAGCAATATGATTTCTTTAACCAGGTTCTTGCTAGGGTTGTGCCTAGAATGACATACTGTCTTGTCACTCTGACCTCAGCCACAAGTTACCTCTCATCACCCAGCATCAGCCTCCTAAATAACATATGGTCTGATCATGGGAAGCTGTTTACACCACTTTTGGAAACAATGGATCCTCTACCAACTTCTTCTACATGGAACATGCCTCATACAGCACCCAGCCCTTCCCTTTCCCAGGTATGTGGATGTATTGCAAAAAATAATTCAGGCTTCCTTCGTAGAAAATCATTTTTTGGGAAGAAATGATGGTCGACTACAAGCTAAGCCTTGTTGATGTGCTGAGGCGATGTGTAGGGCTCTACCAACAGATTTGGTAAGACTTAAGGAAATTTTATAATAACTTACAACAATAGATCACATGACCTTTACTAGTTTACTTAGGAGTTACTTTATGAGTATATGATGCCGGTCTGTCTCATCAGATAGGAGTATATGATGTTGTCATGTCTCATCAGATAAGCCAAAGGACTTTAGGTAATTCATGTGCGTGAATATAAGGAGTGGTCGGATTGGTAAAGGAGAAGGTAGTGTTGGCTGTCACCATTAATCATGTTCATTTAGTCGAAGAGGAGCTGGAGCTCAGCTATAACAGAAGAAAAAACAAGTGTTCATTATACCATCAGTAATGATGGTTAAATATAAACTCTAGCGGTTTAAAAAGTGTAATGCTCTAACCACCTCTAATGACTAACCAATTTGAGATTGGTTCAACTAGTAAATTATCATAGTTGTGTTCTTGTGGCACAGCTCTGGAACACTGCTATCTCATTTATATTTTATTTGACTTCAGTGGGCGACTGTTGGCTTTTTTTTCCTTTTTTTGTTCTATTGTTATATGGCATAATTTAAAAATCATTGTTATTTGCTATGAAATTAATACCGATAAAGTACTATCTGATAGCATTTGTAAATAAACTATTAGCACACTAAATAGATATTACATAATATCTGTCAGATTAGCAAACTACTTATCTTTGGTTCCTTGTCTGTAGTGCAGCCTGTGTACGCGTCGAAACTCATGCCTATTGATTGTTGAGCATTAGTGGTAGAAGTACTAGAGGACCATTAGTAGTGGTAGCACTAGTGGACCATTAGTAGAGGTAGTACTAGTGGACCATTAGTAGTAGTAGCACTAGTGGACCATTAGTAGTGGTAGCACTAGTGGACCATTAGTGGTAATAGCACTAGTGGACCATTAGTAGTAGTAGCACTTGTGGACCATTAGTAGTAGTAGCATTAGTGGACCATTAGTAGAGGAAGCACTAGTGGACCATGAGTGGTAGTAGCACTAGTGGACAATTAGTAGTGGTAGCACTAGTGGACCATTAGTAGAGGAAGCACTAGTGGACCATGAGTGGTAGTAGCACTAGTGGACAATTAGTAGTGGTAGCACTAGTGGACCATTAGTAGAGGAGGCACTAGTGGACCATGAGTGGTTTTAGCACTTGTGGACCATTAGTGGTAGTAGCACTAGTGGACCATTAGTGGTAGTAGCACTAGTGGACCATTCGTTGGATTCCTCCTTGTTTCATTTCTTAGTTTCATAGCAGGTGCATAAGAATACTTATTACCTATATTAACATTTACAACCAGAGTAGCTCTGTCCTTCACGAAGCTTGCTGATTGGTGATTTGTAAGATTTTCCAAATTAGTGTCTGCGTCAAGGTTGTGTCAGTTGGCATGGTGACAAGCAGCCTTGTAGAACTGATATGTCAGTTGTATACTCCATATAAGTTATTTATTGTTTTTATTGTTTCCAATAGATTTAGTGTATATAAATCTGTATTCAATGTTTAGAATGGTTTTTATGAATCGCTCACTGCCCAAGGCATGAAGAGATTGTGAGTGTCAGCTAATGATTAAGTTTCTTGAGCCTTCTCATTGAACACACTGACAAATAGTGATGAGTATATAGTATTTGCTTGTCACATATCATCATCCAAATGTCTCTTGCTGTTCTCAGAGTCTCCGACTGTCTTTTAAAATATAAAGTTCGCATCTGCTCTATTTGCACTATTCGCTGGTCTAAAGTGAGGTGGCCATTTCTCTCATGATTTTTTTCAGCTGAGCATTCGAAGTAGCAGCAGTGGTCGTTATTGTGCTCTGCTGTGTTGACTACCTGAGTAGGTGCAATAGCAATTCATTCCCAAATCAGGCTCATTTTTAAAATTTCTCATATTTGGAATTAGTTTTTGGCTGGAAGAGTTAGCCCACAGAAGATAATGTTAAAGGTAATAAGACATAAGAACAGGATAAATGAGATGCTAATGAAATAATATGCAAATTTATGATGATCTCTTACTATTTTCTAAAGTATTTTAGCTTGCATAGACTGAAAGTCAACTAAATACTAAATTTCTCTAAATCGCCCATTTTTTCTTAGTTTTTGGGTTTTTGGCATGCCAAATGCTGGCATAAGCCCTGGGTGATGCTTACACGTTGTACAGGATTTTCTCTCAAGAGATATCAGATATTTATTAATGTTAAGTCACTCGTATCTACACTTATCACTACACTCATATATATACAATATTACCTGACCATTTGACAACTTGCAGGTGACAACATTCTTTTTAGTTCTGCATCTCCCATTTACATCATCACAATTCTAAAAATTTCACGAATACTCTTGTCATAGAATTTTTAACTTTTTAGAGTTTTCTTATCTTTCCTTTTCATCTAAGGACTTTTTAAGTCAGATCGCTAGATATGACTAGAATTTTATTAGAATATTTTAAATTAATTTATTATCTATATTTAGCACTTTGGGGGAAAAGAACTGTCAGTTAATTGAAAATGCAGATTCGTCTTGGAAATTACAATAGGATGAGTTTTTGTGGTTTGTGTGGGGGTGTCTATACCGCCCACAATTACGTCTGACTGCCAAGCTAGTCTGCGCAGTGGTGCCGTGATCATGTCAATTGTCTACAATATGGCAACCATAAAGGATGTTTTTAGAGCTACTGCTGATAGTGAACCTAATTTAACTGAAAAGTTTATAATTAAAGATAAACATTACTTTCATGATAATTATAAACGTGTTAAAGATGGTTCCCCGACTACTAGTAAAGCTAGACGCTGTAAATCAAAGGTGAGTCGTATGTTCTCTTTTCTCAATATTTACATGTATTTTGAATAATTAATGATGCAGTTCTGGTCAATAAATCAATCACTTCAAAAAATCAATTGGTTTGTTTCAGAGTAATGGCGCTCTCTATGGAGTTAAAAAGTATAAAAATGATGGTCAAAAACCTGCCAACGAGTGCCTAGGAGACCTTATGAAATCATTTGCTTTATTTTCATTGTTCACTCAATGTCAACATGAAAATGTTCTACAATATGATAAAGAAAAAAGTTATATCGTGATCCCCGAAAGGACACCTCATGATGATACCATAGACTTGGAGGAGATGGGTATTGATTTTCCGAAATCACGACTTTTGAGCTTTATTGGTAAGCAACCGCTTTGTACTACTTTTGCATTGCTCATTACTAGGCATTAACAATTCTTAATTTCTATAAGACCGAGTCTATTCACGATTTCGTAAAACCTAGTTCAGACCGATATCGTATGTATGGCATGTGAGGTGCTGCACCCTGCTGTGCCAATCCAGCGCCACTCCACAATTGCACACTCATGCAACTATTGCATCCATGTCGTTACTGGCGCCATTGGTAGCTGCACAATTTGCATTTACTTTGTACTGTCCAGAAACTAAATGTGTGATAGATCGCCGCTATGCACTCAATCACATCAATCCTAATGTAGCTAGCCGATGTCCACGCTCAGGACAACGCTCTTGTTTAGTGTGTGCAGCGCAGCATTTAGTCGCGTCTTTCTGGTTCACATCAATGGTACACCGGCAAGCTTGTATAGCAGGGTGCAGCACCTTGTAGGTCCTACATACGATATTGGTCTGAACCAGGCCTTCAATCGCTAGTCGCCAAACACGGAATAGCTAAAGTTGAGACAATCGCTTGTAGTGGTTGACCTAGATGTCATAGCGCTAGGGCGCATACAACAAATCATTGTCTAACCATGAAGAATATTTAGATTAATGGAAATAATAAGCAGCTCTCAGTAAATGTTGGCTAGCCTGGTACCACATAAATGTTGTTCAAGTGATCGCATGTTTCCTGGTAAACAAAAACAGAAACATACCACATGGATCAGATCCTATTCATTCATTCATTTCTTTGAAGCAATTGATCTCTTCCCTCGCTTCTGCTTGACATAGTCAACATGGTATAAAGCATTCAAATAGAGATTAATGCCCACCCACTCGTGACAGAGTATATGGCAGTCATAGTGAATATCAATACTAGCCTTTGACTACACAGAGCTCAGACTAGTGTTTTAAAATAATAGACATCGTTTTAAAATTAGGTTTCCCATCGCCCTTTACTGGTTACATGACAGTTTTACAGTGGTTCCCACCATAAAATATCTCAGAGGAACTCATGGTAGAATTGTTGAGCTATGCAGTTGCTTCTATATAAATTGTCTTTAAATACTTTGTGCTTTTAGTAGTGGTGCTAATAATACACGATAGTCATTATACATGAAAACTTGTTTTCCAGTCGTCATGTACTATCTACATGTAGATATCATATAGAGAAGGAAATGACATTTTCTTGGAAATGGCAGTTTGAAAGTCTTAACTTTAGCATTTTTACTTGGCACCCAGCGAACGCATACAGCCGTGGAAAGACTGGTTTGGTGCGAAGTGATAAATAAATTGATAAAATGTACAGACTGTTTGAATTGTTAGTGCCTAGATGCTTCGATTGTTTGTGGTACATGAGTGTAAATATGCACATAGACGTTCTCATGTAAAACATCGAACTGTCTTTGTTGTTTTTTCATGTTTCAGGGACAACGGTCTATCTGGTATTCGATATGAACCTGTTCCCTGAAACTCTTGAAAGCATTCTTCTAAAATGTGTCACTGTGGGCTATCCCCTGCCAGAATCTTGTGTCAGAGAAGTCCTTGAACAAGTCATATCAGCACTGGAACATTTCCAAACTAACAACATTAACATAAGTTTGGATGGCCTTGACTTTCGCAACTTTGTTTGTAATGGAGAAACCAATTTTTTTGAGTTCCCTCATGTATGTTTGGCGCACTTCCAACTAGCCATAGGCGATTCCGAAGATGACACCACAAGCAAAGCACTATTTTTGGGTACTTTACTTACAAAGCTGGAGTTTTTTGCTAAGAATGGCACATTTCTGTCAGACCGTAACGCTCGGTCTATCATGAGATTGATATCTAAAGATGCCAAACCAGCTCTCAGACTACTTTTGCAAAAACTGTGTCATTTTGAGCGTAGCATATTGGAGCTAGTAATACAATGTCGTCAGCTCGAAGCACAGATGCGTCCTAGCATGAGAGTTATTAGAAAGGTTTTGTCTGAAGCTCAAGACTATCGTAGCGCAAAAAATTATGCTCAGAAATTTGCCTTGATGCTTAATGAACGCGATTCTTATTATTGTAAATTCATTTACAAGGCATGTTATGAAGAGATGTTCTTGCATTATGAATTTCTTGAGCAAATTTCACCTGAAGACGCTGATATTTTGCAAAGTTTCAAGCAATGTGATTTTCCTTTAGTAAACTTGTTTGAGCACTATAGTGAAATTCAGGTGAAAAGTTTTGCGGCTTTGTTAGCAATCTGAGACTAGCGTTTGGTTACTGAGTGCGCTAAATTTGAAATAGTTGATCAATCTGTTTTTAACTACATAATGCTAGTATAAATATTATTAAAAAAATTACTTGAACCTAATATTTTATAATTCTAAGTTATCTGGTATCCTCTTTTGTGTTTTTGTTTTATATCAATTAGTGTGTTACTGATTTTGATGCTATACAATTTTAGAATATGTTTAATTTTTAAATGTTTGCAAATGGGTGTAGGTGTTTATTTCAATTTTGCTACTGGTCTTTTTTATGATTTAATTGTACTAAAGACAAATAGTACAATAATATGATAATATGTATGTTTACATCCTTGTTGTATAAAAAAAATTATGTGAACTGATTTTTTTCAATTTTGCTGCTGTTCTTTTGGTATCCTTGTTACACAAAACGGCAGTTGATATTCTATTTTTGTATTATAGTAGCTTCGTATCATTATTGTATAAAAAGATTTGAACTGTGTGTTTCGATTTGGCTGTTTTTTATTTTGCAACTTCTATTCGTATTAAAACAGCTGATAAGTTTTTTCGATTTTTTATAGCTTTCTATTATTGTGTTAAAATAAACTTTATATTGTGTAAAGACAAATTAGTTCTTTTCGGTTTAAATCCCTATTTTAATATAATCTGACTTCTGGCAGTTTCAACTGTTCAAAAGTTGTTCATTAAAATGTCTTTAAATATATCCGCCATAACCCATGTGTTGTTCTATGTGTATTTCGATTTCACGAAATACTCTCACTTTTGCAGTGATTGCGTAACAACAAACATCTAATCAATTAAACTAGCTCTTGAGTCATGTGCATAAAGCTTGGTTTTCACCCCATCATGAACAGCTGGCAGTGTGCCTGCATCATCGGTAGCACCCAGGGAGGCTGTATGTTCTCAGTGCCTACGGTACCAGTGGTGATTACGCAATTAAGTAATTGTCTGCTCTTAAACAACGGTATATTTTACGCACGGAGTTAAGATATAACATGTGTTTCGGGTCAAGGCCGTATTAATTCGTTTCCCCGTAATCGGAAATACGGATTAATTGGAAAATAAAAATTGCGGAAATTGTATGCACAATGCATTCTGGGTGCATGGGCTGCCTGTGTAAGGTTCTCACTAGAAGTGACATCCTGCAACCTACGCCGGGTACTGTAGAAAGGTTCAACTCTCCGAGCTTTGCCAGCGGCCACCGCCAGCCGAAAACCGCCTGCTGGTTCTCAGCAACCTCCAGCAGCAGCCGCTTCCTACAGGTGGTTAAGGACCAGGCTTAAACTTGACAACAATCTAAGATGTAGACTATTAAAAAAAAATCATTAAAATTTACCGTAAGCATGTGCCCTCATACAGCCATTTCGATATGAACACTGCTCACAGGTAGAGTAAACATAATAGATCGAACGTATAAGTTGAGACCGTTGGTTTCAAGTGTTAACTCTGTTATATTGAAATTTATGGCATTCTCTTTGGCTGTTAAAGATTTTTTTATGCTCCATATCGCAAGTTTAAGGCCTTGCGATAATAATAAGTATAATTTTATGCTGGGGATATAACTTTGTAGTTCTGAAATTGATAATGTGGATGTATAATACTTTTTGTTACTCCCAGCATTGTCTTGTCAAGGCAGTCATATTTGTAGCTAATTAATTAGCCAATCAGTGAGCTTCATGAGCCAATGCATTTTGACCGCTAAGACTTTCTCCTAATGCCATTTAAATGCTGAGTGTTTTTCGAATGGCCTGGAAGCCTTCAATATAACGCTTACTTTTGCTCCTTTCTTTTGATGAAACTCCTTGAAGCATTGTTATGGGTGTGATATTTTTTGATAGCTTATTCTTTAATATTAAGCCAGATAAGATTAAGCCAGATTAGATTAAGCCAGATTTTGATATGAACCAGGTTAAATAGTTGAAGCTTGCAGGTATATTGTGCTATTTGCATTGTTGTTTGGCAGAACTGGGGTGTGTTGCTAGAGTAGCTTTCGGAACCCATCGAATATGGAAACAAAATTGATGTGCCAACCAATATTGAAAATCTACCTTCAAATATGTGATTACTAGCGCATAGAAACTGAGGGTGCTTTCAGATTCTTGACATACACCCCTGGGGTTTCAATGCATTATGAGAACCCCCTTGAGCTTAGAATAAAAAAACATCACTGAGTTGGGACACACAGCAAGCAATTGTTTAGGTATTCATATCTTTAAACTCCATGATATGCACTCAGCTGGATAAACACACTATCGATGTAAAAATACCCCATGAACAGATGAAATAAAGCATTTGTAGCATTCATACATCATGTTTGGCATACAGTAAACAGTTGGTTGTCATACCTACAAACATTAACTATTTACCAAGATCTAGGGGACAGTTTTAAAAACACATACACTCAACTCTGGTACATCCAGGTATCAGTATCACAAACATGTAACATATGGTACATATCACATTATATCGTTTACCTCAGCGGATAGTCTGTAACATGGTGTCCTCATACAATGCTGCCGCTCATATGATGAAATTCTACTCTTAAAGTGACTATCATAAAAGGGCAATACAAATCATGCACTTTGTGTCAGCCAATCACCATCGACGGAACGGTGCACAGTGCATATAGACTGTTTGGATGCACTGTGGAATATTGAGACAGTTTGACAACTACAATTTTTGTAAAACCTGTATTTGAACGCCACCTCATTTGAACACCAACTCTATTTGAGCGTCACTATAAGAAAAATGTTGAAAAATCAAGCGCCACCCTTTAATCGAACTCCACTTTTATTTGCACCCCACTGCTAGTTGACTGATACTGTTTGACATTCTTAATCTTTACAAACCCCTAATAGCAAGTGATCGGTAGAAAATTGTTCACAAAACCATGCGAATAATGACTAGGTTACATCAATAACAATTAATCCGTTCATTGTTTCTGTTTGAATCTATGTCTGTTTTCCAACTCCGTCTTTAGATTTTTGCATTTAAAGCTTTGATTGCAACATCAAAGAAATAATTAGTAAATGTATTAGGCTAATAGTAGTTCCTTTTTATTGCTGTCTTAATACTTTGATGTATGGGAAAAAAGTTTGCGCATTTACGATGGAAAATATGCTGCTATTATTTTGTGGCTAACATTTTGAGGTTATTTTGATTACACTAGAGGTGGAACGAGACACGAGACGTCTCGAGTATCGACCTGTCTCGTATCGGTCTCGTCTCGAGTTAACTATTGCCAAACTCGAGACAGGAAATAGAACTAAAGCGCCTGCGCACGGTCGTTAAAACATGGCTTCTTGCGGTAGCAACAACTCCATATATTGTAACGGATTGCGGGCAGCTGCCTTTAAAGTTATACCCGGTCCGTTACTACCTGTTGCTATTGATTATGTTGGCCACTGAGTCTAATCATGTAGTCCGGACAACGGCCCTGTTATATTTTAGTTCGGTTCTGTGTTCTTAAAACAGATACCGGGTCGTATCTAATTACTCTTCGGATAATCCAATTTAATAAATTGGAAAACTTTTGCGGGTAAATTGTCTGTATTTTATCGTATCGTGTCTAAACATCAACTGACCTTCATAAAATTCGGGCCTCTTTTACGTATATACTACCAATCGCTAGTAAAACTTGCCCGGACACGGAGAAACGAACGAAAGGCCGTGTCGACCATAGTCCGTGTTCGGTTAACAATGACGTTTTGTTAACTCAAAATAAGAATATAAATGTGCATGTATACAGTAATTAATATAATTTCATGAGTACAATTTAAATATAATTCACATACTACATTTAATACATAAACAAAACTTAACATTAATGAAACGATAAGGATGAAAGTGTTATCGTGTGTTCTTTTAGTTGCGGTATTTCTTTGTAGAGCGACGGCTATCGGTTTCATTACACATTACATTAAAAAGTAAGAACTATTCAATAGATGGTAAAAATATACATGTACAAAGCAATATGTTTATAATAATTATGATCAATCAAGCTCAAAATTCTTAGAATATATAACTTCGGTATTTTAAAGCTGTTTGTGTCACTTTTGTTTACAAAAACTACAGGCATATCACTATAATAATTGAAATGTTGTATTTAAATCGTTTACACCAGGTGAAAATTCAATTTAAAAATAGATTTATTAATTTATATATTCCGAGTAGCTAGTACTTGTGTAGTGAAATCATCACCAAATGCTCATTATTTTACTGTCTCGTGTCTCGAGTCTCGAATTTTCACAAGACAGTGTCTCGAGTCTCGTCTCGAACTTAAAAAACCTGTCTCGTTCCACCTCTAGATTACACGCGGTTTTTCTTTATTCAAGCTAGAAGTTCGTATTCAAAATGGCATCACACAAGCTTTGCTCTGCTAAAAAATTGTTTGGACGCTATTATCGGCTAGCTCAGGTGTGCAGAAGACAGATTGAGGTCAAAAGAATATGCCAGAAGAATATGAAATAATTCCATACAGAAGCAACAATCAGCAGCAACTGGCCGAGCAAACGACACTAATTACTTTGTTTTAAAAATGTTAACGTTTATTTTAAAATTTTAGTTTTTGTTGCTGCATGTATTATAACTATGGTTTGTTTATGTAACATGTTCTTGAATATATATTTGTAGCATTTGATGGATTATTATTAACATAAAACTTGCAACTTTGCAGGTTTACAGCATTATATTTAATAGCATGATTGCGGTAATCTGAATCAGTTTGCGATAGATCGACGCTCGTATTTCCTATTCTATTGCACATAAAAAGCCAGTTTTGGCTGCAAACATCAATGATTGCAATGAGCTTTTATGCAGGCTTGTTAAGTACCGTAAGTCCTCATGCTCAAGCCGCGTGGCTTGTGCTCACAAACAGATGACTCACGAAGGAAAAAATAACTCTCCAACAAGCTGTCTGTGGTATCTAGCCGCCATTACCAACAAACCGCATATGCACACAGACCTTGGCTATCGACTGAGATTTTTCGTCCTTGACCCCTTCGGGAGCAAGAGTATTAAGACAGGTTTCGCTATACCACCCCCCCCCCCCCCCCGTCCTGAATGAGAAAACAGGCTACATCAGTACATGTGCAAATAATTTTCTTTTACTTCCAAGTTCGAATTAAAATTCCGGAACCCTTGCATCAAGAACTTGCCATGTCTCAGCTTTTTATTGCGCTGTTAGAGGGCTTATAGGCTACACTGTAGGTTTTTCGTGAAGGTTTAGCACTAGTGGACATGGTTGTATCGAGTTCATGAGTTCAGTCTTGCTGCTGCTAACGATGTGAAATTGCACGCCTGTGGCTTGCTGCAATTTGTTTGTTGTGGTAAGTTTTGCACTCAGTTTGGTTCATAGTTTCTGCTTCGATGTCAGCAGGTATTAACACGCTCCCAACCACTTGTCTCTCACTCGTGTGTCATGAATTCTTCTTTAGTCTAAAGTATTTCATAAACATGAGCTTGAAAATAAACGAGTAGGTCGTCAAAATCCCCGTACGTAAAAGTGTATCATGAATGCGATTTTACGGTTATAGCGCTGGAGCTGAGCGAAACCCGCATTTATTGAGAAGCCGCCCTGAGCCCCATGTAAGTTTTAAAAGAATGGCCTTTAGCAGCGGTCTATGACCTTGAACCAGAAGCCGCGCCCAACGACAAGCCGCACAGCTTGAGCATGAGGACTTACGGTATAGTCATAAAATCAATATATGCCTTCAAATTTAAAATGAAATACAAAACTTTAAAGCTCTAACAAATTGCAGCGCAGGCTATAAGATCATCGTAGGTTAATTGCAAGCAATATATATTAACTAGTAGAGACATGTATCAGCTTTCTCGTGGATATTTAGTTAAAGGTTGACTTGCAACAAAATTCACATTACAGCTATTTGGCTTCAAAAGATTCACCATGTCTCACTCTGCTGTGTTGTAGGTGCAAAATATGTAGAAATGTGATTACAAGCTCTTAAAAGCTCAAAAACGAACAGGTAATCGTAGCCATCACGGAAACGCCGTAGATTGGAATCCCTTTCCAAAACGGCTCAAATGGGGCGTAGCTGAACATGATGGCTTCTGTTTACACTTTCATGCCACCTCATTCTTCGCAATATTTTCACAAATAAACTTCACGCATGCAATAAAACCATGTTTCTAATCATTGTAATGCTGTCACTTTCAGCACTGATATCTCAAAACCTACCGTAAAAATGAGTATAGTTTTTTAACCTTAGCTGGAAGGAGTGCATATCATCCTCTGATAAACATGACGGGCCTTTTGGTCACCTGTGATAGTCGAAAAAGGCTGCAGAAATTGTTTGCGCTATTCGGCAAGAAGTATGGGACGCATGATCAGATTACGACTAGATGATTAGGCCAGGCTGAAACGAAACTGTCAAGTAGCGAGCGTCTATATTTGATAAGGACTTGCCGGTAAAACCCCGGAGTGTTTGTCATAAACAAGTGCTACGAGAGATGTTTTATATTAAGCCTTTTATTGGCCTTTAATTTTATGTGATAACATCACGTGTCAAAACAATAACCACAATGTTTGAGTACGTCATCGAAATAAAGAGATTCCAAACTACGGTATTTTCATGATGGCTGCGATTAACTGTGTTTTTTAGTTTTTAAGAGCTTGTAATCACATTTCCACATATTTTGCACCTACAACATACCAGAGTAAGACATAGTGAACCTTTTGATACCAAATAACTGTAATGTGAATTTTGTTTCAAGTAAACCTTTAAGGTAAATTTAAGGTAAACCTAAATTTACGACAAGTCGGTGGTAAGTTAAAAAATTTCATGCATTCAAAAGGGTTGATGTCGAACTGCCCAAAAAAAAGTGCAAAATATAGATGACATTTGATTCGCCCGTGAAAGGGTTAAATTTATCTTCTCAACACTCTTAGTAGGTGTTTGAAAACTACAACACATCTCTTTATTTGAATATCACCGTTAATAAAGCTTATTTAAGGAAAGGATTGAAAAATAGAGTGCCATGGCATTTAAACAATGGTTTTACGGTAAATGCGTTGTCTCGGTGATGCCATCGGTCTATGATGCTCGTAGTCTATGAATAATCACCAAGAGGACAACTCCAACATGCTGCGATACAGTTTACTATTCCTTAGCTATCGCTGAAAGGTCTACCTGTTTTTGGTACGAAGTGTTCACAAGCACACAGATCATTGCAAAAACTACCAGTTTCTTTACATTAGTTATTCATTAAGTCATCTTCTGCACTTGAGGAACACTATTTACCAAAGACCTTGAGAGGATGACTAGCTTCTTCAGTAGACAATTATGCTTGGGGTCATTACAAATGTTTTAGCTTTTTGTGATAACCAATGTCACAGGATAAGTCGATATTGGGCACTACTCAGCCCTCTCAAGGTTTCACATTGCCATTTGGCGTCAAGAAATGATTTGCTTTGTTTTTAGCGACACAACATTTTTAAATTTTGATACTTTTCGAGCGAAGTTTTGAAGACATATACTTATTTCAAAGTTTACAAGATGAGTTAGTTGGCTGAGACCTTCATGTTTGCAAATGTTAGAATATTGATATTTAAAGAATGATTCAACCTTTGATTCTCTAGGACTCCTTTTCAGTAAAGGAGAACTGTGATAGCAACTTGTAATTTTTCATATGTGACGTGTGGTACAGAAGAGTGTGGTTTCAAGAAGTGTAATTAACTAATAACTCTAACTCACTAATCACAAGATTACACATAGCAGCAAAAATAACAATCGATGCTTAGTGTCAGATGCATAAAAACCAATAACGATATAAACAAATGTATCTCGTAATAACACAGTGTTAGTTAGGTAGGTCTGCAAATTGGCAGAACATTGAGTAAATGTGTCTTCCACAATGTCCCAGACTGACCAAGTATCAATAAATACAAGTAAATGTTCTAAAAAATAGCTCTTAACATCTCTGTTCTTTCCTTGATTTCTAAGTATGCATAGATGTGTCGTTTTGGCCATATCAGTGTGGTGTCTCTAATTTGTGTTCATTAAAGTTGAGCTCATCGGGAGTCCTCTCAGGGATTACCACCCGTGGGAGACTTTGACGGCAGAGGTCAGCAGTGGTAACCTCTAAGGGCTAGCAACCATAAGCCGACTGAGTGCAGAGCCAGTGAGGAACTTGTTATAGCCAAAATATCATAGCTTGAACGAGTTCCATTCTCCCCTCCGATGCTCTGACTTGTATATCTTTTGACCCAAATTTATTCTCATCAAGGGTAGTTGATGTTCAACTTCAAAACTGTTCAACAACAGGTTTTACATTTTTCACTGCCTTTTTGAGCCAGTCTGTAAAACCTCGGTCTTAAGTTGGCCATATTAATCTATCTCATTCACTTCATTAGGCTTTAACCATACTAGAGGTATTTGAGGGTTTGCAGTAACTAAGCCAGAGTTCTTTGACAGTGTGTAGATATGCGTATGTCAATGTAGTGTTAAATGCTCTACCAAGAGATCTTTATATAGTTTAATAGGTGTTTAGCAAACTTATTCCGTGTATGCTGAACATTTTTCACTATATTAATATCTCGAAAAGTGGCATGTAGGAGATAATTGTAAATTTATGGAAACATGGGAGATTAAACAAGGGGCTCATCATGTACCCCATCCATGATAGATAGTCTTCAATATTTTGTCATGCATACCCCTCTAGGGATTCCAAGAGTACGTACTGTTAATTCTACTGAGTCACACTCCGGATACCTGCCAGTAGGCTTATTTGCTTTCCTTTTGATCATTATCATAAGCTATGTCACCCCCTATTTATTACATCAATGCCCTTAATCGATTGCTATTCATTCCACTATGTCAGGGAAACAAAGCCTTACAAAAGAACCATTATTTTTTAGCATACCTTGGCCTCTTTGGTTCTGGTTTTAGTTATAAGCAATACTGACAATTAGCTGCCAAAAGCAGCTAGCGCCTTGATGGTGCTTGTTATCTTACATAGCGAGCGACCATTATTGACTGATTGTTAATGACAGGAAACAGTGATGTACAGTAGACATTCTACAACAAATAATACGTTCCAAGAATGTTTACATTATGTGGATTTAACATTATACGAGCATTCTATTTTTTTTACTTTCCGCTACATGGAAGGTCTAAGCTGCAAAGAAAAACAATTTATATGCCTAAAATAAATCAAAACAAAAATATATCGTTACTAGAATAAGACCAGTGTCTGTTCATCTGTCTGTCCAAAGCCAGGGTTATAGATTAAGATAAAACATCGCTTTCAACGAGACTCCAACTCGTGGCATTCAGTGATGGCAGACCAACACTCCAACACCACATTTTAATATTTTTGAGTATTTGTGCCGTTACTTATTTTCTGTGCTTTATTGTCACACCTGACGATCTCTCACGGCACACTAGACTACCAGAGTGCTAGGATATATAATAGAGATACCGATAACTTTCAAGGCTAACTATCTCTCACGGCACACTAGACTACCAGAGTGCTAGAATATATAATAGAAATACCGATAACTTTCAAGGCTAACTATCTCTCACGGCACACTAGACTACCAGAATGCTAGGATATACATTATAATAGAAATACCGATAACTTTCAAGGCTAACTATGAGATTCTTATTATTCAAATCAAATTGGAGAATTTGCACTGACTTGATGCTTTACATTATAAGGAACTTTTTATAATACGAAGCAAAAATATTCTTTGCATGAAGTTGAAGTTTATGTTAAAGGGTGTTTACATTATAGGAGCGTCTACTACTGTATAGCTTTGCATTGTGTTTCAAGAGGACAAAAAGTATGAGATTAAAACGTAAATGAGGATTACAAAATTAACTAGTTAAATATTACAAATTGATTTAATGAACAAAATAAATTGTAATTATATTTTTGTTGGATCCTATCAATCTTTGGTATTGCAGTAAAGCGCGGCATAGTGATTTACCATTGTCGTAAGGCCCGAGTACTCTATCGCTCAAATCACACATTTAGCTGTGCGACGACCGCAACGATCAGCTGTTTTGAGGTCATCACCAAAGATAATATGTGGGCACTATGAGCGATTAGCTATAGGTGACCACTAGTCAACAAACAAGTAGAAATTACGACATTACATTCGTGGTATTGCAGATCCTTTTGTTATCTTTCAATTATCTGATTATGCAATTCATAGCGAGCGTAGATCTTGGCCATGCTTGCAAATATATATTGGCATCGATCTTCGCAACTGCTGAAATTGGATCCAAACAACAAACAGCCAATCAAGATGCTAACAGTTGCGATCATCGATGTCAAAGTTCAACATGGCAAAAGTCCAGCGTATCGTCGCTAGCAACGATTACATTGGCCGGGCGCTCATCGCAAAATGATGTCATAGCAGCCTATCATTGCGGTCTATTGCACAGCTAATCGTTGATTTGAGCGATAGTGTGCACAGGCCGTGTACAGTGCAGTGTGTTTTAACAAACTATCCAGTTGTTAACATTCTACAATAGTCTTCCTGTATTCAGTATTGCTTAGACTGTAAAAACCCATTTTAATAAACCTTTCAATATACATTGCTAGTAGTTACGCTACAGATAACCAATCACCTTTTCACATGCTGACATTCGTTTGCTGAAAATGGAGCAAGTTATGGTGATCGAGTCTGAAGCTCGCTTATCTGGACAATGTTGTCCTCAAACAACCTCAAAAAATCGCTAGTATTTTTTTACCATTCTCCTTAATGCTTCCTGAGCATAAGTTTTCTATAAACTTGAATAGAAACCTGGTGATCGGCTTAACCATATGATATAGTTTTGGAGAGGAGCATTTTTAGCAGCAATCACAAAATAAGATTTTGATCAGCTACTTCTGGAGGATCCTGCATGCTCCATTGTTGCTGCTTATACCTTCAGGAAGTTAGGTTCAAACATAAATTCCTGAACATAACTTCCTGTTATGTTCGATTGTAACAGTTTTTTCGAACTGTTATAGTCGAAAACTATAACAGCGTATTTTGACTATCTTGGCTCAAATTATAGCAGCAGGTTTAGAGCAATAGCGGTGTTGGTAAAGGTAATCACACCAACTTAAATTTCAGGTTTAATAGTTGTTATCATACAGAATTCACATTGCTTAGAGCCTTACATGGTGGTTGCAAGAAATGTGTTCACAATTTGTATTAAGGGATAAACAGATTGACCAATGAGAATTGGCCACTATCGTACAAAGAATACGTCATTCTTGCTAGATTTTCCATTATCGCTATTAAGGTATCATCATATTTATTATCGCTATTAAGGTATCATCATATTTATTATCGCTATTAAGGTATCATTATATTTATTATCGCTATTAAGGTATCATCATATTTATTATCGCTATTAAGGTATCATCATATTTATTATCGCTATTAAGGTATCATCATATTTATTATCGCTATTAAGGTATCATCGTATTTATTATCGCTATTAAGGTATCATCGTATTTATTATCGCTATTAAGGTATCATCATATTTATTATCGCTATTAAGGTATCATCATATTTATTATCGCTATTAAGGTATCATCATATTTATTATCGCTATTAAGGTATCATCATATTTATTATCGCTATTAAGGTATCATCATATTTATTATCGCTATTAAGGTATCATCATATTTATTATCGCTATTAAGGTATCATCATATTTATTATCGCTATTAAGGTATCATCATATTTATTATCGCTATTAAGGTATCATCATATTTATTATCGCTATTAAGGTATCATCATATTTATTATCGCTATTAAGGTATCATCATATTTATTATCGCTATTAAGGTATCATCATATTTATTATCGCTATTAAGGTATCATCATATTTATTGTCTATTATAGATCAACAATTTGTGACTGCAATAGCCTTCACATTCTTTATTTTGCACAAGCAGCAGCCAAGTTAAAAATAGTTCAAGTTCATCACATGATCCAAGCAGTAGGAAAAACTGTCTGAAGAATTATCTGATAGCTTTTAAAAACAGTTCTAATTTACGCTAATGGCTTTCAAATATCTGTTACAAACATAGCCTCTTTTTCCGTATATAAGTAACTGAGAGCGTGACGACTTGTGTATTTGTCATTTGAAAGCGAATCTTAGATGAAATTACTTCCTGTCAGAATTGAATACAAAGTAAGTCATATGAATACACTGATTACAATTCAGTCGCAGCTGCGTCAGTTTTATTTTCTTCAATGTAGATTGTCCAATTGCGGAAACAAATGGCTTCCATGCAGCTCTATGCCCTCAACCCTCTTACGACTATGCGCATATGACGGCAATGCGCTGTAAATACCAAGTTATTTAGTAGCAAAATTGGACCTTCATCATTGCTAAATGAAAGTTTCTGTAACTGACCTCTAAATCGGTGTAGAGCCCAGCCCTATATAAATGTGTGTTAGAAAGCCGAGAAATTTTTCCTCAAGCTGATATATTTCACTTGTGGCTAACATACGAATATCTTATAATCTGAGTTGTAATTTGTTGTAGCTATAAACTTCGTTTCAGTATTCCTAATTTTTAATATTATGGTTTTATTTATATTCAACAAGGCTGCATAAAAGAGCTCATTGTGCCGATTCAAATGTTTGCTACGGTAGAGCAGCAAAAGCTTGCTTTTTATGTACAATTGAAGATGAGTTATGACCCTGGCTTATATATATAGTACTTTATTGGCAATAATTTCATTTCAAAAATAGAAACGTTCTTCAAATTAGGCTATACAACAATAGTAGAACAAAAAAAAGGCAAAAGTTAGTCATTAAAATCGAATAAATAGTTTGACAAATAGTGTTTAAAATGCCTTTCTCTGCTAGGAGAACGGATATTAGGTGGAAAATTATTAAAGCAGCTGGCAATGATATTGTCAAAATAATTGTTAGTGATTGTATGCAATTTGTTCCTATCACGTAAGCTGAAATGAGTTGAGAACCTGTAACTATCATGTAAAGAACGAGGACACAAACCATGAAAAATTTTGAAACCTTCAAGTAGATAGCTACCTTTAGACTATCAGATAGAATGCTGCAAATCTGTAATTTATAAATTAAATAATCATTTATTAAATGTTAATATATATTAAAAAACAAGTAACATAAACAAAGATTGTTTATAATACATGAAGAAACTGAAATAAAACATTTGAATATTTATTCTATTTCGTTAGCTTCTTGAATTCCACTACCAGTTCCGTTCCAGCTGTTGCCTTCACTCATTTCAGCTTCTGGTTTTCCATTTCTTCTGTGAAATCTACCTCACTGTTGAACCGGTCTCTATCAGCACCTAGACGAGTTTTTGTAGCTGAGCAAGAATTTGTGTGTGACACCATTGTGAATACATCCCGTGGAATGGAAGAGAAGCTTTTATAAACATGCATAGCATGCACATGATGAATGCTAAGGACAAGTATTAGTGTGACATTTTTAGTATGGTATATATTCAGGCTGGTAATTAGTTGCTATAACACTAATTTATAAATAAAAGGATTTTATGAAGATCTATCGAAAGTGACTCCCTCAGACTTCATCGGGATTGGTTTGGTAGGCGCAAACGCTTCACCCAATACTGCCGGTTTTGGTCAGGAATGTATGGTTATAGTTGCAACTCTTGTTTTGAAACGTACTGCCTCTGGCTATGTTACTAGCTGTGGCACAGAAATCAGTATAGGCATTATTTCAGATCTGTGACATCATTCGCTAAAGATAAGCCACCAGTGCTACTGGTACAAATTCATTTCTTTCCATGTTTGTTGCTGAAGGGATGAGTGGAATGTCAGGCAGTCACTGAGGGAGTCATCAAGTGCTTTAATATAATAGCTCAGCATGGCTAGTCAACTGCGCTGCTTTTGTTATAGCCGTCGAATGTTAGACCCGCCTGTGATGGTTTGTGACAAGTGCATGTTAGTTCACATGGTATTAGTTATATTGATTGCTAGGCAGATTTTTTTCTATTTTAGCTTACAAAGTAATTCTATAGCCAGCCATTTGATCTGTGTACAAATCATAGACCTATTAACTATACTAGACTGGGCAATCCAATGCATCACGGCTCAGCATTGTGTCCTACTTAAATAGCCACATTCTTCAAGATGTAACGTCAACGCTTTGTTCACTCGCAGCTGGTCAGGCAAGCGAGTCATCATTGTTTACATTAAAAGAATGGCAGAGACAGCTTTGTTGCTACATGTAATTTGACATAACTACTAAAGTACACAAGATATTGGTTTAAAATTTTAGATGCAAAGCTTATACACTATGCATTTCCTGCCCTGAAAATTTGTAAACATAAAGTTGAATATTTCATATGTAAAGTGCGAGTAAAAATGTATATTGATCTATTCAAAAAGTATTGCAAAATTATCAATGTTGCCCTATGCTATGGGCTAACATGTCAGATAACTAGGTGTACAAACTGATTTCAAATGCATACACACTAGTAAATGGTACACTGATCGCAGTCTGCCATGAATATAAATGTTGGCTCTTAGGTGTCATGCAAACAGCATCAGAAAATATGTTTATGTTCACTTTGTTGCTTTGTTCACTTTGCCTAGTCCAGGCCATAGTTTTAAGTAGGAAGCCATTGAGAGTGGAGCAACTACCAGCACTGGAAATGATTCGACGGTAAATTTTACTCCAATTGTTGTCAAGTGTGGTTGTGAGAGGTACCTAGATATGAAGAGCAAGAGATCTTGCGGATTTTTCTGAGATATGCATACAAATAATAGTTTTTTCAAAATTTTTTCTTAGAGTTCATTGCTGGCGCTAATATTTGAAAAGTTGCTTCGCACAAAGAGGTGTCAACCCCGGAGTAGACGAAGTGCTGCCCATTTCATGAAGTTTTTCATCACCATGGCAGGTGGACATAGGCTAGTAAATGAGTATGGTGATGGCTGTGCTATATTTAGAAGTGTAGCTAAACCTAACGAAAAGATTTTTACTTTATGATGGTTGCATAAGAATGCAATTATTTACTGATTATTTTGCAGGACAAGAATAAAAATTTTTGCGCGGCGTTATTTAAAACTATCACATCCAGATATGTCAGAATTAGGATTTACCATGAGGCTACAAAGGTAGCAGCTAACAAAAGTAATCTTAGATCAAAGCTCAGCCGACTGGTCATCCTTAGTCATGTGTAGCCTGTCACAATATGTCTAGAAAATTGCACCATCTGTAATTTGTTTTCTACGATTTTTCTGATACTGTTTGCATAACACCCAATACCCAACATTTATATTCATGGCAGACTGCAATCAGTGTACCATTTACCAGTGTGTATGCATTTGAAATCAGTTTGTACACCTAACTACCTGACATGCCAGCCCACAGCATAGGGCCACATTGATAATTTTGCAATACTTTTTGAATAGATCAATATACATTTTCACTCGTACTTTACATATGAAATATTCAACTTTATGTTTACAAATTTAATTTTCAGGGCAGGAAATGCATAGTGTATAAGCTTTGCATCTAAAATTTTAAACCAACATCTTGTGTACTTTAGTAGTTATGTCAAATTACATGTAGCAACAAAGCTGTCTCTGCCATTCTTTTGATGTAAACTAGAGTTGCCCCGATTTTGGTATCGGAATCGGTATTGGTGCCGATATGGGTGTCGAGTATCTGAATCGGTATCGGCCGATCTTTTCTTAAAAAATCTGAACCTTCCGATACTTTTTACAGATCAACCATTTAGCAGAAAACTGTATTTTAGCTTGCTATACTAATAAAAATTCATCAGCTGTAAGCTTCTTACTTTTACTTAATGAATTTCAGGCCTGCCACACAATTTATTTCATGTCTATAGCCTGATCAACACAGCGAAGGAAGCTTTTTAGCCAGAACGTAAACAAAAAGTGTGGTATTTCCCAATTACAGCGATAGGGTTTATTGCAGGCAATCACGAACAATATAACAAAAATGGGAGACAAGAACGCAGTGTAATATTTCTATTTACTAGCATTACGAAAGTAATTTAAACAGTCGACGCATAAAGTTATCTATCACTCTCTTGTTCCTGACGATACAATGGATCGTTTGTATTGTACAAAAAACGGTAACCCCAGTGGCGTATCGGTATGTAGCCTGTCCTCCAACATCTGTTGCAAGGGAATCCCCCTTCAGTACGCTCGGCTACATTGATAATGATGGATGAAAGAGACGTCTTACTGAGATAATTGAATAATTAACGGTAATTAAAAGAAACATTGATTTGCTCTAAACTTGTACAGGCACAGCAGTTCATCCAACAATAGAAGAGGGACTTCGTTATCACAGATAGAACTGTACCTCTAACAGTAATTACCTTTATTTACAAATTACAAGAAATATGGACTGTTTTGTTACTACATGCACGGTATGTCAGTATGTGAATATGTATATATATTTTTTCCATATATGCAAACAAATAAATACAATAATATTCATGTTTTCTTTGCATTATGTTTGTATTTGCATAATAAAATGAACAACTATCTATGCAACACAAAAGATCTGAATCGGTATCTGAATCGGATTATTTTTCAATTAGGATCGGTATATCGGATCGGTATCTGAATCGGCTGGTGAATTTAGAATCGGGGCATCTCTAATGTAAACAATGATGACTCGCTTGCCTGACCAGCTGCGAGTGAACAAAGCGTTGACGTTACGTCGTGAAGAATGTGGCTATTTATGTAGGACAATGTGGCTTGGCATTGCCCAGTCTAGTATAGTTAATAGGTCTATGGTACAAATATTGAAGTGCTCTGAAGAATCCTTTAGTGATGCGCTTGCCCTGTATTTTACACCAAATTATCCATTTGTTGTGCCTTATCCGAATATTTATGTATAGTTATTATCATTCGCTGGCTAGCTACCCTTCTCAAACTGTACTTTTAGCTAACAAGTTAGGCAGTTAACTTTCTCAAAAGGAAAGGTAGGTTAATTGCTTTCAAATAGGGTATAAAGTATTTACAGTTTTCAAGGCAACAGTTCAGGCAGATTCCATAGCTGAGACTCCCACTTATGATCACCAAAAATATGACATGAGTTGTCTGCTCTTATCCTAATGATTAGTAGATGAAATGAGAAAACAATCTTTATTTTAAAATTGTCCCTCATGATACATTTGTGTTATATTCATCTCAATCTGTCTAAAGATTTTCTCATTCGTGTAGCCAATAAGTGTATAGTTCACTTGCCTAAGAAGTTACTCTCTGAGGTGAATGGTTAGGGGGTTATTTGTATGTCTGTTGTATCATCACTGAATGCATCTTTATGGAAATTGTGATTTTGAGAAAAAAAATGTAGCTATGAAAGTGAGTCTGCACTTGGGTGTAAACAATCAGTAGAAACAGCAACAACCTTCGTGTCGTGTTGGTAGTAGTGCAACACTCAACCTTTGCATGAGTGGTGGTCTTACCATCTAGGCGCTTGAAATAAAAATGCAGCTTCAATTAGGGGTCCCATTTCCAAAGTGTTGATGGCTTGAGTAAAGTCAGTTGAAGTTTGTTCTCTTTTCAATGCTGGTATTTCTAGTACACTTACGTATGTACTTCTAATATTTATTACAAACAACTAGGTTGATAGAATTGTGGACACCATTTGTGTGATGTTTAAAATTAGTATGTTCAAAAACATAAATGTCCATCTCTGACTATTTTGATTACTCATGACATTTTAAACCATGAGTCATAGTATTCCAATGGATGAGTAATTGGCTAACGGAAGTAACTATAAATTTTGTGCGGAGCTATGTAACGTCGATGTTTAGGACCACGGCAACTACAGATGAAAAGCTGCACTGAATATCAACATCTCGGTTATTGGCCTATTGTTATTGGTGGTTATTGTTTACTTGTAAGCAATAAATTAAATGACCTCATACTAAATGTGAAGGTAAACTAAACTGTTCGTGTCCAGCACAGAACATCTATGATAATCACAAAAATGCAATGGTACACACACATGATTGTAAAGATACCGTTAGAATTATAAATTGCACGCTTTTGTGTAGCTCAAAGTGTTTGGCCATTGTTATTTAACAGTGATGCTACACAGAGTTATTCTCTCCTGTTCTTCGCCAAAGTTACTCAACAGCGATCACGACAGAAAGTATCGGTATTTTTCTATCATTTGTGAATGTTTTTGGTGTTTGAGGTGATCTGATTGCCAGGGTTTTTCAATTTTAAAATCATCGAAATTGATCGTGATTCAAAGACTCAGAAGAAAAATGAGTGCGAAATGATGTCACTAGTTGCTATCGTAGCGATAGTTGATATCAGTTATTGCGTTTAAGTTTAAGCCTTATGCGTCTCTATTCTGCTGGTATCTTTGCAATTATAGGCGTCACAATCGTACTTTTTTGTGATCTGGGCAGATTAGTCATGAGCAAGTTTTAGCAATTTTAATCTTGAAACATCCTGGCAAACAGATTACCTCAAACATCAAAGTCAATCATAAATGCTAGAAAAATGCCGATACTTTCCAAAAAAATTTAATAAAAATTTTGTAGACATTCCTGTTCAACTCAAGAATTGAAAGTAAGTAGTAGTATGCAAATCGTAGACTCAAGACAGACCTACTGGTCATGCCAGACATCAATGATACATTTACATGCAACATGGGGGGTTTCAGGTGGGTATCTGTTAGCTTTTTACATCTAAATTTGCTTATAATGAGCTGAGTTTATAGATTATTCACAGTAGATGCAAGGTACATGAGTTTGAGGCAAGTCCAGACACGCTCACAGCGGTTATTCTCTCAAGCGTGTCTGTTAGTTTGCCAAATTCGCGCCAAAACATCAATTATCCAGTCAAAACATGGCTCCGATAATTCAGCGCAACTAGTTGGAACTAGTTTGTTCATCGCATGGATAATTCCATGATGACATGGATAATTCCATGTTGGCTTGGATAATTCCATGATGATGGCGCATGGATTGTTCCATAACGATCGAGCAATGAATACTTCATACGAAGGGTCGAGGCATCTTGGCTTTCTCATAGCCTTTTACCTGCAGTATAATAGTCTAGCGTGTCTTTGTCTATGCCCTTGAGATTTGAGTTGGTATAGATTTATCAAGGTATCCGTCGAAAAAATGGAGACGCTTAAGGATGCATTACCAGAGCCTTTTTCCAAAGGAATTTCGACACTTCTAAAGCTACAAACTCATGGCAAAGAACACTTTGACGAGCACTACCAGCTCCTTGTCGAACAATCTATCAATGGCTCGTTTGGGAAGATTTATCACGTATCAAGCATTGCGAATGGTAAAGAATATGCCATCAAAAAGGTCACGGTGCGATCATGCAGTTACAGCCACCATGAGTTCATACAGACACTCCAAGAAAGCTCTTTGTCGCGTTCAATCGGTGATGATCCTAATCTCGTGAAATCTCATCCTGATCTACATTGGCTAGTACTGCCAGAGTCAGTCGATGCAGATGACGTGTTGGAAGTGCTGAGTCAGGGCGTCGATTTGCCACTGCCTTTCCTGGAAAGGTTCATAGGTAAGATGTTACGTTACACATTTGCATGATACTCTCGTTTGCTTAGGTTGTCTACATTTAATAACTGCAATCCTCATTTTGCATGCTTAAAAATTGGCTCTTACTCGCATCATTTTGTGTGTAGAAATAATGATGGCATAATGATGTTTCGAAGAAGCCTTTGTTTTATGTTTCCTAAACTAGTCCTCCAAAAAAGCTGTTGGTAAAAGGACTTCAACTGTTTCAAGCAATATCTAATTTGTAATAAAAACTACAATTTGTAGATTTTTGTATGATTATTTATCTTAGTTTTCTCAAATATGAAATTTAGTTCAAATAAATTTTGCTGCTAAACGTAAACATAAGTAACCGCACTAATTATAAGTGACATCATAATCAATCGCCGACGATCAACGGTAGTATTTTACATTCTAAACTATAGGCTGTGCGTTGACGCGAGACAATTAACTAGAGATTATGAAATTTGACTACAAACAAACTTCTTTGACGGTGTAGTGAATCCATCAGTAATTATTTTCAAATAGGTTAGCAAATTTCCAAAAGTGTTTGAGGGTGTATTTAATGCGATGTACTGCAACTAGTCTCTATATTTAGTACAGTTTACTAGTACAACAGTTTATATATTTGTTACAGTACAGTTGCAATACAGTTTGTATATTTAGCACCGTCTACTAATGCTACAGTTTGTATATTTTGCACAGTGTACTAGTGCTTATATTTAGTGTGGTGTACTAGTACTAGTGCTTATATTTAGTGCAGTGTACTAGTACTAGTGCTTATATTTAGTGCAGTGTACTCGTACTAGTGCTTATATTTAGTGTGGTGTACTAGTACTAGTGCTTATATTTAGTGCAGTGTACTAGTACTAGTGCTTATATTTAGTGCAGTGAACTAGTACTATTGCTTATATTTAGTGCAGTGAACTAGTACTAGTGCTTATATTTAGTGCAGTGTACTAGTACTAGCGCTTATATTTAGTGCAGTGTACTAGTACTTGTTATGATGTGCACTTGTTTTATGTGTATCTGTTTTATGTGTACTTGTTTTATGTGTATCTGTTTTATGTGCACCTGTTTGACTGCACTTGTTTGAGTGCAGGACAATTGTATATTTGTCATATTGCATAATGTCCATATCTTCGGTTCAGCTTCAGCTGCCAATAAAGCAAGTCACAATTTCTAAGCCTAAAGTAAACCAGTGTTTCAAATGCTCAACATATAACAATTTGGCGACGAGGATTAAAGGAACTTTGTAATGGCTTCTGCTTCTGACAGTACTGTTAAGCCGTTTTTTGTGTCTACTGAGCCCTTGACTGTTGGTTCGAGGTGGAAGAAATGGAGGAGATCTCTGCAGTATCACATTGAGGCGCGTGGTGTAACAAATGCCGAGCGAAAGCGTGCCATTCTGTTGGACTGTGCTGGGGAGGAAGTACAGGATATATACGATACTCTTCAGGTAGGAACAGACGGTGATGCATATACTAAGGCTATGGCAGCTCTTGACTTATATTTCACACCGAAGACAAACATACCGTATGAACGGTCTGTATTCAGACGGGCTGGATTTAACTCTGGTGAAACTGTTGCTTCATATGTCACTAGGCTGAAACAATTAGCTGTTACCTGTGAGTTTCAAGAAAGAGACACGATGATTAGGGACCAGGTAATTGAGAAATGCCCTTCGCTAACACTTCGGAGAAAGTTGTTGGAGAGAGGATCAACACTAGACTTGGACACTGTATTAGCTTTAGCAAGCACGGAAGAGTCTGTAGTTAAACAGGCAGATGAAATACAGGCACAAAGAAATAGTGCTATTTCCAGTAGTGGTGGTAACAATACTGTGAATAGAATTTTTAGTAAATCTGGTAAAAACCATAAAAAGCGTGTTCAATCTCGACAACAATTTTCTGGTTCGGCTAGTAGTGATGGTAACAGAATATGCTACAGATGCAAGTCTCCAAAGCATCTGGCATCATCGAAAGACTGTCCAGCGAGAGACCGAATTTGCAAGGTGTGCAAAAAGAAAGGACATTACGCCGGCTCTAAATTTTGTGAGCAAGAGAAGAAAAAGATTGTAAATAGCGTTTCTGAGGAATCATCTACACAACGAGAAGACAATTATTATACAGACACTTTGTTTGCTGTTACTGACACTAATATCAACACAACTGGTGAGGTGTTTCCACATAATTCTTCTGCGTCTGGTAAGGTTTCAGTCAAATTAAATGATGTGGCTGTGCAAGCACTTGTAGACTCAGGTGCTTCTTGTAACCTGATGGACAAATGCACAGCAAAGTCAGTAAATGCTAAGATAGTTCAGACAAACAAGAAACTGTACGCTTATGGTAGTAGTTCTAAGCATCTTGATTTACTTGGTCAGGCTAACATTGATGTTTTTGTTCCTGCTAATGGCAATTTTACTACTGCTGTATTTTACATTTTCAATGGTAATGCTGCCACACTAATAAGCAAATGCTCAGCTGAATGTTTGGGCTTGTTGAGAGTTGGTCCTTTGGCTGGTGGGGTGAACAGTTGCAGTTCAGGCAGCTCTACTGGCCTGGGTGTGGAGCCATGGATTAGCAAGTACCCTCAATGTTTTGCGGGTGTTGGTTGTCTAAGGGATTTTAAGGTTTCATTGCACATAGACACAACGGTGAAACCTGTTGCACAACCTGTAAGGCGCATGCCATTTGGACATAGAGATTTAGCCCGAGTTAAGATAGATGAGCTTTTAGCTTCTGATATTATTGAGAGGGTAGAAGGTCCTACTCCCTGGGTTAGTCCTATTGTCACAGTGCCAAAAGACAACAATGACATTCGTTTGTGTGTGGACATGAGGCAAGCCAACAAGGCAATTGTGAGGGAGAGGCATCCTATTCCAACCATACAAGAGTTACTGTTTAATCTGAATGGGGCTAAAGTGTTCAGTAAGGCTGATTTGAAATTGGGTTTTCATCAGTTTGAACTAGATGACCAGTCTAAAAGTATCACCACATTTGTCACTCCTTTTGGTTTGTTCCGGTATAAAAGACTAATGTTTGGAATTGCCTCAGCCCCGGAAATATATCAGTATCAAATACAAAAGGCTATATCTGGCTTGGCAGGCTGCCAGAACTATGCTGATGATATTATAATATATGGCTCGAGTAAAGAAGAACATGATGAGCGGTTACACAAATTCTTGCAGAGAGTAAAGCAACTTGGGTTGACATTAAATGCTAGCAAATGTCAGTTTGGCTTAGACGAAGTTTCCTATGTAGGTTACAATATTTCAAGCAAAGGTGTGAAAATTTGCCCAAAGAAATTGAAATCTATTGCAGATGCTAGAGTGCCTAAAGATGTATCTGAGCTAAGAAGCTTTCTAGGGCTAGCCAATTTTGTGGGGAAATTTGTGCCACAGCTATCTACACATGCCGAACCTTTGCTGCGGTTGACCATGAAAAACACAGCTTTTATTTGGGAGAAAGAGCAAAATGCTGCCTTTTGCAAAATTAAAGCACTTATGGCTGACAGTAAAACGCTTGCTTTCTTTGATGCTAATGCTAAGACCAGCATAACTGCTGATGCGAGTCCTTATGGCCTGGGGGCAGTTCTCAGTCAAAATGTAAATGGAACGGAAAGGGTAATTGCTTATGGTCACAGAAGTCTCACAAAAACAGAGAGACGCTATTCACAAACAGAGCGCGAAGCCCTGGCGCTGGTTTGGGCTTGTGAACATTTTGCATTGTATTTACTTGGCATCAAATTTTGTCTCATAACAGATCATAAGCCTTTGCAATTTATTTTTAACAGATCTACATCTCAGCCTACTCCGCGCATAGAGAGATGGGTTCTTAGGTTGCAAGCGTTCAATTATGAAGTGGTGTATAAGCCAGGTAGTCAGAACATAGCTGACCCCCTTTCTAGACTGTCTGTAGGTATAGACAATGAGCGCTCCGTTGCTAACGTTGCTGACTCATACATAATGATGATGGCTAATGAATCAGTTCCAGTGGCATTGACTTTCTCTCAAATTAAAGCCAAAGCTATTGAGTGTCCTGAAATGAAATTAGTAAGGCAGGCTTTGTTAGATGGTCGCTGGGACAAATGCTTACCTATATACAAAGCAGTGTCACCAGAGCTGAGTCAGTGTGATGGAGTCATTTTGCGTGGTAATAGGCTTGTGATTCCAACAACAATGAGAACTTCGGTAGTTAGCTTAGGTCATGAAGGTCACCTAGGCTTGACTAAAACAAAGCAGCGCTTGCGGTCCAAAGTTTGGTGGCCATCTATGGATAAAGATGTGGAAAAGATTTGTAATCAATGTTTTGAATGCTTGTTGGTGTCCACGCCGAATAAACCTGTGCCAATTTCTTGTACTAAATTGCCTGACCAACCGTGGCAACACACTGCATGCGATCTTCTAGGACCATTACCTAACGGTGAAAGTATATTTGTTATTGTCGACTATTACAGCAGGTATTTTGAGATCTGCTTCTTGAGGTCTACCACTGCAGCCAAGATTATAGAGGCGTGTGAGGACATATTTAGCAGGTGGGGTCTTCCTTTATCTGTGAGAACTGATAATGGCCCACAGTTTGGTAGCGAGTTTCAAACATATTTGAAACAAAATGGGGTGTTCTGGGTTTCAACTACTCCAATCTGGCCTGCTGCTAATGGGGAGGTAGAAAGGCAAAACCGTTCTCTTTTGAAGTCTCTCAAAATTGCTCAAAATTCTGGCCGTAATTTCAAGAGTGAGCTTAGAAAATTTCTTATGGCTTACAGATCTACGCCTCACTCTGTTACTGGTGTGTCACCAGCAGAGCTAATGACGGGTAGGCAAATGCGTACTAAACTTCCATGCTTAGAGCGTTGTGAACCTAATCTAGATGGTGAAGTTCGGGATCGGCAGGTTTTGGCTAAAATGAAATCTAGAGAGTACATAGATGCTAAACACCGTGCTCAGAATAATGACATTGCTGTCGGTGATACTGTCTTGGTAAGAGCTGAGAAAACAAACAAGCTCAGTCCAACTTTCAGTCCTGAAAGGTATCAAATTGTGTCTAGACAAGGGTCAGAGGTTGTTGTGAACAGTGAGAAAAATGGAAGACAGTTCCGTAGAAATGTAACTGAGGTTACAAAATTCCCTAAATCACAAGCAGAATCTGAAATGACCCAATACCAAGAGTGTGAGAATGATGAGGGAAATGTAACTGATGCTAATTTGAAGGCAGGGAGACCCATAAGGGAGAGAAAGCCTCCTTTGAGGTTTGGTTGTCCTGTTGCCCACTAAATGGTCCTTAGCCAGTAGCTCAGTAATTTGAACTCTCTGAAATAAGTATTGTCTTGCTTAGTGGTGGAGCATGGGATTCTTTGTTTATGTGCTAGTATTTCTTTGGTCCTTTGGATGGCTAACCCCTTGTCGGCCAGTGGTAGCTTTGCACTTAGGCTGGGCGTGCTGTCTGTGCTGCGGCTGAGTCCTGTCTCTGGAGGTCACTTGCTCTCAACCTCAAATTTTGTGAGAAAATTGTGTGGAGGCATTACCATAGGCTGGTTAGCTTATGCTATTATTATATGCTTGTAACTGCTTTATTAACATGCTGCTTTTGTTTCAATTCTCTTATTATTTTATTTTAATGTTTGTATTTTAGCTGTTAGTATGAGTGTGAGAAAAGGAAAATTTATATGCTAATAGAAATTTTACTTGTATCTCGATTCTTTTATCTAAGAAGGGAAGGATTGTTATGATGTGCACTTGTTTTATGTGTATCTGTTTTATGTGTACTTGTTTTATGTGTATCTGTTTTATGTGCACCTGTTTGACTGCACTTGTTTGAGTGCAGGACAATTGTATATTTGTCATATTGCATAATGTCCATATCTTCGGTTCAGCTTCAGCTGCCAATAAAGCAAGTCACAATTTCTAAGCCTAAAGTAAACCAGTGTTTCAAATGCTCAACATATAACAGTACTAGTGCTTATATTTAGTGCAGTGTACTCGTACTAGTGCTTATATTTAGTGCAGTGTACTAGTACTAGTGCTTATATTTAGTGCAGTGTACTCGTACTAGTGCTTATATTTAGTACAGTGTACTAATACTAGTGCTTATATTTAGTGCAGTGTACTAGTACTAGTGCTTATATTTAGTGCAGTGTACTAGTACTAGTGCTTATATTTAGTACAGTGTACTAGTACTAGTGCTTATATTTAGTGCAGTGTACTAGTACTAGTGCTTATATTTAGTGCAGTGTACTAGTACTAGTGCTTATATTTAGTGCAGTGTACTAGTACTAGTGCTTATATTTAGTACAGTGTACTAGTACTAGTGCTTATATTTAGTGCAGTGTACTAGTACTAGTGCTTATATTTAGTACAGTGAACTAGTACTAGTGCTTATATTTAGTGCAGTGTACTAGTACTAGTGCTTATATTTAGTGCAGTGTACTAGTACTAGTGCTTATATTTAGTGCAGTGTACTAGTACTAGTGCTTATATTTAGTACAGTGTACTAGTACTAGTGCTTATATTTAGTGCAGTGTACTAGTACTAGTGCTTATATTTAGTGCAGTGTACTAGTAGTAGTGCTTATATTTAGTGCAGTGTACTCGTACTAGTGCTTATATTTAGTGGAGTGTACTAGTACTAGTGCTTATATTTAGTACAGTGTACTAGTACTATAGCATGTTACTGACTCATTGTAATTACTAGGTGAGATTACTTGGTATTAGCTGAACTACCGTACACCCCAGGTTATGACTTCAATGTTTTCCAGTGTACCTTTCGATATGGAACACGATGTTTTCACATTTCTCCATATGACTTTTTTACTCCATACTACACCAACGTGTCTCTCTAGATGCTCGCTCTTTCTCATTTCAGCATTATTCGTTAAGTTGTAGCAAAAACGAAACCAGAAACAGATAATAAAGATTGGGACGACGACAAAATTAAAGTTTAGTCCAGTAAAATACATACTACAACTTTGCTTCAAGTGTCTGTTTAGTAAGCTAAATTAATTGATGTTAAATTCAAAGTTTATGTTATACATCTGTCTTGAAGGTGAGAGCTCCATGTGGTATGTACTTTACATAGTAGGCCTACATTGTAATGTTATATTTTATTGCAAATAATAACTACTAAATAGGCTAAAGTTACGGTAGGTAACTATAGTTACTAAGGTTAATATACTATCTTGTTATTAATTTTTAATATGTCAAATAAGTATATAAAATTGCGATGTTTTTACATGGGGGTGTTTGCATTAAATTATTACTATTGGTTTCTATACTTCTCCTATATTTGACATCTTTGCCTTGTATGATGCTAGCACTGGAACGAATTTATGTTGTATGGCGGGTGTGCGCTGTATACATCTAAACCAATTGTTCCACGAATTGATCATTTGCTATATGAGATGATTGCCTGAAAATTTGTAAACAGACACACGATAATTATCTCATAAAATGGAAAGTAATGGCCCTCATTTCCTTGAATGAAATGCTCTGGTTTGTCAAGTTTTTGATTATGTGAACTTTTGTACTCTCAATAGTTTCGGCTTCGCTTGTAGCTTCACCTTGACAAACAATAAAATACAAACTTCATGAACAATGACAGTATCTTAAGCGTATTGATCGATCTCACAATCACTCAGCTTGCTAGTAGTTGCTTTACTAGTAACTTTCATAGACACCGAACTAGGAGCCTTATGTTTATGTATCTATCGATATTAGTAACCTGCCAGTACCCGCGTCATGAGAGATCAACATGTGTAATAAATATCAGTACAATTATTCCGAAATGCAACAAGGTGGTAAAGTAGTGAGGATGCTAGCACTCCTGGCTGCTAAACCGGATTTTGGAATTAAAATCCATTAACATAGTAGTACATGGTAACCTTACATTTTATTGCAGATGACAACCACTAAATACATTAAAGCCATTGTAAGTAACTATAGTTACTTACGTTAACATGTTATTTTGTTACTAATTTTGAATACGTATTCGTACGTATATAAAATTTTGATGATTTTTACCAGGGGGTGTTTGCTTTAGATATTTATTATGGGTTTCTATACCCATTTATACGAAATTTTCGCTGTACAATGCCAACTCTAGGATGTATTAAAATCGTATTTCAAGGGTCCACTGTATGCAATATTAGCTCTGCCATTACAGTTTTTTCATTGATATTCATGAGCACCTTGAGGGACATGTCGTAGATTTTAAAAAGGTTGATCGTCCAAAGTGTCTAGGCCGTAGAAATAACTCATAAGTAATATTGCAGTTATAGATTTTAGCAAGGTTGATTAAATTTTGGTCACAAACAATGGCTAAATGACTTGAATTTTCTCAACATTTCAAGCCAAAATTCCGTATGTTTGTAGGTACACCACCTAAAGCCATAATTCTGTATTTTTGTAGGTACAGAAATCTATATGGTCTTTGACTGGTATGATGATGATTTGCAGTCTGTCATGGATGCTAGCGGATCAGAGACCAAAGCTCTCATTAAAATTACGAAAACCGATAGCATGCAAATCTTACTTCATATCCTGTTGGGCCTTTGTTTTCTTCACAAAAATGGCATCATCCACAATGACATCAAGCCAAATAACATTCTCATTGATAGAGCTCGAAGCAATCAGTTGCAGCTGCGAGCAGTCATAGCTGACATGGGGATGATGAGATATGTTGTCGATAGTCTGGCAACCTCTTTTAGGAGATTAAGGAGACATGATTACGACGCTCCGGATGCTTTTTTTACTCCATATGTTGACATTTGGTCATTTGGGCTTGTAGGGATTCAAATAATGCATTTTGCCAAAACAATGACACCTCTGCGTCGTTCCGTGTTTCACAAAATTTATGAGTTTGCGGAAGTAGAAGACTATGCATCCATCAGGGCTCTCCTTAAAGAACGGTTGCATGGAGAAGATCCATTCTTTCTAGAGTGTCTCGTGCAATGTCTTCAGAAATTGCCACAATTTCGACCAAATGCACGCGTGTTATACGAAGTACTTGTCCAACAACAAGAATACATAATTGCTTGTCATGCAGCGCATTGCTTACATAAGCTGTTAGGTCCGAGTATGCACATTCACTGTGTTGCAGAGATGATCTTTCCTCACTACTACAAAAATGTCTTTCTCGTAGCCGTTCAAACATCAGGGAAGTTTTCTGATAAGTTGTGTTTGCACCTGCAAGAACTTTATGACACAGCTTTGTTTCCTCTTCCTGCTGCACTCAATCGTTGTCCAGTTCATTTGCAATTATTTGCTGAAGTATTATGCCACTTTTTATCACCTACAGCCACAGGAGGCTAAAAGGATAGGAGTACTGGCTTTAAAAAATCCAATAATCAGCAATATTATTTTTGTTTTGTTTTTATATATATTATATGTATATAGTTTTATTTATTTATGTAATATATTGTATATATAATAATATTCACATTTTTGTTTTTATAGATCCTATTTGGTGATATATTTTTATCTTATATAGGATATATATTGTATATCCTATATAAATATACTTCCCATTCTATATGCATCATATATACATATATATACTTTTTTGTTTATTAATAGATCCTATTTAGATATGCACATGTATAAATGGATATATATGTGTGTATATATATATATATATATATATATATATATATATATATATATATATATATATATATATAATGTATACCCTATTTCATTTATATGCATTTGAAATAAGATTACATAGTTTAAATTGTTATAAATTTTTTTGTTGATAATTTAATAGTCCATCCATTTGAATCAGTTGTAGTTATGTATTTCCTGTGAATGCATGCTAAGCATGAGCATATCAAAGATGCAAGTTCTTTTATAAGACGAGCTCTTTTGTAAGTATTTTTTGCACATTATCCAAAGCTGTTTATTTTTATGTACATATATACTTTAAATTACCAACTACACTACAGTTTTCTATCTTGCCTGTTAATATAATGTTTGCACATTGAATGTTGTTCTTACATTCCAATTGGTCTTATCTTCAACTATGTCAAGTCATTAAAAGTAACACATTATATTTGTAATTGGCGTAGAGTTTCACGTTGGTGCAACTGATGTTTAAACCTATGCTATGACAACTTTGTACTATCAATAGGATAGTACAAAGGTTCCTGTACGAAACTGTTGGTTCTTACGGTGTCGTTGCAGTATGTTGTAAGCATCAGAATTTTCCTTATTGTTGGCCTCTTTCATTTGTTATTTTCATGCCATCTATTAGCATTAGGCGGTGCGGGAAAACTGAAAATTGGGCTATTTGAAATAATTTTTTCCTATGATATTCCTCCCTCGCGGAAGAAGCCTTGAGAAGGATCCTTCAGCGGATAGAAGCTGGCAGCTTCGAAGAATTTCCCTGTCATATTCAATATTCTATTCATAATTACAGTTGTGCTTTATAGATATTATTGGCTCGTCCACATCGGTTTGCTGTAATAAAATATTATTTGATGTAATTTTGTGTTAATATCAATTCATAAAAACTCGATTTTCTTAAAGCATTACAATATAAAAAAATACAAAAGAGTTGTTCATCTTGTAATGAGCAAAACGACTCGTTTAACTATTATATAAATGCGTTCACTCATTTATCAGTTCTTGGTTTGACTTGTGTCTTGAGCAGTTTCGTACCTACAGTCCTGTTGGGCTACACATAAAACATGCCTGCATTTATTGCTTAGAAGCAATGTCTCCTACAGATGATATCATCAAGCATCGACATGCATTGACTGTGAGAACTTCATCTGTAGCCTCGCCCAGGGGTCTGCAACATCATGCTCTGTGCTAGCTTAAGCCCGGTTCCCATATACGTCGCAAAGCACCGGCGACACACCGCAAGCTATTAGCGATGAAATGGGAACGCATGCGCCGAGGACCGCCGGTAGTTGCCGGCGGCATCGCAATAGTTTAGCGCTGTTCAAATTTCGCAAACGGCCGCAGGCAAAACCTTCCCGAAATGCATTGTACGGGTAAAGGTCACCATTATAGGAACGGCATGGCGAGCGAACAGTTTATTTGATTACGCAATTCTGTTTACGATATTATTAACGATGTGGCTTTTATGTGAACATTAAACTGCGCCGAGCACCGCAAGTGTTTTGCTGCGGATATTACCGCCGGTGCTTTGCGATGTATATAGGAACCAGGCTTGAGGTTTTCTAATTATTCAATATGCCAATGTTGTGTACCACACAATGTAGAGTTGTAACCCACTTTGTGGAGTAAGACAACTCCTTATTGCATATTTACAATAGCGTTAATAGTGATTTCAGTGGGGTCAATAAAGTTTAATGCGAAATTGTTATATGGTCGCCGGAAGTGAGTTAATAAAAGAGCATATACCTTTTAATTACACATTGAATATTGATTATAACACCGGTGAACAAGGTATGGTCATTTTGAACTGGCAGAGACTATTTAGGAACCATAATGACGATTATCGATGACAGAAAGCAAATATTTCATTCTGATAACAAATCGTAACCAATTTCATAAGATGTGTAAAATTTTTCCCAGACGAGTGTGTCCTCTGTAAGTCAGAAGCGTGGTTGGAAGAATTTGAGATTTTGCCTATACAATAGGATTTCTTTTGAGATGATAATAGAACAGGGGACAAATGTAGAAAAACTGACAAGACAGAATAATAGCCTCCGTAAGAGAAATGCCCTGGCTTGTCAAGTTTTTGATTATGGGAACTTTTGTACTGGCAATAGTTTCGGCTTAGCTTGAAGCTTTACCTCAGACAAACAATAAAAAACAAACTTCATGAACAGTGACATTATTGCAAGCGTATTGATCAATCTCACAATCACTCAGCTTGCTAGTAGTTGCTTTACTAGTAATATCCTTAAACGCCGAACTAGGAGCTTTATGCTTAAGGAGATCTATTGATATTAGTAGCCTGGCAGTACCGTACGCCATGAAAGATCAACACGTGTAATAGATATCAATACAATTATTCCGAAATGCAACAAGGTGATAAAGTGGTGCTGATGCTAGCTAAATTTCGGTCCAGGAGCTTGTAACCCTAACAAATTTGGGGACTTGGCATGCGGTTGACGATTGCTTGGCGTATCATGTGTAGCATGCGTGCCTTAGGCTGCTGACCCTGGCCTAGCCCACATAGAAAACAGCTTTAGAATGATAAGGCTAACTAACTGATGTGTTCGACTGTGTTATGCTTAGGAAAAGTTAGCTGAATTTACTATGTTTGGCCATAAATGTCAGGTTCCCAAACGTTTATTCATGTTTCAACTTACTTGAATGGTTAACATTAAAGTACATAAGTAACAGGCAACCTCTACACTTTTAGTTCTCTTTCAGACTGTTACCAGGATAATGTGTTTTTATAGTGGGTCAATGGTGATACATGAAATCATATGCTAGTCTTCCATGACTTTGACGTACTCTTTGATCTTTTGGTTCAATCAGCCATTAGGCCTATATGGGTTTTGTTGAGTGAAGTCGTGTTGAGTAAGTAGGCTGTGGTTTTGATTCATTTTTATGTACTTATGCGTATAGATTGAGTCTTCCTGACTTGGAATGTGTGCTTGAAGTGAATTTGCAGTTAGTTTCCTCTGCGTTAGGTCATTTTGTACATTGTCTTTATCAGACTCGTTAAACAAAGTGATACTGCCATTCCTGAATTACTAAAAACTTTGATATTACTTCTCAGTCCTACAGCCTGAGCTTGCGTTCATCTCATCGTCATTCAAGCATGAGGTTTCATCATGCTGAGTCTGCGTATCTTTTTTTGGGGTTTTCCCCTTAGTCTAAGATCTATACAACTTGTCGGTGCTATTGACTACTTGCCCGACTACTAGAATAACGTCTACATGTACAGCTAAAACATGGCGACGATCAGAGCAGCAGTGCCCAAGCGCGTAGGATTTGGGATTTTAAATCTATTGGAGTATCAGTGTAGAGATGAAGAGCACTTCAATGATAATTATAAATCGCTGAAAGTTGTGGGATCAGGCTCATTTGGAGAGGTTTACAAGGTGAAATCTATTGAAACAGGAAATGAATATGCAATTAAATGTGTGGAGATAGGCAATCCTGGTGAAAATAAAGGCATATACAATATGTTTTGTCAAGTACTGCAAGAGTGTGACTTTCCAAACCTGGTCGGTGATCATCCTAATATCATAAAAGCTCATCCCAAGTTGAATTGGATTGTCCTACCTAGTCGTCTGGATGCCTCAGACATCGTCCACGTCCTCGAGGTTGGCCTGGATCTACCATTAGACTTCCTTCATAGATTTGCAGGTTAGTAACAGTGATGAATTGATTAATGGTGAAGTGTTGTTTTCGTTTTTCTAGCAGTTCACTAATTACATTTGGCCATATGTTTTCGTGAGCTCGGAATTTCAAAAGCCTTGTTAGTCAAGTATGCTCTGTTTCTACGCTCAAAAGCCTGGCTACACATATCGATGACAAGCATCATAGCGTAGATGTTTGCTGGTGTTGAACATGATGCTTCATGTGTTTAAAGATTGATTGATGAATTAGAATTGGCTTCAGACTTGTGAAGGGCTGTAGGATTCAGCTTGATTTTCCAGTATCGTTATTGAAGTATGGCTAAGGTTATGTATTTAAATATTGAACATTAAAGATGTGTGCCAGCAACAGTGTTTGCACAACAGTTTCCATTACTTTGTGGTGCTCAAAGAGAAAAGGCAGTGCTTAAGTAATGAATTTTTAGTAGTTTTAGCAAAATTTTAGTAGATTTTATTCGAAAGTATCTGTATTTTTCTATCATTTGTGATTGTTTTTGATGTCTGAAGTGATCTGACTGCCAGGATGTTTTAAGTACAAAATCAACAAAACATGATCGCGGTTAAAATGCTAAAAAAAGCATGTGAGAGATGGCGGCACTAGTTCCTATGGTTGCTAGAGTTAATATCAGCTATGGTTGCTAGGGTTGATATCAGCTATGGTTGCTAGGGTTGATATCAGCTATGGTTGCTAGGGTTGATATCAGCTATGGTTGCTTGGGTTGATATCAGCTATGGTTGCTAGGGTTGATATCAGCTATGGTTGCTAGGGTTGATATCAGCTATGGTTGCTAGGGTTGATATCAGCTATGGTTGCTAGGGTTGATATCAGCTATGGTTGCTAGGGTTGATATCAGCTATGGTTGCTAGGGTTGATATCAGCTATGGTTGCTAGGGTTGATATCAGTTATGGTTGCTAGGGTTGATATCAGTTATGGTTGCTAGGGTTGATATCAGCTATGGTTGCTAGGGTTGATATCAGCTATGGTTGCTAGGGTTGATATCAGCTATGGTTGCTAGGGTTGATATCAGCTATGGTTGCTAGGGTTGATATCAGCTATGGTTGCTAGGGTTGATATCAGCTATGGTTGCTAGGGTTGATATCAGCTATGGTTGCTAGGGTTGATATCAACTATTGTGTTCAATTGCTGCATAAACTGAAACTTGAAAACTACAGTTACCACTCAAGGTTGACTTACAGGTCTCTATTCTGCCGGTCTCTTTACAACTATAGACGTCATAATCGCGCGTTCGCTTGATCTGAGCGTTTTAGCCGTGATCAAGTTTTGTCAATTCTTATTTTGAAACATCCTGGCAGTCGGATCACCTCAAACATCAGAAACAGTAAAAAATAATAGAAAAATACCGATACTTGCTGATAAAATCTAAAATTTCATGTGTGAATGATGATAAAAATATCCAAGGACAAAAATACTTTATGCCATCAATTGAATAATAGAAAAAAGGATTTTAATGTGCCTAATTACCAAAAATTTTATCTCAAATGGCTCAAATGTTTAGTAAACATTTTCAATATATACTATAGTCATACCTTGACGTACGAGCTTAAAGGATTCCGGGAGTGAGCTCGTATGTTAACTTACTTGTGTTTCAAAGCACTATTTCATATATAAAATAACTAAATGCAGTTTAATCTGTTACCATACTATGAAAAAACACCTAAAACAGGGTATTACGGTAGAAAAACGTGTTTTTAATTGTTGTAATTCAGTAATTACTGATAACCAAGTAGGCCTAATAAATATTTATTTTGTTGTTAAAATCTGCCATAAAATGTAACGTATGTACACTACTGTATGGGGTTTTTACCTTCACGACAGAGACTTGACCTTCTGGGGGAGAAACTTGACAGCAGCGCGTTTGGTGCGCTAAACTTTTATGATGCTACGTAATATATACTTAAAAGTTAACTTAGATGAATTTAGCTTACGAAACACACACTTGAAACTAAGGTTTAATCTTTTACAAGACCCAACTTTAATTTTGTCTTCGTTTTAACTTTTCACTCTCTATTTCTGGCTTTGAGTTTCTTGCTTCGCTGTCACTATAATTTTTAGCTGAACTTTTGTAAACTGTTTTTAAACTGATTCAAAGAGAAAGACAGAGCGATGCTGTTCTCGAAAGCATATTTGGCCATATAGTGGTCGACGAGAGTGGCTCGTACGTTTGTATCGCAAAATTTTCTCAGATCTCAAGGAAGAAACTCACTTGAAACTCTGCTTGTATCTCGCATGTTGAGGCACTCGTATGTCGAAGTCTGAGTGCACTGACTTTAACACATGTGATGTACGTGAAATATCATAGTCCGTATATGACTAGCTGTTTTGTGTGGAACCCTGTTCTCAGCGTAATTTAAACGTCAACTTGGGATGCAGCTAGCATGCATTGAAAATGAATAAAATTCAATCAAGATCGTGATAATCAAGTATTTCAGCCAGTCACAAATGCATTTCATGTCTATCGACATAGACCAACATGCTCCCTTCGTATGTAATCATTTAAACACATTGGCCAAGCAAACGATGCATTTCATTGGCGTTTGTGTAGCCTGGCCTTAAAGCTTAGCTGACAGCATTTTCAAAATTACATCAATTTACACTTTTATTACCATGATGCTTCATTTTTCAGCAATAATTTTCATGTTAGAAGAACCAAACAACTGTTTTGAAGACCAAAACACTGGTTTTGTTTCGGCAAAACACAGACTGACGACTTACGATGTATGTCAATGTCGACGATTATTCAATGCGTGAACATGAGACCAAATATGTTGGTCACCATTCATATACATTTTCCCTTACCTTGTCGCCACTCCACATTGCTATGGTTACTCAATGCGGCAGATAATTGTAACGCAATGTTGAAGCAGATTTCATGAATACCGAGAAAGTCTGCGCCTTATTTATAAGTCGCTTATAAACATTTGAGCTAATAAAACTACACCAGTTGGCTTGTGTACATTTTGTAAAGTTCGGCAGCAACGTCTTCCTTCGCTCAAATAGGAAAGGTAAACAAAATGTCAGTAAAAATTCGGTTCTCAGAGGTTATCTATTTCAAATCTATCAACACATGCTATGCGTTCGTGAAGAAAGATTTCGAACGAACAATAACTATTTATAGTCGGCATTCTGCGAAGATCTCGAATCTTTCCTTATATTTTCATGGCTTAAAAATTGGTAGGCTAATTGGTTGAAATGAAACAAAAATATTATGGAAACTCAATTTGTAATATTTTCTGCTGTTGTTTATGCATTAGAAATGTGTGCTGTCAGTTAACCTTTAATACAAATAAGCTACATATGTTATAAACATATTGCTTTGTTTGTGTATATTTTTACAATCTAATGGATAGGTCTTACTTTAGATTGTAATGAAATGTGTAATGAAACCGATAGCCACTGATCTACAAAGAAGTACCGCAACTAAAAGAACACAAAATAACACTTTCATTCTTAATGTTTCATTTATATTAAGTTTTGTTTGTGTATTAACAGTAGTATGTGAATTATATTTAAATTGCACTCATGAAATTATATGAATTACTGTATATATTTTTATGTTGAAATAACAATAATGTCATTGTTACCCAGACTATGGTCGACACGGCCTTTAGTTCGTTTTTCCGCGTCCGGGTAAGTTTTACCTGCAAATGGTTGTATATAAAAGAGGCGCGAATTTTATGAAGGGTAATTGGTGTTTGGACACGATACGATAAAATACAGATATTTTACTTGCAACAGTCTTATTTATTAAACCTGATTATTCGGATGGTAATTGGATACGACCCGGTATCTGTTTTAAGGACACAGAACCGGACTACAATATACTAACAGGACTATGTCCGGACTACATGATTAGACTCGGTGGCCAACATAATCACTAACAACAGGTAGCAACGGACCGGGTATAACTTTAAAGGTAGTTGCCCGCAATCCATTACAATATATGGAGTTGTTGTACCGCGAGAAGCCATGTTTTAACAGCCATGCGCAGGCGCTTTAGTTCTATTTCCTGTCTCGAGTTTGGCATTAGTTAGGTCGAGATGAGATCGATACGGGACAAGACAGGTCGATACTTGAGATGTCTCGTGTCTCTTTCCACCTCTATGTGCAGTACATATTAAAAATTAGTAACAAAATAGTATGTTAACCTTAGTAACTATAGTTACCTACAGTAACCTAATTATATTTAGTGAATTTATTATGATCTGCGCATGAGTATATGCTATGAGTACTATTACGTTCCGTAGAAAGTTCTTAACTTCAAGATAGATGCACGTATTTATAATAAATAACAAAAGTTGGTTATCTGAGCGAATAATGAAAACAACGTTTTCATAAACAAAACAGCGTTTTTGTTTAAGCATTAAAGATGTAGTTGCGTCAAAATTTAAGTTGATCTTAAAAGAAAGCATTTTTTTTTCTCTATCAGTTGATATGTTGTTTGTTGTGTTACGCGATCGCATTGCCAAGATATTTGAAGATTAAAACCGAAAAAATCTGATCGCCGTAAAAACGCTCAGGCCACAAAAACGTGCCCAGCCTCGCCAAAAATGATGTCACGAGTTTGGCAACCTGTCTCTATCTCTCGTTTTCACATCGGCTATTTGCGATAAAAGTCTAGTCTTACGCGGCTCTATTGGCATATATCTTATTTTGTATTTGCTCGTGTTGGCTAGAATAAAATTTTAAATCCTGCCACAGATGCATTATTATGAATGTTTAAAAGGCCTCAAATAACGAAAATTGAAAATTTGTTCTACTCACTTTCTCCAAATGTTGTGTAAACATTTGGGTACCGACTACCAATTCTACCGGTCTACGGTAATTCTGTCAAGTCACTTTTGTAGAACGCGGTCTTTGTATCAGCATAGTTCTGCATCTACCCATACAAACGATATACAGCCTCCCATAAGCCCCGCCCACATTATGTCGCCTATTACCTACGTACTCGTTTCTTGCTAGTAATATTCTTACCGAATACTAGATAAGTGAAATAAGCAAGCCACCTCTTTGAAAAGAATATAGACAGGGATAGAGTTTTAAGAATGAGAAGTCTGCTGCAAACTGGATTTGAACTCACATTCTACAGTTCTGCGGACACCCATATACCATATCCGATACACTACAATATTCTGCAAATCATGTTTTACATTATCTTCAACAATATTATTTTATTATATAATTTTTACAAGCAAAAATATTTTCATCTCGGCATAAAACTTTTATTAAAAATATTCATCAAGTCGTGGCCACTCAGATAGTATTAGCTGATACAATAAGACAAATTCATCTACTGCAACAAACTCAAACAAAACATTATGGCTTATGCAGCACGCATTCAAGTCTCTCTTTCCACTTTATGGCAGTTTCCACACTGACAAAGCTTCTTCGGCTGGTGGGACGACATAAACATTCTGTAATCAGTAAAAAAAATGCAATAAATATATGTCATTCTAAAGCGTATCTATTGACAGCTTCCAAATTGGGAGTTAAATAGATTGCGAGTGTAATTTTAAAAACGAATAAACATTTAATAAAGGCACAAGTACGCCAAGCCAACGATTCGAAGCTTTGGTTCTGGAAATTAAAGATTTGCAATGATCAATCGATTTTACCCACTTCCTACGAGTGAAAATAATTTGTAATCATGACTCTAATTTACCAAAGAAAATTCGAAAAAAATATTACAGCTAGGTAAAACGGCAGATAAGCTATGAAACGATGATTGGAGATAGCAAAGAATTATCATTTTATTAATTAGTATATGTATTTATGACTATAAAAAATATTACATTTACTAAAGTATAGAAGACTCTAAGTTAATTTACCTCCATTCTGTCTTCTTCTGCAGCAAAACGCTGCTGACGCCTGTCAGCTTTGGCCATAGGCTGTCTACTCTAATCTTTTACTAAAAGTTGCTCAGATAACTCTGAGTAGCGGTCGCTCGAACTTGAAGCCATTTTAAAACTATGTATAACTTAGTAATTGTTGAAACGCGTTGAATCAGTAACGAGTAATGAGATCTATTTAGGAGAATCTTCGAGATCACAGACAACGCGTTTTACGAGTGATAACATTTATTACGGCCTATATAAAAATTTCGCACGCATGATTGGCTAACGAATCGACCTCATATTTATCGCTTGTGGTTTCGTTTCAGATAACAAGCTTGTGACGTCACGAAATTGGCACCCGCTGGAACGTGAGCTTTTTAAAAGAGGGCCTCATTCAAACGCATATATCTCTGGACAGGGTTGGTCTACAAAGACAAAAATGGCATCAAATTGTAGCTGATGTTTTAGCCTTTTATGGGTCCTAATTTCATTTTTGACGCAACTACATCTTTAACACAAAATTTCAATGTCAGGCGAGAGCTAACAAGCTATATGAGAATTTACTGTATATGTTGTGTGGGCTCACAGAAGTTTCTGTATACTTACAGGTACCAAGGTCTACATGGTTTTTGAGTTGTATCAGAGTGACCTATCAGCTCTTTTGGAAGAGACACAAAGGGCAGCGCAATTGGATGAGACACAAGAGGCAGAGCAATATGGTACACAGGCCGTATCTGTTGTGAATAAAGACACCTGCAACAAGATACTTTGCGATATTCTGTATGGCCTGTGTTATCTGCATAACCTCGGAATTGCTCACAACGATTTTAAACCCAACAACGTTCTTGTACATTACAATCCAATGTGTAGGCAGATTCAAGATCAATTGCTGGTTGTTATAGCGGATATGGGTTTTGTGCAGCATATTGGCAGCCGACCCGCTACATCAATGCGTCGTTTGAAAAAACATGTATATGACGCTCCAGATAGGCAGACTACCACCAAGGTAGATATTTGGGCCTTTGGATTAGTCGGGTTTCATTTGACCTACACTGCTATTACAAAGAAAGGAGTACAGTGGCATGAACTGAAAACTATTGGTCACTTAGCAGCAAAGAAGAATGTCAGCTTTCTCCGAGATCATCTGATTTTGAAATTACGTGGTCAGTGCCCATTCTTTGTTGAGTCACTTGTTCAATGCCTTCATTATAGTCCTGAATCTCGTCCATCAGCAGAGATTTTGCATCACATTGTAAGCCAAGGAGAATCATTCAAAGAAGTTTGCGCTGCTGCTCAGGCACTTCATAAAAAACTTGATCAACTTTGTCCTGCACAGCATGTGGAGGAAATGATTTTTCCACACTGGTACCGGAATATCCTTCTAGTCGCTATTCAAAGCCCCGATGGGTTCACTGAGGAGACAGAGTTTACTGAGGAGACCAAGTCAGCATTGCAAGCTTGCGAAACTGGGAATGTTTTTCCCTTAGCAGCAGCTGTTGAGCATTTCAAGTATTGCCCAGAGAAGTTGAGCTTGCTGGCTCGAGCACTGGCCAGAGTTTTGTTACCCAATGTGGATGAGGTTGGAGATGTCACTGAAAAGTAGCCCCATTCAATGCTACAGAGACTGGTCCCATTGTTTACATTCAATTCTACAGACTGGTCGCATTGTCTACATTCAATTCTACAGAGACAGGCCGCACTGCCTAAATTCAATTCTACAGAGACAGGCCGCACTGCCTACATTCAATTCTACGGAGACTGACAGCACTTTCTCCGTTCAATGCTACAGATACTGTGGCAGCGTTATTGCTATTCTGGTCTACACAATATTTTATTGTCATCATCATCATTCTCATCGCCGCACGGTATCATTTTTTTTCATTTATTTATATGCTTTGATATTTATATGTACTATTTATATATATTAATGTCAAGTTTTATAACAGATGCAAGCTTTTATAAAAGATTTGCTCTCTTTTCACTTACATTTATGTCACATGACTTGTTACTTATATTATTCATAGTACTAATCTGGAATTACATAGTTTGCCAAAGTTTTGAATGGTCAAAATTCTGCTTCCTTACTTTCAGTTTTGAGTCCATTTTACTGTCAATAACTCTAATTATACCGATGATATATTCAAATCAAGCCTTATTGTGTCAATGACGCGACATTTTGTTCAATGATTATTTTATTTTGTGGACTATATTTCTATTTGATTTAGTATTTATAGAATCTATCCAATATACATTGAACTTGAATGAAATATTTCAAATGTTTTATTCATATTTGGTATATGCAGGGCATTTCTGCAGTAAATTATGGTCTCGGTTGTTTTTTGATTGCGTCAAACATTTGCATTAGCCGAAGTTGCTGCAGCAGCTTTACTAGTTTCTTTTAATCTGTGAAAATCTTTACTTCTACGCGAAAGTGAATATGGGTATTGCAATGATTTTAAAACTTGAAAACATGGTTCACTGCTGCATCAGACCTTAACAAAAGATAGCAACAATTACGCGATTTTTGATTTGCAAGATGTATAAACATGCTTTCGCCAAGTCATGATGCGTCTAACCCACCAGTCAGCTCCACCTAGTCATGTTCTAATTTTTAAAAGGTAGTGCTTCTGCTTATATGAACTTCAAAAAAGCAGGAGTTATCGTATCAGAAAAATAGATTATGAGGTAGTTGTCAGTCTTGTCTGACATGTTGGAGAAGTTTCTGGTGTCAACTGCTCAATATCTGTAGTGTTGTTTTGATTTGGTGTGGGGTTGTTTATTTATCTACTATGTCACACATAACTATTTTTGAAGTATGCTATTCTAGCAGAATGCAACAAGGTCAAAACATTCTATTGGGTGAACAAAAGCCTCAAAACATTTGTTAGTTTATGTAAGGCAACATTGTGGAAAATTTTATAATCTCAAATCATTCATAACGGTGCTTTTGCCTCAGTTACACACCAAATAACTGATATATCGTTGAATCGGGGTACTTAATAACCATTCCTGTGAACCTGTTGTATCCTCTGCATGTGACCTATATTGATATTCAGTCACCATAATATTTGCTTCGTCAATGAGAAGTACGACTCGTGGTCAAATTCAACAAAAAAGTTTTCATATTTAGCATTTTAATAGGTTGTTACAGTGCAAGCATTCAGTTACTATAGTGTACAAACATTAACTATTTATGAAGGTTTCAGAGCACAGCTTGTAGAGTGTTTTCAGATTCTCGACCCACAGGTGCTACACGATTGAAGCATACATACAGGTTCAAATTTCAATTGGTATTCCTCACAAGTTCAAGAGAATGACAGGTCTTACCTTGATTTGGGTACATGATGATCCGCAAGAACCGAGTTGAGTAGGGTCCTTTGAAAGTGGATATAGCATATGGAGCAATAAGTCTTTAGGACCCATGATCCGAAATTTTTATAAATTCATGTATTTTAATAATTTTAGGCTACAATAACTGGCTACTATCTTACGCTAAAAAATTTTATGTTGGTTCATTTGTAGAGGAAATACTCTGTCAGTAAGGTCGCTAAATGTGGTGTGTAGAGGACAACTTGATACTTATGAATATTTCTAAGACTAAACAAATGTTTATCATGTTTTCTGTTTCACAGCAAATCATTTTTTGATATTTCGTCAAATGTACTCTCTGGAGCCTGTGTAGAGAGTCTACCCTCTGGTGCAAGTATAGAGAACGCACCCTCTGGGGCGCCGTGTAGAAAATGTACTCTCTGGAGCATCGTGCAGAGAATGTACCTACTTGGGCATTTGTAGAGAATGTACCTTTGGGGGCATTTGCAGAGAATGTACCTACTTGGGCATTTGTAGAGAATGTACCTTCGGGGGCATGTGTAGAGAATGTACCTACTTAGGCATTTGTAGAGAATGTACCTTTGGGGGCATGTGCAGAGAATATACCTACTTGGGCATTTGTAGAGAATGTACCTTCGGGGGCATGTGTAGAGAATGTACCTACTTAGGCATTTGTAGAGAATGTACCTTTGGGGGCATGTGCAGAGAATATACCTACTTGGGCATTTGCAGAGAATGTACCTTCGGGGGCATGTGTAGAGAATGTACCTACTTGGGCATTTGTAGGGAATGTAACCACTGGGGCACGTGTAGAGAATCTATCCTCTGGTGGAAATATAGAGAATGCACTCTCTAGGGTGCTGTGTAAAAAATGTACTGTCTGGAGCATCGTGTAGAGAATGTACCTACTAGGGCATTTGTTGAGAAGTTACTTTCTGGGGCATATGTAGACGATTCAAAGTTCCATCATCATCCAAACCTATCTGACTCAGTCACAGTGCACCTATCATTTTTTCTGTACCAGCTAATTATGCCTTAGCTTAATTTTGCTTATTGAGAAAAAATATATAAGTTAGGCATCAATACCTTCATATCATTGGCTGGGTAATTATGAATAGCATTGACGAATTCCACAAGCACAACGGTTACCTATCCGAGATATCCTATGTATTCATCTAAATAACATACCAGCAAACAAGATATTGGTCTCGAACTTTGCACATGTAAAAAACAACCCCCATAGAATTGGAAAGCCATAACTTTTGTCTACCTCAGAAATGATCTGAGTGAATGAAAGAGTCAATATTTATAGATTACTATAAAACTTGCTCAAAAGTTTTGACTTAATCCCAAAATCAATATATAACTCGCAAAATGTACATCGAGTTGCATTCTTGATAGTGGTAACATAACATTTAATAAATGTCTGAGTTAAAATTTTGTTCTCACTTACTCACGTCTACATGTGAGTAGACACATTTCAGATAGGTTTATGATAAAAGGGGAAATCCACATCAAAAGATGTTGACTTTTCTTTTTCTCAGTAGTAGTTAGCATAAAAAAGAAGATAATTCCTAATTTCATCTGTTATAACTCGTTATTTTAAATGCCCTTACCATCATTCCATAGATTATAATTGTGTATTACAGCTCATTGGCTTGTTCTGCCGTAAAGCAAAAGATGAAACCCGCTGCCGGTCTCAGCTGCTGTCCCTCATCTACCAAGAATTAACTAACCCGGACTCACAGCATATTTTCTCACTTGGTTCGTTGCGATTGGTGTCTTACCTCTAAAAGTATTTAAGGCTTACAACAATGAAAGCATTTAATTTGATTCGTCACTATTAGTGGTAGCAGCAAATATACTGACATCTGCACTTCATATTTTACTGGACACTTGCAACATGTGGTTGTAAGAGAAGACAACTTACCTCTTTACTGTCAGAAGGATCAAAATCACTTAACAATTCTTAATTCAACTGGAGTGTTTTAAGTTATTTATTGGTCACTTCTAGAGTCTTTCCAAGAAAATTTAGCCAGATAATTGGCAAATGTAATGTTTTATACATCATTCCTCGGCATTCATTGCGTTGTCATGCGCTTTCTATCTTCTTTAGCTAGTTTCAGCTTATCCCTATCAATATAGAATTATTTTTAGTATGTTTTCATTATATTTCACAAATTGGGATGCATTTCGCTGGGTTACCAGAAGCAAAGTAACTTTGCCACGCTTCTATTTTGTATGGTCAGAAACTACTCAGCAGTCTCTAAACTGTCTTGCTGGATCCATCTTGAATAGCCTCAGATTTGGCGATAGGGAAGAGCAGAACAAAGCTTTGCTCTGCTTGAATGCACTTGGACTACCATATGTGTCTTGGTCAGCGAAAAGAAAGGTTTACCTGCAGAAGGATGGTAGAGTTGATGAAGACTTGTTAAAGGCAGTGCTGAAGAATGGAGGTACGACGGCTCAGCGAGACTTCACAGTAGTGTCTCACATTCTTCACTACTTCCTCTCTGAAAGGTGATTGAATCCTACTAGACTGAGACACGGCGTACATCACCTGCACTTATTGTTGAACCAGTAATATATAACTATGCTTGTAGCAGGCCTTCACTTATGTGTGGGAAATCTCAAGAGCTGTTTTGCCTTCATTGTTAGACCATGGGGAGCATGGAGAAGCATAAGGCTAATCCTGGTCTAGGTGCCATTCCAGAGTGCCCAAGCTGTAAAACGGCTTGCGCAGAATAATGTCATGGCATTAGCGCAGCCAAAGAGAGCATTGAGAAAAATGAGTTGCATGCAGGCGAACAGTTAAACATTCGGTAGTGTTTCCATGCAGTTTAACCCAAATAAGAGTCAAGGTCAAAGTGTAGAGCTAGCAACAACTGTTATTATTACACTGACCACTTTACGTTAACACAGATTGGAGCGCTCCACAGATTGCGTAATACAAAAAATTTCTTGCGAGTGACTGGATAAACCACCTATGAGTAGAACGCCTGTTTTTAATTGACACACCGCGATTTCCAGAGTAGCCCCACCCACTCGTCACGTGACCAAGCAACTAATTGACCTCCGACACGTTTAAACCAAAATGGCGGCTACATGAAGTTTACATTGTTTGCTGAGTGATTTTCGGTAGTAAGATGAAAGGCACTTTCAGAATTATTTTGTAACCGTCCTACATATTGATTAGTGTCAACGAGAAGTCGTTATTTACCAATACCAAATATGGCGGTTCAACCTCTGAACAGAAATAAAACGAATAAAGCTTTGGTGCAAAACAGGGAAAACCCGGCCAAGGGTATGATTGTGTTTAAACTAGATTGACAAAGCGGCTAGGCAACTTCGATTATATTCTATAAGTTAAAACGTACCTTTGTACAAACAAACATTTGGTAATTTCCATTGATTTTGTTTGTATTCAGCTGATCGTGAGGACGCCCGCACGCTTTTATCCATCTCAAGCACTTTTCCAGTTGACTTTTCGGTTTCGGCAATGGAATAAATTTTACTCCCCCAGCTAGTCTTTCAGGATATCTACTGTCGGAGTCACAAAGACCCCATTGACATCGTTTCACCATTTTTAATCGTCCAATAAACAGTAAAAATAGAAGCAAAATTAACGTTCAAAACAACATTCACTATTGCTGCTTTGTCGGAGCTTGTCGGAGGTCATGGCGGATAGCAACATCGGCTGCTATGCCTCGTCGTATCTGGACGCTGATTGGTCAATAGTTTATCGGGTGGTTGGTTTGATTGACAGGTCATGTCAATTTATAAGGCTGTTACTACACATTGAACTGGGCGGTTTTATTCAGATGCTAAATACAACATGTTGCATATGTATGTCAATCTCGTGCACCTATCTATTAGTACCCAGGCGATTCAGTGTGTCGGAAGAGATCGTCAGGGATGCTAATAATGCCTTAACCAGACCAATAATTTGTAACAAATCGTGGTAATGCACAAGACATTGCTCATGTGGAATGTGCGCAAAATATAATTGAGTCATTCTGAGATTTCATAGCTATTTGGTTCACATCAATCGCACACGTGCCTGAGCTTGCATAGCAAGGTGCAGCACCTTAGTTTTATTACTTTTGTGACCCTAAACTTCAGTCATTCACATTATGTTATGTAAGATAATATTAATTTTGAGGATCGCCTGAGATCTGCTGTTTGGGGCATCTCTGAAACGTTCATGTGAAAAAGCTAAAGTACATACTGTGTGAACGCGCTGGTTTAAATTAAAGTTGATAGTAATTTCGTTTGATAGTAGAGAGAAGCTGGCTAGGCGTAGTCGCACCGCTAGGCGTAGTCGCACCGCTAGGTGTATTCGTGCCGCTAGGTGTAATCGCACCGCTAGGCGTAGTCGCACCGCTAGGTGTATTCGTACCGCTAGGTGTAGTCGCACCGCTAGGCATAGTCGCACCGCTAGGTGTATTCGTACCACTAGGTATAGTCGCACCGCTAGGCATAGTCACACTGCTATAGTAAGTGTAGTCGCACTGTCATCTTTATTAGTCGTTCTTTATTAGTGAACTTCTTACCTATCCTCTGGTATTTTTTCGATCAAAATTATTAAAGTAATATATAATGTATGTTTTAGCAACAACTTTAATTGTTCCTTGATGGGAATTTTAGCATGTTTAGACAATTGAGCGAAGCTACTTACATGTATATTTGTATTGTTTATTGAACTTTGTTTTCACAACCACATTTATTAAAATCACATTTGGTCAAATCCACATACAAATTGGTTTATTTTCGTATTCACTGTATTTAGAGTCTGTTCTAAAAGAGTCTATGAGTCGATTATCGTTTTAGGGGTCACTAAGTTAAGTAAATCTCATCTAACTTGACATTTTTTTTAACCTCGTTTAATATACAGTCAAAATTCAATAACTCAAACTTCACGGGACCGAGTAAAGGTGTTCAAGTTATCAGAGCACTATCACAAGTGCATGTATTTATTAGTAGATACATGTACATACTAATTATATATCACAAGCATAGATTGCTTGTTGCAAGTTAAAGGGCTTCTCATGTGAAATCTTTTTTTAATTTATCAGAAATTATATTTTTCTATCGCTTGAAATTTGTTAGTTGTTTTAGATGATGTGACTGCCAAGACGTTTTTAGATTAAAATTTGTAAAACTTGATCGCAGTTACAACGCTCAGAAAAAGAAACATCCTTCTCTTCTGAGCGTTTTAACTAAGATCATTTTTGCCGATTTTACTTTAAGTTCATCCGAAGGTTTAGGATGAATCGCAAAGCGAAAGTTTGGTAAAATTGGATTTTTGGCAAACCTTTAAAAAGTCGTTCAAGGTTTACTTGCAACAAATTCACATCACAGGTATTTGGTATCAAAAATTTCACCATGTCTTACTCTGCTGTGTTGTAGGTGCAAAATATGTGGAAATGTGATTACCAGCTCTTAAAAGCTAAAAAACGAACAGTTAATCGCAGCTATCATAAAAACTCCGTAATTTGGAATCTCTTTATTTGGCTGATGTACTCCAACAGTTGGATATTGTTTTGACATGTGATGTTATCGCTAAAAATAAAAGGTTGGATACAAAGCGTCTTGTAGCACTAGTTTATGACAAATACTTCGGGTTTTAGAGGAAAGCCCGTATCAAATATAAATGCTCGCTACTTCACAGTATCGTTTCAGCCTGGTCTAATCATCTAGTTGTATTCTGATCATGTGACCCACACTTCCTGCCAAATCGCGCGAACAGTTTCTGCAGCATTTTTTGAATATCACAGGTGACCAACAAGCTCCTCATGTTCATCAGAGGATGATATGTACTTCTTTGAGCTAAGGTTAAAAAATTAAACGAATTTTCACGGTAAGTTTTGAGATATCAGTGCTAAAATGACAGCTTCATAATTATGATGAAATAGACGCGTAAGGACAATAGACATGGTTTTATTGAATGCGTGAAGTATATTTGTGAAAATATTTCGACGAATGAGGTTGCATGAAACGGTAAACAAGCCATCATGTTCAGCTACGTCCCATTTGAGCCGTTTTGGAAAGCGATTCTAATCTACGGCGTTTCCGTGATGGCTACGATTACCTGTTCGTTTTTGAGCTTTTAAGAGCTTGTAATCACATTTCCACATATTTGGTACCTACAATACAACAGAGTAAGACATGGTGAATCTTTTGATACCAAATAACTGTAATGTGAAGTTTATTGCAAGTCAACCTTTAAGGGAAATATTTTTCTGATATTGGTAATGATAACGCATGAAAACTACTAAAAGTTGATGTTTATTTCTATGGCTTGGAATGAAGTGATACCCTGAAGTGATAACAGTCGTCTTGTCTGCTGTTGGACAAAAAACTGTTCGAGTTAATGATGCTAAGTTAGAGTTCTCTAAAGCAATTTATCGTTGCGTGGAAGTGTACCGAATAAATCTGTTCAAGTTAACAATGTGTTCAAGTTATCCGAGTTTGACTGTGTGTAGCCCTAGTTTTGCAAAGCATTGGGAAATGAAGAGATAAACATCTCTTTGAGTGGTACCTATTTGTTTATTGAAGCCCGGAGACGATGAGCTTGTGTGATTCAGTTTTGGCTGGCATATTTGGCTCTCAGGCTGGGGAGGCTGTGATCGGCTCTCTAAAACAATCAGATGGTTCAGAACTCCTGCTAAGCATGTTAGTCCCCTACCTGTCACGCGCGAAGGTAAGTCAAGCAATCGGTTTGTAGTTTGACAATCATGTAAGGCGCTTGCAGATTCCTACACACATGTGGTATTTGGATATCAGTAACTTACTCCTCACAAAAATACAAGCATTACATAACATGATGTTCAGTAATACCTGAATCCTGACAATATATAATCTTAGATAAGATATAAGATGAGTATCCCAACATGTGAGAAATTTGAGATATGGTACACGCGCGCACTTGAACTTAACTATTTTACTGAATTTTAACTTTTTATCACTAAGATTTTGTTACCTATCAATTTCAGGTTTCGTTTTTACTATAACTTGTAGCCGACCTCAGAAAAACCTTTTTCAACCTACAGTAGTTTGACAAGAAAAGCCAAGCGATGCGATGTTCGAAAGCAAGCCTCTCGCAAACTTGATTATATAATAGCTGTTGAAAAAAAAATTAAATTTTTTTTACTGTACCTTTGGAGTGACCCGACTTGAGCTGGTACATGAAGCAAAAAATTGTTAATTATGTTAAAAATTAGGCTGATTATATTACTGTACACTTGAAAATAAATTTAATATGTGATGAAGCGGATGTTTGTTAGCAGGATAAGGAAAGTTGTCTAATCCTGATCCTCTGTTTGAAGGGATCACAACGTCAACTTTGCTACTGATTTTAAAGGGAAAATTTTACCAATTTTTGGTGTTGACAAGCGGAAATGACCAGGAAGACACGGCTTTCCTGCTGGTACAGAGAGTGCTCAAAGAAAACAAGCCGACTTGGTGCAATGTAGAAAATTGCCTACTTGATCACTTATTGAGGATGATGCTTGTTGGTGCATTGTAAATGCTGGTTCAATGCAAACAATTGCTAGCTAGCTAGCGCTTATAAAAACATCAGAAGAAGGTTATAATTTGTCTTTTATGGAATGTGCACAAGAATGGCTTTAATGAATAATGGCTCTCTTGTTTTTGATAATGGTTGCAATTTTTGATCGGTTGCGGTCATATTCCTTAGCATTATAAACAATACGGACGTTTTCTTCGTATTTATTTATTATCTTTAACTTTGTTGTCATAGAAATCATTTTTTCATTTTTCCTGTAACATTTTTATTAATCTCAGGCTCCATAGCTAACGAATTAATCATATATATTTCTAGTTATTATGTAACATATTATTTATATATAACTATCCATAGTATCTGAAGGAGAGACACGGGATATGTTGCGACAACGAATTTAGTCTGAATAGCCACTGTCCAGGCACTGAGACATTTCATGTTTGTCCTTGTAATTTGTATGTTCAGATATTCAGCTCCTAAGCAGCTGCTGACAGCATAACTAAGAATCTTTGTGCTTTATGAATGTATTATTATTGTAGTCTCCCGTTCCGAGTCCACAGTCTACAGAAAATTGTACGACTCTTACGTTGTGGACCTGTTATAACAACCACAGCTATGATGATTGGCTGAGGCCACTGACATCAAGTATCTCAAAGGCCTGTCCTTCTCCTTTGCTCAGATTTCTATCACCGCTGTCTATGTATAAGGTTGGTAGACTTCACATGGTACAACATGTCTATGTATAAGGGTGGTCGACTCCATATGGTACACCATGTCTATGTATAAGGTTGGTAGACTTCACATGGTACATCATGTCTATGTATAAGGTTGGTAGACTTCATATGGTACATCATGTCTATGTATAAGGTTGGTAGACTCCATGTGGTAGATCATGTCTATGTATAAGGTTGGTAGACTCCATATGGTACATCATGTCTATGTATAAGGTTGGTAGACTCCATATGGTAGATCATGTCTATGTATAAGGTTGGTAGACTCCATGTGGTACACCATGTCTATGTATAAGGTTGGTAGACTTCATATGGCACATCATGTCTATGTATAAAGCTGGTAGATTTCATATGGTACATCATGTCTATGTATAAGGTTATCATGAACTTGAAAATGGTTCGAAAAAACAGATGAGCTATTAACCTCCAAGTTTTTGCATTAATTGCTGGGTTTGTTTGTTCTTGCCTAGAAGCTACATAGGTAAAGGTCATTCATAAGAATGGTAAATGCGTCATGTCACTCTATGACATTTAGGACAATTTATTTGGATAAACAGTTTCACAAGTGCCTGTATTGATACTTGTGTTATTGCAAGTTTTTCTGAACATCGTTTGTGTGGAACACAGTCTTAAATAAGCACAGAGATTTATTTGAGGGTGGCTTAAAAAAATTTCCTTGGATCAGGTACAGTTCCCTGCTGCCCTCACTCATTGTAGCTGTCTCAGAGCCTTTCAACAATCTACTTGCTGTCTACAGAGACTATCTTCTACCGTTACAGTCATCCTACTAAGTCAAGGTCTTAGTTTTAAAGTGTTGACACGTGCGTGCGAGAAGATATCATTGTGGATAAATCATTTCCATAATAAGTCACTTTTATGATGGTGGTACCATCCGCTAATAAGTATTAGAATTTTGTATTTGGGTCACTAGTTGGCAATCATTGACATAGATGATGTCCCGTGTTCTACCAAGACATTTTGATTTTGTTCCCTCAACATATTAGAATGTTGACATCATTGTAGACTGAGTTCTGTGAGTTGATTCTGCCCTACCTCATACATGACTTGCTAGAAAAAGGTGATCGTAGTCTCCAGGCTGTGATTTCTTCAAGAGTGACACATCTGACGAAAGAGATACTCAACGAACAGGTAAGAGAGGCACCTAGCTCTTCAATATACACTTACAGTATGTTTCCTTGAGTGTACGCAGTTAGATATCATCAGTAATTTGTTGGCTGTGATGCTATGAAACCTCCGTCTCAGTTGCTGTCATTAATCTAAATTAATTAATCACACTTCTTTTATGTTGACAAAACTGGCTTTTTGTTCTAACATCAAAATCATTGCTGAAAAATAAAATGTTATCATAATCTTTTATATTAATATTCCACTTTGTCTTCGTTGTCTGTTAGTTCACGTACATCCTATGCATTTCTACATTTTTAGTCGATTTCTGAATGACAAATTTCAATATTGTTTGACAGTTTTGTTGATGAACTCGTTGGAGTGTTTCAATGCCACGTACAGCTTTGCCATCGGTGCAATTTATCATCAGTTTGCAGAAAGAATCTGCGTTAATTTTCCAGCTTTGTATTTTAACCATGATGCATTGAAAGTCTGTACGAACTTGCAATGAATTTTCATAGACATCTCAAAAGTTTCATCTTAGAACAAACATACAGCACTATCAGAAATTATGAGACAACCCAATAATCCTTTTAATCCTTTATGCTTTTATTCATCTTTGCACTCTTACTGGGGTCGTGTTAATCCATATAATTACCACATATTACACATCATTGTATACTGAAATATCTCCTAGTTTTAACTTGTGAGGGTGTCTCCGTTTTGCGACGGCTTTATGCATGTATTTTAGTACCTCAGTCTCGCAGTAATTGGTCAGTGAATAGTGAATCATTCTATTTTTGATGTCTTCTTTGCACTCGGCACATTGAACTGGAGAAATCACAACCTTCTTCTTGAAGCAACCCTAGAACCTTAACTAATGAATTTCATGAAGTTTGAGACGTATGTGTGTTTTCTTTCCTATAAAATGAGATTATTGGTTTACAGACTCTTTTTGCCGATCTTCAGGAACTAGAAAGATATAGCATTGATTAACTAACATGTGGATAGTTGAGTTTTTGACTAAACTTAGTATTATAGAACCATGAAACAGCTCAAATGTTATATTATTTATGCATTAATGTCTAAAAATTTCATCAAGCCGAGTTCTTTACATTTTGGTCAACTAGTTCAGGGACTAAAAAAGCTGACTCAGCAATGCTACTTCCTTAGAGTCTTATGTAATTTGTAGTGGGATTGATATTTCATATTGCTACCCGCCAATTAGCATTGAGGTTAAGTTGTTGGGGATCAATATGTGTAGAGATGATTGCAATCTGTCCAATCGAAGCAAAGTTAAACTTCACTGGACAGCCAAAAGGCCAAATGCCTTATTGATTAGGGCAATATCGATCACAGGCTGGTTGTGAAATTATTTTTTATTCAGAACATGTGGAAAAGTATTGTGGGCGAAAATGTATTGTCCAACTTTTAGTTGATGACTTGCAGTGAGTTGTATTATTATTGGTAATTATATCATTATAATTATATAAACTAATATGAGTAATAATATTAGTTTATATCATTATACAAAAAATATGATATAATAATACAATATTATATATTATAATAATGTATTATTACCATAATTGCAACATAATATATTATTGTAATATATAATATTTTATTATGGTATTATAGTTTTATTGTATTATATTAGTTGATACTCGATGTGCTGGAACTCTAACTTACTTGCCCTCATAGTACACAAATATCTCTTTGGTAGTTGTTTTCACTCAAATCATGAGCACACATTTTCCAATTTTTTGTAATAATTGCTTTGCATAGATATGATGGATATATATAGTAGATTTCTATTTACTAATAAAATGGTATGTTGTTTTACAATTTCAGGAGAGTAAGGGTAATATCAAGTTACGACAGCGAGTTGGTTGCACCATACTAAACATTGTGCAATATTTGAGAACACAGTCTAACCATTTTTATTACCCTATAAGGTGAGTGCTGAAATATACATTGACACTGAGTTTCACTAGTGTCTTTGGTCTTGTCATTCAATGTATTATTGTGATGCAGGATCAAAATCCTTTTAGTTGTTACAACTTCATTGTCGTTTTATTAAATAAGGGCAAAGGCTCATACGGCATGGCATGACAACTTCTGGTTAGATGTGGACTACATGCTTCTATCACAGCTGGCTCTCTTTGTTAAGAACTATGCTATGGCAGCCATGTTTGCCGAGCTTCGCATATACCAAACAAGGTAATCTTTATCCTCTCTACATTTTATCACCTTGTGGTATTCCTTCATGTTTTATTATAAAAGGCTAATTGGCAGCACAAATTTTTATTGCATGGATAGAAGCATATAACTTTGCAGTTTGCGGTTTTCATGATACTTCTGTGTAATTTTAACCAAATACCAGATTTTATTATTATTTTCCAGTCATGAAAGTTGAAAGAGACATAATTATGTTAAAATGGCTCGTGTTTTGCTAGATGAGCTGACGATTATTTTTTTAAATCCTTATTCATAAAAGCAGAGCATTGGTATGACCTCCAAGTATGACCTTTGAAAATAGCTATTTGTCTAAAAAAAGAATTTCAGACTAGCGCACTCCATAAGATGTATGAACCAGCGGATTAGCGTAATTTCATAACCACTGCTCTAAATTTAATAAATATGGCACAGACTATTTGGTATTTGCTGAATCTGCTTCGACTCTGCGCTATAATTATCTACCATGTTGGGTAACCATAACAACGCAAGGAAATGACTAGATGGAAAAATGTCTGAGAATGGTGGTCAACAGAAGTGCTTTTGTCTTGCGCTTAAGTATTTGTTAAGTCTAGTTTAGTTAAGTCTTGCGCTGCGTATAAGGCTAATCATCTGCATGAACATTTCTAGTTCATAAGTCTGTTTTGCCGAAAAAATGACTGCCTTATGTGGCGAGTGTTATTTGTCTCCAAAACTGGTTTTTCGTTTTTCTAACATCAAAATCATAGCTAAAAATGAAACATCATGATTATGTTCCTATAAATATATGTAATTTTAAAATACTGTCGCTTAATCTTCAGTTCAAAGGAGGGAACAAGTACCTGCTGTATACGTGTCCCTGGTCAGATTACTGGACATATTGATTGATGATGTCAGGTTAACAATTGTCATCAGTTGCCTTGTACAATGGAACCTCGGTTTCTCGAATGCTTCGGTTCCCGACCATTTCGGTTTTTGACCAAAAATCGGAATTGAACGTTCGGAACAGCTCCGGAAACAGCATGAAAACATTTGTTAGCAAAGGGAAACTCGAGTTACGCTTCATAAATTCTTTACAAAAATGAAAGAACCATCTGGGACGACATCCTTCTACCGAAGAGATTTGATAGGGAGACAACTCCTCCAGTCGAGTTACCCTAAATTTTTTAGAGGGTTATCTTTCAAAGATGTGAAGTAAACATGCCATTGCTGTTTATATGTTCTTTTTTCACACGATTTTTATATAACAGATCTGTTGCATTTTTTGCTGTTTCATTATCGATTTCCGCAATTTTTGGTATCGTATCTTAACCTTTAATGTTTTTGATGTTTTGAGAACAAAACATACGAAATGTTTACTTTTTTTATCATCATAAATAAAAAATCTTTCATTATAAATAAAAAAGCTCTATATATACCCATTTTTATTTATAGTATGTAGTATACAGTACAGTTTTAGCATAAAATGGTAAAAAAATACTTTACCAAAGTTGTTTTCTTGACTTGGAGCAGATTAAAATTTACATACATTAATTCTAAAGGGAATAATGGTTTCGGATCTCAAACAACTCGGTTTTCGACCAAATTGCTGGAGCGGATTACGTTCGAGAATCGAGGTTTCACGGTACTATGGAAATAATGCATGATGTATTTCTCGAATAATAAGTCGCACCACAGTATAAGTTGTGCAAATTCATTTAATAAAATAGAACACCAAGAATAGGTGTATCATTTAACTTTTATATGACGAACAGTTTAAAAATATAATTGTGGCAACAACAGGAAAAACGGTACGCTTACGCTGCATGACACAACTGAGCATGTTAACATAACCTGTTATGTTAACATAACCTGTTATGTTAACATAACCTGTTATGGTAACATAACACGAAAAGAGTTGGTTCCGATATCTATAGCACAAATAACATGCTGAGAAATTTACCAAAACCATCTATGTCAATTCAATACACCGTTGCTAAAATTCTATAAAATTTTCATCCAGACACCAGAGGTCAAAGAACCGGTTACCTAGCTGTTAGCCCTAATTGACGCTTTGTTTTCTTCATTTCAGAGTTACCTTCCTTTAGTCACTTAATCCAACTATCCTTTTTGCTGCCCGGCTGGTAATAATGTGTCAATAATTTAATACTTTTGAGTCGCTCCAGAGTATAAGGCAAAAACTATGGGGAGAAAATATAATGATCCAAAAGCATATAGTCTGTCATTATAGTTTAAATGTTTAAGCGCTTATACACAGCGCTGAAGTACCACTATGTTTCTGACACTCATGACACTCATGATGGCAAGTCGGCGTCTATCCGTAAAACATCCACAACATGTGCAACGGCGAAAATCCGCCAGTCAAGCGAGTTTTGTTACCAGTATGTTTTCCGAAATATCAAAAAAGTTTGCAACTGTCAAATTTTCTCGATATTTCCTCGAGCACTGACGACCGCCTTTTTAATGCGAACCATTTCGGCGATAGTAGTTCGTGGTCGGGAGTAGGGTGAATTATTTGTTTCCGTTTATGATAGCAGCTGCGAGATTAATATTTGATTGACACAAAAACAAAGAGGTTTTTTTTGTGAAAATTTAAAAGAAAATTGAGAACATTGCTGCATAGAGTTTTTGCTAAAGGCCGGTTCACACTATATCGCCGTTTGTCAGTGTTTCCCTTTTGGCGTTCATCATCGATTATGTGAACCCTGAATTGATGGCATCAACGAAGCATTGCGGACACGTCGGGAAAGTTTGCAGCTGTCAAACTTTCCCGATACGTCGCCGAGCATCGACGACCACCTTTCAAATGTAAACCATTTCGGCGATGCTATTTCGCGGTCGCTGATAGAGTGATTTATTCATATCCGTTTATGATAGTCGCTGTAAGACTAGATTTTAATTCTACCGCACGAAAGCAAAAAGGTTTCTTTGCGAAAAATTAAAAAGTTAAATGAAAACCCTACATCACGGAGTACTTCCTGAATCAAACGCAGATGGGTATGTGATGGTGTGAACATTGCTATCATCGATGATTACCGAAGTGTTGTGGCATCAACATCGAGATATGCTATATGATATGGTATGATACAGTGTGAACCAGCCTTAAGCAGGACATAACTGGGTAGTCTTGTTAAAGCTACAACTGGGTAGTCTTGGGTAAAGCAGTCTTGTTGCTTCCTTGCATCAGGTTAATTGGGCTAATTGGGTTAATACACATAATGGGAGTGTCCACTGAAACACTTACATGTACCTCACAGTAGCACAACACGAGTGCACAACTCCAAATCCGTGTCATGTGTGTCCTGGAAACATTATGACTAAAGAGTCTGCATTCATTACATCATATTTGTGGTAAGGCACAAACTGCAACATGGACAAGCTTTTGACAGCACTTAAAAGCAGACATTGTCATCTGTCAGTAGCTCCAGTCATCATCTAAAAGCAGCTTTTTCACTATAGCTTTTTTTTAAATATGTACCGACAGAACTCCGCAATGTTCATATGTGACAAACTTTAGCATTGTGTGTAGACTTGCACTGCATGGGTTTAGGCCGAGGCCTAACGAGCGTTAATTTAACAGGTAGGGACTTGGCATAAAGACGTATGTTGGCGATACTTTGTGCTGACTGGCTTTGATATAATGTATATGCAGGCCTTGACATTGTATGTGAAATATTTAGGCAAGCCCCAGCTAACACTCTGCCTGAGTTTAATGCACAGAAGATGATGATAGAGACTTACTCAGCCCTTGGCAGTACAGATGTCCTCTATGGTTGGGGAGTGAACAAGCTCACCGATGACCAGTCTAGGTAAATTTCAAGTTGTCTGTCCTTGCCTACACGCTTAGTTCATTTTAACCCCTTTCTGTGCCATTTTTTCGTACTTCTGCAAAAGCGTTTATGTGACCCGAGTGCCATTTTCATAGTTTTGCGAATCTGCATTGGCTTAGAATCGCTGAAACATGATATGTTTACAAAATACCTACAAACTTGATATGTTCACAGTAGAAACCTATTTAGCTTGTCTACGAAGCAGTTTTAAACGGGACGAGTATTTGATTAATAGTGATAAAAGCAAAATGAATAATGGCAAAATAAAATGCGTTTCATTGTTGCAAACGATTTTTATTTATCATGACGTTCAAAACTTTGTGATAACAAAGTGATGACAACTCCATTAACCCAAGAATCATCACTCTCTAAACCGCTATACATCTACAAAATATCAGAAAGAAATGAAATATTTATTATTAATTGCTGATCTAACTAATAGAAAAATCGATGTCTTGAAAAGGTCAATGATCCAAAACCTTTCAGTTTTATAAAAAGATTTACATTGGTTCATGATATTTTCTGTCTTACGTTGTTACGATGTCTTTGGTTTAAATTCAAAATTTTTATTTTTTGGAGCATTCTGCGTCATTCAAGTTAGAGGTTTCTGAATCACCAGTGGTGTGCCATATCAGGGCTGGTCGTTGACCTATGAACTCTATCATAGCAGACAAGCGTGCGGTTAGCTTGCTCGCTCAGTCAAAATGAACCAGTCTGCTACCCTTGCAGCTAGTCAAGTATGTAATTACTGTACTGAAAGAGTTCTTGTTAATCTCAAAAATTTCCAGGGTGCCACTTACAGTTTGTTTTATACTCATATTGCGTTATATAACTCTGCATTAATTCATCCTAGCTCATCCAAACTCCTTTCATGTTATATGTGATTTTAACTCTTCTAACAACGAAATAAAGCTGCTAGCATTTATACAAGATGAACTGGAGCCCTGACAGTTGTTTTTGATTTTTTTAAAACACGTATTTTTGTATTTGCCATCATCTGGTTTGCTGTAAGGTCACTCAAATCAGGTGCTATTGGTCATATTCTGTTGTTAAATGGTTTCCAAGTGTGTTTCACTGTTAGTTTGAGCTCGCTAGATCAGAGCCCAAACAAAGTTAAGCAAGAGCCCAAACAAAATTCCGCAGTGTAAAAACGAGGCACTATGAGCATTGAGTGCTGTGGTGCTCAAAGGGTTAATGCATATCACTCTCAGTTATTCTGGTGATCTCATCTCGCATGCTTTTAGCTCACTTACTAGCCATGCTTCTGAACTTACTTGTAGATTAGATACTTATTAAAAGTTAACTAGGTTGCCTTAAGTTGCCAATGCGACGTCATGAATCAGGTCATACAAGCAGCAACCAAATAAGTGCTAAAAATGCTGCAATTCTCCGCATTCTTACATCTCGTAGAGTGGCATGAGTTTGGCAGGTTTATATCAAGTAATCCTCATTTGAGCTGTTTATTGGGAAAATGTGGGGTACTGTATCTACCTCTGGCGATAAGTATACATCGGCAAAATAGAAACTGATAAAGTCATCTCTATATATATATATATATAAATCTCGAAGTTTGTGTGTGCGTGTGTGATTCAGTTTGTCCAGCTATAGCTATTGAAATATTGGAATGAAGAATCCGTATTGCAGAATATTTGATCACAGGACATCTCGTTCCCAGATGATATGCTAAACTATTGAGCTAAATGAGATTGATGGATTCATTGGGCGATATATGTTGCTGTGTGTGTAAAAATACGCATACTGCTCTCTGTTACGACGCAACGTCATTTTATGCATGCTGTCACGGCTCTTATTAGTAAGTTTAGCAATAGGTTACTAGCTTACTCAAACTAGCCATTGGCAAAACGCCAGGCTAATGGCAACCAGCAGGCAACTACATTACCTGTCACTGTTTATTAGCTGATTTTTAATACCTACCTCAACGACGGGCATTCCGTTAGTCTACCTATATATAAGTCTAAATCTTTGTGTGTTGGTTTGTCTGTCATATGTCCATTTGTAGTGATGAAATTTGCACAAAAACACTTGGCACTGGAATTGATTTCATAAACATCGGTTTTGCAAAGAGGCGCGCTATCCACTATGTCACGTGATTACCTTGTCATGTTATGCAATTTTGTTGCCATACTTATTACACCTGCTTTCCTTAATTGGTTAAGATACGCACGCTTCAGCAAGAACGCTTGAACTACTAAAAAAGACGTGCCAATACTTACCCAAAATGCTATAAATATATGTATAAATAGCATAAACATAATTAAACTTGTAGAACCTACAGAAATATACAAACACCTTTATTTAAATGATAGAATGGAATTGTATAATTTAATATAGAATTGTATATATTGTTTAAAAATACATTTTCTGTGCAAAAACTTTTTTATTACCTGTGCAATGCCACGCATTCAGCTAACATCTAATAAAGTAGCTTTTTCATTAATCCTAAACATTTTCCTTTTTTATTAGAGCATGACGAAGGGTATCACAAGCTTTTCTCCCGTTCACACTTTACAAAACGTTAAAAAAAAACAGCAAACCGCTATCGCCAATTTGGCTCGCGGCTGGATCTCACTGGGCCAGAGTATGAGAGAGATTTTTATTTTTCATTGGTTTCATATTGACCATTTTCTCTACCTTAGACAAGCCAGACCTTAGATTAGCTCAGACAGGATAATTTTGAACTTTGAGGTTAATTCAATTTGAGGTGAATCTATGGTAGCCAATAAGATTGAATCTCATGAGATTGGTCTCAGCCTTTTGAAAGACAAAAGGCATGATAAAGATTGTGATTTATTATGCTTATTTCTCAGACTCAACCACAGAAGAAGTTATCTTTAAAGGTTGACTTGCAATAAAATTCACATTACAGTTATTTGGTATCAAAAGATTCACCATGTCTTACTCTGTTGTGTTGTAGGTACAAAATATGTGGAAATGTGATTACAAGCTCTTAAAAGCTCAAAAACGAACAATTAATCGCAGCCACACGAGACCGCCGTAGTTTGGATTCGCTTTCCAAATGGGACGTAGTTGTTACAGGATGGTTTCTGTTTACACTTTCATGCAACCTCATTCGTCGAAATATTTTCACAAATATACTTCACGCATTCAATAAAACTATGTTTATTGTTCTTACGCCTCTGTTTTATTGTCATTGTAATGCTGTCACTTTTAGCACTGATATCTTATAACTTACCATAAAAAACCGTTAAACTTTTTAACCTTACCTCGAAGGAGTATATATCATTGTCTGATGATCATGATGAGCCTGTTGGTTACCTGTGATAATCGAAAAGTGCTGCAAAAATTATTTGCGAAGTATTGGGTCACGTGATCAAATTACGACTTGACGATTGAATAATGCCGAAACAAAACTGTTAAGTAGCGAGCATCTATATTTAATACGGGGACTTCGGTAAAACCCGAAGTGTTTGTCATAAACTAGTGCTACGATATGTTTTATAGTGAGCTTTTTATTGGCCTTTCAATACAAGCGAGAACATCACGTGACAAGACAATAACCAAACTGTAATGACTGCGTCAGATAAATAAAGAGATTCCAATCTACGGCGGCTTTTCGTTTTTGAGCTTTTAAGGGCTTGTAATCACATTTCCGCGTATTTGGCACCTACAATTCAACAGAGTAAGACATTGTGAATCTTTTGATACCAAATAACTGTACGGTAATGTGAATTTTGTTCCAAGTCAACCTTTAACCTTGTTCATCAATTGCATTGCATAATCCTCATTACTACGTGGTGATCTTGGGTCGTCTTGGGTGGGTGACACGTGCCTCAGTTTACAGTTTGTTAGGGCTTGAGTGTTGTTATCGCATGATTGGCTGGTGCGAGTTGGCGGTACTTGTTCGCCAATGATATGCGATCTCAGGGCAAGCCGTTGACCTGTGAACTCAATCGTAGCAGACGACGCGCAGTTAGCTTGCTTGCTCAGTCAAAATGAACCAGTCTGCTTTGCTTGCAGCTGGCCATGCATGTAATTATTGTACTAAAAGACTTCTTGTTACACAAAGTTTTGAAGTTATTTACCAGAAGGCAAAAGGTACTAGTTATGAAATTTTTTATTGTGTTCATAATCAGTATGTTCTTTTATTTGCCTATGGCTGTACTGTGAAAACCTGGTGATGTTGCTATTCATTTAACTAGTTTTTGACTAGGTTGAAAGCCAGGGTTCAAAGTCAATAAAGTTCATTACAAGCGCACACATCAATAAGGTTATAAAATCTCTAAAATTAAAGTCCTAGCAATGTTTTCACTTTGCTAAAGGAACATTTTTAAATGTTGTTGTTCTATTTCTATTGCTCTTACATCAGCTAACATAAATACATCTTCAAACACGCAAATAGATCACTCTCATCAGCAGGCTTTTCACTAGAAATTTCTCAACGATTGCCATTATTCTCTGATCATCAAGACAAGAACATGGATTTTGTTCTGATCAAACTCAAGGTTCTGGCAGTGGTAGGAAATAAAGAAATAGTGTGACAATAAGCGGATGTAAAATAATAAAGGCTTTGTCATGACTAAGCTGGTTAATTTACCATTTCATTGCTGTGACTTTTAGCATCTTGAAAAAATAACATCCATTAAAAGTATTGCTCTAGAATAAAGTACATGTATGTCAATTTCTGAAATTGCTATGTTACTGAATGAAAGTCTGTCATTTTTCATTTGCAAAGGTCAGTAGGGTACATGAAGCCCATGCGAAATGCTATTGAGTGGTACAGATAATCCATTTTCAAGAATCTTCGCCTATAAAATAGATAGCTAGCATTGAATATTACAAGCCGATCATTGGAAGGGTGGTAACTGATTAAAACCAGTGCTGTGTATGAAAGCGTTGTATGGCAGGATGGTTATCTCTTATGGAGAGATCACAACATTAAAGGTTGCAATAAAATTCACATTACAGCTATTTGGTATCAAAAGATTCACCATGTCTTACTCTGTTGTGTTGTAGGTGCCAAATATGTGGAAATGTGATTACAAGCTCTTAAAAGCTCAAAAACGAAAAGTCGCCGTAGATTGGAATCTCTTTACTTCTCTGACGTAGTCATAATAGTTTGGTTATTGTCTTGTCACGTGATGTTCTCACCTAAATTGAAAGGGCAATATAAAGCTCAATATAAACTTATCGTAGCACTAGTTTATGACAAACACTTCGGGTTTTACCGAAGACCCTGTGTCAAATATAGATGCTCGCTACTTTACAGTTTTGTTTCGGCTTAAACTAATCGTCAAGTCGTAATCTGATCATGTGACCCAATACTTCGAAAATAATTTTTGCAGCACTTTTCGATTATCACAGGTGACCAACAGGCTCGTCGTGATTATCAAACAATGATATGCACTCCTTCGAGCTAAGGTTAAAAAGTTTAACGAATTTTTACGGTAAATTATAAGATATCAGTGCTAAAAGTGACAATGACGATAAAATAGATGCGTAAGAACAATAGACATGGTTTTATTGAATGCGTGAAGTATATTTGTGAAAATATTTTGACGAATAAAGTTGCATGAAAGTGTAAACAGAAACCATCTACCACAACTACGTCACATTTGAGCCGTTTTGGAAAGAGAATTCAAACTACGGCGGTCTCGTGTGGCTGCGATTAACTTCGTTTTTGAGCTTTTAAGAGCTTGTAATCACATTCCCATATATTTTGCACCTACAACACAACAGAGCAAGACATAGTGATTTTTTTAATATCAAATAACTGTAATGTGAATTTTGTTGCAAGCCAACCTTTAACAAACAAAAATAACTTCCATCCCTCTAAAGTTGATTGTTGTAGCCTACTATACAACATTTGAAAGAGGACGAACTTCCTTACAGGATGATGCCAATAATTTTATAATTCTAAATAATACAACCCTTTCTGAAGCTCAAAACACAAGTTCTATTTAAATAAATTTTAAAAAAGTATCTAAATTTGCTTATGGCTCAAATTCTGGTAGGTTTTTCATCTACAACCAGTTTTAGCTCTGTGTTTCTAGAGGAATTATACGTTTCAATTTCTGTGTAAAAACCATAATAAACAGTCAACAGATACAATAATTCAGATACTGACAGCAATATTGATTTAAATACCGTATGCTCAAATATTTAAAACATTTTTTGTCCTACCTGATGTGGCGCATAGTTGTTTTATTTTATCGTTATTCTAATATTATTATTATTACTTATATGTATGTATATATTTATTTATGTGTACATATGTGTCTTTGATATTTTCAGAGTAACTCTAGTGGCATAGTGCACATATAGGAATGTGTAGAATTTTAATTTAATTGGGTTAGATTTTACTCAGCTTATGAATTACATTTCCAAACTAACTCCCGAAACAATTGCATCAATAATTAAGTTGCCAAATTAATTCATATTAAAAGTAAATTATGCATTAAATTAACCCTTTTACTGCTTTCCGCGAGTTTGTGCTATATCTATGATCGACTGCGGTGGATGCGTTTTTGCAGTAACTGAATTTTATTGATTCGTAACAACTTAACCAACAATCTTTAGTACTTTTATGGCATCGACAGTCAAAATATTTCTTTTGAAAATCAGCTTATATTTCGTGAAGCAAATTATAATCTTTATTCAAGAATTTCCTAGTGAAAAAGTCTTATTTTTGACGAACAAACTTTCTAATTGTAATATGGCTTCCAAAACTATCCCTTACGTTAGAAAAAGAAGAATAGCTCTTTTTGAAAGGCTATAACCGATTCAGACTAGTGATTATTCAGATAATAAAAGCAACAGCTCTGACAATGATGAAAGTAAGTGTTATAAGAGTGAGAAGCAGAGGATCATAATAGGAACTCTGACTTGAAGCCACACGGTGAACAATACATTCCCAAGTGGTGTCCACAAGACTCTAAAAGGCTCGACCTACTTTTTAACCCTGTAGACTCACACCCTGCACAGTTAGCCTGGGCATGGCTCTATTGGGGGTGGGGGAGAGAGAGAGCCTGGGACACATAGCAACACCTGGGGAAGACAACTCTAAAAGTCGACTTTTGCAGTCGCTAATATCGCAATCGTTATTTCCGAAGGAGTATCAGGTGACGGTCTTATTTATGATCTACGCAAGTATTATGTATTATTTTTAATCTGAATTGGCAGCAAACAAACGCTGGTTGGTAAGTATGAAATGTTGGTTACATGATAAATCAATCACAGGAGTTATATTATTTCATATGTTTAATTAATGTTTTGATTTAATTAAAATAAAAAATTAAATCAATTAAATAAAACATTTTCACAATAACAATACAAACATAGCAAACGAATAGCATAGAACAACAAAAATGAAAAGAAAGAAAAGTACTAGTACTAGTAGTACTTAGTACTTACTAGTACTTAGTACTACACAAAATACAGCTGCATTGAATGTTTTGCACAGCTCTGTTCATTAACATTAGCAACATAAAATATGTAGCAAAAATCTTCTAGGTAGTATTTGAAATTACAAAAAAAACAATGGTTTCACGCTGCAAAATCGGCAATTTTCAGTAAAATGGCTTGCAGTAGTCCAAAAGCTAAATTCGTACGTGGATGGCAGTAAGAGGGTTAACTAACTAAGCTGTAAAATACTTGCATTAATAATCAAATTAGTTAAATAACAATTAATTTCAATTATGCATTAATTGAAATTAATCATTGCTTAACCATTAATTTAACTATCGTTATTTGACGTACCAAATTCGTTTTTCAAGTAAGTGCATTCATGATTGAATTAGTAAATTAACTTTTCTTAAAAGATCTATTACTCACTAAATTATCAAATAGGTAAACATTTAATAAAACTTCATTATTAATTGATTTCAATTATTTGCTGGAACACTGCATTAGTTCTTGATTTTGAAATTAGCTTACCTAAGACACCTTACATCAAATCAACCTACTAATTAATAACTTGAGGAGTAATTCAATGAAATTATTATTGCGCATCATTAATTGATCACATCTCTGGTTATAATGATTATTGACTGTTGAGCAGCAGTCCCTAGGGTTTTTACACAGTCATCAAAGCATAATTCCGCTAAAAACACAACCCAACCAAAAACCAATTTAGGTAATTGTGCTTTGAACTGAGCTTTGAAAGGGCTATCTTGTCCTAAATTATAAAATACTATTATTGGCATCATGTTGTATGAAATTTTGTCCTCTTTCAAATGGTTTATAATACAGCAATCAATTTCGGAGCTACTGCAGCTGGAAGTTAATATTGTTTGTTAATGTTGGGCTCTCTTCATTATGGATTGTATAAAATGGTCTGTTTGTTTGAAAATTAGTATACCTGTTTACGGTTTTGGTCACCGGACTCTCTCACACACCGCACTGGATGAAACGAACCACTGAATGTTAATTGTCCTTCAGTGTCTTGACCAATGTAACTGGTTAAAACTGGTCTTCGAATGTATGCGGTCTCTCTGTGTCTTCACAAATGTAATCATTTAAAAATGGTATCATGGAAAGTCACCAAGCACAATTAAGGCAACCTTTCTTCATCCAGTTAGCCAAACCTTTTTTGAGAAGTCTCATGTAAATAAGATTGCCATGCTTACCTGTTTGTGTTGTCACTAAAATTATTTTATTGTGATCATCTGTTTGGCAGATTGACAAACTACAATCATGAGACAAAATGGAGTAGAGCTCTTACCGTAAAAAACTCTATGCTCACACAAAATTTGGGTATGTATTCAGTTCATTTTGTCAAGTGCTTAAGATGCTGTTCATTTTGTTCTAATATTGCTTGTTGTAGAGCAGAACTATATTAAACATTCAAGATGAAATGTTTTCAAGAGTTTTACTGCTTTGAAAAATGTGAAACCATGGTTTGTAATAGATTGAAATGGAGAGTTATTTGAAAACTTCATCAACCTGCTTGTTCCTGCATGTCAGGAGAAATGTTGACGCTTTTCATGTATTTTTGTGGTGAGATTTGCTCATAACATAAAAGATACTAGATAATTCTCATATGTATATCGTTTTAGCATCTGCTAAAGTTTAGCACTGATGTTTCATAATTTCCCTAGATATGATTTGCAACTGGCTTCTGTTGTCAATAGTTTTTGTATACCCCATAATCGAACGCTGATTTGTCCACCCTGCATCTACTATGATATTACGTGTAACATTGTGTTTTTATCGCAGCTCTGGGAAGTTGTACTCTGTTATAGTTAATGCCAGGAACTTTATTTATGTAATGTTTCTTTTGTTCCAAGGACTATGTTGCTATGAGGAAAGTTTAAAGTTTGGTTCATCAATATGTAAAAATGAAACATTAGGTCAAAAAATGACCCATCATATTATATATAGTTTTAGGCTAATGTGAGTAGAACAACTGTTTTGATCGACGTATTATCAATGGATTCTTTGTACTGAAGCTTGTCGTTTAAGATTATAAGCAAACTTCAACTGAATGGATGGACAGAAATGGCGTCATACCGGAATTCTTAAAGGTTGACTTGCAACAAAATACACATTACCGTTATTTGATATGAAAAGATTCACCATGTTTTACTCTGTTGTGTTGTAGGTGCAAAATATGTGGAAAGGTGATTACAAGCTCTTAAAAGCTCAAAAACGAACAGAAAATCGCAGCCACACGAGACCGCCCTAGTTTGGATTCCCTTTCCAAAACGGCTCAAATGTGATGTAGTTGTAAGAGATGGTTTCTGTTTACACTTTCTTGCAACCTTATTCGTCGAAATATTTTCACAATTATACTTCACGCATTCAATAAAACTATGTTTATTGTTCTTACACGTCTGTTTTATCGTCATTGTAATGCTGTCATTTTTGGCACTGATATCTTATAACTTACCCTAAAAAATTGTTAAGCTTTTTAACCTTACCTCGAAGGAGTACATATCATTGTCTGATAATCATGACGAGCCTGTTGGTCACCTGTGATAATCGAAAAGTGCTGCAAAAATTGTTTGCGAAGTATTGGGTCACATGATCAGAGACCGACTTGACGATTGAATAATGCCGAAACAAAACTGTAAAGTAGCGAGCATCTATATTTGATACGGGGTCTTCGGTAAAACCCGAGGTTTTTGTCATAAACTAGTGCTATGATAAGTTTTATATTGAGCTTTGTACTGGCCTTTCAATTCACGTGAGAACATACGTGACAAGACGATAACCAAATTTCGTGGTTGCGTCATCAAAATAAAGAGATTCCAATGTGGATTGTAATCACATTTCCACATATTTGGCACTTACAACACAACAGAGTAAGACATGGTGAATCTTTTGATACCAAATAACTGTAATGAGAATTCAGTTGCAAGTCAACCTTTAAAATTATTTATGCCTTAATATCATGTTTCTCATGCAGAATAGACTGACCTTTACGGCCCATCCTTGACACAAACTGGTACGTCATAGAATATTTATTCATTGGGTATGCTTCGACAGCATATTCACCAACATTTAATCCTTGGATAAACATTGCAGAGCATCAGGAAATTTACCGCGTTGGTTCCTGCATCATCGCACCATCATCTAGTCAAAACTGACATATTTATTGGCTAATCGCTTTGGCTTTTAGTCTAAGGGCTACTTCTGCCACCAGTTGGTTTACTAATGTTTTTCAGCTTATCTGTGGCATAGTTCATACTTTGATAACTACCAACAATTTTCTACGTGTCCACAAACTTTGAGTCATCATCTAAACACTATTTTAGCGATATGCCATCAGCAAGGTAATTGCTCTATCAGTGAGAGAAAGATTCTCCGCCAAATCCGCTAAAAACATTATAACACAACAGCATCCTCAGCTCTGTACAACCATGTTTGTTATAGGGCAAGCAGTTGGTTATCTTACCTTAAAAACATGATGGAAATCTCAGGCTACAGTTTTATGCTCACCAATTGCCAAAGAGGTTTGCATAACTCAGTTATGTACACCCTGAGTTATGCAAGCCTATCAGTCGAATCCTATCACTGTAAAAAATGTCATAGTTCCTCTTCGATTGTGAGGCGTGCACATTTGGAATCCAAATAGCGTATGAATTGCCCACTACGCTTAGAGAATGTTAAATTACCTACAGGACAATATTATTCATGGACTTATATTTCGTGGAAGTTGTCTTTTGATGCATTTTCGCGGACTTTTTTATTTGCGGAAGAACACATATACGTGCCAGTTAATCTAATTAGCAATCGAGTGTAAAACCTTATTAATATTATTTATACAACCATGATATCATTTGTCTTAATCGTTTAGTTTAGTCGGACTTTAATGGTTGGTTGTGACGTTGTGATCTTGTAGACGAGCCTCTCTCTCATGGCCTGCAATCACTACAGTCAAGTGGCCTAACTCAGCTGCTTGATGTCTTACTTCAAAATATGGAGACAGATGGGAGTTCGAGAAAAACGCAGGATATGAGGTATCAGCAGGCACTCGCGAACATGAATTGGGAGGGACTGACCTCAGCTAACAGGTTAGTGTTTGAGCAAATAAAATAATGTGAATGTCTCTGTTGGTTTGCTCTTTTTTGATCATACCGACCCTCATTAAATTTTTTGTGAGTTTTGCTTTTATAACAAGAAATTAGATGAAAGTAATTTGTATCATATTTCTCGGATGTGCAGTTCATTATACAGTGGATGGACCCTCGGGTTACGATGGCCCTGTTTCATGATTTTTTTTGTCCTACGATGTAGAACACAATGAATTTTTGCCTTCTCTATACGCAATGTTTTTCGCCATTTGATATCAATGAAAATGTTGCCCGAAGTTCAAGTTTGGCTATCGGCGTGCTAAATATGTCGGAATAACAATATGCTGATATGTTATTCGTTAGAATCTCTCATACAACGAATGAAAGAGATGCTCGATCTCTTTCACTTCAGCATTATTTGTTATTCGTTATTGTGAACACGAAACTGGAAACATATATGTGTTAAAATTTAAACCGATGAAAAAGTTGATATTCAGTAAAATAGTTAAAAGTGCACGTACATACTAAAACTTAGTTTCAAGTATGTGTTTTGTAAGCTAAATTCATTTAAGTTAAATTCAACGTTTATGTTATACGTCTGCCTCGAAGATGATAACTCCTTACGGTACGTACTAAACATATTATATTGTAATGTTACATTTTATTGCAGATCATAATCACTAAACACTAAAGCTACTGTAGATAACTATAGTTGCTAAGGTTAATATATTATTTTGTTACTAACTTTGAATATGTACAATTTTTTATATGAAATTCCAATAGTTCTTACCAGGGGGCATTTCTATTAGATATTTACTATAGGTTTCTATACTTCTCTATACGAAATTTTTGTCTTACAATGTCAACACTGGAATGGATTAAAATCGTATGGCAAGGTTCCAATGTACTCATGTGTAGCTGTTGGATGTATTACTGGTGTAAAATATCAGATGTCTGTGTAATATGATATTATAATTACAAAATTCAAATTTGCTGAAAATCAATAGCCGGAGTTCTCAAACTGAGATGGTAGCTACCATGGTACATTTTTGGTCTTTAATCACTGACTTATCGAACCACTAAATTGGCAACATTTGCGTTCTTTCTTATTTATATTTCCACATCGCAGATTGACCACAGATGTAGGATTCAGCGAGTGTCTCTACACAGCCTGTAAGTCTTTGGCCTTGACCTCATCTGTGCCTCCCTCATCGCTGCTCAATCGTATGACTATCATCTGTGAAAATAGCCTGAACGAGGTCAGCCATTTGTCCAGCTGTCTGATGACCGACAGCCTCGCTAATCTTGAACTTTTGAAGATAGTCAAGGACATCTCTGAGACCCGTACTGATAGGTAAATGATATATCGGTTATACAATGTAAGAGTTCATTTGATTTATGCCGCAATAAAAAAGGTAATCGAAGCTAGCTGTAGATTTCTTTGCATTTGGTTTCTGTCTTATATTATGCTTAGTTTTGTGAACTTCGTCTCTCTGTCTAGTAGAGAGGTAATGAAAATATGATTTTGATTTAATAGCATGATTAAAATAAAACTAATCTGTCAATATTAGATATAATAGTATGACGTAAATAATGTATTATATGTGTTTTTATAACTAAGACAAAAGTTGTATATTGATGTTACATATAACTGTATGCCCGGCTTTGCAGGGGCAATAAAATAATTACCTAATGAGTTTGAGTAGCCTACCTAAAAAGCTAGATCTTTCCTAAAATTGTTGCTTAAACAATGCCCGCATTTTGCACCAGCTTAACAATCGTTACATATAACGGGTCCGCAGAACTAGTTATTAACCCAAGGAAGCGCTTTATGCGTAAATATTTTAACCAGTGTAATGACTATTTACCCAATGAATCCATTTTATTCTGTGTAGCTTAACGGTTCAGTTCGCCGCTTTTAGATCTGAGGATTCAGATATCTAATACGGTGCTTTGCAGATTTTTCATTGCTAGATTTTAACTGCTATAATTGGACACAGGATTGAACAAAATGACAAACACTGAGATTTGTATAGATAATAAATGTAAAACTATTATTTTAATATTGTATAGTGAAAGTAATATATCTATATATATACTTTTCAAAGTCCGTCTGTATGTCGTATATCTGTTGGTTTTCCGGCTATAGCTATTATTAGAACACCTGAGCTGGACAACAATGCAGACTCAAAGTCATGGCTTACCATCATTGGAAGCCTAACCGTATTAACTAGCTTTGCGGAATTTTCCATTGGCAATATGCCAGGCTACTAGCTTAAAAGGTACAGTTATTTGACAGAGTTTTAAAACCTTTACAGTTGTTTTTATTTTTCTCATGATATGTAGTTTGAAAGTTAGATTGACAAATGTTGTAATATGTTAAATACAAATCAATTTTCTGTCCAAATACTCTTCTATTACACGGGCAATGCCGGGTGGTACAGCTAGTTAATAATATATACGCATTTAATCATTTTCTAGTCCGGTTGATTTGTGAGTTATAATGGACAGAATGCTGGCGCTGTAGTGAGAAGCATTCGGTAAGGGAAAGAGTAGTCGAATGGCAACAAGAATATGGTAGACATCATTCCCTTGCCAACTACCTCACAGAGCCTGAGCTAAGGCATGAAGAATCTAAGCTGCGACTTTGTAGCATTCTTGGAGGAAAGGATGAATCTGTCGAGCTCCAATCCCATCTGCGTCGTTGCACCATCTCTCTGAGCACTAAGGCTAGGTTGGCTAAGCTACCTTCTGTGAGTACTCTGAAGATGCTACCTGATTTGTCTTTGTTTTTAGTATTATTTTTATGTTATTTTCATGTTATTCTTACACTGGCGTCTTTTATTTCACTTGCAAAGCTGCAATGTTTGGAGAAACCTTTCATGTCAAATGTTGGAAAGGATTTTCAGCATTGATTCAAGTATTTGGTCAAGTTTTGCATTTTAAGCTGCAAAGTTTGTCTGTGTAGATTTGATCGTGTGTATGCATCTATGTCTGTCGCAAAAGATTAAAATGTATTGAATGTATATTGTATGTGTTTATTTTTACTGGTTTGTAACAAACACAGTTGTTAATAGTTGCAATGTTCATTTTTTCTTTTAGCTGAGTGAACAGATGCTGGAGAATTTCAAGAGGTTGTCGCCTCATCTCTGGAATGTCGAGTGTGACATGGAGCACTCTAGAACCTACTGGCAACTCGAGGAGTCTGATAGAGCCATGTTTCTCATGCGAAAGTGTATTAACACCGTTGAATCTGAAATCTTAAAGGCTGGTAGACATTTTTATCCTGCTTAATTGGCAATCAAAAGTGTTGAAAGCCATATTTGATACATTGCATTGTACCTGGAAGAGTGTCCTTTCAGTAGTGAACATTTTTGTGATTATCAAGTAGATTGCTCCTAGAATTTCAGCTAAGCAACTCTTTGGTCACATTTTCTCGTCTTTTTGTCTCACTTTTGTTTTTGATAAAGTAAAACTAGAGTAGTTTTACTTAACCAAAAACCACAAGTTTTATTTTGCTACAAACTTAGTTCATTCTATCTGCTCGGTTCGAGGCTCACTCAGAGTTGTTTACCCAGTAGAACAGAAACACAATGTTGGCAAGTCTACCACATTCATTGCAGCTGGTTTCATCTTGCTATTTTTGATGCTTCACATATAGCTAAACGCGCCAGCGCAATAAAAGTTTTATAGTTCAAAGACACAATGTACAGTGAAACTTGGATAACTCAAACTTCAAGGGACCGAGCAAAAGTGTTCGAGTTATTAGAGCGTTCAAGTTATCAGGACAGTCATAAGTGCACGTATTTATCAGTAGATACATGTACATATACAAACTATATATCAATCAAAAGCATAGATTGCTTGTTGCAAGTTAAAGGGTCTCTCGTGTGAAGTTTTAAATATTTTTAATCAGAAAGTATCAATATTTTTCTATCACTTTAGATTTGTTTGTTGTTTTAGGTGATGTGACTGCCAGGACGTTCTCAGATTAAAATTGGCAAAACTTGATCGCGGTTAAAACGCTCAGAAAAAATACATACGTATTTTTCTACCGAGCGTTTTAACCAAGATCAATTTTGCAGTAAGTCAGTTATTACAAAACTTCTTTACTATTAAAAACCCATTATCAATTTTGCCGATATTACTTTAAAGTTATCCAAATTTTACCTCGCTTTTCTTGCATTCGGAGGGCTTATCGCTAAGCGGATGTTTGGTAAAATTTGATTTTTGCAAACCTTTAGAAAAGTCGTTAATGAAAATATTTTGTCGATGTTGGTAATAACGAGGCCTAAGAACTACTAAGAGTCGATGTTTATCTCTACGGCTTGGAATAAAGTGATATTCTAAAGCGACAGTAACAACCGTCTCGGTAGCCATTTGGCAAAAAACTGTTCGAGTTAACGGAGTTTCGGTCGAGTTATCTAAACCATTTATCATTGCGTGGGAATGGACCAAACAAATACGTTGAGTTAACCATGTTTTCAAGTTATCCGAGGGCGAGTTATCCGAGTTTCACTGTATATGTATCATTCAAGCCCAATCTTTCTGATTTGTTGGTCTTTTGGGAGTTCTTCTCTTTGTGTTGGTAGTTTCTGCGTTTCAGTTTTAGCCAAGTATTTCGGGTGTTTTGGTTTGACATGAAATTGTTTTTAGATGACGGATGCTGTGACAGTAAGAAACTACCAAAGCATGCTGTCAGCAGCTCTGGGCACCTATGGCAGCTGGCTGGATGCAACCAAACTCCAAAGTCCAGAGACTATCACAGAGAAATATCTGCTACCTGCGGTTGAAATGGCTGAAAAATCTACTGTTGCAGAAGGTAGTCATTCTACTTGTCTTAGATATAATAGTGTGGTTAAATCTATGCATTGGTGGTGTTTGATGTCTTATAGTTCATTTGACGCTTAAACATTGAACTTAAAGCTTTAACTTTGGAACTACCTTGTTTCATATTTAACCCTTTGGCGGGGAAGTTTATTTTCAGAGTTTCTCCTCCATTAATTTCAAACTAATAGTCGTTATGTTTTAGGCTCGCTATTTTTGTCGCAACTCAAAAACTGTTTGTTTGACTTTTATGAACTATGCAGAAATATTATCGGTAGAAGTGTTTTTACAAATTGATACTACTAATTACTAGATTACGTCAATATAAGTTTTCTTTTTAAAAATAATTTGAAAACATTGTCGATGCTTTGCGTTCACTATTTTTGTCAAAACTGCAAAACTGTTTGTTGAATCTTTAAGAACTATTCATAAAAATGATCAGTAGAAAATTCTTTACAAAATGATACTAATAAGAAATAGATTACATTGAAATATTCATGAACTTTTTCATGGATGTGGTTGGTTTTACCACATTTTAGAATATTACCTGATTCAGCCCTAGCACATCATTAATGTCTGCATCTTGTTAAGGTTCACTTTTAAAATTTTTAATAATGAGAGGCATATCAGTATTTAGATTATTACAATTAATTTATAACCCCTGCAATGCAGGGCCGTATCCTCCTATACTGCAGCTTTTTCCATGGCAGTACCATTTTTGGAGGCTCAAAATTCCAGAATTCATTTCATTTTTGCTTGATTTTAATAAATCTTTAAAAAGCTGAAGAAACACAAAATTTTCACTTATGTGTGCCGCCATATTGAATCAGTATCTGTAATAACAACACTAAGTCACACGCTTTGCGAGAGGTATCATTGATGTCTAAATTATCCCACTCATCATCAAGTGCGTTGTTTGCAAGTTCAACTGCAACCCAAAGAGATCATTGATGGAGCACACTGTTTGACTACAGTGTTTAAGCTGCGTGTGGGTTATTTGAGCAATGTACTAAAGAAGTTCTTCCCTCCTTTAAATTAATTCTAACTCTAATTTACTCATTCTATTACTTGCTCAGTATTATAGACTATAGTATAAGTGCATTATTTTTAATATGGTGCTTTATTAATTTTACTTTTCAACTCTTCAATATTGTTTAAATTATTTCATAGGAGACTACTCATCTCTTACACCATTCAGTGTTGTACCCAGTGATAATTCTCCCTCATGCTAGCTGTGGCCAACCCCTTTAGCAGCTTTCATTCGCATTATATTTTTAATAAGCGTTGTTAAAGACAATCTCAATAAACAGTTTTATATTTAAAACCGGACCCCCCACCCACCGAGAGGGCGCTCGGCACTTGTGCCGGACTCCCCCCGCAGTACCATTTTCAAACAGGTAGATACAGCCCTGCTGCAATGTTACGTTGCCACCATCACTATCACCTACTAATTATTGTGGCTGCTGTGATAATAGTGATGTGAGTGTCTGATAATATCGATCGTCAGAATCATCAGAATTACAGTCTGAATTGAAATCACTGAGGTGTATACTGTATCTGATCCACTGTCTCCAGCTTTATCCATAAGCCAGTTCACAACCGCCTGCAAAGTGCTAGCAACTGGAGAAGCCATTTTTTATAAATCCGCTTGCCAAATCCGTTTTCAAACTCCGAAGTCTTTCTCTCTTTTTTTCAACATTTTGAAAGTAACATGATCGAGACAAGCAAGAATTTTATCAGTCTATAATGTCTTCAATAAAGCGCAATACGCGCTCCTATAATGTAAATAATCCATTCGAGGAACGTTTATGTTATAGGGATTTAACGTTATAAGAACAGTACATTCATGTAAAGTGCCTAATACGTTCCAGTATATTTCCAAGCTCTCCCCTTTGGGCATACAAAAAAGAGAAATTTTCACTTTTTTAATTTGTGGGCTGTACCATGAGTGCAGCATTATTAGTTTGCATCGACAACTTTTTTTTAGTGATCAATCTAACTTTTTGAGTGTGGCAAAAGTTGTATATATAGTAAGGATAGCGCTATACCCTCTTCAGTTTTTCTTTCTCAAGCGCGACGAAATAAATTAACGTTCAAATCGAATTTGAGAACTCGCCCGACTTGGCACTTTACGTTATATTATATATGTAGGCGACATAAGCGTCATATATATAGGTGACATAAGCGTCGCTATGCCTGGCAAAAGGTTAAAATAAACATTGGTTTAAACAATTTATTAGTTTATTGTGCTGTACGCTGACTTATACATATCTGTGACAGCGGTCGAGAAAGCTTACCACACTGTTGCTCAGTTCGCTGACGAGGAATACGAGAGACTCAAAGTTTTTATAAAATCATCAGAATTCCAGGACAAGCTGAACCTGCACAGGATACAGCTGCAGCAGGAGGCGGAGCTTAGCAGTAGATCGGATGCACAGTCCTCTTCATACAAGTAACTGTTTACTCTGTCAATATATTGTCTCATCTTATTTACTTCTATTGTTAATTTATTTCTTCGCTCTACTTTTTAATCTTTTTTGACTGTCTTTCCTGTTTGTTTTTACCTTCTTCATCATTTTTTATATATCAAATTGCAAGTGCTGTCATTTTTATTTCTAATCCTTCTCTTCCTTATTCAACATTTCAGCGGAAAACAGTTTGCTTGCATTTTGGTCCTATCTCGATATTTTGAATGTTTTGTTATTGATTTTTTTACTATGCACTCAGTGATTTCACATACGAATTCTACTGAAATCAACTTTGTGATAAAGAGTGCTAGCGAAACCAAGAAGTATCACATGCAAAGAATGTGATGAATGTCAGTTTTGAGCGGCTGAAAATTATCGTTTGATGGCTACCTGCTCGACGAAATGTCTCCTATGACACGCAATTGGAACCTATGACTACGAATGATAAAAAAGTTATCTTTATAAATCTCAATGTTTGTGTGTCTGTAATTGTTTACATTGGTGTGTCCAGCTATAGCTATTAAAATCTTGGAACCAAAAGCTCGCATCAGTCTGGATTTGAACTCACGAAGATTGCACCCGCAAGTTTGTAAACCAAATATCTAACTACAAGTTTACGAAGGTTCCAACGATTTCATTGCACTTACTATATACTGCGATATATATAACGATGCTCTTGTTATAAAATATTTTTTGCTTAACTATATAAAACACTTGCCATACAAAACTATAAAATACTCACCATATTAGGGCAAATTGGTTTCCCGCCATTCGATATCAAACAAAATTTCTCTCCAAACTAAAATTTGGCGATTTGTGTACTGATTATATACATGTATGTTACTAGGTGAATGCTCGGCATCGCCCGAGTAATAAAAGTCTTAAGTCGTTAGTAAAAGAAAGTCTGCACAAAAAATTTATTTTTATTCAACATATAACAACAGTTACCATTCTAACTTTCCAACTTCATATCATGAGAAAAGTGTTTTGTCCAGTTAAATAAATTGAGAGAAAACATAAAGCAACTGTAAAGGTTTTCTAACTTTGTCAAACTAACTTTCAAACTTCATATCATGCGAAAAATAATTTGTGCATGTCATATAAACTGAGAAACAAAATAAAACAACTACAAAAGTGTTTAAATGCAATTGTGAAATAATTAACAAGTAATAGCTAACTTAAGTCTATTTTACTACGATTACAATTAAAGATGATTCTGTGATGATGCAATTAATACGAACTGAAAAAATAAACAATAAAAATCCTGAATATGTTAATCTAATAATAACAATTTGTGTGCGTGTGTAAAAAAGGTTACTGTTCCAGCCGAAGTTATCCATTGAAATTTCGAATATGACGGTACTGGCACCTCTCGATACTGGTACAAATGCAAAAATGAGATATCGGACTGTCTTTGTCTGGTACATCGTCTGACCGAACGAAGAGAGAATGTAGAGGCTATTCATACTCGATAATACAATTGTTCACTTGAAAAGTAGTACCCTTTACCGATTTAGCAATCAGACTTTACGGAAAAAGGGAAATAAAAGTGTAACGACACATTTGAAATAGAAACTGCACATTTAAAAATTACAAATTAAAAAATAAGTAGCCTAATAGTAGCAAAATATTAGCTTTTGAATCATTTCGATTTTCGAAGACTGGCGAATTTAAAAGGTAATATTAGTTAGTATTCAAAAGTGCACATTTAGCGTGTGCATACGGTATACAGTTTATGGTAAGAGCAATAGAATGCAAAGGACCGTCTAGATCAGTGGTTAAATGCGTGGTTTGAAACTTATGGTTGCAATCTCTGTGAGTTCAAATCTAGGAAACAGTGAGCTTTTCATTCCAAGATTTTAATAGCTATTGCTGGACAAACTGAAGTACACACAGACCAACTGAAGTACACACAGACCAACTTTAAGATTTATATAAATTAAGTGTTATACAGTGCTCACCATAGTGGGATCAGCATTATCCGTTATGATAAAAACAGATAAGTAATAAAATTTTAGTGTTAAGTTTAAAATTTGCTAAAATGCATACTAAAACCTCCTTTTAGTTTGTGTTTAGTCAGCTAAATTCATTAGATTCAAGTTAGATTCAGCGTTTGTTTTACGGTACATTCTGCGCGTGGTACATTTTAATGTTACATTTTCTTGCAGATCTTAATCACCAAATGCACTAAAGTTATTGTAGGTAACTATAATAGTTACTAAGGTTAACATATTGTTTTGCTACTGTTTTTTAATGATGATGATGATTTTTACCAAGTGTTTCCATTAGATAATTGTTATCAGTTTCTATACCACTCTGTACCATATTTTCACCTTATGATGCCAAAACTGAAATGAACTAAAATCTTTTAATTGTATACCAAATAAAGTTCCATCATAATCGTAGCAAAACAGTCTATATTTAGCCATTACTCGCTAATGATTTAGCATTTACATTTTGCCACCGTTACTGTTATCTTTTTCCTCTTAATTTATTTCAACAAAACACTCTTTCACTACGTGAAATTTAATAGTTACAGTTTGAAAAAGTTTGAAAACTTTTACAGTTGTTTCATTTGTTCGCTTAAATCATTTGAACTGCACAAAAAACACTTTTCTAATGATATGAAGTTTAAAAATTAGAATGGTAAGAGTATCTACAGTATATATATAAATCTGAAACTTTGTGTGTCTGTTCTTCTGTACTTCGGTTTGTCCAGCTATAACTATAAAAATTTTTGAATTAGAAGCTTGTCTTGCGCTGGTTCTGAACTCTCGAAGATTGCAACTGCATGTTTGTGAACCCATCATCTAATCACAAGTCCACGAAGTCTCTTACAATTCTATCGCTTTTATCACACACCAGCTACCCTTTTCTCAATTGCACAAGCTAAATGACGTATTAATTGAAACTCTCTTCACTCTATGAAATACAATGCTTTTTCCTGTTTTCGGAAACTTCTATTTCCGGTATTTTGTAAGGTTCAATTGCTAAATGGGTAAAGGCTAATACTTTTCACGCAGACAATTGTATTATCACGAGTTGGAATAGCCTCTAAATTCTCTCTCCTTTCGGTCAAACAAAGGCAGTATGTTATCTCTTGTTCACATTTGTACTAGTATCATTGCATGCAAAGTTTTGATGGATAGCTTCTGCTGGAAAAGTAACTTTTTTAAACACACACACTTCTACGCACAAAATGTTATTATTAATTCAAAATATTCAGGATCTTTATTTTGTTTTTTCAGTTCGTATTAATTGTATCATTGCCAAATCATCTTTCTCTGTAATCGTAGCAAAACAGACTTAGTTGAGTTATGACCCGCTAATTATTTCACATTTACATTTAAACACTTTCATAGTTGTTTTATTTTGTTTCTTAGTTTATTTGACCTGCACAAAACCTTTTCCTCATGATGTGGAGCTTAAAAGTTACAGTTGTTCGACAAAGTTTGAAAACCTTTCCAGTTTTGTTTCCTCTTAATTTATTTAAACGGGACAAATCACTTTTCTCATGATATGAAGTTGGAAAATTAGAATGGTAACTGTTACTATAATATAGTAACAGTTACCATTCTAATTTTCCAATATTTTTCATATTATGTTAAATAAAAATAAATGGTCTTTGCAAAGACTTTTATTAACCGGGCAACGCTAGGCATTCACTTAGTATGTTAAATAAAAATAATTTTCTGTCCAAAGACTTTTATTTCCTAGGTAATGCTGGTAATTAAGCAGGTATCTCAATATATTTCAGTAAATAATGATGATACTATTGCACTGTCACATTCGATTGACATGAGTAGGCAATTATCTTGTGATGTTGACTTCTCTGTGAGTATTATTTGGTTAATATATTGACTATGCTTAAAAATTTTGTTGCAATGTTTTGTGTCAGATACAGACTGTAACAAAGTATAATCTTTACATTGTTGTTCTGTCATGCTGCTTGGCTATTTTAGGGTTCTTAGGAACAACTTGTGCCCATCAAGGTGGCAGCTAATTTTTTAACTTTCCTATGTAGGAGTTACAGGAGAACTCTGGAGCACAATCGAGAAGTGAACGAACTTGAAATTGACTCAATAAAGGCAGCATTTCTGGACAACATGCTCAGAGCCATAACAAATCATATTAGGACTATGGAGAATGGCAGTAGCTACGACTTGCTGTCTGTATTTCGTCTCGTCGCTATTTGGTTTGAAAACGAGTCGAGGAACGACATTCGTTCTACTATACAGGTTTGATCTTGCTTATTTGACAAGGCTTTCTGTAGGTGATTAGGTTAGAGTTGCCAATTTTTATTTGCTCAAATAATAGCAACATTTTTAAAGGAAGGTTTTGCTGGTTGGCTCTTATTTTTAATTCCCACAAACTAGTCTGATTTATTTATGGCCACTACTAAAAATGTTCTTTCAATAGAATGTTGTCGTTGTAGTCATGTCATACAGTATCACTCAGTTTTTGGAGCTGTAGCTGAAGCTGCAGCTTTATCAGTTGCGTTAGGAGGCTGTACTATTGATACTGCTTGCGAAAAACAAAATATTTTGTTTTTTTTGTTTTCCAACAAATGCTGTATGTTATTGTTTTTCTTGTTCTTTATGTGTGGGGGTTACCTAAAACTTAGGTGGCCATACTTACTGACTCTGGTTGATCCTAACACCTATAATGTCATCCTACTAATTACCATTTGTATTTTTTAGAAGTGCGTTCCTGGAAATGTTCAAAGTCATAAGTTCCTGCCTCTCATGTGTCAGATGACTGCAAGATTGTCAATGGAATTGTCTCCTCTGCAACAGACGCTGAAAACGCTTATTATCAGAGCTGCCAAGGAGCATCCTCACCACGTGATTCCTATGCTATTTGCTCTCAAGAATGCTGCTACGGACCTTGCACGAGGTTCACCACCTGAAGAGACCTTGGTAGGAATGGGTGGCTAGATAATTAGTTGTATGCACTTGCTTTTTGTATACATGTGTTTAAAAAAGGTTACTGTTCCAGCAGAAGCTATCTATCAAAACATTGAATGCGACGATACTGGTACCTTTTGATACTGGTACGAATGTAAAAATGAGATATCGAATGATCATTCTCTGACCGAACGGAGAGAGAATGTCAAGGCTTTTCCTACGGAGATAATACTATTGTCCGCGAGAAAATAATTGGCCTTGACTAGGGTTATTGCAATTGAGCCTTACAAAAAACCGAAAATAGAAGTTCAAGAAAACACGAAAAATCATCGTGTTTCATAGAGTTAATAGAAATTATAGAGTTTTAAATAATAATTCATTTAGCCTGTGCATACACTATAAGGTCTGTGCGGTTGTATAGCTCAGTGGTAGAGCGCATGGATTCAAAACTTGTGGTTGCAATCTCCAGGAGTTGATATCCAACATAACGCGATATTTTAAATTCCAAGATTTTAATATCTATAGCTGGACATACACAAACACAGAAACACAGCCAAGCTTTGAGAAATATGTGTCACGGTCACAGAAACCATGTTTAAGTCGCAAATCACGAAGTTGAGTTATCCGACTTTGAAGTTGCACCATCTGCATTTTTAATATTGGTAACGATTTTTGTAACACGTGCATCCGGACCAATCAAAGAGTGATCTTTCTGAATCTGAAGTCAGTTTAGCGAATAGAAGTCATTAACCCTCGGAAAAACTCCTTTAAAACCGTTGCTACGCTAAACAGGAAGTACTGAAAAATGGTGTCCGATAAATATAATCATTTCTTTTTTGTCGATTTTAAAGATAGCTCTGACATTTTGGACACTTATAATGAGTACTTTGGTATTCCTACTGATGTCAAAAGCAGTGAAAGTAAAGGAAATTACGATGATATTTTCCTAACGGTTCTTACAAGATTATTACAATATTTAATTATAAGAATAATTATTCGATTTTATATAAGATTATTATCAGAATTAATTATAAGAATAATTATTCGAATTTCCAAGATCGAAGTATATAGTGACCGATGGTGTGCAATATGTTACTGTTGTTATTTTTCTAAAGATTTTGTTGATGATTTGGCTGTGCCCGATATCGAGGTACTGCCAAGCCGTTTTTAATATCTGCAAAATTAAGTAATACATTTTCTTATAAATATATGGCTATTTTTATGACAACCAGCTAAAATTTGTTTAGATTTTTAAATTCAGCATAATTCTTTTGATATAAATACAGAAATCTAGATAAATATCACAACTTCTTGATATTGGTTGCTATGACGTTTTGAAATGTAAACAAGATTGTGTATTGGTTTTCGTTTCTCAAACTTTAACACCAGTTTTCTCAGAACTATGTTTTCGCACTAATGTTACACGTGCATCTAGTTTATTGGCCATAAAATCTGCTGTAATTAAGCTAGAATCAAAATCTTTTTTGCAAAATAACTGTGAGAATTCTTTCCTTCTGCTAATGTAGATAACTCCAAATCTTACAATCCCGATTTAACCATGGTTTCTGTGATCATGACCCATATATACAAATATAAATAAAGTGACTTATTAATAGTTACAGTAGATGAAAGATATCCATGTGTAAGCTTTTAGTTTCAACTAATTTTTTTTTTTCTAACGTTTCTTCTCTTCGATTGATCAACTCTTTTCTCCACGGTCCATTCCTCTCTTCATTTCCTTCATCCTTCTCTCTCTTCTTTTACTGCTCTTACTCCCTCGCCCTTTCTTTTTACACCCTGCTTTCTTTCCTTCATTCCTCATATCATCATCATTGTTTTTTATGAATATTTTTCGTTCATCTATATTTTTATTTATCCATCCTCTCCTTCCTCGTCTTCTTTCCCTTTTTCTTTCTCTTCCATATCTTCTTTTTCTTCTTTTTACCCGCTTTGATAGTAGTGAGCAGGCCATATTCTCATATGGATTCAACCCTTTGCTGGATGAAGTGACATTTATTTCGCTTACATACAAGGTTAGACCAGCATTAATTTTGCTCGCCTAAGCATTTTTTTAACCAGTTTTTCATATGCGTTAAAATATATGTTAAAATATCAGACCAAGTTAAACAAAAGGCCATTTTAAGTAAAACCTATTAGACTTATGGATTTACTACTTATTTTCATCAAGTCACTTTGAAAGTGAAAGAAAGAAACCAAAATACTTCGGAGTTTGAATTTATGATGAGATGATGGGTAAATTGGTACACAATAAGATGATGGTGTTACTATGGCATGCGCTGCTACTCAGCGCTTTGGTAGTATTCAGATCTGGTGAATTTTGTTGCATGTCAACCTTTAAGCTTGTATGTCGAGATATGACTGTGTGCGGAGTACTCAGGTGTGTCAATATATACAAGCTACCCTATTTATAAATAATTTTATGCAGTCACGGGCAAATGCTGCCAAGCAGCTACTCAAGATGGTAGGAGAAGACAATCCACAGCTGGTTAGAGATTATAACGCTTTCACCTCAGCTCTTATACAGCTCGCCAATGCTCCAAAGGGATCTGTGATGCTTAATCCTTCGTCCTTCAAATTGGCAACGCTGTCAGATTTACAAAATGCTCATGTCCTGACCCATCGTCTAAATGTATGATATCATTTTACTATCTTTTTTAACTCTCGATAACTTTGTCTAGCTCCATTTCCATCATAGCAAATGTCGTATTATAAATTTAGTCATCATATGCAATTTCATTTTTGTAAACAAAACTGAGACACGCTGTCATAATTTGAATTTAATGCCGATGTAATTTATGTGTGTCGTGACAACAATAGTCATAACCACTTTAAGAAGCAAGTTTAATGATAAAACTTGTGTTATGGTAATAGTTTATTTAATAGTAAGTTTTATATATGTAATGAATCTATATAAGTAACTAATCCTCTTTAAATCATTAAGGTTTGTATTACAGATCCCTAATATTAAGACACTGAATTAGTTGTTACTCATATCTGACTATCAGATAATCTTACCTACTCACTGTCTTAACAACTTGCTATATATTAAGAGCTTATCTCGAACCTTCTTTAGTTTTCTCTTCTGATAGAAGGTATCAGCTATAATTGACTAATTGATTTAGACCTTCATGATGTTAGAAGGTTTTGCTTCAGTTTATAAAGTTATAAGGTATGAATTTACAAAGTCAAACTGTTAATAAATGGTTAAGGTCTTTCATTTAACTGTTTGATGATAGTTCATAATTTCATGGTTATGGTTTCAAAAGATATCCCAAACTTTAGAACACTCATAGCAAGTTTGTGTCAGTTTGTGTAGCAAGTTTTTCAAGTACAGGAAATGAGAAAATATATATGCAATATTATGAAAAATACTGTTTGGTAAGGAAGAAATATGCAGCATACATTGTATGTAATTTCATGATGGAAAAGCATTGTTCCAAGTTTAGTATATCTAACAGGCCAGACCCTCTTGTGACTACACCGATGTGCCACACGTCTACAGATACTCACAAGAGTGTAAAAGTGCTGGTGGTGTGAATGAGCCCAAAATCATCTTTTGCGTTGGTTCTGATGGGCGCCGTTACAAGCAACTGTGTAAGGTGAGTTGGTTGCCTTCTGCTATTTACAAAAGTTGAAAGTAGAAACTAACCAGGAAAGCCACCTTACCGTAAAACCTTTATTTGAACGTCATGGCGTTCTATTTTTCAACCCTTCTTTTATGATGGCGTTTAGTTAGAGGGTTTAGTTCAATAAAAGGGTGGCATTAAATTTTCCAACTTGCTGCTCAAAATTTTGGGAAGTTAAATTTTATTTAACGAATAACGAATGATAACATCCAACATAAAGTTATAATATAAGATAATTTAACGAATGATAAAATAACAACCAACTTAAAATTATAAGCCAAAAAATATGATACGAGACGTATAATACAAAATAACCTGGTAATTACCGGTATGTAATAAAATGTTTAGCGGTTGACTTCCAACAAAATTTACATTCCAGTTATTTGGTATCAAAACATTAACCATGTCTTACTCTGCTGTGTTGTAGGTTCAAAATATGTGGAAATGTGATTACAAGCTCTTAAAAGCCCAAAAGCGAACAATTAAAAAATGGCCGTAGGTTGGAATCCCTTTATATTGATGACGTACTCACTTCGATGTAGTTATTGTTTTGACATGTGATGTTATCACGTGAAATTAAAGGCCAATAAAAAGCTCAATATAACATTTCTCGTTACGCTAGTTTTATGACAAACACTCCAGATTTTACCGGAAAGCCCGTATCAAATATAGATGTTCGCTACTTTACAGTTTCTGCTTGGTGTAATCATCTAGTCATAATCTGATCATGTGACTCATGTTTCCCGCCAAATGGCGCGAACAATTTCTGCAGCATTTTTCGACCATCACGGGTGACCAACAGGCTCCTCATGTTTATCCGAGGATGATGTGCACTTCTTCGAGCTAATGTTGGAAAATTAAACTGATTTTTTTAGCTAGGTTTTGAGATATCAGTACTCAAAGTGACAGCATTACAATGATAATGAAATATGTGCGTAAAGACAACAGACACGGTTTCATTGAATGCGTGAAGTATATTCACAAAAATATTTCAACGAATGAGGTTGCATGAAAGTGTAAACAAAAGCACATAATGTTCAACTACGTCACATTAGAACCGTTTTGCCAGGGATTCCAACCTACGGCCATTTTCGTGATGGCTGCAGATTAACTTTTTCACTATCGTATTAAATTCTGACCAAATGATTATTCTGACCGAATTAATTCGAACGGATTTTCGAAAAATCATTATACTGCTAGTATTTATGCAAGATCTCGAGAATCAATGCGGATATCATTTTACTGTAAAATGCATCTTATTTAGAACAAAATTCTCTACAAGATAAGTATAAACATTGTTTAGTGAATCACGCAAAGTTTTTGACGCTTCCTTTGCATTGAAAGAGCACTGTGAGTTTATTATTGCCATGAAGTAGTATGCTACAGGGGGGTTGTGGCACACTCTCCAGTTTTGTTGCATCGACTGGTTTCATATATATCATTCTAGTTTCTTCATTGTTAATAGCATTCACAACATCAGGTAGTCTATCGACCCACTCGCGATTAGTTTTGATTTCTTCATTATATTGGTAAGCGAACACTTTTTCTGATAGTCTCATTAAGTCTCTCTGCAAATGCTACTTTTTTGTCTAAAGACCTTTGAATTTTAGTGTCGTGTTCTTTCATCAATTTCATCAACTCACTCATAAATTCTCGACCATTATCACACATGATAAATTTTTGATATTTTAGCGGAGATATAGAGTTTATTTTTTGTATAGCATTTGAAGCTTTGTTGGCAGTTTTTGTTTTTATAGGTTCGGCTTCTTTATAGCGAGAAGCGATATCTAGTAGAGTTAAAGCGTATTTGTACTTTCCATCATGGGGTAAATATAAAATATCCAACTGATGAGTATGATTGGGTTTTTATCGATTATCATGAGGATATTTAACAGTCTTTGGTTTAGGTTTATAAATTTGATATATGGGTTGTCTATCTAACCAATGCTGTATTTGTTGTTTTGTCAATTCAGGAAACCTTTTGCGTTGCTTTTTAGAGGCTAAAACACCCTTTTGATAGCTAGCGGGACTGTAATAAAATTTTTGTAGTTTCTCCATTTATTGTAAATATTTTTCAAATTTTCACAATTTTCTTTGAATTTACGTAAACATTTTTTAAATTTACAGTTTTATTTGAATTTACGTAAGTAATTTTTAAATTTACACAATTAATTTTATTTGAATTTACACAATTTTATATGAATTTACGTAAATATTTTTTTAATTTACACAATTTTCTTTGAATTTACCCAATTTTTATTTATGTTTTAACTTTAATACTATTTTCATCCCATAATCGTCTATTAATCGTTTATAAAGTCTCATTTGATTAAGTGGTAGATAACCTGTGTTTTTAAAAAAGTTGTTTCCAATTCAGTTTTGCTTAAAGGTTGACTTGCAACAAAATTCACATTACAGTTATTTGGTATCAAAAGATTCACTGCTGTGCTGTAGGTGCAAAATATGTGGAAATGTGATGACAAGCTCTTAAAAGCTCAAAAACGAAAAAGCCGCCGTAGATTGGAATGAGTTTATTTCTCTGACGTAGTCATGAAATTTAGTTATTGTCTTGTCATGTGATGTTCTCAAGTAAATTGAAAGGCCAATAAAAGGCCCAATATAAAACTTCTCATAGCACTAGTTTATGACAAACACTTCCGGTTGTACTGAATCAATCCGGTTGTAATCAAATATAGATACTCGCTACTTTACAGTTTTGTTTCGGCTTGGTCTGATCGTCTAGTCGTAATCTGATCATGTGACCCATACTTCGTGATTAATTTCTGCAGCGTTTTTGGATTATCACAGGTGACCAACAGGCTTATCATGTTTATCAGACAATGATATGTACTCTTTCGAGCTAAGGTTAAAAAAGTAAACGAATTTTCATGGTAGGTTATAAAATATCAGTGATGAAAGTGACAGCATTACAATGACGATAAAATAGACGCGTAAGAACAATAGACATGGTTTTATTGAATGCGTGAAGTATAATTGTGAAAATATTTCGACGAATGAGGTTGCGTGAAAGTGTAAACAGAAGCCATCTTGTACAACTTCGTCACATTTGAGCCGTTTTGGAAAGATATACTAACCTACGGCGGTCTCGTGATGGCGGCGATTTACCGTTCGTTTTTGAGCTTTTAAAAGCTTGTAATCACATTTGCACATATTTTGCACCTACAATACAACAGAGTAAAACATGGTGAATCTTTTCATATCAAATAACTGTAATGTGAATTTTGTTGCAGTCAACCTTTAATCTATATTCTTTTTCAACTGAGTGATGAGCTTTTACATCCTCGTATAAAACTCGGGTCGCTTCATCTTTTAATAATTATCTGTACCACGGCTTTTATTAATCTCTCTCAACACTAGTACACTCTGATCTCTAAGTTCAGGTGGTAAATGACATTGTTTTTCATATCATGAAGGAAGCTTTGCAGGTCTAGGTGTGCTCCATTTACAAAAACTTATAGGTTCATTTTTTAAATAAACAGACTTTCATTAGGTTCATAATTTTTCTCCTAATCTCAGTTCCCGATCTTGCCATTCATGAAAAATATAATTTTTAGGAGGAAAAAAATACATCAACATCATCAAGACTTTTCATTTATCTGAGTCCATTAATATAAATTCAGGCATTGATGGAATGTTTATCATTTATCGTAACTTATTCATCTTTAGCCCACAATACGGAGTGATAATTGTGTCCGTTGGTATCAGATTTTTGTTGCAAGCCGTGACATAGAAATCCCTTGCCAGGCGTAGCGTTATCAGCTGTATATTATATCAGCCATGTATCTTGGCATAAAAACTTTTAGTTATTCATTAGTATCATCATTACAAATTGTGACTATATACTAATTGTATTTAGTTGGCTTGGGGTTGACTAATACGATAGTATAAAGAGTTGTTTGATTTAATGTAGCTAATTTGCTTATTGACTCGGTGGTTGCTTTAAATTCTGTACCATTTACAATCTTGTTATTCGTGCTTATTTTTACAAGTTTTGTTTAATATAAATATTGGCTAGAGTAGTATGCTACAGGGGTTTGGCTTATATTGCTATAGACCTCTCGTATATCCCAAATTTCTATTTTTTCAAACTCGGGATAAACATTGGGGTCATCGAGTACAAAGGTCACTGACTGCAAAGTGTGCCAGAACACACTGTAGCATACTACTAGAGCTTTCCATAGTTTTAGTGACTGTGTGCCTGGGAAGATCAATGATCACAATCATCAGAACTACACCAATTCAAAGTCACTAATGGATAAATCCGAACCATTGTCTTCATATTCTTCCATAAGGTGGTTAACAACCTTATCGAAAACTTTAAAATGTAAAATGTTTTGATGAATGATGAGAATACTTTTCGGGAATAGCATGTGATATAATAGCAGCCATTGTTACTGCGTATCGAAGTTGGTTTTCTAACTTCAACGTTTTTCGATTTCCCTTAAATCTTTTAAAGCATCGCTTTCAAACTAAGTAATGAACGAATTAACTATTAAGTAATAACTGTCTTTGTTTTACTCAAAGTAGCTCGTCCTTTGACTTATATAAAATATCATTGAGCAAAGATGCTGAGGCCAACAACATAAATATTGTTTTTCTCGATGAAGAGTACAAAATATAGGTGGCATCGCTTCGTCGATGAAAGGATAAAATTTATTTTTCCAAAATCCAAAATTTTCTATTTGTACTTTATTTTGAAAAATAAAGTGCCACTCGAAAATTTTGGATTTTGGAAAAATAAATTTTATCCGAATTTCATTTAATACAGCACTTTATTTTGAAAAATAAAGTGCCACCCTCTATTTGAACGCCACCTCTAATAGACTGTCATAAAAAAAGTTTGGAAAGTACAGCGCCATGGCTTTAAATAGAGTTTTTAGAGTAATGGCTGTTCACCTGCCAAATGGATCATTCTTGAGTTATAGGGTGTTTCAAGTTCAGCATGTTTCTTTCAAAAAGGCCTTTTTAAATTGGGTTATGATTTTCCACTTATTTTGCCTAAGATTCACCTAGATCTAATCTCATCCAAGTTTATACTAATGACAAGTTCTCATGACATGAAAGATTTACACTTCACTAAACTCTTCACAGCACTGTTCTTAATCGCACGATGAACAATCACATTTTTTTCGATATTGTTTCCAAATGAGCGAGACTCTTGTGGGGCTTTCCAGGTTTTTCCTCATTTATGACGGAACCCCCCCCCCCCCAGTTTCCTCCTTACCCATTTGTTAAAAATCTTATTTATCTGACTGCGCGATCTCATTGGCTTGTTGCAGGGTCGAGATGATGCTCGTCAAGATGCTGTTATGCAGCAAGTCTTTTTATTGGTTAATGAGCTATTTCGGGCAGAGCAGTCTACCCAATCGATGAACATCAGAACTTACCAAGTGATACCTTTAAGCCAGAGATCTGGGCTTCTAGAATGGTGTGAGGGGACTACTCCAGTTGGTAAGACAGTACATCCATTGTTCGTAGAGTTTGAGAAAAAATATAGCGGCTGTTCAAATGGAGAACTTTGAATGGTGCAATTGTTAAGACATATGTTGCCAAGTCACTCTGACAGATATAGTGTTAGAACTGTTATATAAAGAACTGTTACATGTATATGAATATGTAAAGATCATATGAGAAATTGTCAAATATAATTGAATAGTTAATAAAGGCAGTAAAGAACTGTTATATGAATAACCCACATTGTTATAGTTCTTGTATGTGTAGGTATATGGCTGGGCTCTACCACTGCTAAAGGAGCTCACACAAGGTACCATCCTGAGGCTTGGTCAGTATCCAAGTGTAGAGAAAAGGTAGATCTATTACTCCTCTCTAGAGATGTTCATACACTTATTTTTTTGTATTTTATCAGTTTTGGAGAGATATTTCCAAGGTGATGTTAACAATTACTTTTATACAATGTTAAGATTTTAAAAATGGACATTGTTCTTTTTTTCATGTTCAGCTCAGATGTAAGATGTTGTATACGAAATTATATTTCTGATGTTTGTCTACCAAAGAGAAATGATGTTGTGACTATTGCGATGGATTGGAACAAACATCGGATTTGCTCTCAACTCAATGTTATTTCCCATGTAATATTGCTATATTCAATCAGATCAAGTATTCCATTGAACTTTTATAAACTATCAAGGTCCAAGTATAACGGGACAGTGGACGTCTGTTAGGTGTTTCTAGTTGACTGTTTTATTAGGATTAAAAGTAAGCAAACTCTCTAGAAATCTTTTTTAGAAAAGAAGCAAGATTTTTTTCTATTAGACTGAATTGGTTTTGCGCAGAGGCAGCCATCTTCATGGTCTTGTATTGTTAGACTTATCTGTGTCTTTTCTATCCCATCTTTTCCATCTCCATCTATCTTCAGTCCCCCACACAATTCTCTTCCTTTTCTCACCCTTGTTTCTCATCTTCCATTCCTCTCTTCTTTTCCCATCGTTTCCTTTTTTCCTTCCTTTACCGCTCTTCCTTCCATCACCCTCCTCACAACACCTTTTTTTTTCAACTCCGCTTCCCTTACTCCTTATCATCATTGTTCTTTATAATTATCTTTCCTTCATCTCTTCTTCTAATTTTTCCATCTCCTTAATCATCTTTTTTCCTCCCTCATCCCTTTTTAATTGTTCTACATTTTATATCTTCTTCTTCTCCACTATTTTTCAACCTTTCTGTTATAGTAGCGGTCAAATATAGGTTTTTTGTATCTCATTGGTTTCAGAGAGATAATTATAAGGTGATATCATCAATTAGTTTCCTACCATGGTAATATTTTAAAATTTACATTGTTCTTCTTTCTCTCATGTTCAGCTCAGAGGTTGGGGATTTATATTGCAAATTTTTAAGTTTTTCTATACTAAAGAGAAATGATTGCGTAACCATGACGATGGATTGGAACAAACATTAGATTTGCTTTCAACTTAACATTATTTCCAGTGTAACAATGCTATTTTTAATCAGACATTGTATTCCATTGAACTTTTATAAACCATCCAGGTTTAAGTATAAGGAGGAGACGGTGAACGTCTCTGTTAGGTATTTATAGTAAATGGTTTTATTAGGATCAGTTGTAAGCAAACTTTCTAATAAAATTTTGGTAAAGAAACAAGATGTTTTACTCCGTGTAGTCTATTTCAATAGACTGAACTGTTTTAATACAGAGGCAGCCATCTTTACAATCTTGTTTCTTTTAGCCGCTTTGTGTTTTTCACAGATGAAGGCTTTCAAGCGATCGTGGAGTGATGAAGAATTTACAAGAGCCTACCTTGATATCTGTAAGAATCTCCCTCCAGTTTTACGACATTTCTTTTTTGAAAGATTCAAAGAGGCGGAATCATGGCTAAATGCTCGACACAGCTATAGCCAATCAGTAGCAACCTCCTCTATGGGTGGGTATCGTAATAATTTCGGTTTCATAACAACTCTCAGACCTGAGTATAGATATTTATATATGATTGAAATAAATTGTTTCCTCTCCTCTCTTTAACTTGCATGGGTGGTAACATATGCTCATACACGTGTCTCTTACCAGAGACCTGGTGGTTTGAACACTTGCCTTAGGATTTTTGCCATTCCCAATAGTGCATTTTCATGCAACGGATGTTTTTTAATTGTTACCAGTAATTGTGTAAGCCACAGTTAATGTGCAAGTGTTATTGTACCCACTGGTGTGTTGGATGGTCTCTGATGCATCCTTTTAGTTGATATTTAGGATCGATTTTTGTGACTCAATTCTCAGTTGATTACTTGAGGAGAGCTTGCTACTGCGCTGCTTGGGGATGTGCTTACCACAAAAGAGTTTTGGTGTGCCAGTCAGGTTCCTTATCATCAATGTGTGGTCCCATTGGCACAGCGATCGACTTGAATTCAGCTCGCAACTTGTTTATGGTGGCCATGCTTTCTTTTCTTCTTTTGCTATCTGCTGTTAGTTTTTGAGCCACATGCCCATCATTTTTACTAAGGTATAACCTTATCACTATCAGACTTCGGGTAAACTTCTTTGTGGATATTGAGCAGTTTCCAAGTAGTGTCTGTTTCCTTGTTGGATTTTTCAGTCCAACTCTTATTTACCGTTGGATCGTGGTTTCTCAGAACTTTAATTGTTCCGATAACACCTGGGCCCGGACATAGCATTGCATAATGAATTTGAACCCTGAAATCAAGTTAAAGTGATAAAAAAGAAAATATTTGTTGATACAATAATACCAGTTACTGTAAAATCATTAAATTGAAAAGTTTTGTTGTTTTTCTCTGTACGATATTGGATTGGATTAGGCATTTTACATGTATTCTATTGTTTGTATAACGTAAAATCCCTATAATGTGAATGTCCTCAGAATGGATAATTTGTGTTGTAATAGCGCCTATTGTATAAACATTCATTAGAATCATATTGACTTATAAATACTTCTATAATTTTACAGTATATATACATTTAATTGTTTCGCAAGATCCTATATCGCTTAAGCACGCAACAGATATCTGTCAGATTCATGCACCTCACACACGCCATCTAAATTTTTTCAGTTGGCTATGTGTTAGGAATTGGTGATCGACATACTAACAATATGTTACTTGATGAGAAGACAGGGGAGCTGATACACATAGACTTTGGTGTAGCCTTTGACCGTGGTAAGGTCTTGCCAATTCCTGAAACTATTCCATTTCGACTCTCTAGAGATATTGTGGACGGGTTCGGCCCAACTGGGGTGGACGGTGCTTTTAGGAGGTAAAGTTTGCACTATTTCTAAATTCAGTTTTGTCAGTCTCTGTGCCATTTCTGTCTAAATGAGGCAGGTCACTTGTACTTTACATACCAGCTAATTATTGACCTATTAACTCTTCCGCTACCACATTAAGTTTTGACCGAACGATTATTCTGCCCAAATTTATTCAAACGGACTTTCGGAAAATTGATATAGTGCTAGTATTTATGCAATGTCTCGAGAATCAAAACAGATATCGTTTACTGTAAAATGGATCTTATTCAGAAGAAAATTCTCTACAAGATAAGTATAAAATGGTTTAGTGAATCCCACTCTCACAAATTTTCTGGCGCTTTTTTCTGGCCTGAATGAACGCGATGTGCTTCTTATTACCATGACGATAACGATCTGGTTTTCCCGTTTTGAAAAATAATTAGAAATGGAATTGTTGAGCCAAAAACATTTCTATTGGTTGCACGTGATTGGCAGCAAGGTTGTTTCATTGGAGAAAAAATTTGATTGGTCTAGCTACTGTGTGGGCTTCGTAATGAAAAGAAAAGTGAAACCCTATTGATAAGCCAATACATCATACTTATATTCCCGTGAAAGCCGATACATCGACTTACGGTAGCAAAAGAATTAAGTGAGCAGCATAGGCATATTTCCTGTAACTGAGAGTATATAAAAAATTGTTGTTTTGTGTGTTTCTTGTTGCTCATACACTTTATGTATTATATATTTGACTTTTGAAATCTTAAGCTATGATTTAGTATGGGTGGTGATGTAACCTCCCTTCCTCTCCCTACTGGCGTTTTCTCTTTTCTATTTGAGGACTACTACACTAGACTAGACTGTGAGCTACAATAAAAACATTGCCTGTAAAAGAGTTTGTAAGAGTCTCCCTCATGCATTAATGCTTATCATTTCTAATACTTTGATTAAAGCCATGTAGACTCCCCATTTCATTAATTTATGATTTTATAGCCAACTTAGCAGTATAACGGAGTGAATAGACTAAATTTGAGTTGTTTCCTCTTCAATACTGACAAGTGGTGAGGTTTTATTACTCACAAAAGTGACCATTTTTATTATAGTAAAACAACTCCTCGACTCTTTAGTATTTAAATCGCAAGACCACATATTTAATACCTCCATTCCTTCTCTTTTTAACTGTCATTTCTATGGCCTCAGATATGCATTATGGCATGTTTGATGTAAAACCTCCTCAAGCAGTTTAATCCCTGTAGATTCATTCCATCACACTCTTCTTTCTTGTTTCTTTGTTGGATGGTTTCAGTAATACTTAGTGACTACTAGATAGTTGGATATTTGTGTTTTTTGTAATAAAACTAAATAAAGCTGCATTGGCTGAAATCTTTTTACACTTTAACATTATGAGTAAATTAGGCACAGTCATCCCTTGACATACGAGCTTGATGCATTCTGGGACTGAGCTCGTATGCCAATGCGCTTGGGTTTCATTGCAGTATTTCCTATATAAAATAACCAAATGCAATTTCCCGTTCCCATACATTTAAAAAAACACCTAAAAACAACATAGTGTATTATGATGAAAAATTGTTTGTCATTGTTGTAATTCGGTACCTACCGTCATGAAGCTAAACAATTACGGTCTGCAATAAACTGTTACATAATTTATGTACAGTACAGTATGGAGTTCTTTTGATCATATGATCGTATCTCAAAGTTTTCTCGGATCTGAAGGGATATGACTTCAGACTAGCAGTGACTTGCTTGAAAGTCTGCTCATCTTTCGATTTTCTCATATGTGGGGCATTTGTATGTTGAGGTATCGCTGTATTTCTATTTCTTTTGCAGGTGCTGTGAGAAGACGCTTACAGTATTGAGGAGTTCTGACAGGATTATCAGTACAATATTGCAAGTTCTAATAGATGATCCTCTCCTTGACTGGACCCTCTCTGCTGAAAAGTTACAAGAGAAACAGAAGAAACAAGCAAGAACTGACACCAGCATTGTTAGCCAGTCAGTAACTTCTAGTAAGTGTCACCATCCATTCAAGAGATTTAAAAGTTGTAATCATCAGATCATCATATTCTACAAAGATTAGCCAATCAATAACATACTTTAGGTTAACTAGCTACAGTCAAACATGGATAACTCGAACTTCAAGGGACCGAGCAAAAGTGTTCGAATTATCAGAGCGTTCAAGTTATCAGAGCACTGTCACAAGTCCATATATTTACTTATTTATTAGTAGATACATGTACATATACAAACTATAATATAAATCAAAAGCACAAATGGCTTGTTTCAAATTAAATGCTTCTAATGTAAAGTTTAAAACGTTTTCATGAAAAAGTATAGAGATTTTTCTATCACTTGAGATTGGTTTGTTGTTTGAGGTGATGTTATTGCCAGGACGTTTTTCAGATTGACATTGGCAAAACTTGATCGTTGTTGAAATGCTCAAAAGAAAAGACATTTTTTTCTTTTGGGGTTTTACCCACCATCAATTTTGCCGTTTTTTCTTGAAGTTTATGCAGATTACCTTACTTTACCTGGGACTCGTTAAGAGCAACACTCCGAGGCAGTTCAATTAGAAGTTTTACGAGGTTTTACGGTACATTCTATATCACTCACGCTTTTTTAATAGATACTTATTGAATGTACACACGTATTCTGTGTTTAGGTCAAACGATGAATAGTTTTTTGTAGCTCAGACAACGTATACGTTTAATTACAAAAAATTTTAAGACGTTTTAAACATTTAACATTCCGACGTTGATTCAACACGGAATCAACGTCGGAAAACTGTTCATCACGGGCTAGCCGGGTCACGCACTCAAGAATTTTCGCCACGCACATACAAAACAACATGCGATTTTTGTTTTGTATGTGCGTGGCGAAAATCCTTGCGCGCGTGACCCGGCTAGCCCGTGCTATTCATCGTATCGCAGTATTAATCAAATTTACCAAACTTTTAGAAAAGCCGTTGACAAAAATATTTTGCCGATGGTGGTAATAACGACGCTTATGAATTACGAAAAGATGAAGTTTACCTCTATGGCTTTGAATAAAGTGATTTTCTAAAGCGATAACAACCGTTTCGGTAGCCGTTGGGCAAAAAAACAGTTCGAATTAACAGTGTTGAGTTCGAGTTATCTATAGCAATTTATCATTACGTGGGAACGGACCAAAGGAAATGTTCGAATTAACCATGTGTTCGAGCTATCCGTGGACGAGTTATCCATGTTTGACTGTACTTTATATAAATACATGCTGAGTTGCTTCTGCTTCCTATTGTAAGTTTTACAACAATTTACTCAACTGGTAATATAACTAGAATGTTGTTAATAATGTTGAGTTGTATTTAGACAGTACAACACTCACAGAGGCTATCACTGATGAAGATAGGATGATAGGAAACACTGACCAAAACACGAGTAAGCATCAGCAGGCAGCAAATGCTCTTCTCAAGGTGAGACACAAGTTGCAGGGTTACGAGCAGAACTCACAGCTCAGTGTTAGCGGGCAAGTTAACTACCTCATCCAGCAGGCTACTGATCCGTGTAATCTTGCTAAACTCTTCTGTGGCTGGCAGCCTTTCCTTTAGTTGAGTTATTGCTTTTCTTACAGCTCTCATTACAAAAAGGCAAAAATGTTGCTGCTGCTTCATAGCAATAAGTTGATTATCTTAGACAGTAAAACTGCCCCTGGTACTTTTTGATTTTCTCATAATTAATTATACTTTTTCTGTGATGCTAGTTTTTCATTTTGGGTAACAATTTTTCTAAAAATTCTTAATTTGCTACAAGTTTATCTTTATAAAGGCAGGCAACTCCATAATTATGATTTTTTGTTGTAATTTCTTATGTTTGCACTTTAAATGCATTTCATGATAATAAACTAAAATTTGCTTTGTAAATATCCTGACCTAGATTTTACCACTATAATTTTGCCAATACTTTACTATATTGGCTTCTTGAAGTACTGCTCAACTTTAATTGATTAATTTGACTGGCTTGTAATTTTGATAAATATCCGATAGCATTTAGCCATCTGCAAAACTCCAAGATACAAAATCCCAAAATCTCAAGCATGATCTAGCTCTGCTTCATGAGGTGGCATCTAAGGGGGCAGTAGCCTGTAGTTTCTAGTGAATGGTTGATGAAAACAAGCTTGTTTTTTCAACGCGTAAAAGAGTGATGGCAGGAGGAGTTCAAGGTGGAGACAATTCCTAAAACGTTGTTCATTTGATAGCTGACTTGACTGATTATGAAAGAAATATCATTAAATAGACAGAGATAATAAAAATATTAAAATAACTTGGAAGTAGTATTTCATTGGTTACCAAATAGCTCATTTAATTTTAGTTGCGTATAAAATTATTTCATCTTCTTCTGGCTTTTCAATAGCTTTCTGACCTCTTTTATATGCTCTGCTGAAGTAGTAAATATTAGCGTACAAACACTATTTAGCTGAGCAAAACTTAATAATAAATAAGCTCAAATAATATACTTTTTATACAAGTTGTTAGAGCTTGAAGGATGTATTCTGAACATGATGAAGACCATTATGATGGATGAAATAAATATACAACGTGATGCAGGGTAGTACAACTCTTACTCTTAGACCATTGGCTTTAAAAACTACTTGTTTGATGGATAAACAAATAGTTTATCCATCAAACAAGTAGCCATACTTTTAAATTAATAGAAACTAATTGTTTTCTCATGACTTGGTTCTGTCTATAAAACCATGACTAATACTGAGGAGTGACACTGCAGCCCTTTCAGGAATGATACCCTTTAGATATCTAAATCTCGAAAGCTGCGCAATATTGGAGGTATGAGAAAATATCTGCCACCTGAACAGGTATGTATATTTCTATGACATCAGTTCACTAAATGTGAACAGACACAACTCTTTTTTGGCAACAATAACATAATAATGTATTTGGCTCTGTATCGCAGTCCGAATTAACCAAAGTTCATAATTGAACAAATGAAATTAAGAAGAACAACCAAAACATGACATTAGAGTTTGTCTCATTTTTCGTTTCTTAGGAATACTGACAGCGTCATCTGATGCTAAAGGCAGCACGTCTTCAATGGTTGCCAACTCACTCACCGCCTCACTCTCACATTCGTTGTTAATCGCATCAGCACAACCTTTTGGTTTCATCTTAAACTCATTCGCGTTATTTAGATTCTTTTCTTGATTCAATACTCCATCAGGACTTCCTGCATCACCTACTTCATCAGCCTTTATATCACTTGCATAAATATTAGCAGGTTCTGCACCATGATTGTACATTTCTATGGCTGTCATGTTCATTAGTGATCTTGTCTTAGCTCTTCCTGTACAAAATATTAAAAATGTTTTGTAACTTCCACATGTGCAGTAGCATAACTAGTCATGGTTCTGGGCCCTAGTTAGCAGTGAGTGAAATTATTTACATGTAAGTGAAAAATACACAACAACTATTCGAGTGTATCAAGGAGGTGTTGCTTGAGGCTCGAGAGGAAGGGATTAAAATTGCTTGTTTGTCGGAGGTTAGTTAACAAAAAGTTCCATCCTGCCATTACATAGTTTCGACCAATCACATAAAGGCACTTCTATCTTGCTATTAACATTCATAACTTGACATGTTACTGCTGCCAAAATCATAACTTCTCAATGAACTCTTAATAAAAATAATAAGATAACAATATAATGATAAATATGACATACTTGAATCTTCCTCTCTTCTCATACTAGGTCTGTTTTCCTGCAGCTCACTCCAAACTGAACTAAAGCCTGAAATCACCACAAGGTATGAAAATATTAAGTTCTCCGCAGGAAGACACAAAGTTCTTAGAATTTTCCATAAATAAAAATATTGTGGTAAATCTTATATCAGTTTCATACCAAAACAACAGACAAGAAATGAAACTGGCAAAAGGTACTTAGCTCAACATTTATATTACCACAAGCTTATTATTGGTTGAAAGAGTTATATTCCAAAAAAGTTGGGTTAACTTGTACTTTGACCTCAACAACGGCTCCTCTTAAAAATAGTTTTTACAAATGGGCAATAAGCTCAAGTAATCGATACAGATTTGAACCCTTTATATAAGCAAATTATATATAAACTTCAAAGTAATTATTAAAATGTTGAATATAGAACTATATCCTGGTAACCATAACTCTTGTTCATGTGTTTTTCAACTCACAGACTATTTCCTGATCCTGCGGGTCCTCTTCCTTAATAACCTCCAACTTTGAATCAGGAATCCTGAGTCTAAGAGATTTGCTGAACTTAGCTTTTCCTGAGTTTTTTCTCACATCTCTTCTTAGCTGAGAAACAGCTCCTGATATCAACTCTTCTATATACCTGTAATAAAAGCATTTTGTGAGTTGGTAATATTGGTGTGTTTGCCTGTATCATAAATATACCCAACTGCCTTCCCTGTTTTCTAGAAAGGATATGGCAACAAGTAGTGATGTTTCGTACGCCCATTGCATCATCATGTGTTACTTCAAGTCATAACATAACTCCCTCTTTAGTATTACAACCATAAAACTAGCATAGGTTCATCTAATGTCAATCCGTGAATTGTAAACTTGCTCATGAAGCTTAAAAAAGTTTGCTAAATGTTAAGTTGAAGAGAAACTAGAAGCAGTTGGTATGTAGCACAACATAAAGTTATTATATATGTTATCTAAACTTACCAAGGTATGACATAGAGGAGGGTGATTGGAAGGATGACCCAAGCCAGCAAATTTAGCACTAGAGTAAAAACTGCTGCTACTATAACTTGTAGTATCATCATATAGAGTATCAGTAACAGAGGAGAGACAGCGTAGACAGCCACGTTAAAACCCATCTTGCTCATTTGAAATCCGCACAGCTACACAAATTGATTGTTGGAGTAACGTTATGACATCATAGCCCATTGTTAGAAAAGTTTTTGCTAGCTGTGACTGCCATAGAATTGTACTTTTATTAGCTGTGCTACCGGGCATTGCCCGGTAGCACAGCTAGTAAAAGTTGATTTGTATTTAACATATAAGAACATTTGCCATTCTAACTTTCAAACTACTGTACATATCATGAGAAAAGTGTTAGTTGAAATAATTTAATAGAAAATAAAATCAACTGTAAAAGTTTTCAAACTTTGTCAAACAACTTTTAAACTCATGTTTCCTCATATCATGAGAATGTTTCATGCAGGTCAAATAAATTAAAAAAAATAAAGCGATTATAAAAAGGTTTAGACGTAAATGTGAAATAAATAGCAAATAATAGCTAAATTAAGTTCGTTTTGCTACGGTAATGATGCACTTAATACGATCTGAGAAATCAGGATAAAAATCTTGAATATGTAGAATTAATAATAACAATTATTGCATAGAAGTGTGTGTGTTTAACAAAGATTACTGTGGCACACCAGAAGCTATCCATAAAAACTTTGAATACGGTGACACTCCTACTCTACGGAGACGATGTAATTGTCCACGCGGGAAGACTAGGCCTTGACTCCAGATATAGTAATTGAACTTTGTGAAAAATATTTCTTAACAAGGGCGCCATAAAGTGTGGCCACATTAGTAAAAAACCAGCGTGCCTATAGCTATATCTATAGCCCGAATGCAGACACTTGACACACGATATACGACTTACTTTGAGATATATATATGTAGACTAGTAGATTTGTTAAACATTTTACTTTCAAAACTGTAGTAGTATATCCACAGCACTCTTAATAGGATTATGTAAAATTTATTCTTTCAGTTTGGATCGTGATGGGTAATGATTACACATAGATTTCAGCATTTTAACAGTTTGCTTGCATTTTGATTCCATCGCAATGTCGTAATTCTTCACGCATTTTATTGTTTGCTCATCTTTTTATTGTAATTTGCCTTGCAGTCATGTCGTACAGCATCACTCAGTTTTTGAAGTTGTAGCGCAACTGATAATTCATCAACGCAACTGATGAGTTATCAGTTGCGTTGTGAGGTTCATTAGTGCTGCATGCATGAAACAAAACAGATTATTTTCAATTGTTATCCAACAGATGCTGTGTATTATTGTCTTTGTTTTTCTTTATAATGTGTTGAGGATTCACAGGTTCAGATTCCCTGCAAGCTTTGGTAATCTTTTTGGTCAATCTCAAGCACCTATAATCTAGTCCTACCACTTAGCATTTGTGCCATTTAAAAGTGCATTCTTGGAAATTTGCGGGCATAAGTTTTTGCCACACATGTGTCGGATGACTGCAAGATTGTCAATGGAGTTGTCTCCTCTACTAGACACCCTGAAAGTGCTTGTTATCAGGTCTGCCAAGAAACATTCTCACAACATTCCAATAGTCTTTGCTCTCAAGAATGCTGCCACTGACCTTGCATGATTTTCATCTCACGAAGAGACCTTGGTAGGAATAGTAGACTAGACAGTTTGCCATATGCACTGGCTTCTTATGATTTCTATATACGTTAGCCTAACTAGTTATATAAATAGTGATTTATGAGTAGCTACAGTAGATGAAGAATTGCTATGCTTAAAGCTCTTAGTTTAACTCCTGATTATGTTTTTTTCAACATTTATAGATGGTTAATTGCACTATTATGTATTTTATAGCCTGTAGTAAGTTCCCTTTCTCCACACCTTGTCCTGTATCTTTTTTCCCTTCATTCTTATCCTTTTCCCACCTTTCTCTTTCCCCACCCATCTCTTTCATCTCAATTTTTCTCTTTTTGTCCCACATTGTTTCCTCTCCTCTTTCCTTTACTGCTCTTTCTTCCGTCACCTTCTTAATACCACCATTTTTTCTCAACTCCGCTTCCTTTCCCTCTTCCTTGTTATCTTTAATATTCTTTGTGTTTCTCTTTCTTCCCTTATCTTTATTTTTCCATCCCTTTAATCCTTCGTTTTCCATCCCTCATCCCTTTTCAATTGTACTTCTATATCTTCATTTTCCTCGTTTCTACCCATTCTGGTTATAGTGAGCAGGCAAGTATATAAGTAATATAAGTAGTAATTGGAGAAAATTTACTTATCACACTTTTTTCAATCCTGTTTCCCATCTTCCATTTTTCTCTTCCTTCTCCCCCATAGTTTCCTCTCTTTTTTCCGTTACCACTCTTCCTTCCATCACCCTCTTCATAACACCTTTTCTTTCCCAAACCCGCTCCCCTTCCCTTCTCTTTGTTATCATCATCCTTCTTTATGATTATCTCTCCTTCATTCCTTCTTTTCTTTTTTCTATCCTCTCCCTAATCATTTTTTTCTTCTCTTTTTAATTACACGTCTATATCTTCTTTTTCCTTGTTTCTACCCATTCTGGTTATAGTGAGCAGGCCAGTATGAAAAGAAAACAGCAAAAAATCTTTTATGCTTTAATAATGAATAGAGTACATAATAATGTAGTCTAGTCATTATTGATGTCATTTTGTAGATAACTTTCTATTTTGTAATTTTATTAAAGGTTCATAAAAATCAAACAAACCGCTTTTGAATTATGACCAAAATAGTGAAGTGAATGTTAAACATAATGAAAATATTTCTGAAATATATTTGCCCACGAGAAGAAAAAAACTCTAACAAAATTGACTAATTTTATGAGTTCACTCCTATCTAATGCTATCTCCATACTGAAGTATTATTTTTTGTCCATCTGTTATGTGCATGTATGTGATACAAATCATGCACACATATACTGTCATACCTCAACATACACCTGTCCCAACATACGAGTAATTGGAGAGTATTCTATAAGTAACCAATCCTCTTTAATGAATATTCAGTTTTTCATAACAGTTTCCTAATATTAAGACACTGAAATAACTCCATTAAATAGTTTGAATTTATAAAATCAAACTGTTAATAAAAAGTTATGTTTTTTTATATAACTTTTGCTGGTAAGTCTGGGTTTTAGAATTATGATTTCAAAATATATCCAAACTATAGACAATTCACAGTATAATTTGTCAAGGACGTGAGTGAATATGTAAACTACAGTATTGTAAGGAAGAAATGTGTAGCATACAATGTATGTAAATTCATGAAAGTAAAGCATATTTCTAAGTTTAGTATATCTAACAGGTCAGACCCTCCTGTGACTACACTGATGCGCCGTAACTCTACAGATACTCACAAGTGTGTAAACGTGTTGGGGTGTGAAGAGCCCAAAATCGTCTTTTGCATTGGTTCTGACGGGCGGCTCTACAAGCAACTTTGTAAGGTGTGTTGATGACCTTAGGTTTCATTATTTACAAAGATTGAAGTTTGGAAATAACCAAAAAAGCCAACATACCTCGAGACACAATTGTTTGAGTTTTTTAAAGCATCACAGACTCATCATTCAGCTAAAAAGCTTGTATATAACATGCTGCTAGATACCGTTAAACGGCTGTCTATCTGCCTAGCTTATCAGGCTTCTGAGTTATAGGGTACTGAAGTTCAGCATGCTACTTTAAAAATGTTTTTCAAATTGGGCTGTGATTTCCCACTTGTTACGCTTGTGTACTGTTGACATGATATTGTCTAGATCAGGTCTTATCCAAGTCTATACTACAGACGGTTCCCTACTTACAAAAATTCGAGTTACGAACAACGGTACATACGAACGTATGTACCGTTGTTCGTAACTCGAATAACTTTCGAATTATTTGTTTGAACTTTGTTTGAACTTTACATACGTATTGTAAAGAGATTTGCCGGCCTTTACTTGGCACGATCTCTACTAATAAATAAAGAGAAGAGAGTGCGTGTAGTTTGTTTCATCCAGCTTTTAATTAGCGAAGGAAATTTCACTAGCCGAGGAGCGTAGGGCTATCTGCTCTGCTCAACTAAATGAGCGCACTCATTTATATACAATAATATCAACCGTTCCGGCTAACGGCAAACGGTAAGAACACCGGCTAACAAGGTGAATAAATAGGACCGCTAGCGCGTTGGTATGACAACAATCTAAGTGACGATAAGTGATAGTGTTATGATGGTATATCAGATATAACAATAGCATAACGAGTGAAACAACAATATAATAAACGGACAACACATACAAAAAATAAGACAACAACGATAAGTGATAGCATAACAATTAAAACAACAATATAATAAAAAGGACAAGACATACAATAAATACGAAATGCGGTGTGATGGCCCGGCGTCCACCAAAGTATTATCTCCATTTTATTAAATTTTTTTCCAGTACAAACCAATACAGGTTACTTATACAAGCCTTAAGCATACTTATATAAACCTTCAATATACTTACATGTATATAGGCCTTAAACATAAATTATAATACAAAATATAGCACTGAAGCAACTTACGAACAAATTCACCTTACGAACAATCGTTCGGAACGTAACTCGTTCGTAGGTTAGGAACCGTCTGTATTGACATTCATCATTTACTAGTGACAAGGTTTCATTTCATGGAAGATTTATTCTTTTCTAAACTCACAAGGACATTCAGTCACATTATTTTGATTTTGTCTCCAAATGAGCGCAACTCCAGTGGGATTTTCTAAGTTTCTCCTGTGTTACAATGAATCACTCCACTTTCCTCCCTACTCACTTGTTAAAAATCTTTTATATCTGACTGTTCAATCTCACTGGCTGGCTACAGGGTCGAGAAGATACTCATCAAAACACTGTGATGCAGCAAGTTTTTTTATAGGTTAATGAGCTATTCTGGGCAGAGCAGTCTACCCAATCGATGAACATCAGAACTTATGACATGATATCTTTGAGCCAAAGATCTGGGCTTCTAGAATGGTGTGAGGGGCCTATTCCAGTTGGTAGGATAGTAGATCTATTGTTGGGGAGGTTAAGAAAAACAAATATGACAGATGTTTAAATAGAGGACTTTGAATAGTGCAATTGTGAGGACATTTGTTGCCAAGTCAGTCACTCTGAGAGGTATAGTGTTACAACTGTTTTTTAAGGAGCTGTTATATGAATAACCCACATTGTTATAGTTATTGTATGTGTAGGTATATGGCTGGGCTATACCACTGCTAAAGGAGCTCTCACAAGGTACCATCATGAGGCTTGACCAGTATCCAAGTGTAGAGAAAAGGTAAGTCTATTACAGCTCTCTAGAGATGTTCATATCTAAGTTACTAGTCTATGTAAATCTATCTTTACGTATACTTACTGTATATTTTTTGTATCTTTTTGGTTTTGAAGAGATAGTTATAAGGCGATGTCAGCAAATGGTTTCATGAAACGTTAATATTTCAAAAATAGATACAGTCAAACATGGATAACTCGCCCACGGATAGCTCGAACACATGGTTAACTCGAACGGTTTCTTTGGTCTGTTCCCACGTAATGATAAATTGCTATAGATAACTCGCACTCAACACTGTTAACTCGAACTGTTTTTTGCCCAACGGCTACCGAAACGGTTGTTATCGCTTTAGAAAATCACTTTATTCCAAGCCATAGAGGTAAACCTCAATTTTTCGTAAATCATAGGCGTCGTCATTACCACCATCGGCAAAATGTTTTTGTCAACGACTTTTCTAAAGGTTTGGTGAAATTTGATTTATACCAAACATCCGCTTAGCGATCGCCCTTCGGAAGCAAGGTAAAGTGAGGTAATCTTTGCATAAACTTCAAGAAAAATCGGCAAAATTGATCGTGGGTAAAACGCTCAAAAGGAAAAGATGTCTTTTCTTTTGAGCATTTCAACAACGATCAAGTTTTGCCAATGTCAATCTAAAAAACGTCCTGGCAATAACATCACCTCAAACAACAAACCAATCTCAAGTGATAGAAAAATCTCTATACTTTTTAATAAAAACGTTTTAAACTTTACATTAGAAGCATTTAATTTGAAACAAGCCATTTGTGCTTTTGATTTATATTATAGTTTGTATATGTACATGTATCTACTAATAAATAAGTAAATACATGGACTTGTGACAGTGCTCTGATAACTTGAACGCTCTGATAATTCGAACACTTTCGCTCGGTCCCGTGAAGTTCGAGTTATCCATGTTTGACTGTATTTCTAGATCCAGTCTGCTAGTCTCTTTGCCATTCCTGTCTGAATAAGGCAAGTCACCAGTGCTCTACGTACCAGCTAAATGTGGACATTTTGACATATATTTTTGACATATTGAGTTATGACTTAGCCTCGGTGGTGATGTAATACTCTTTTCCCTTCCTATTGATGTTTAGTCTTCTCTGTTTGAGAAGTGCTTTAGACTAGACTGTGAACTACAATAAAAACATTGCTTGTGAAAGGTCTGAAAGAGTCTCCCTCAAGCATTAATGCTTATCATTTCTAATACTTTGGTTAAAGCCATGTAGACTCTCTATTTTATCAACCTATAATTTTAATAGCCAGTTTAACAGTATAGTATAGAAAAAGTTAATATAAGTTGTCTTTCTTTCAATACTGACAAATGGTTAGGTTTTATTACTCACAAAAGTAACCACTTTTATTAAAGAAGGACAACTTCTCAACTTTGTAGTACCTAAATCGTAAGACGACATACTTAAAATCCTCATTCGTCTAATTTTTATCTACCAACTCTGAGTTCTGAGACACTCATTGTGTAATGTTAGATGTAAGACTGTCTGTGCACCCTCAGAATTATCACCCTGATACACGATTTTTTACCTTACGAAGTAGAACATGATAATGTTTTCACCTCACCATACGGATCTTATTTCACCATAAGAGTTCAGCAAAATTTTCGCCTGAGTTCAAATTTGGCAGTCGATGTGCTTATTACATACATCAAAATAACAAAGACACCGAAATGCTGTTATACTTTCATTTCTTACACTTTTGTTAGATGGCTTTTAGTTATACTCACCATAGAGTTATCTCCCCCTAGAGTGATAACTGCATTCAACAACAAGAGCGTTCCCGGGGCCAACAAGGAGCGTTTAGGCCACGCCCCTTTTTTGTGCTAGTCAATCGTAGTGATCGACAGAACAATAATGTCAGCCATGAGAATGATCATGAATTTCCAGTTAAGATAGTAATTATTGCTCATATTAAAGAAATGATGATTATAGTTTATTACTCTAATATATGCTTATTATTTAAAGCAATTCAATACCTACATGCATTGCAAAGGCACTGAATAGATGGTGTTAAGTAAGTGAGTTAATGCAATCAGTTACTCCAATGATATACACATTGGTTATTCCAATGTGTATATCATTGGAATGATGTTACTCCAATGATATACAGCCCCACACATGAGGGGCTGTATATCATTGGTTATTCATAGATAAGATAGATAGTCATACTGGGGTTGTATTACATTGGTGTGATGGGAAGCTAATCGACTGCCATCAACTGAAAGTATTGACATTGTATGGTGATAGAGTGATTCATTGACACCTCAGTTCACAAACAGCCCGTGCATGTAATATTAGATTTCAATAAATATCAATCAAATACATAGACTAGCTTGAAGCAAAGATGTCCACTAGTTAGTGGACATCTTTGCTTGATGTAAGCAAGCAAAAAGTGTGAAAGTTAGACTGGCAAATGTTGTTATATGTTAGATAAAAATAAATTATACTAAATTATAATTATTTAAAAATAAAATAGACTTTTTATTACTTTATTTATTAAATAAAGTAATAAAAAAATAGTTGTGAATTACTTTATTTATTAAATAAAGTAATAAAAATTAGCTATGATTACAATAATTTTTTATTGTAATCATAGCTAAACAGATTATATTTAGCATTACTTGCTAATTATTTTACATTTAAACACATTTGCAGTTTCATTTTTCTTCTTAATTCATTTTAACAAAAAACTTCTTTCATGATATGAAGTTTAAAAGTGGTAGTTGTTTGAAAAAGCTTGAAAACATTTACAGTTGTTTTTATTTTCTCTTTTCTCTTCATTTATTTCAATTACACAAAACACTTTTCATAATATGTAGTTTGAAAGTTAAAGTGGTAAATGTTGTTATATGTTAAATAAAAATCAATTATACTTAATTCTACTAACTATAATTATATAAAAATAAAATAGACTTTTTTATTACCTTATTTATTAAATAATTTTTCATTGTAATCATAGCTAAACAGATTATATTTAGCCATTACTTGCTAATTATTTTACATTTAAACACATTTACAGTTTTATTTTTTTTCCTAATTTATTTCAACAAAACATTTCTTTCATGATCTGAAATTTAAAAGTTGTAGTTGTGTGAAAAAGCTTGCAAACCTTTAAAGTTGTTTTCTTTTTCCTCTTAATTCATTTAAACTGCTTAAAAATATTTTCTCATGATATGAAGTTTAAAAGTTAGAATAGTAAATGTTATATAAAAATAAATTTTCTGTCCAAATACTTTTTTATTACTCGGGCAACACCGGGTAGTACAGCTCATAGTTGATAGCAGTTGATTAGCTTCCCATCACACCAATGTAATACAACCCCAGAATGACTATCTATCTTATCTATGAGTAACTACTTGCATTGCCTTCACTTTCACTCACTATCTATTCAGTGCCTTGGCAAGTCATGTAGGTATCAGGGATTACGTGCATGTCACAATTTCCATTTTCATAATTCATTTCCATATTATTTCCATAACATTTCCATAATTCATTTCCATATTATTTCCATTTCCATGAAAGTTCCATAATTCATTTTCATATTAATTCCATTTCCATAATTCATTTCCATATTATTTCCATTTCCATATTATTTCCATTTCCATAATTCATTTCCATATTAATTCCATTTCCATAATTCATTTCCATATTATTTCCATAGCATTACCCCCCTTCATTTCCATATTATTTCCATTTCCATAGCATTTCCATAATTCATTTCCATATTATTTCCATGTTCATATCATTTCCATACTTGTAAAATAAAATTTCCATATCTATTTCCCTAAAATTATGGAAATATTTATGTTTATGGAAATGAAAAAGTAAACATTTCCATAATATGTTTAGCAATCCCTGGTAGGTATTGAATTGCTTTAAATAATAAGCACATATTAGAGTAATAAACTATAATCATCATTTCTTTAATATGAGCATTAATTACTATCTCAACTGGAAATTCATGATCCTTGTTTAACCCTTCTCATGGCTGATGTTGTTGATCTAATCAATCACTACGACTGACTAGCACAAAAAAAAGGCGTGGCCTAAACGCTCCTTGTTGGCACCGGAAACGCTCGTGTAGTTATCACTCTAGGGGGAGATAACTCTATGATACTCACTGACTACCAGATGACTGGATATTTGGTATTTCTTCTAGTAAAACTAAATAATTTTATTTAGTTTTACTAGAAGAAATACCAAATATCCAGCCATCTGGTAGTCAGTGAGTATAACTAAAAGCCATTGGCAGTTGCATTGGCTGAACTTTTTTCATTAAAAGTTTAATTATCCAATCATCAGATTTTACAAGGGTTAGCCAATTAATTACATAATTTGGAAGGTTAACTAACCAATCAAAAGATTCTTAAATGGTTCACCAGCAAAGCAGCAGCTTCCAGAAAGTTAGTCAACATCAAATCATATAGGACCTATACACCTTCAAATACCTATTAGTGACGCTTTCCATGATTGGTTCATTTAGCTAACTATTCAACCCTTGGTAGGTAAGTTTTACAACAATTTACTCTACTAGTAATATTAGTAGAACGTTGTTAATAATGTTGAGTTGTATGTAAACAATGCAACACTCACAGAGGCTATTACTGATGAAGATAGGATGATAGGCTACAGTGACAGAGACACTAGCAAGTATCAGCAGGCAGCAAATGCTCTTCTCAAGGTGAGACACAATATGCAGGGTTACGAGGAGAACTGACAGCTCAGTGTCAGCAGGCAAGTTAACTACCTCATCCAGCAGGCTACTGACCCGTGCAATCTTGCTAAACTCTTCTGTGGCTGGCAGCCTTTCTTTTAGTTGAGTTATTGCTCTTCTGACAGCTCTCATCACAAAAAGGTAAAAATGGTGATTTTCATTCATGCCAATAGGCTGAATATCTTGGTTAGTGAAACTACCTCTGATACTTTCTACTTTCGTCATAACTAATTATATTTTTTCTGAGATGTTAGTTTTTTGTTTTGAGTAACAAACTTTCTGAAAACTTTTAATTTGCTACAAGTTTATCTTCATAAAACCAAGCCACTCGATAATTATGAGTTTTTGTTGTAATCTCTAATGCTGTTTGCACTTTAAATGCATTCCATGATAATAAACTAAAATTTGCTTTTTAGATATCTTGACTTATAAATTTGCCAATATTTGACTGTATTGGCTGCTGATAGTACCACCCAATTTAATGATCAATCTGATTGGGTTACCATTTAGATAAATATCCAATAGCAATTAGTCATTTGCAAGTTAAAAACCCAAAATGTCAGGCATGCTCTAACTCTGCTTTGTGAGGTGGCATCTGAACGAGGCAACTAGAAACATCTAAAAGGCAGTATCCTGTAGTTTGCAGTGGTTGGTTGATAGAAACAAGTTTATATTTTCAACACTTAATATGAGTGATGACAGGGAGAGTTTCCTGTGGTGAGTCTTTAAGGTGGAGACAATTCTTAAAAGACTATTTATTGATGGCTGACTTGACTGATTATAGAAGAAATATCATTAAACAGACAGAGATAACATAAATATTGAAATAAGTTGGAATTCATAAGTGTCCTAGGGTAAGTTGAAACTAGTATCTCATTAGTTACCAAATAGCTTATCTACCTAAACAAGGTGAAATGTGCTTGACATATCTGTAACCTTGACTTTTACTTTAGGAACATATTTACTACTGTATGGTTTTGTATTTAAGGACATTTGGGGATCTCTAATAACTTTCTAGGGATTTGTTTCTATGTCTTACACTGCTCATTCACAACTGAATCTAGTAAATATAGTCTTAATTCTTATCAAATTTGCGGTGGCTTTCCACCAGCTTTCTAAATAACGCTATAGCATGAGGGATTACTTTTTATATTTTAAATAAGATGTCCTACCCAGCCACGGAAATCAATTATTCAAGTAATAATAAACCTCAAATAATATAGCTTATAAACAAGTTGGTAGAGCTTGAAGGATGTATTCTGAACACGATGAAGACCGTTATGACGGATGAGTTAATTATACAACCTGATGCAGAAGAGAACAACTCTTGCTTCTAGATCATAGGCTTTAAAATCTTCTTGTTTGATGGATGTATATGCAACGCTTTTAAATGAATAGAAGTTATTTGTTTCGCATGACACGACTCTGTGTATGAAATATAACTAATACTGAGGAGTGACGCTGCAGCCTTCTCAGACAGGTTCAGGTGTCAGAAAATATTTGCCACCTGAACAGGTATGCATATGTCTATGACATCAGTTCACTAAATATGAACAGACACAACTTGTTTTAGCAACAATAACATAATAATATATTTGGCTCTGCATCGCAGTCCCAATTAACTAAAGTTCATAAATAAACAGATGAAATTAAGAAAAACAACCAAAACATGACAATAAGGTTTGTCTCGCGTTATGTTTTTTAGGAATACGGACAGCGTCATCTGATGGTAAAGGCAGCAAGTCCTCAACAGTTGCCATTTCACTCTCTACCTTTTTCTCACACATATCAATTGCATCGGCACAACCTTTTGGTTCCATCTCAAGCTCATTTGCATTATTTCGATTCTTTCCTCCATCACCTACTTCATCAGCATTCATATCTCTTGCAAGAGTGTTAGCAGGTTCTGCACCATGATTGTACATTTCTATGGCTGTCATGTTCATGGTTGACTTTGTCTTAGTTCTGCCTGTACAAATTATTGAAAATATTTTGTAACTTTTAAACTACAGGATATGATGTCACGGCATAATTTTAACCAGTCATTCAAAGGTAAAAAGTACAAAACAGTGAAAAATAGAAAACGTAGATGCAATAAGAACCCACATGTATGCGCAGTAGCATAGCTAGTCATGGTGCTGGCCCTTAGTTAGCATTTACCGGTAGTTAATTTTATTTAAATAAAAAACAACGAGTATTCGAGTGACTTGAGGAGGTGTTGTTGAAGCTCAATCTTCTCAAATTGCTTGTTTGTCGGGGCTTAGTTGACAAAGAGTGCCATTCTGTCACTACATAGTTTCGACCAATCACATAAAGGCATTTCTACCTTGCTATTAACATCCATAGCTTGGCATGTTATTGCTGCTAAAGTCATAACTTCTCAATGAACTCTTAATAAAAATAATAAGATAACAATATAATGATAAATATGACATACTTGAATCTTCCTCTCTTCTCATACTAGGTCTGTTTGCCTGCAGCTCACTCCAAACTGGACTAACACCTGAAATCACCACAAGGTATAAAAATATTAAGTTCTCCACAGGAAAACACAAAGTTCACTGACTTTACCATAAAAAACCAATTTGTGGTAATTCTAATCATATCAGTTTCATACCAAAACAACAGACAAAAATGAAAGTGGCAACAGGTAGCTCAACATATATATTAACACAAGTTTAATATTGGTTGAAAGAGTTATAATCCAAAAAACTTGGATTAACTTGTACTTGTACTTTTTTAAATATTGTTAAAAATTGGCAATAAGCTCGAGTGATCAGCACAGCTTTGAAATGTTTCATAAGCAAATTATACATAAAGTTCAAAGTGATTATTAAAAAGTCGATTATAAACCTATATCTTGGTAATTTAAGTCTTAAGGTTTTCTATACTTTCAGAGAACCATAAATTTTGTTCATGTTTTTTTTCAACTCACAGGCTATTTCATGATCCTGCGGTTCCTCTTCTCTAATAACCTCCAACTTTGAATCAGGAATCCTGAGTCTGAGAGATTTTCTGAACTTGGCTTTTCCTGAGTTTTTCTTTACATTTTTTCTTAACTGAGAAACAGCTTCTGACATCAGCTCTTCTATGTACCTACAATAACATATATTTTGTGAGTGGATAATATCGGTGTGTATGCTTGCATCATAGATGTATATCCAAACCACCTCCTAGTTTTCTAGGAAGGATAAGACAACTACGCAGTGATGTTTCATACTCCTATTGCATCATCATGTGTTACTTCAAGTCATAACATTACTCCCTCCTTAATATTAGAACCATAAAACCAGCATAGATTCATCTAATATAAATCAGTGAATTGTAAACTTGCTCATGAAGCTTGAAAAAGTTTACTAAATATTGAGTTGAAAAGAAACTAGAAGTATATGGTACGTAGCACAATATAAAGTTATTATATATGTTATATAAACTTACCAAGGTATGACATAGAGCAGGCTGATTGGAAGGATGACCCAAGTCAACAAATTTAGCACCAGAGTAAAAACTACTGTTACTATAACTTGTAGCATCATCATATAGAGTATCAGTAACAGAGGAGAGACAGCGTAGACAGCGACGTTAAAACACATCTTGCTCGTTTGAAATCCAAACAACTAGCAGAATTGATTGTTGGAGTAACGTTATGACATCATAGCCCATTGTTAGAAATCCTTTGCTAGAATCATACTAGTGCTAGTAGATATGTGGAATATTAAACATTCAAATCTCTAACAACAATTCCACTGTGCTCTTAATAGTGCTGATATATAAACATAATATATAAATTAGTCTCACTATTTTGAAGAACTTTGGAATTTGGTTTAAATCGTAAAGTGTTCAAATTTTCAGATTGTTATGCAATTATTCTAATCATACAGCTGCACATATATTTCATTTTCATGTTACTATTAGTTGTATTCTCTACTCACAATTGTCTTGTGCAATTTATAAATGTGGTCACTTCAAAGGCCTGCATTTTCTATTTACAACTTATAGATTTACTGTACTAAAATAGGTCAATAAGTTAAAGGTTTCTCTTCCCGAAACGTTGAATATTGTTGTTAAAATATTATATAGATAGGTCGGTATGTTTGTGACTGAATCTTATATAACGCTGAGTCTGACACTTCAAGATCTTAGGCTAACAGTAAAAAATATGCATGTATTTATTGTATATTATTTATTAAGTCCTAATGTACTCATAATTATTGTATTCTTATTCAGACTTCTGACAGATTATATTTAGGTTTAGCATATTCTACCTAAAACTACAGACTACATTTTTATTATTTTTCTTTTATTACAGGATTTATTAAAGGTTTATTCTTGACTTTTTATATATTCCGATATTTAGCTTTTACATAATGCTTAAAGTATTCTAGACTGCATGTAACCAATTCACCAGCGCATGCGTATAGTACACTAGAGGGTAGTTTATTAATAGAGGGTGGATGCAAGACTTCCCTTCAGCTGATAAATGTTAGCATAATGTTATGTTGTAGCTAGAGTATTTCAATACCAATATCCAAACACTGCCCACACCATGCGTTTGATGAGATATTTACTATGAATTATGGGTATCTAATGGAGGAGTAAAATCACCAATACTGAGGTATCGATAAAAGCACTATGTAAGCACGATATAAGAACTCTTCTTCTTCCAGTTAATAGAAGAAAAGGAAGGCAGAGGTTGAGACAGAAGAACACTGCTAAAGAAGTATGAAGAAAGAGGTTATGAACCATAATGCATTGCAACAGAAGGTGAGGGATAGAGCAGGATAGAGATATTAGATTAGATCAAAATGAGGACAATCAATTGTCACTCTAATGGACTGTTACGTTGATGACTTTTACTTTTATCACAACTAATTGATATTTCATACTTTTCCCAAATTATAATTTAAATTTTTTATCCATAATAAATAACATTGATGTTGGAGTTTTTTGTTATATTGCATTCATGAGATGCCTTCATGCCGAATGCTTGCTTTCAAATTAGTAACAACACAAATTTAATGAAATTGACAAAAAATTACATTGCTTTGCAAAAAAGAAAAGTTCAGAACAGATATAACAGAAACCTGATAAAAACGAACAAACGATAATGCTACGTTTGACTGTAAAATAATGTATGTTTTACCCTATTGTCCAGAATGAAGTTTAAAAAGAGCCTGAGCAGACCAGAGAGTACAGCATCACATCCTAATGAGCACACAATCCTGCAGCTATGACACACAGTGGCAGGTGGTTTGACAGTACATGAGCAGGAGGAATGTGGAATGATCTTATCCAGTGTAAGTTGTAAATGTGCAGCTACATACATCTCTTCACGTATAAGGTATATATACATGTATGTGGTTAATAAATAATTGTATAAAATTATCTGTGTGGAGTAAGGTGCAGATAACCCTAAAATAACTATTTCTGCATAATCCTAGGCTATGAATTTTCAGATACCATGTTGAACTTATGTTCTGCTTGTTTTTGCTAATAGTCCAACAAAGACTTTAGAAAGATTTTGGGTGTTTCATCTGGTACTGAAAGTAACAAGCCAATTAAATGGTAAACTTTAGCTTGCACTTTAAACTTTGACATAAACTCAGGCTCATCAACCATTTTGGCTCCAAATGATGTTAGCTGAAAGCAGCTGTTGTATGATTAACTAGGTATGTATCTTGCTAGCGTTGATGGTAAACTCTGTCCAATTGTTTGCACGAGTACGTTCGCTCCAAGGTTTCAGCTTCTCTAGCTCCTGCAATACACTTCTTGCTTTGTTCTAGCCATTCATGACACTAGGCACTTGTTCCCGATTGTCGTGCAGCTCCTTTGCACTTTCTGTCTTTGCTGCATTGTGTCTCAGCTTGTTCCAAAGTTTTAACTGTTTATAATTCTAAAGACAATTCTAAAGATTCTGGAGGAACTAATTGTTCAAATCAAAAAAATCCTATATCAACTTCCTGGTAGCCATTGCCGCGAGCCAAATTGTGTTACTATTGACTCAGTACTCTGGATACTCAGTACTCTCGCTTTAGAGCCGTCGGCTCTCAATAGCGAAAGAGTTAAAAAAATTAGTATTGACCATAAAAATCTTGGTTTAAAGTAACTAAAAGGTGAATGTTGACCTTGATGGGACTCGAACCCACAATCTTCTGATTCATAGTCAGACGCCTTATCCATTGGGCCACAAGGACAGATGTGATGTGTAGAAAATGTTTAGTTTGAGAAGTAATTATGTATTGATATTTGTGATCTGGTCTTTGAAGGCTGTCTAGTTCAGCCAACCAGAATAGACAAACAAACACACAACCTCGATATACATATTTTATATAGTAGACTAACTGTGCTAGCCGGCGTTGACCAGGTAATAAAAAAGTCTTTGGTCAGAAAATTGATTTATATTTAACATACAACAACATTTGCCATTCTAACTTTCAAACTACATATCATGAGAAAAGTGCTTTGTGTAATTGAAATAAATTAATAAAGAAAATGAAAACAACTGTAAAAATTTTCAAACATTGTCAAACAACTTTTAAACTTCATATTATGAGGAAAATATTTTATGCAGGTCAAATAATTAAAAAGAATAACGACTATAAAATAGGTTTAGAGGTAATTGGGAAATAATTAACAAGTAACAGCTAAATTAAGTCGGTTTTGCTACGATTACAATAAAATATGATTCCGTAATGATACAATAAATATGAACTCAGAAAAAAAATAAAAATCTTGAATATGTAGAATTAATAATACCAATTCTTGCATAGGAGTGTGTGTGTGTTTGCGTGCGAGCGTGTGTATAAAAAGGTTACTGTTTAATCTAAACTTTGAATACTACGATATGGAAACAATATAATTGTCCTCGTGAGAAGAATTGGCTCTGACCCAGATATAGTAATCGAACCTTATGAAAAATATTTCTTAACAGGAGCATCGTAGCGCGTGGCTGCATCAGTAAAATAATCAGTGTGCGCTATAGCTATAGCCAGAATGACAGACACACATACTTTTAGAATTGTATATACAATGTATATAAATTTATTATTTGATATATAATAACTAGTGTTTTGGTTTTGCATGTACTATAGAATCAGGGTAATATAAAGACACATCTCAGTTCAGTTTAGTGTATTGTTAGCTAAATATCAGCAATATTATTGTGACCATAGATATAGAGTTGTCATGACAGCATGTGAAAGATACCATGCTAGTGAGTAACACAAGATGATACACAGATAGTACAATACCTTCTTCAAAAAAATACTGATGACAGTTTATATGACCTCTTTTGGACATTTACTAAATAGGAATGTCTCATAAAAACATAACCACTTATCTCTAAACCCAATATTTCTAACTTAACAAAGAGTAAAGGTTTGACCACAAACTTGAAGATCTTTGCTGACATTCACCAAGTCTACAACCATCAATAATTCTTAACTTAACTAACATATAGTTCTGGTCAGTTCAGTTCTCAGCAGTCATTATCTTTGTGACCGATCTTATTGGTACAACAAAAGTGAAACTGTTCCTTTGCTTTGATCACATATTTAGGATTCAATATTGCATAAAATACAGTGTTGCCTCTGCCAAATAGAGACTGTAATGGAACACTGAATTGTGTTGCTATATACATCACCAGTTCCCGATGAGCTATTGGAAATATCTGTAGTATGTCTAAAGTTACAAACTTCCTTGAGATCAGGGTGGTCTGATAGAGTGCATCTCTAGATTTGTAGCTTGTCCCGAAATAATTCTTACCGGTTTTGATTCCGTTTAATTTATAACTGTCATAGGTTTGCGACCAGATTTAGGAATCGTGCTGAATTACAATAATATCACTATCTATCTGAAAAATGCAAACACTGTATACTTACGGGTAATATTGGGACACCTTGGTACACAATTAGTACTTCTACACTTGTATGTTGAGGTATGGCTGTATTCCATTTTTATTGCAGGAGCTGGGAGAAGATATTTACAGTGTTGAGGAGTTCTGATAAGGTTATCAGTACAATATTGCAAGTTTCAATAGATGATCCCCTCCTTGACTGGACTCCCTCTGCAAAAAAGTTACAAGAAAAACAGAAAAAACAGATAAAAACCGACACAAGTCTTGTTAGCCACTCAGTAATTTCTAGTAAGTTTCATCAGCCAATCAAAACATGTAGAGAGTTTAATTATCCAATCATCAGATTCTACATAGGTTAACTAATCAATAGCATATTTTAGACGGTTAACTAGCCAATCAAAGTATTTTTAAACGATTTACCAGCAAATCAGCAGCTTCCAGAAAGTTAGCCAACATTGAATCATATATACACCTTCAAACACCCAATGGTAACACTTTCCTTGATTAGGTCATTTAGCTAACCATTCAACCCTTGAGTGCCAAGTTTATCCTACTGTAACCTGTGATATGTACTGCATCACTTTGAAGATACTTATCACTGATGAAGTAATATTACTAATAATATTAGTAATATACTAGTAATATTTGTATAATGTTGTTAATAATGTTGTGTTGTATGTAGACAGTCCAACACTCACAGAGGCTGTCACTGATGAAGATAGGATGATAGGCTACAGTGTAGCAAGTATCAGCAGGCAGCAAATGTTCTTCTCAAGGTGAGACACAAGTTGCAAGGTTACGAGCAGAACTCACAACTCAGTGTCAGCGGGCAAGTTAACTACCTCATATAGCAGGCTACTGACCCTTGGAGTCTTGCTAAACTCCTCTGTGGCTAGCAGCCTTTCCTTTAGTTCAGTTATTGCTCTTCTTACAGCTCTCATTAAAAGAGGTAAAAATGCTGCTGCTAATAAACCAAGATTTTGATAATAAACCAAAATTAACTTTCTAAAATCCTAACTTAGAGTTCACCGTTATAGTTTTACCAATATTTGACTGTATTGGCTGTTGGTAGTACCACTCAACTTCAATTGATCGATCAATATTGGATCGATGTCCAATATTGATCAATCATTCTGATAAATATTCAATAGCAATTAGTCATTTGCAAGCTAAAAACTCAAAGTCTCAGGCATGAACTAACTCTGCTTTATGAGGTGGCATCTAAGAGGCAGTAACCTGTAGTTTGTAGTGATTGGTTGATAGAAACAAGTTTATTTTTTCAACACCTAATAAGAATGATGGCGGGAAGATTTTTGTGATGAAAGTTTAAGGTGAAGACAATTCTTAAAAAGTTATTGATAAATAGCTGGCGTAACTGATTATGGAAGACCTTAACCATCAGAATAGGAATATGTTCAATACTGCAGTTTTATTCTACAAGGACAAATAGTGGATCTTGCTAATAACTTTTTAGGGATTTGTTTCTATGTTTCATACTGCTAACTCACAACTGAATCTGGTAGTTATATTCCCAATCCATATCTAGCTTGCAGTGGCTTTAGACAAGTTTTTGTAAATATTGTTATAGCAAAAGGGATAATTTTTTATATTTTAAATAAGATGTCGTACCCAGCCACAGAAACCAATAATAGATGTAATAATAATAAATAACCTCAAACAATGTACTTTTTACACAAGTCGTTAGAGCTTGAAGGATGTGTTCTGAACATGATGAGGACCATCATGATGGATGAATTAAATACACAATTTGATGCAGGGGAGTACAACTCTTACTCCTAGATCATTGGCTTTAACTTTTACTTGTTTGATAGATGCATATGCGACATGCTTTTAAATTAATACAAAACTAAATGTTTTCTTATGACATGGTTCTGTTTATAAAACCATGACTAATACTGAGTAGTGACACTGCAACCTTCTCCGAAATGATACTCTGTAGATGTCTTGTAGGGTGCACAATATTGGAGGTATGAGAGAGTATCTGCCACCTGAACAAGTGTGTACATGTATGCGACATCAGTTCATTAAATACGAATATAGACAACTCTTTGTAGCAACAATAACGTAATAATATATTTTACTCTGCATCGCAGTCCCAATTAACTAAAGGTAAAAAATGAACAGATGAAATTAAGAAGAACAATCAAAACATGACATTAGAGTTTGTCTCATTTTTCGTTTCGGAGGAATACTGACAGCGTCATCTGATGGTAACAGCAGCACATTCCCAGCAGATGCCAACTCACTCTCCAAATTACTCTCACTTTCATTGTTAATTCCATCGACGCGACCTTTTGATTCTATCTCCAACTCATTCGCATTATTTCGATTCTTTTTTTCATTCAATACTCTGTCAGGACATCCTGCATCGCCTACTTCATCAGCCTTTATACCACTTGCATAAATATTAGCAGGTTCTTCATCATGATTGTACATTTCTATGGCTGTCATGTTCATTAGTGATCTTGTCTTAGCTCTTCCTGTACAATATATTAAAAATATTTTGTAACTTCAAAACTACAGGATATGAAGTTTGTTTTATTTCATTAAAAAAAGTACATACCAGTAATAAATAGGAAAATTAGGTGCAATGAGGACCCACATGTGCAGTAGCATACATGTAGCTAGTCATGGTTCTGGGCCCTAGTTAGCAGTAAGGGAAATTATTTACATGTAAGTGAAAAATACACAACAACTATTCGAGTGAATCAAGGAGGTGTTGCTTGAGGCTCGAGAGGAAGGGATTAAAATTGCTTGTTTGTCGGAGGTTAGTTAACAAAAAGTTCCATCCTGCCATTACATAGTTTCGACCAATCACATAAAGGCACTTTTACCTCGCTATTAACATTCATAGCTTGACATTTTATTGCTGCTAAAATCATAACTTCTTAATGCACTTGTTAATAAGAATAATAAACAGTAACAATATAATAATAAACATGACCTACTTGAATCTTCCTCTTTCCTCAGACTAGGTTTGTTTGCCTGCGGCTCACTCCAAACTGGACTATAGCCTGAAATCAAGGTATGAAAATATTAAGCTTTCGGCAGGAAAACACTAAGTCTACTGAATTTACCACACAAACCATTTTGTGGTCAAATCATATCAGTTTCATACCAAAACAACAGACAAAAAATGAAACTAGCAACAGGTAGCTCATCATACATATTAGCGCAAGCTTATTATTGGTTGAGAGAGCTATACTCCAAAAGACTTGGATTATCTTGTATTTTTTTAATATTGTTAAAAATGGGCGATAAGCTCAAGTGATCAACATAGATTTGAAATTTTTCGTAAGCAAATTATATATAAATTTCAAAGAGATTATTCAAAAAAGTTGAATATGAAACTAAATCTTGATAATTTAAGTCCTAAGGATTTTCTATACTTTCAGAAAGCCATAAATTTTGTTCATATCTTTTTCAACTCACAGGCTTTTTCCTGATCCTGAGGCTCCTCTTTTTTAATAGTCTCCAACTTTGAATCAGGAATCTTGGGTCTAGTAGATTTGTTAAACTTAGCTCTTCCTGAGTTTTTCTTCGCAACTTTTCTTAACTGAGAAACAGCCCCTGACATCAGCTCTACTATATACCTGTAATAACAGCATTTCGTGAGTTGGTAATATCGGTGTGTATGCCTGTATCATAGATGTATCCAAACCGCCTTCTCTACTTTTAGTAAGGATATGACAACTACGCAGTGATGTTTAATACTCCCGTTGCATCATCATGTGTTACCTCAAGTCATAACATACATGTAACTCCCTGCTTAGTATCATAACCATAAAACTAACAGAGATTCTTCTAATACTAATCCGTAAATTGTAAATTTGCTCATGAAGCTTGAAAAAGTTTACTAAATATTAAGTTGAAAAGAAACTAGAAGTATATGGTACGAAACACAATATAAAGTTATTATATATGTTACAGTGTATATAAACTTACCAAGGTATGACATGGAGAAGGGTGATTGGAAGGATGACCCAAGCCCGCAAATTTAGCACCAGAGTAAAAACTACTGCTACTATAACCTGTAGCATCATCATATAGAGTATCAGTAACAGAGGAGAGACAGCGTAGACAGCAACATTAAAACGCATCTTACTCGTTTGAAACTCACACAACTATTTGAACTTATGGTTGGAGTAACGTTATGAAATCATAGCCCATTGTTAGAAAAGCTTTTGCTAGCTGTGACTGTCTTAGAATTGTACTTGTACTAGTAGTTATATGTTAAATATTTAATATTCAAGATTACACAGGTTCAAACATTTCAAGGGAAAATATATTGTCTGTGATCTGATTCGTTTAAATGTCATAATGCTAGTTTATATGCTTTTTATTGTTTGATCATAGTTTTTGTTCTTTTTCTTTTGCATTGTAGTTATGACATACAGCATCACTCAGTTTCTGAAGTTTTAGCTCAACTTTTATCAATTACATTGTGAGGTTCATTGATGCTGCAGGCATGAAACAAAACAGATTATATTCACTTGTTATCCAACAGATGCTGTGTATTATTGTCTTTGTTGTTCTTTATAATGTGTTGAGGGGATTACGTAAAACACAGGTTCATATTCCCTGCAAGCTTTGGTAATCTTTTCGGTCGGTCTCACGCACCTATAATCTTGTCATACCCATTACCATTTGTGTCATTTAGAAGTGCATCCTTGGAAATTTGCAGTCATGAGTTCCTGCCACTCATGTGTCAGATGACTGCAAGATTGTCAATGGAGTTGCCTCCTCTACAAGATACCCTGAAAGCGCACATCATCAGGCTGCGAAAGAGCATCCTCACAGCATGATTGCCATGCTCTTTGCTCCCAAGAGTGCTGCTACTGACCTTAAACCAACTGACGTGACCTTGGTAGAATTGGTGGATTACAAAGTTGTATGCACCTGCTTCTCATATAATATACATATATGTATATTATCTCTCATAATATATGTATTATTATTCTCATGTATTATTATTCTCATAATATACATATATGTATGCTAGCTTGTTTAGCTATATATAGCGACTTATTAATAGCTAATAATAGCTCTTAATAGATTTGTAAATTTTATTCTTACAGTTTGATTCTGATGGTTGCAGATAAGAGTTGTCTAAGTGAAAGAATTAAGAACAAGTCTATTCTAGAGAGTCCAGCGAGTACTGCTTCTAAGCATCCCTTAAACCATCATGACTATCAATCTTTCATCGCCAAATTGGCAAGAAATTTTATGCTGATGACACACGATAGGCAACCCGTCTATGGTCACCAGTAAAAAAGGAGGGTGGAAGGGGTAATGAAAATAAGGAATGTTGAGTGTTGTAATGTGTTGACAAGTTGGTTTGAGATTTAAATTGTGTGAAGGCTAAAAGACATATTAGTTGGTATAGTTGTTGTATAAGCAAAACACGAGATTTTTAAAATAAAGGAGTTCATGAAAAATGAGGCTTTATCTTTATTAAAGTTTTTAGCGGTATAAAATAAGTTCATCAGCAACGAAAATAGTTTTAAATTTATCAGCACTCTTTACAAGATCAAGAACTAAGTTAGTATCATAAGCAAACAGTATAGTTTTGAATTTGTGTTTACAATAGACCTCCTAAACTTCATGATTTTACAAAGTCCAACTGTCAATATTCATTTGTCTTTGTCATTCCGTCTTTCATTTGACTGATTGATGATAGTTCATAATTTCATGATTATGGTTTCAAAAGATATTCCAAACACCAGAACTTTCAAAACATCATGGTTTTTCAAGCATGAGAAATGAGAAAAGGTGTACAATGACATGTTATAAAGAAGTGTGTAGCATACAATGTTAGTAATTTTGTGATGGAAAAGCATTGTTGTAAGTTTAGTATATTTAACAGGTCAGACACTCTTGTGATTACACTGAGTTGCCACAAGTCTACAGATACTCACAGGAGTGTAAAAGCACTGGTGTGAATGAGCCCAAAATAATTTTCTGCATTGGTTCTGATGGTCGGGGCGCTACAAGCAACTGTGTAAGGTGAGTTGATGGCTTTAGACTATTTATAAAAGTTCAAGCTGGAAAATATCCAGAAAAGCCATATTTCCTTGAAACATGTCTGTATGAGTTTCTCGAAACCTTACAGGCTCCTCATACGGATAAACAACTGGTACATAACAGTAATGTAAAAATAATGTAGTTTTAGATTTATGGTTACAATAGACATCCCAGACTTTATGATTTTACAAAGTCAAACTGTTAATACAGTATAATGTAAATAAAAATGTTGATAAAAGGTTAAGGGCTTTCATTTGACTGTTTAATGATGGTTCATAATTTCATGATTTTGGTTTCAAAAGATATCTTAAACATCAGAACTCTCAAAACATCATCGTTTTTCAAGCATGAGAAATGAGAAAAGGTGTACAATGCCATGTTATAAAGAAGTGTGTAGCATACAATGTTCGTAATTTTGTGATGGAAAAGCATTGTTTTCAGTTTAATATATTTAACAGGTCAGACACTCCTGTGACTACACTGAGTTGTCACACGTCTACAGATACTCACAGGAGTGTGATAGTGTTGGCGGTGTGAATAAGCCAAAAATCCTCTCCTGCATTCTGTTCTGACAGGCAGCGCTCCAAACAACTTTGTAAGGTATGTTGGTGGCTTCAAATTATTTATAAAAGTTGAAAGTGGAAAATAACCAAAAAAGCCATACAACTATCACCTTGAGACATACCTGTTTGAGTTTCTTGAAGCATCGCAGACTCCTCATTCTAGGTATTCAAGTTCAGAGTCTTTTGTTAGAATGTACTTTTAAATATGACTTCGGTGAGGCTCTCCAGGTTTTTTCCCTTACAGCGCATTCCCCCAGCCACCTCCCTTCTGTTTCCAACTATCCGATCTCATTGGCTGACTACAGGGTTTAGAAGATGCCTATCAGGGTGCTGTTATGGAGCAAGTCTTTTTATTGGTTAATGAGCTACTTAGGGCAGAGCTGTCTAGGTGTGTGTATGGTGAGCTAAATTCATTTACGCACTGTAAAAGCTCTATTTAAACGCCATAGGGCTCTACTTTTTATGAGAGGTGACATTTAAATAGATAGTAGCATTTTATTTTTTAAGTAGATTATCAGAATTTCGGGAAGCTAAATTTAACCCTGTCCTGGGATGAAGCGAATGTCACCTATATTTTGCATTCCTTTTCCTGCGGAGCGCCGATAACACATTTTGGTGCCATAAATCTGCAATAACTTATCTTGCAGCCTTGTGATTATTGGCCAAAACTTGAAGTCCTTGACATAGTAAACAGTTTTAAACCCTGTCATTTTTAAACTAGCTTTCTGATATCAGCTGGCTAAACATACCATCACTGTTTTTGAAATGGTATTTAAGATCATACTATTATTAGAAATAAAAAGGCTGGGTTTTATTCTAACGTAATACATTCACATGTTACTTTGAATCCTGGTTATGTTATTCTTTGAAATTTGAAATATAGAAAGATTGATGAGTCATACCATATAGTGCAATCTTTATGCTAGATTCACGCTGAAGCTACTATTAGAAATGCAATAAATTATTGTAGCTCATATGGATTTGGAAGAATTATTTGAAAATTTTATAAATTATAATGATGCAAAGAACAACCTTACACAAGCCGAATGGATAGTGTTAAACTTTCAACTTAGTTTAATTTATTGCGAACCTATTTTAACCAATAAGATTGAAGCTCATATGATTGGTTTCAGCCCTTCAAACGACCAAATGAACCGTAAAGATTTTGTATTATTATGCTTATTTCTCAGACTCAGCCACAGAATGAGTTATCCTTCCCATGTTCCTCAACTTCATTGCATCATCCTTTTTAATAAGCACTGATCCTGAGTCATCATGAGTGGATGACACGTGATCAGTTTACAGTTTGCTAGGGCTTCGGTGTTGTTAACTCATGATTGGCTTGTGCGAGTGGGCGGTACTTGTTAACCAGTGATATACGATTTCAGGGCTGGTCGTTGACCTGTGAACTCTACTATAGCAGACGAGCGCGCGGTTAGATTGCTTGATCAGCAAAAACGAACCAGTCTGCTTTACTTGCAGCTGGTCACGTATTTACTTATTCAAAGAATTCTTGTTACACGCAGTCTCGAAGTTATTTACCAGGAGGTGAAAGGTACTAGTTATGAGCTTTTTTATTGTAATTGTCATATGTATGTTCGTTTATTTTTCTATGGCTGTACTGAAAACCTGGTGATGTTGCTATTTATTCAACTAGTTTTCAACTTTTGTATTAATCACTTGCATTCGTTTTTGGATTTCACAGTAGGGTTTCGGCTGAAAGTCTGAGTTTAAAGTCAATAAAGTTTATTACAACCACACACATAGGTAAGGTACAGTAAAGTGATAACTGATAACCTCTCTTAAGTTAAGTCGGAGCATTTCTAAATGCTGTTATTGTTTTCTTTATATTGCTCTTACATCAACTAACATAAATGTGTACTTTTGACATGTTTGTAAACATTTATCATAAGTTTGTACTGCCACTCGATACAATATGGCTAAACTCAAAAAGCAGAAAAGTTCATGTTTTTGCACCAATCACTGGATAAAATCGATTGTGCAACTAGTTTTTAATGACCAGTGAATTGATACATATGTTATTCATGGCTTTTAAGTGCATGTATTATATAAAACTCACACCGTGACTGCATGTAAAGAAACAAACTTATAAAGTAATAAGAATCACTTGAAGAAGTTTTTATGGTTACCTTACCTTGGAGACATGTGGACAGAATAGTAGCTTTGGAATACGTATTTTCATAAGTAGAGATGGTGATGAGGATAAGCAAAGCAGCACAACATTATCTCAGACTGGGTGAAGTTTAAATTGTCTCCTCATGTCTAAATATTGTTATTTCATGTTATACTTACACCAGCAAAGCTTTACTTTCACTCGCAAAGCTGCAATGTTTAGAGAACTTTTCATGAGAAATGTTGGAAATGATTTTGAGCATAGATTCAAGCGTTTGCTCCATTTCTACATTTTAAGCTGCAAAGTCTCTACGTCTCTATGTGTAGGTTTGATCGTTTGTATGCATCTATGTCTCTGTAGCAAAAGGGTAAAATGTATTGAATGTATATTCTATGTCTTTATCTTTCCTGGTTCATAACAAATTCAATTGCTAATAATTTGTCGTGTTGTTTATTATTTCTTTTAGCAGAGTGAACGAATGCTGGAGAATTTTAAGAGGTTGTCATCTCGTCTCTGGAATGTCAAGTGTGACATCAAGCATTTTAGAACCTGCTGGCAGCTCGAGGAGTTTGATAGAGCCATGTTTCTCATGCGAAAGCTTATGAACGCTGTTGAAGCAAATCTTCTTAAAGGCCAGTAGACAGTTTTATCCTGCTTAAATAGCAATCAAAAGTGTTAAGAGCTATATTAGATTCATTGCATTGTTGCGGGAAGAGTGTATCCTTTCGGTAGCGAACACTTTTGATTATCCTAGTTTATTGCTCCTAGAAATCTTTCTGTTTTACTTTAGTTTTTGGTAAAGTAAACTAAAGCAGTTCTACTTAAACCAAAAACTAAAAGTTTTACTCTGCTGAAAAGTCAGTTTACTCAGTCTGCTCGGTTCACAGCTTACTCAGAGCTGTTTACTCGGTAGAACAGAAGCACAATGTTGGAAAGTCTACCATCACCACATGCTCGTTCAAGCTTGAATTAGCTTGCGTAACATAGTTGACTCGCACTTATGAAGGCAGTAGTTTGTCGTTATCTCCACTCTCAAATTGTGAAACATGTTTAGTTGCCTAATTTAATATTTCACTCGGCATTGAGAATACTCTTTAAGATATTCACTACGGCCTCAGAAACAATAGTACTTCAAAAACCTTTCTTCCAATTTGGGTTTGCACTCAGTTTTGTAACCGTAGTAGAGTTTGGCTATTTTAGCCTCTATTCTGCTGTTTATTTAACTTCTCTGTGCAGTCAGCTCTAAAATCAATGACTTGTTGTTTGCTAGTTCATATTCATGCTAGTATCACCTTTTCCATGGACTGCTCTAGAAAAAAAGACCTTTGTCATTAGTCTCGTCTGAATAGATATAAAAAAATCAGTTATTTATTTGCACTGTTCGAAAACATTTTTATGAAGTCTCAACATTTTCATCGACGCAGTAGCTGTGTGGTAAAAGATGTGTGAGAAGTTTAGCTAAATGATATTAATTTTGGTCTACCAGAAGTCTATCACATTCACTGCAGCTGGTTTCAGCTTCAATTTTTTGATGTACCACATGTGTTAGCTAAACGTGTCAGCACAGTGAAAGCTTTGTAGTTAAAAGACCCAGTGTATATGTATCATTCAAGCCCACGCTTACGGATTTATTGGTATTTTGGGAGTTGTTCACTTGGGTGTTGGTAGTTTCTGCTTTTCAATTTTAGTCAAGTATTTCATGTGTTTTGTTTTGAATTGAAATTTTTTTTAGATGACGAATGCTCTGACAGTGAGAAACTACCAAAGCATGCTATCGTCAACTCTGGGCACCTGTGGCAGCTGGCTGGATCCAACCAAACTCAAAAGTCCAGAGACTATCACAGAAATATTTGCTACCTGCTGTTAAAATGGCTGAGAAATCTTACTGTTGCAAAAGGTAATCATTCTACTTGTTTTAGATATAATAGATTGGTTAAGTCTATGCATTGGTGGATTTTGATGTCTTATTCTCTCTGAAAACTTATAAAAGTTCTATACTCTTTAAACTTAAACATTACTTTAAAACTATTTTATTTCATATTTAACCCTTTGGGTTAGCAAGTATATTTTCAGAGCTTCTCCTTCTGTGGGTGAATTAATTTCAATGTAATGATCGTTATGTTATGTGCTCACTTTTTTGGTCTTAACTCAAAAACCATTTGTTTGATCTCTATGAACTATTCAAAAAAATAATCAGTAGAAAATTTTCTACAAATTGATACTAATAATGACTAAATTACATTCATATAAATTCACTTCTTTTAAAAACAAGTATATTTTGAAAACATTGTCGATGCTTTGCGTTCACTATTTTGATCATCACTATAAAACTGTTGGTTTAATGTTCATGAACCATTCATAAAATGATCAGTAGAAAATTCTCTACAAAATCATGCTAAAAAGCACTAAATTACATTTAAATACATTTAATATTCATAAAAATTTTCAAGGATGTGGTTGGTTTACACCCCATTTCGAATATGAGCCAATAGGCCCTATCAAATAATCAACATCTACATCTTGCTAAGATCCACTTGTAAAATTATTAATAACTAGAGGCATATCAGTATTTAAGTTATTACAACTAATTTTTAACCGCTGCAATCATGCGTTACTATTATCACTATCACCCACTAATTGTTGTGGTCGCTGTGATAATAGTGATGAAAGTGTCTGAAAATATCAGAATGTGGTGATTCTGACGATTCCGAGAGTGTCGGGAATCATCAGAATTACAGACTGAATCGAAATCACTAGGGTGTATATCTGATCCACTGTCACCAACTTTATCCATAAGCAGGTTCATAACATGATCTGAAGTGATAAGAAACTGCGATAGATTATAATCTCTTTCTAAAACGGCTCAATTGGGACGTAATTGAACAATATGGCTTCTGTTTACACTTTCATGTAACTCATTCGTCGAAATATTTTCATGAATATATTTCTCGCATTCAATAAAACCATGTCTATTGCCCTTACGCGTCTATTTCATCATCATTGTAATGCTGTCATTTTGAGCACTGATATCTCAAAACCTACCGTAAAACTTTGTTTAATTTTTAACCTTAGCTCGAACGAGTGCGTATCATCCTCTGATAAACATGACGAGCCTGTTGGTCACCCGTGATAGTAGAAAATACTGCAGAAATTATTCGCGCTGTTTGGAAAGAAGTATGGGTCACATGATCAGATTACGAGTAGACGATTAGACCAAGCCAAAACAAAACTGTAAACTAGCGAGCATCTATATTTGGTAAGGGTTCTTCGGTAAAACCCAAAGTGTTTGTCATAAACTAGTGCTACGAGAAGTTTTATATCGAGCCTTTTATTGGTCTTTCAATTCACGTGAGAACATCACGTGTCAAAACAATAACCAAATGGATTGATTATGTCAGAGAAATACACTGGCGAAAATGATGGCGGCGATAAACTGTTCGTTTTTGCGCTTTCAAGAGCTTGTAATCACATTTCCACATATTTTGCACCTACAACACAACAGGGTAAAACATGGCGAATCTTTTGATACCAAATAACTGTAATGTGAATTTTGTTGCAAGTCAACCTTTAAGGTTTTACAGTTGAACATTGTTCATCTTTTTTTGTTCAGTTCATATGTAGGAATTTTTATATGAAATTATATTTTTGATGTTTGTCTATCAGAGGCACAGTCCTCTTCATGCAAGTAACTGTTTACTCCATTAATGTCTTCTCTCATATTGTTTTCTTTTGTTAATTTCTTTCTTGTCTACCAAAGAGTAATTATGGTGTAACCAAGACCATGGAGTGGAACAGACATCTGATTTGCTCACAACTCAACATTGTTCCCGGTGTACTATTACTATTTTCGATCAGACATAGTATTCCATTGAACTTTTATAAACTAGCCAGGTCTGGGTATAAGGAGTAGAGATGGACGTCTGTTAGATGTTTCTAGTGAACTGCTTTATTAGGATTAATAGTAAGCAAACTCTCTAGAAATCTTCTTAGAAAAGAAGCAAGATTTTTTACTCTGTCTAGTCTGTTCTATTAGACTGAGTTGGTTTAACACAGAGGCAGGCATCTTTATGGTCTTGTTCCTTTCAACTTCTTTGCGTTTTTTGCAGATGAAGGCTTGTAAGCGGTCGTGGAGTGAGGAAACATTCACAAAAGCCTACCTTGATATATGTAAGACTCTACCTCTAGTTTTGAGACATTTCTCTTTTGAAAGATTCTAAGAGGCGGAGTCATGGCTAGATGCTCGACTCAGCTATAGATAATCAGTAGGAACCTTTTCTATGGGTGGGTATCATAAGAATTTTAGTATCATAACAACTTTCATACAGCGAACTTTCAACTTTCATAAGTGATGGAGTCATAAGTAAATGTTCAATACAGTTATAGGCAATCAATAGCAACGTCCTTTTAAAAGTGGGTATCATAAGAATTTTGGTATCCTAACAACTCAAATACCTCAGTATAGATATTTAAATATAAATAAAATTGTTTCTTCTCCTCGGTTAACCTACGTGCGCGGTAACATGTGCTCTTACACGTGTCTCTTACTAGAGACCTGGTATTTGGAGCACTTGCCTTAACTCTTTCGCTACCGTAAGCCGATATATCATCTTTCGCTGTAATTCAAGTACAGGCCGTACTTATATTACCGTAATATATCGGCTTTTCAATATGGTTTCACTATTCTTGAAATTACAAAGCTTATACAATAGCTAGACCAATCAAAATTTGTCTCCAGTGAAACCACCATGTTGCCAATCATTTGTTATCAATAGAAATTTGGTTGGCTAAATATTTTCAACAATTCGTGGTGATAAAAGTACCAACCGTAAAACGATATATCGGCTTATCAGTAGGGTTTCACTTTGCTTTTCATTACAAGGCCTACACATTAGCTAGAGCCATCAAAATTTGTCTCCAGTGAAACAACCTTGTTGCCAATCACGCGCTCCTAAAAGAAAATTTTTGGTTCAACGATTCCATTTCTAATTATTTTTCAAAACGGCAAAACCAGATCGTTATCGTCATGGCAAGGAAAAACACACCGCGTTCGTTCAATGCAAATAAAACGTTGGATATTTTACGAGAATGGAATTCACTTTGTACCTATCTTGTAGATAATTTTGTTTTGAATAAGATGCATTGTACAGTGAAACGATATGTTTTCATTCTCGAGATATTGCTTAAATACTAGCGGTATATTGGCTTTTCGAAAAATTCGTTTTTTTAATTCAGGCAGAATATTCATTCGTTAAGATTTTAATGTGGTAGTGAAAGAGTTAAGATTGTTGCGATTCCCAATAGTGCGCTTTCGTGCAACTGACTTTTTCGATTGTTGCCAGTAGTTGTGTGAGCCACAGTTAATGTGCAAGTGTTATTGCACCCACTGATGTGTTGGAGGGTCTCTGGTGCATCCTTTCAGTCTGTATTTAAGATCATTTCTTGTAGTCTGGGAGCAGAGTAGCTCAATTGTGAGTTGTTATTCCCTTTTTCAACTTTTGAAATATTAAGTGCGCAAGGAGTTCCCCAACATTTATATATTGCCTGTTTGCATGTTGCACTCTGTAACATCATTTCTTATATACATGTACGTTCATGCTTAAATTACATACTCATCAAAGGGTGGAGGCGTAATAAACAAGTCTATCATTGTTGCCATTCTGACAAGGATTTTCACAGACTGTGATTGGATAATTGCAACAAAACGTCATAACCCGCCAACTAGCATAGCATTGCCTCAGCATACGCTGTCTGTGCTACGTGCGTGAGCTACTAACTTCAAATGATTTAGCAGTACTATCACCTCACCAAAAGAAACCGGTAACTGGACGCGTTGACCATTATAAGGTCAACCATTTGGAACCATTTACAGCTATTGCTAAGTAAGCCGATTGATTATTTTTATGGTCAAACCGAAGACCTCGTTCATTCACGATGATAGCCCTTAATTCATTGACATTGAATATCAAGAGCGCTGTCCATATTGTCCATATTAATATGAAGATTCAACCACTATTTACTGACACTACATTCCAGGCAACTAAAAGTTGTCATCGCAGACCAGGTTTTACATGTGGTGTGGTTAAATATTCCATTGTAACCTGCTGTTTTGTTTGTTTGAATTTGATTATCACGATGATCTATCAATCAACATGATTTGAACTGAAGACCTAACTCAAGGAAACGCTTAGACTCAACTCAATAAGTTGTTAACTTTTCTTTACTGCTTTTTTGTCATGTGATCTGCCTACTAGATTCCAGTAGATTATTATATGAATCAGATTTGATGTTATGTAAGGCTGGGTGGTTTTGGGCACCAACAGTACACCGAGACCACACCTGTTTAAACCGATATCATACCGCATACCGACATTGAGAGAACAACTCCCAAAAACATACGGTTCAGTTTACACACCAACAAATACCGCAAAATGAGACAAAACCGCATGGATTTTTGGGAGTTGTGTTCTACCTACCATTGCTATGCAGCACTCGCCAGCTCTACTTTACTGGAGTACATGGTCCCATGTGCTAAGCAAACCCTTGTACAAGGGATGGAATTTGGATTGCACAATCCACCTGTTGGTTCATTCCACCACTCTTAACTTTAAAGTGGGATATTGTGTATTCTTTATTTTACGCGAGCGTGTAGAAAGCGAGCATAGAATACAGAGTCACAGACACACATAAAATCATGTACCATGTTTGTTGAGAATAAACCCAGCTCTTCAGCAATGAACAACAATTTATTTTATTTATATATGTAATTACAAATACCGTATATAAAACAACATTCAACTTGACAGCGATGACAGGCACAGACCTTCAATGCTGGTAAGCTTTTTTCTTCATCTGCATCAAATAATAAGCCTTTTAATGCTTTTAGTGCTCAGAAAGCAGCCAAATTTAACAAATTTCTTATCTTCTCCTGACTCTTTTTACCGGGCCATGTGTCAAGAAAAGACCACAAGCACACCGATGACTTCAACCACCATTAAATAATCACATTTTAGCAGTTGTTTTATTGTGATTTCTCAAAAGACGTATTTCATGCTCGCAGGCACGATACATTATCATGTGGAAAGTTCTTAAATGTATATGAATGTGTTGAAAGGAACAATTTATTATTGGTGTATTTCATTTTGTAGAGAACTTTCTACTTTGTAATTTTATTAAAGGTTCATAAAAATCAAACAAATCGCTTTTGAATTATGACCAAAATAGTGAAGTGAATGTTAAACATAATGAAAGTATTTCTGAAATATATTTGCCCACGAGAAGGAAAAAACTCTTAAAAAATTGCCTAATTTCATGAGTTTACTCCTATCTAATGCTATCTCCATACTGAAGTATTCTTTTTTATTGTTCATCTGTTAAGTGCATGTATGTGATACAAATCATGCACACATATACTGTCATACCTCAACATACACCTGTCCCAACATACGAGTAATTGGAGAGTATTCTATAAATAACCAATCCTCTTTAATGAATATTCAGTTTTCCATAACAGTTTGCTAATATTAAGACACTGAAATAGCTCCATTAAATAGTTTGAATTTATAAAATCAAACTGTTAATAAAAAGTTATGTTTTTTATAACTTTTGCCGGTAAGTCTGAGCTTTAGAATTATGGTTTCAAAATATATCCCAAACTATAGACAATTCACAGTATAATTTGTCAAAGACGTGAATGAATATGTAAACTACAGTATTGTAAGGAAGAAATGTGTAGCATACAATGTATATAAATTCATGAAAGTAAAGTATTTTTCTAAGTTTAGTATATCTAACAGGTCAGACCCTCCTGTGACCACACCAATATGCCGTAACTCCACACATACTCACAAGTGTGTAAACGTGTTGGGGTGTGAAGAGCCCAAAATCGTCTTTTGCATTGGTTCTGACGGGCGGCTCTACAAGCAACTTTGTAAGGTGTGTTGATGACCATGTCATTATTTACAAAGGTTGAAGTTTGGAAATAACCAAAAAAGCCAACATACTTCGAGACACAATTGTTTGAGTTTTTCAAAGCATCACAGGCTCATCATTCAGCTAAAAAGCTTGTATATAACATGCTGCTAGATACCGTTAAACGGCTGTCTACCTGCCTAGCTTATCAGGCTTCTGAGTTATAGGGTACTGAAGTTCAGCATGCTACTTTAAAAATGTTTTTCAAATTGGGCTGTGATTTCCCACTTATTACGCTTGTGTACTGTTGACATGATATTGTCTAGATCAGGTCTTATCCAAGTCTATACTATTGACATTCATCATTTACTAGTGACAAGGTTTCATGTCATGGAAGATTTATTCTTTACTAAACTCACAAGAACATTCAGTCACATTCTTTTGATTTTGTCTCCAAATGAGCGCAACCCCAGTGGGATTTTCTAGGTTTCTCCTCTGTTACAATGAATCACTCTACTTTCTTGCCTACTCACTTGTTAAAAACCTTTTATATCTGACTGTTCGATCTCACTGGCTGGCTACAGCGTCGAGAAGATACTCATCAAAATGCTGTTATGCAGCAAGTCTTTTTATTGATTAATGAGCTATTTTGGGCAGAGCAGTCTACCCAATCGATGAACATCAGAACTTATAAAATGATATCTTTGAGCTAAAGTTCTGGACTTCCAGAATGGTGTGAGGGGCCTATTCCAGTCGGTAGGATAGTAGACCTATTGTTGGGGAGGTTAAGAAAAACAAATATGACAGATGTTTAAATAGAGGACTTTGAATAGTGCAATTGTGAGGACATTTGTTGCCAAGTCGGTCACTCTGAGAGGTATAGTGTTACAACTGTTTTTTAAGGAACTATTATATGAATAACACACATTGTTATAGTTATTGTATGTGTAGGTATATGGCTGGGCTATACCACTGCTAAAGGAGCTCTCACAAGGTACCATCCTGAGGCTTGGTCAGCATCCAAGTGTAGAGAAAAGGTAAATCTATTACAGCTCTCTAGAGATGTTCATATCTAAGTTACTAGTCTATGTAAATCTATCTTTACGTATACTTACTGTATATTTTTTGTATCTTTTTGATTTTGAAGAGATAGTTATAAGGTGATGTCAGCAAATAGTTTCATGAAATGTTAATATTTCAAAAATAGATATTTTTAGATCCAGTCTGCCAGTCTCTTTGCCATTCCTGTCTGAATAAGGCAAGTCACCAGTGCAAACCAGCTAAATGTGGACATTTTGACATATATTTTTGACATATTGAGTTATGACTTAGCCTCGGTGGTGATGTAACACTCTTTTCCCTTCCTATTGATGTTTTGTCTTCTCTCTTTGAGAAGTGTTTTAGACTAGACTGTGAACTACATCAAAAACATTGCTTGTGAAAAGGTCTGAAAGAGTCTCCCTTAAGCATTAATGCTTATCATTTCTAATACTTTGGTTAAAGCCATGTAGACTCTCTATTTTATCAATCTATAATTTTTATAACCAGTTTAACAGTATAGTATAGAAAAAGTTAATATAAGTTGTCTTTCTTTCAATACTGACAAATGGTTAGGTTTTATTACTCACAAAAGTAACCACTTTTATTAAAGAAGGACAACTCCTCAACTTTGTAGTATCTAAATCGTAAGACGACATACTTAACATGCCCATTTGTCCCGTTTTTATCTACCAAATCTGAGTTCTGAGACACTCATTGTGTAATGTTAGATGTAAGACTGTCTGTGCACCCTCAGAATTATCACCCTGATACACAATTTTTTTACCTTACGAAGTAGAACATGATGATGTTTTCACCTCACCATACGGATCTTATTTCACCATAAGAGTTCAGCAAAATTTTCGCCCGAGTTCAACTTTGGCAGTCGGTGTGCTTATTACGTACATCAAATTAACAAAGACACCGAAATGCTGTTATACTTTCATTTCTTATACTTTTGTTAGATGGCTTTTAGTTATACTCATTGACTACCAGATGGCTGGATATTTGGTATTTCTTCTAGTAAAACTAAATAAACTGCTTTGGCTGAACTTTTTTCATTAAAGGTTTAATTATCCAACCATCAGATTTTACAAAGGTTAACCAATTAATTACATAATTTGGAAGGTTAACTAACCAATCAAAAGATTCTTAAATGGTTTACTAGCAAAGCAGCAGCTTCCAGAAAGTTAGTCAACATCGAATCATATAGGGCCTATACACCTTCAAATACATATTAGTGACGCTTTCCATGATTGGTTCATTTAGCTAACTATTCAAACCTTGGTAGGTAAGTTTTTACAACAATTTACTCTACTAGTAATATTAGTAGAATGTTATTAATAATGTTGAGTTGTATGTAGACAGTACAACACTCACAGAGGCTATCACTGATGAAATAGGATGATAGGCTACAGTGTAGCAAGTATCAGCAGGCAGCAAATGCTCTTCTCAAGGTGAGACACAAGTTGCAGGGTTACGGAGCAGAACTCACAGCTCAGTGTTAGCGGGCAAGTTAACTACCTCATCCAGCAGGCTACTGACCCGTGCAATCTTGCTAAACTCTTCTGTGGCTGGCAGCCTTTCTTTTAGTTGAGTTATTGCTCTTCTGACAGCTCTCATTACAAAAAGGTAAAAATGTTGATTTTCCTTCATGCCAATAGGCTGAATATCTTGGTTAGTGAAACTACCTCTGATACTTTCTGCTTTCGTCATAATTAATTATATTTTTTTGGGGATGCTAGTTTTTTGTTTTGAGTAACAACTTTTTTGAAAACTTTTAATTCGTTACAAGTTTATCTTCATAAAACCAAGCCAATCGATAATTATGAGTTTTGGCTGTAATCTCTAATGCTGTTTGCACTTTAAATGCATTTCATGATAATAAACTAAAATTTGCTTTTTAGATATCTTGACTTATAACTTTGCCAATATTTGACTGTATTGGCTGCTGGTAGTACCACCCAATTTTATTGATCAATTCGATTGGGTTACCGTTTAGATAAATATCCAATAGCATTTAGTCTTTTGCAAGTTAAAAATCCAAAATGTCAGGCATGCTCTAACTCTGCTTTGTGAGGTGGCATCTAAAAGAGGCAAGTAGAGGCATCTAAAAGGCAGTAGCCTGTAATTTGTAGTGATTGGTTGATAGAAACAAGTTTATTTTTTCAACACTTAATATGAGTGATGGCAGGGAGAGCTTCCTGTGGTGAGTCTTTAAGGTGGAGACCATTCTTAACAAACTATTTATTGATAGCTGACTCAACTGATCATGGAAGAAATATCATTAAACAGACAGAGATAATATAAATATTGAAATACCCTAGGACACTTATATTTCGCTAGTATTTAGTTTCGTGAGTAGCACACAAAATAAAATTTTGCTGCAACTTAATTTCGCGGCTCTGATGAGTGCGAAAATATAGTGATGTGAAAATAAATGCAGTGGAAAAAGCAGATTACATTCCTCAGGTCCAGTTTGCTAATAAGAAAAAAATTCAATTTGGGACTAGTTCGTATTTGTAAACCAAAGGTTGAAATGTGTGGGTGAGATCGGCAATTTGATCACTTGCTGCCATTTGTTTCTTAGACTATCAATGATGTCTAGGTCCCTCCCGCTGTGACTTTCACACTCGAATCTCAAGAAGAAAAAAATAGATAGGTAACAACCAACTTCACAACCAAAACTGTGTAACCCTTACGCTGCCATAAACGCATTTATGCGTTTTCTAGGGGCCACTGCCATAAACGCATTTTTGGACTTTCTCAGCAATTGTTTGGCAACCTGATTTTATTATTTGTTGACCACATAACCCACGGTCTTTAAGTGTATTATGAAATTGACTGTGTTGTCCGAAGATTTTTCTATAAAATCAGCCTAAAACAACGAAGCAATTTTAAACTTTTGTCTGAGAATTTCTAATCTAAAAACGAACATTTTTCTGTGAATTCATTAACTACCCCTCGCGAGTCATAAAACAGGTAATTAGTTGTTGATGAAATAATAGCCAATTTAGATTTTCGTGATTATACAGACAATTAAAGTAAAACTTGAAAAAAACTATACATATCATGAAGCAATATCGGCAATTTCGGTAAAATGGCTGGCACTAGGCCGGTAGTGAATTTGTACATGGCTGGCAGTGGAAGAGATAATGTGGTTGGACATGATGAGGGTTGATATTGTTTTTGGTTGGTAATAAAATTCATCACTACAATAATTATTCTGCAATTTTATGACTTCACCTACCAGACTTTCATCTTCATCAGTTACAAATTCGGTGACTAAACTGATATAATCTTAATTTGCTTTGCCATGCTGCTCAGTCGGTGTATTAGCTATAATGAGTTTACCAGAAATTTCCCATTGATCCCAACCACAGACGAAATTTGCCTGCATTTCTAATATGACGATTTTATTGTGGATATCAATGAACAAAGCTATTTAACTTCGCGTTTTCGCTCGTTCAGTTATGGATAGTTTAGTTTCGCTCATTAAATTTTCGCGAGAGGATGACACCGCGAAAACGCGAAAGTTAGATGCCGCGAATACATAAGTGTTCTAGGGTAAGTTGAAACTAGTATCTCATTAGTTACCAAATAGCTTATCTACCTAAACAAGGTGAAATGTGCTTGACATCTCTGTAACCTTGACTTTTACTTTAGGAACATATTTACTACTGTATGGTTTTGTATTTAAGGACATATGGGGATCTCTAATAACTTTCTAGGGATTTGTTTCTATGTCTTACACTGCTCATTCACAACTGAATCTAGTAAATATAGTCTCAATTCTTATCAAATTTGCAGTGGCTTTCCACCAACTTTTGTAAATAGCGCTATAGCATGAGGGAAAACTTTTTATATTTTAAATAAGATGTCCTACCCAGCCACAGAAATCAATGATTCAAGTAATAATAATAATAAACCTCAAATAATATAGTTTATAAACAAGTTTGTAGAGCTTGAAGGATGTATTCTGAACACGATGAAGACCGTTAAATACGGTTGAGTTAATTATACAACCTGATGCAGGAGAGTACAACTCTTGCTCCTAGATCATTGGCTTTAAAATCCACTTGTTTGATGGATGCATATGTGATGCTTTTAAATGAATAGAAGTTATTTGTTTCGCATGACACGACTCTGTGTATGAAATATAACTAATACTGAGGAGTGACGCTGCAGCCTTCTCAGACAGGTTCAGGTGTCAGAAAATATCTGCCACCTGAACAGCTATGCATATGTCTATGACATCAGTTCACTAAATATGAACAGACACAACCCCTTTTAGCAACGATAACATAATAATATATTTGGCTCTGCATCGCAGTCCCAATTAACTAAAGTTCATAAATAAACAGATGAAATTAAGAAAAACAACCAAAACATGACAATAGGGTTTGTCTCGCGTTACGTTTCTTAGGAATACGGACAGCGTCATCTGTTGGTAAAGGCAGCAAGTCCTCAACAGTTGCCAATTCACTGTCCACCTTTTTCTCACACATACCAATTGCATCGGCACAACCTTTTGGTTCCATCTCAAGCTCATTTGCATTATTTCGATTCTTTCCTCCATCACCTACTTCATCAGCATTCATATCTCTTGCAAGAGTGTTAGCAGGTTCTGCACCATGATTGTACATTTCTATGGCTGTCATGTTCATGGTTGACTTTGTCTTAGTTCTTCCTGTACAAAATATTGGAAATATTTTGTAACATCTAAACTACAGGATACGATGTCACGGCATAGTTTTAACCAGTCATTCAAAGGTCAAAAGTACAGAACAGTGAGAAATAGAAAACGTAGGTGCAATAAGAACCCACATGTATGCGCAGTAGCATAGCTAGTCATGGTGCTGGCCCCTAGTTAGCATTTACCGGTAGTTAATTTTATTTAAATAAAAAACGAGTATTCGAGTGACTTGAGGAGGTGTTGTTGAAGCTCAATCTTCTCAAATTGCTTGTTTGTCGGGGCTTAGTTGACAAAGAGTGCCATACTGTCACTACATAGTTTCGACCAATCACATAAAGGCATTTCTACCTTGCTATTAACATCCATAGCTTGACATGTTATTGCTGCTAAAGTCATAACTTTTCAGTGCACTTGTTAATAATAATAACAGTAACAATATAATAATAAATATGACATACTTGAATCTTTCTCTTTTCTCAGACTAGGTCTGTTTGCCTGCAGCTCATTCCAAACTGGACTAATGCCTGAAATCACCATAAGGTATGAAAATATTAAGTTCTCCGCAGGAAAACACATAGTTCACCATAAAAAACCTATTTGTGGTAAATCTAATCGCATCAGTTTCATACCAAAACAACAGACAAAAATGAAACTGGCAACAGGTAGCTCAACATATTTACTAACACAAGTTTATTATTGGTTGAAAGAGTTATAATCCAAAAAACTTGGATTATCTTGTACTTGTACTTTTTTAAATATTGTTAAAAATGGGCAATAAGCTCGAGTGATCAGCACAGCTTTGAAATGTTTCATAAGCAAATTATACATAAAGTTCAAAGTGATTATTAAAAAGTCGAATATAAACCTATATCTTGGTAATTTAAGTCCTAAGAATTTTCTATACTTTCAGAGAACCATAAATTTTGTTCATGTTTTTCAACTCACAGGCTATTTCATGATCATGAGGTTCCTCTTCTTTAATAACCTCCAACTTTGAATCAGGAATATTGAGTCTGAGAGATTTTCTGAACTTGGCTTTTTCTGAGTTTTTCTTCACATCTTTTCTTAACTGAGAAACCGCTCCTGACATCAGCTCTTCTATATACCTACAATAACATGTATTTTGTGAGTTGATAATATCGGTGTGTATGCTTGCATCATAGATGTATATCCAAAACACCTCGTAGTTTTCTAGGAAGGATAAGACAATTACGCAGTGATGTTTCATACTCCCATCGCATCATCATGTGTTACCTCAGGTCATAACGTAACTCCCTCCTTAGTATAACCATAAAATTAACATAAGTTCATCTAACATCAATCCGTTAATTGTAAACTTGCTCATGAAGCTTGAAAAAGTTTACTAAATATTAAGTTGAAGAGAGACTAGAAGTATATGGTACGTAGCACAACATAAAGTCATTATATATGTTATATAAACTTGCCAAGGTATGACATAGAGGAGGGTGATTGGAAGGATGACCCAAGTCAGCAAACTTAGCACCAGAGTAAAAACTACTGCTGCTATAACTTGTAGCATCATCATATAGAGTATCAGTAACAGAGGAGAGACAGCGTAGACAGCAATGTTAAAACGCATCTTGCTCGTTTGAAATCCAAACAACTAGCAGAATTGATTGTTGGAGTAACGTTATGACATCATAGCCCATTGTTAGAAATCCTTTGCTAGAATCATACTAGTGCTAGTAGATATGTGGAATATTAAACATTCAAATCTCTAACAACAATTCCACTGTGCTCTTAATAGTGCTGATATATAAATATAATATATAAATTAGTCTCACTATTTTAAAGAACTTTGGAATTTAGTTTAAATCATAAAGTGTTCAAATTTTCAGATTGTTATGCAATTATTCTAATCATACAGCTGCACATATATTTCATTTTCATGTTACTATTAGCTGTATTCTCTACTCACAATTGTCTTGTGTAATTTATAACTGTGGTCACTTCAAAGGCCTGCATGGGTATTTACAACTTTATAACCAATTCACCAGTTTAGTAAACAATTCATGTAACCAATTCATTGCTTAAAGTACACTAGAGGGTAGTTTATTAATAGAGGGTGAGTGCAAGACTTCCCTTCAGTTGATAAATGTTAGCATTAATTTCTCTTTAGTACATACTAACAGAAGTAACAACTGGTGCTTTACTAGTCATTAGCCTGTGCTAGTAGTAGTTTATTAATAGAGGGTGGGTGCAAGACTTCCCTTCAGTTGATAAATGTTAGCATTAATTTCTCTTTAGTACATACTAACAGAAGTAATAACTGGTGTTTTACTAGTCATTAGCCTGTGCTAGTGGTAGTTTATTAATAGAGGGTGGGTGCAAGACTTGCCTCAGTTGATAAATGTTAGCATTAATTTTTCTTTAATACATACTAACTGAAGTAACAACTGGTGCTTTACTAGTCATTAGCCTGTGCTAGTAGTAGTTTATTAATTAGAGGGTGGATGCAAGACTTCCCTTCAGTTGATAAATGTTAGCATAATGTTATGTTGTAGCTAGAGTCTTTCAATACAAATATCCAAATACTGCCCACACCATGCGTTTGATGAGATATTTACAATGAGTTATGGGTATCTAATGGAGGAGTAAAAAACCAATACTGAGGTATCGATATAAGAACTCTTTACTTCCAGTTGATAGAAGAGAAGGAAGACAGAGATGGAGATAGAACACACTGCTAAAGGAGTGTGAAGAAAGAGGTTATGAACCATAATGCATTGCAACAGAAGGTGAAGGATAGAGCAGGATAGAGATATTAGATTAAATCAAAATGAGGACAAACATTGTCACTCTAATGGGCTGTTACATTAATGACTTTTACTTTTATCACAACTAATTGATATTTCATATTTTTCCCGAATTATAATTTTGAGTTTTAGCCATAATAAATAACATTGATGTTGGAGTCTTTTATTATATTGCATTCATGAGAGATGAATTCATGCCGAATGCTTGCTTTTAAATTAGTAACAACACATAAATTTTATAAAATTGACAAAAAAATACATTGCTTTGCAAAAAGAAAAAGTTTAGACCAGATATAACAAAAGCCTGCTACAAACGAACAAACGATAATGATACGTTTGACTGTAAAATATTGTATGTTTTACCCTATTGTCCAGAATGAAGTTTAAAAAGAGCCTGAGCAGACCAGAGAGTGCAGCATCACATCCTAATGAGCACACAATCCTGCAGCTATGACACACAGTGGCAGGTGGTTTGACTATACATGAGCAGGAGGAAAGTGGAATGATCTTATCCAGTGTAAGTTGTAAATGTGCAGGGACATACATCCCTTCACTTATAAGATATATATACATGTATGTGGTTAATAAATAATTGTATAAAGTTATCTGTGTGGGGTAAGGTGCAGACAACCCTAAAATAACTATTTCTGCATAATCCAAGGCTATAAACAATACTATGTTGTACCTATGTTCTGCTTGTTTTTGCTAATAGTCCAACAAAGACTTTAAAAAAATTTTGGGTGTTTCATCTGGTACTGAAAGTAACAACCCAATTAAATGGTAAACCTTAGCTTGCACTTTAAACTTTGACATAAACCCAGGCTCATCAACCATTTTGGCTCCAAATGATGTTAGCTGAAAGCGGCTGTTGTATGATTAACTAGGTATGTACCTTGCTAGCGTTGATGGTAAACTCTGTCCGATTGTTTGCACAGAGGAACAGCTTCTCTAGCTTCTGCAATACACTTCTTGCTTTGTTCTAGCCATTCATGACACTAGGTACTTGTTCCTGATTGTCGTACAACTCCTTTGCACTTTCTGTCTTTGCTGCGTCGTGTCTCAGCTTGTTCCAAAGTTTCAGCTGTTTATAATTTTAAAGACAATTCTGAAGATTCTGGAGGAACTAATTGTTCAAATCAAAAAAATCCTATATCAACTTCCTGGTAGCCATTTCCGCGATCCAAATTGTGTTACTATTGACTCAGTACTCTAGATTCTTTAGAGCCGTCGGCTTTCAATAGCGAAAGAGCTAAACAAATTTATATTGACCATAAAAAACTTGGTTTAAAGTAACAAAAAGTTGAATGTTGACCTTGATGGGACTCGAACCCACAATCTTCTGATTCATAGTCAGACACCTTATCCATTGGACCACAAGAACAGATCTGAAGTGTGGAAAATGTTTTGTTTGAGAAGTAATTATGTATTGATGTTTGTGATCTGGTCTTTGAAGGCTGTCTAGTTCAGCCAACCAGAATAGACGAACAAACACACATTCTCGATATACATATTTTATATAGTAGACTAGCTGTGCTACCCGGCGTTGACCGGGTAATAAAAAAGTCTTTGGTCAAAAAATTGATTTGTATTTAACATATAACAACATTTACCATTCTAACTTTCAAACTACATATCATGAGAAAAGTGCTTTGTGTAATTGAAATAAATTAATAAAGAAAATAAAAACAACTGTAAAAATTTTCAAACTTTGTCAAACAACTTTTAAACTTCATATTATGAGGAAAATGTTTTATGCAGGTCAAATAATTAAAAAAAATAACGGCTATAAAAAAGGTTTAGAGGTAATTGTGAAATAATTAGCAAGTAATAGCTAAATTAAGTCGGTTTTGCTACGATTACAATTAAAGATGATTCTGTAATGATACAATAAATATGAACTCAGAAAACAAAATAAAAATCTTGAATATGTAGAATTAATAATAACAATTCTTGCATAGGAGTGTGTGTGTGCGTGCGAGCGAGCGTGTGTATAAAAAAGGCTACTGTTTAATCTAAACTTTGAATACGACGATTTGGAAACAATATAATTGTCCTCGTGAGAAGAATTGGCTTTGACCCAGATATAGTAATCGAACCTTTCTTAACAGAAAATATTTCTTAACAGGAGCATCGTAGCGCGTGGCTGCATCAGTAAAATAATCAGTGTGCACTATTAATAGCAATAGCCAGAATGACAGACACACATACTTTTAGAAATGTATATATATAAACTTATTATTTGATATATAATAACTAGTGTTTTGGTTTTGCAGGTACTATAGAATCATGATAATATAAAGACACATCTCAGTTCAGTTTAGTGTATTGTTAGCTAAATAACAGCAATAATATTGTGACTAAAGATATAGAGTTGTCATGACAGCATGTGAAGGATATCATGCCAGTGAGTAACACAATATGATACACAGATAGTACTATACCTTCTCCAAAAAAATACAGATGACAGTTTATATGACTTCTTTTGGACATTTACTAAATAGGAATGTCTCATAAAAACAACTATTTATCTCTAAACCAATATGTCTAACTTAACAAAGAGTAAAGGTTTGACCATGAACTTGAAGATCTTAGCTGACATTCACCAAGTCTACAACTATCAATATTTCTTAACTTAACTAACACAAAGTTCTGGTCAGTTCAGTTCTCAGCAGAGTCATTATCTTTGTGACCGATCTTATTGGTACAACAAAAGTAAAACTGTTCCTTTGCTTTGCTCACATACGTAGGATTCAATAATGCATAAAATACAATGTTGCCTATGCCAAATAGAGACTGCAATGTAGCACTGACTTGTGTTACTATATACATTACCAGTCCCAATGAGCTATTGGAAATATCTGTAGTATGTCTAAAATTACAAACTTCCTTGAGATCAGGCTGGGCTGATAGAGTGCATCTCTAGATTTGTAGCTTGTCCCAAAATAATTCTTACTGGTTTTGATTCCGTTTCATTTATAACTGTCATAGGTTTGCGACCAAACTTAGAAATCGTGCTGAATTACAATAATATCACTATCTACCTGATAAATGCAAATGCTGTATACTTATGTGTAATATTGGGACACCTTGATACACAATTAGTACTTCTACACTTGTATGTTGAGGTATGGCTGTATTCCATTTCTATTGCAGGAGCTGTGAGAAGACACTTACAGAGTTGAAGAGTTCTGACAGGGTTATCAGTACAACATTGCAAGTTCTAATAGATGATCCTCTCCTTGACTGGACTCTCTCTGCAAAAAGTTACAAGAAAAACAGAAAAAACAGAAAAAACCGACACAAGTCTTGTTAGCCACTCAGTAATTTCTAGTAAGTTTCATCAGCCAATCAAAACATGTAGAGAGTTTAATTATCGATCATCAGATTTTACATAAGTTAGCCAACTAATCACATAATTTGGAAGGTTAGCTAGCCAATCAAAAGAATCTTAAATGGTTTACCAGCAAATCAGCAGCTTCCAGAAAGTTAGTCATCATGGAATCATATAATCACCTTCAAACACCCAATGGTAACACTTTCCATGATTGGTTCATTTAGCTAACTATTCAACCCTTGGTAGGTAAGCTTTACAACAATTTACTCTACTGGTAATATAACTAGAATGTTGTTAATAATGTTGAGTTGTATGTAGACATTACAACACTCACAGAGGCTATCACTGATGAAGGTAGGATGGTACGGTACAGTGACAGAGACAGTAGCAAGTATCAGCAGGCAGCAAATGCTCTTTTCAAGGTGAGACACAAGTTGCAGGGTTATGAGCAGAACTCACAGCTCAGTGTCAGCAGGCAAGTTAACTACCTCATCCAGCAGGCTACTGACACCTGCAATCTTGCTAAACTCTTCTGTGGCTAGCAGCCTTTCCTTTAGTTCAGTTAATGCTCTTCTTACAGCTCTCATTACAAAGAGGTAAAAATGCTGCTGCTGCTTCATAGCAATAGGTTGATTATCTTAGACAGTAAAACTGCCTCTGATACTTTCTGCTTTTCTCATAATTATATTTTTTTGGGGATGCTAGTTTTTTGTTTTGAGTAACAATCTTTCTGAAAATTCCAAATTCGCTACAGGTTTATCTTCATAGAAGAAACCTCACTATAATTATGAGTTTTGGTTGGATCCTTAATGTTGTTTGCACTTTAAATGCATTTCATGATAATAAACTAAAACTGGCTTTTGAAATATCCAGCTTAACAGTATAAAATAGAAAAAGTTAATATAAGTTGTCCTTCTTTTAATACTGACAAGTGATGAGGTTTCATTACTCACAAAAGTGACCACTTTTATTAAAGAAGGACAACTCCTCAACTTTGTAGTATCTAAATCATAAGACGACTTACTTAACATCCCCATTCGTCTCATTTTTATCTACCAACTCTGAGTTCTGAGACACTCATTGTGTAATGTTAGATGTAAGACTGTCTGTGCACCCTCAGAATTATCACCCTGATACACGATTTTTTTACCTTACGAAGTAGAACATGATGATGTTTTCACCTCACCATACGGATCTTATTTCACCATAAGAGTTCAGCAAAATTTTCGCCCGAGTTCAAATTTGGCAGTCGGTGTGCTTATTACGTACATCAAAATAACAAAGACACCGAAATGCTGTTATACTTGCATTTCTTACAATTTTGTTAGATGGCTTTTAGTTATACTCACTGACTGCCAGATGGCTGGATATTTGGTATTTCTTCTAGTAAAACTAAATAAACTGCATTGGCTGAACTTTTTCATTAAAAGTTTAATTATCCAATCATCAGATTTTACAAGGGTTAACCAATTAATTACATAATTTGGAAGGTTAACTAACCAATCAAAAGATTCTTAAATGGTTTACCAGCAAAGCAGCAGCTTCCAGAAAGTTAGTCAACATCAAATCATATAGGGCCTATACACCTTCAAATACCTATTAGTGACGCTTTCCATGATTGGTTCATTTAGCTAACTATTCAACCCTTGGTAGGTAAGTTTTACAATTTACTCTACTAGTAATATTAGTAGAACGTTGTTAATAATGTTGAGTTGTATGTAGACAGTACAACACTCACAGAGGCTATTATTGATGAAGATAGGATGATAGGCTACAGTGACAGAGACACTAGCAAGTATCAGCAGGCAGCAAATGCTCTTCTCAAGGTGAGACACAATATGCAGGGTTACGAGGAGAACTGACAGCTCAGTGTCAGCAGGCAAGTTAACTACCTCATCCAGCAGGCTACTGACCCGTGAAATCTTGCTAAACTCTTCTGTGGCTGGCAGCCTTTCTTTTAGTTGAGTTATTGCTCTTCTGACAGCTCTCATTACAAAAAGGTAAAAATGTTGATTTTCATTCATGCCAATAGGCTGAATATCTTGGTTAGTGAAACTACCTCTGATACTTTCTGCTTTCGTCATAACTAATTATATTTTTTTGGAGATGTTAGTTTTTTGTTTTGAGTAACAAACTTTCTGAAAACTTTTAATTCGCTACAAGTTTATCTTCATAAAACCAAGCCACTCGATAATTATGAGTTTTGGTTGTAATCTCTAATGCTGTTTGCACTTTAAATGCATTTCATGATAATAAGCTTTGCCGATTTTTAAATTGGCAATTCTAAAATTTGCTTTTTAGATATCTTGACTTATAACTTTGCCAATATTTGACTGTATTGGCTGCTGATAGTACCACCCAATTCAATTGATCAATCTGATTGGGTTACTATTTAGATAGATATCCAATAGCATTTCGTCATTTGCAAGTTAAAAACCCAAAATGTCAGGCATGCTCTAACTCTGCTTTATGAGGTGGCATCTGAATGAGGCAACTAGAGGCATCTAAAAGGCAGTAGCCTGTAGTTTGTAGTGGTTGGTTGATAGAAACAAGTTTATTTTTTCAACACTTAATATGAGTGATGGCAGGGAGAGTTTCCTGTGGTGAGTCTTTAAGGTGGAGACAATTCTTAAAAAACTATTTATTGATAGCTGATTTAACTGATTATGGAAGAAATATCATTAAACAGACAGAGATAATATAAATATTGAAATAAGTTGAAACTAGTATCTCATTAGTTACCAAATAGCTTATCTACCTAAACAAGGTGAAATGTGTTTGACATATCTGTAACCTTGACTTTTACTTTTGGAACATATTTACTACTGTATGGTTCTGTATTTAAGGACATATGGGGATCTCTAATAACTTTCTAGGGATTTGTTTCTATGTCTTACACTGCTCATTCACAACCGAATCTAGTAGATATAGTCTCAATTCTTATCAAATTTGCGGTGGCTTTCCACCAGTTTTGTAAATAGCGCTATAGCATGGGGGATTACTTTTTATATTTTAAATAAGATGTCCTACCCAGCCACAGAAATCAATGATTCAAGTAATAATAATAATAAACCTCAAATAATATAGTTTATAAACAAGTTTGTAGAGCTTGAAGGATGTATTCTGAACACGATGAAGACCGTTAAATACGGTTGAGTTAATTATACAACCTGATGCAGGAGAGTACAACTCTTGCTCCTAGATCATTGGCTTTAAAGTCCACTTGGTTGATGAATGCATATGTGATGCTTTTAAATGAATAGAAGTTATTTGTTTCGCATGACACGACTCTGTGTATGAAATATAACTAATACTGAGGAGTGACGCTGCAGCCTTCTCAGACAGGTTCAGGTGTCAGAAAATATTTGCTACCTGAACAGCTATGCATACGTCTATGACATCAGTTCACTAAATATGAACAGACACAACCCCTTTTAGCAACGATAACATAATAATATATTTGGCTCTGCATCGCAGTCCCAATTAACTAAAGTTCATAAATAAACAGATGAAATTAAGAAAAACAACCAAAACATGACAATAGGGTTTGTCTCGCGTTACGTTTCTTAGGAATACGGACAGCGTCATCTGATGGTAAAGGCAGCAAGTCCTCAACAGTTGCCAATTCACTGTCCACCTTTTTTTCACACATATCAATTGCATTGGCACAACCTTTTGGTTCCATCTCAAGCTCATTTGCATTATTTCGATTTTTTCCTCCATCACCTACTTCATCAGCATTCATATCTCTTGCAAGAGTGTTAGCAGGTTCTGCACCATGATTGTACATTTCTATGGCTGTCATGTTCATGGTTGACTTTGTCTTAGTTCTCCCTGTACAAAATATTGAAAATATTTTGTAACTTCTAAACTACAGGATATGATGTCACGGCATAGTTTTAACCAGTCATTTAAAGGTCAAAAGTACAGAACAGTGAGAAATAGAAAACGTAGGTGCAATAAGAACCCACATGTATGCGCAGTAGCATAGCTAGTCATGGTGCTGGCCCCTAGTTAGCATTTACCGGTAGTTAATTTTATTTAAATAAAAAAACACAACGAGTATTTGAGTGAATTGAGGAGGTGTTGTTGAAGCTCAATCTGCTCAAATTGCTTGTTTGTCGGGGCTTAGTTGACAAAGAGTGCCATACTGTCACTACATAGTTTCGACCAATCACATAAAGGCATTTCTACCTTGCTATTAACATCCATAGCTTGACATGTTATTGCTGCTAAAGTCATAACTTTTCAGTGCACTTGTTAATAATAGTAACAGTAACAATATAATAATAAATATGACATACTTGAATCTTTCTCTTTTCTCAGACTAGGTCTGTTTGCCTGCAGCTCATTCCAAACTGGACTAATGCCTGAAATCACCACAAGGTATGAAAATATTAAGTTCTCCGCAGGAAAACACAAAGTTCACTGACTTTACCATAAAAAACCCATTTGTGGTAAATCTAATCGCATCAGTTTCATACCAAAACAACAGACAAAAATGAAACTGGCAACAGGTAGCTCAACATATGTATTAACACAAGTTTATTATTGGTTGAAAGAGTTATAATCCAAAAAACTTGGATTATCTTGTACTTGTACTTTTTTAAATATTGTTAAAAATGGGCAATAAGCTCAAGTGATCAGCACAGCTTTGAATGTTTCATAAGCAAATTATACATAAAGTTCAAAGTGATTATTAAAAAGTCGAATATAAACCTATATCTTGGTAATTTAAGTCCTAAGAATTTTCTATACTTTCAGAGAACCATAAATTTTGTTCATGTTTATTCAACTCACAGGCTATTTCATGATCCTGAGGTTCCTCTTCTCTAATAACCTCCAACTTTGAATCAGGAATATTGAGTCTGAGAGATTTTCTGAACTTGGCTTTTTCTGAGTTTTTCTTCACATCTTTTCTTAACTGAGAAACCGCTCCTGACATCAGCTCTTCTATATACCTACAATAACATATATTTTGTGAGTTGATAATATCGGTGTGTATGCTTGCATCATAGATGTATATCCAAAACACCTCGTAGTTTTCTAGGAAGGATAAGACAATTCCGCAGTGATGTTTCATACTCCCATTGCATCATCATGTGTTACTTCAAGTCATAACATTACTCCCTCCTTTCCTTAGTATTAGAACCATAAAACCAGCATAGATTCATCTAATATAAATCAGTGAATTGTAAACTTGCTCATGAAGCTTGAAAAAGTTTACTAAATATTAAGTTGAAGAGAGACTAGAAGTATATGGTACGTAGCACAACATAAAATTATTATATATGTTATATAAACTTACCAAGGTATGACATAGAGGAGGGTGATTGGAAGGATGACCCAAGTCAGCAAATTTAGCACCAGAGTAAAAACTACTGCTACTATAACTTGTAGCATCATCATATAGAGTATCAGTAACAGAGGAGAGACAGCGTAGACAGCAATGTTAAAACGCATCTTGCTCGTTTGAAATCCAAACAACTAGCAGAATTGATTGTTGGAGTAACGTTATGACATCATAGCCCATTGTTAGAAATCCTTTGCTAGAATCATACTATAGTGCTAGTAGATATGTGGAATATTAAACATTCAAATCTCTAACAACAATTCCACTGTGCTCTTAATAGTGCTGATATATAAATATAATATATAAATTAGTCTCACTATTTTGAAGAACTTTTGAATTTGGTTTAAATCGTAAAGTGTTCAAATTTTCAGATTGTTATGCAATTATTCTAATCACACAGCTGCACATATATTCCATTTTCATGTTACTATTAGTTGTATTCTCTACTCACAATTGTCTTGTGCAATTTATAAATGTGGTTACTTCAAAGGCCTGCATTTGCTATTTACAACTTATAGATTTACTGTACTAAAATAGGTCAATAAGTTAAAGGTTTCTCTTCCCGAAACGTTGAATATTTTTGTTAAAATATTATATAGATAGGTCCATATGTTTGTGACTGAATCTTATATAACACTGAGTCTGACACTTCAAGATCTTAGGCTAACAGTAAAAAATATGCATGTAATTATTGTATATTATTTATTAAGTCCTAATGTACTCATAATTATTGTATTCTTATTCAGGATTCTGACAGATTATATTTAGGTTTAGCATATTCTACCTGAGACTACAGACTACATTTTTACTATTTTTCCTTTATTACAGGATTTATTAAAAGTTTATTCTTGACTTTTTATATATTCCGATATTTAGCTTTTACATAATGCTTAAAGTATTCTAGACTGCATGTAACCAATTCACCAGCACATGCCTATAGTACACTAGAGGGTAGTTTATTAATAGAGGGTGGATGCAAGACTTCCCTTCAGCTGATAAGTGTTAGCATAATGTTATGTTGTAGCTAGAGTATTTCAATACCAATATCCAAACACTGCCCACACCATGCGTTTGATGAGATATTTACTATGAATTATGGGTATCTAATGGAGGAGTAAAATCACCAATACTGAGGTATCGATAAAAGCACTTTGTAAGCACGATATAAGAACTCTTCTCCAGTTGATAGAAGAAAAGGAAGGCAGAGGTTGAGACAGAAGAACACTGCTAAAGGAGTATGAAGAAAGAGGTTATGAACCATAATGCATTGCAACAGAAGGTGAGGGATAGAGCAGGATAGAGATATTAGATTAGATCAAAATGAGGACAATCAATTGTCACTCTAATGGACTGTTACGTTGATGACTTTTACTTTTATCACAACTAATTGATATTTCATACTTTTCCCAAATTATAATTTAAATTTTTTATCCATAATAAATAACATTGATGTTGGAGTCTTTTGTTATATTGCATTCATGAGATGCCTTCATGCCGAATGCTTGCTTTCAAATTAGTAACAACACAAATTTAATGAAATTGACAAAAAATTACATTGCTTTGCAAAAAAGAAAAGTTCAGAACAGATAAAACAGAAACCTGATAAAAACGAACAAACGATAATGCTACGTTTGACTGTAAAATAATGTATGTTTTACCCTATTGTCCAGAATGAAGTTTAAAAAGAGCCTGAGCAGACCAGAGAGTACAGCATCACATCCTAATGAGCACACAATCCTGCAGCTATGACACACAGTGGCAGGTGGTTTGACAGTACATGAGCAGGAGGAAAGTGGAATGATCTTATCCAGTGTAAGTTGTAAATGTGCAGGGACATACATCCCTTCACTTATAAGATATATATACATGTATGTGGTTAATAAATAATTGTATAAAATTATCTGTGTGGAGTAAGGTGCAGACAACCCTAAAATAACTATTTCTGCATAATCCTAGGCTATGAATTTTCAGATACCATGTTGAACTTATGTTCTGCTTGTTTTTGCTAATAGTCCAACAAAGGCTTTAGAAAAATTTTGGGTGTTTCATCTGGTACTGAAAGTAACAAGCCAATTAAATGGTAAACTTTAGCTTGCACTTTAAACTTTGACATAAACCCAGGCTCATCAACCATTTTGGCTCCAAATGATGTTAGCTGAAAGCAGCTGTTGTATGATTAACTAGGTATGTACCTTGCTAGCGTTGATGGTAAACTCTGTCCGATTGTTTGCACAGAGGAACAGCTTCTCTAGCTTCTGCAATACACTTCTTGCTTTGTTCTAGCCATTCATGACACTAGGTACTTGTTCCTGATTGTCGTACAGCTCCTTTGCACTTTCTGTCTTTGCTGCGTCGTGTCTCAGCTTGTTCCAAAGTTTCAGCTGTTTATAATTCTAAAGACAATTCTAAAGATTCTGGAGGAACTAATTGTTCAAATCAAAAAAATCCTATATCAACTTCCTGGTAGCCATTGCCGCGAGCCAAATTGTGTTACTATTGACTCAGTACTCTGGATGCTTTAGAGCCGTCGGCTCTCAATAGCGAAAGAGTTAAAAAAATTAGTATTGACCATAAAAATCTTGGTTTAAAGTAACAAAAAGTTGAATGTTGACCTTGATGGGACTCGAACCCACAATCTTCTGATTCATAATCAGACGCCTTATCCATTGGGCCACAAGGACGGATGTGATGTGTAGAAAATGTTCAGTTTGAGAAGTAATTATGTATTGATATTTTTGATCTGGTCTTTGAAGGCTGTCTAGTTCAGCCAACCAGAATAGACAAACAAACACACAACCTCGATATACATATTTTATATAGTAGACTAGCTGTGCTAGCCGGCGTTGACCAGGTAATAAAAAAGTCTTTGGTCAGAAAATTGATTTATATTTAACATACAACAACATTTACCATTCTAACTTTCAAACTACATATCATGAGAAAAGTGCTTTGTGTAATTGAAATAAATTAATAAAGAAAATGAAAACAACTGTAAAAATTTTCAAACTTTGTCAAACAACTTTTAAACTTCATATTATGAGGAAAATGTTTCATGCAGGTCAAATAATTAAAAAAGATAACGACTATAAAAAAGGTTTAGAGGTAATTGGGAAATAATTAGCAAGTAACAGCTAAATTAAGTCGGTTTTGCTACGATTACAATAAAAGATGATTCCGTAATGATACAATAAATATGAACTCAGAAAAAAATAAAAATCTTGAATATGTAGAAATAATAATACCAATTCTTGCATAGGAGTGTGTGTGTGTGCGTGCGTGCGTGTGTGTGTTTGCGTGCGAGTGTGTGTATAAAAAGGTTACTGTTTAATCTAAACTTTGAATACGACGATATGGAAACAATATAATTGTCCTCGTGAGAAGAATTGGCTTTGACCCAGATATAGTAATCGAACCTTATGAGAAATATTTCTTAGCAGGAGCATCGTAGCGCGTGGCTGCATCAGTAAAATAATCAGTGTGCACTATAGCTATAGCCAGAATGACAGATACACATACTTTTAGAATTGTATATACAATGTATATAAATTTATTATTTGATATATAATAACTAGTGTTTTGGTTTTGCATGTACTATAGAATCATGGTAATATAAAGACACATCTCAGTTCAGTTTAGTGTATTGTTAGCTAAATATCAGCAATAATATTGTGACTAAAGATATAGAGTTGTCATGACAGCATGTGAAGGATACCATGCTAGTGAGTAACACAAGATGATACACAGATAGTACAATACTTTCTTCAAAAAAATACAGATGACAGTTTATATGACCTCTTTTGGACATTTACTAAATAGGAATGTCTCATAAAAAAAACTATTTATCTCTAAACCCAATATTTCTAACTTAACAAAGAGTAAAGGTTTGACCACAAACTTGAAGATCTTTGCTGACATTCAACAAGTCTACAACCATCAATAATTCTTAACTTAACTAACATATAGTTCTGGTCAGTTTAGTTCTCAGCAGAGTCATTATTTTTGTGACCGATCTTATTGGTACAACAAAAGTGAAACTGTTCCTTTGCTTTGATCACATACTTAGGATTCAATATTGCATAAAATACAACGTTGCCTATGCCAAATAGAGACTGCAATGTAGCACTGACTTGTGTTACTATATACTTTACCAGTCCCGATGAGCTATTGGAACTATCTGTAGTATGTCTAATGTTACAAACTTCCTTGAGATCAGGGTGGTCTGATAGAGTGCATCTCTAGATTTGTAGCTTGTCCCGAAATAATTCTTACTGGTTTTGATTCCGTTTCATTTATAACTGTCATAGGTTTGCGACCAGATTTAGGAATCGTGCTGAATTACAATAATATCACTATCCACCTGAAAAATGCAAGCGGTGTATACTTACATGTAATATTGGGACACCTTGATACAAAATTAGTACTTCTACACTTGTATGTTGAGGTATGGCTGTATTCCATTTCTATTGCAGGAGCTGTGAGAAGATATTTACAGTGTTGAGGAGTTCTGATACGGTTATCAGTACAATATTGCAAGTTTCAATAGATGACCCTCTCCTTGACTGGACTCTCTCTGCAAAAAAGTTACAAGAAAAACAGAAAAAACAGATAAAAACCGACACAAGTCTTGTTAGCCACTCAGTAATTTCTAGTAAGTTTCATCAGCCAATCAAAACATGTAGAGAGTTTAATTATCCGATCATCAGATTTTACATAGGTTAGCCAACTAATCACATAATTTGGAAGGTTAGTTAGCCAATCAAAAGATTCTTAAATGGTTTACCAGCTATTCAGCAGTTTCCAGAAAGTTAGTCATCATTGAATCATATAATCACCTTCAAACACCCGATGGTAACACTTTCCTTGATTAGGTCATTTAGCTAACTATTCAATTGTTGAGTGCCAAGTTTATCCTACTGCAACATGTGATATGTACTGCATCACTTTATTAAAATACGTTACTTCTAGGTCAACTAACCAATAGCATATTTTAGACGGTTAACTAGCCAATCAAAGTATTTTTGAATGATTTACCAGCAAATCAGCAGCTTCCAGAAAGTTGATCAGCATTGAATCATATAATCACCTTCAAACACCCAATGGTAACACTTTCCTTGATTAGGTCATTTAGCTAACTATTCAATTGTTGAGTGCCAAGTTTATCCTACTGCAACATGTGATATGTAGTGCATCACTTTATTAAAATACGTTACTTCTAGGTCAACTAACCAATAGCATATTTTAGACGGTTAACTAGCCAATCAAAGTATTTTTGAATGATTTACCAGCAAATCAGCAGCTTCCAGAAAGTTGATCAGCATTGAATCATATAATCACCTTCAAACACCCAATGGTAACACTTTCCTTGATTAGGTCATTTAGCTAACCATTCAACTGTTGAGTGCCAAGTTTATCCTACTGCAACATGTGATATGTACTGCATCACTTTATTAAAATACACACTATGTTACTTCTGCTTCCTATTGTAAATTTTTACAACAACTTACTCTACTGGTAATATAACTAGAACGTTATTAATAATGTTGAGTTGTATGTAGACAGTACAACACTCACAGAGGCTATCACTGATGAAGATAGGATGATAGGCTACAGTGACAGAGACAGTAGCAAGTATCAGCAGGCAGCCAATGCTCTTCTCAAGGTGAGACACAAGTTGCAGGGTTACGAGCAGAACTCACAGCTCAGTGTTAGCGGGCAAGTTAACTACCTCATATAGCAGGCTACTGACCCGTGCAATCTCGCTAAACTCCTCTGTGGCTGGCAGCCTTTCCTTTAGTTCAGTTATTGCTCTTCTTACAGCTCTCATTACAAAGAGGTAAAAATGCTGCTGCTGCTTCATAGCAACAGGTTGATTATCTTAGACATTAAAACTGCCTCTGATACTTTCTGCTTTTCTCATAATTATGTTTTTTCCGAGATGCTAGTTGTAGGTAACAATCTTTCTGAAAATTCCAACGTCGCTACAAGTTTATCTTCATAGAACAAACCACACTATAATTATGAGTTTTGGTTGGAGCCTTAATGTTGTTTGCACTTTAAATGCATTTCATGATAATAAACTAAAACTGGCTTTTGAAATATTTTGACCTATATTTTTGTCAATATTTGACTGTATTGGCTGCTGATATTACGATTCAGCTTCAATTGATCAATCCTATTGGGTTATCATTTAGATAAATATCCAATAGCATTTAGTCATTTGCAAGTTAAAAACCCAAAGTCTCAGGCATGATCTAACTCTGCTTTATGAGGTGGCATCCAAGAGGCAGTAGCCTGTAGTTTGTAGTGATTGGTTGATAGAAACAAGTCTATTTTTTAGCACTTAATAAGAATGATGGCAGGAAGATTTTTGTGATGAAAGTTTAATGTGAAGACAATTCTTAAAAAGTTATTGATAAATAGCTGGCGTAACTGATTATGAAAGAGCTTGACCATCAGAATAGGAATATGTTTAATACTGCAGTTTTATTTTACAAGGACAAGTGGTGAATTTGTAATAGTTTTTTAGGGATTTGTTTCTATGTTTCACACTGCTAATTCACAACTGAATCTGGTAGTTATATTCCCAATCCATATCTAGCTTGCAGTGGCTTTAGACACGTTTTTGTAAATAGTGTTATAGCAAAAGGGATAATTTTTTATATTTTAAATAAGATGTCTTACCCAGCCACAGAAACCAATAATAGATGTAATAATAGTATATAACCTCAAACAATGTACTTTGTATACAAGTCGTTAGCGCTTGAAGGATGTATTCTGAACATGATGAGGACCATTATGATGGATGACTTAAATATACAATTTGATGCAGGGGAGTACAACTCTTACTCCTAGATCATTGGCTTTAACTTTTACTTGTTTGATGGATGCATATGCGACATACTTTTAAATTAATACAAAACTAATTGTTTTCTTATGACATGGTTCTGTCTATAAAACCATGACTAATACTGAGTAGTGACACTGCAACCTTCTCCGAAATGATACTCTGTAGATGTCTTGTAGGGTGCACAATATTGGAGGTATTGCACAATATTAGAGAATATCTGCCACCTGAACAAGTGTGTATATGTATGTGACATCAATTCACTAAATACGAACATACACAACTCTTTGTAGCAACAATAACGTAATAATATAATTGGCTCTGCATCGCAGTCCCAATTATTTAAAGTTCATAAATAAACAAATGAAATTAAAAAGAACAACCAAAACATGACATTAGAGTTTGTCTCATTTTTCGTTTCGGAGGAATACTGACAGCGTCATCTGATGGTAAAAGCAGCACGTTCCCAGCAGTTGCCAATTCACTCTCCACATTACTCTCACTTTCATTGTTAATTCCATCGACGCGACCTTTTGATTCCATCTCAAACTTATTCCCATTAGTTAGATTCTTTTCTTCATTCAATACTCCATCAGGACATCCTGCATCACCTACTTCATCAGCCTTTATATCACTTAGATAAGTGTTGGCAGGTTTTGCATCGTGATTGTACAGCTCTATGGCTGTCATGTTCATTAGTGATTTTGTCTTAGCTCTTCCTGTATAAAATATTAAAAATATTTTGTAACTTGTAAAATACAAGATATGATGCTTGTTTGTTTTTATTCCTCGAAAAACATACAGAACAGCGAGAAATAAAAAAAGGATGTGCAATGGAAAGCTGCGTGCAATGTAGCATAGCTAGTCATGCCACTTGACCCTAGTTAGCAGTTAGTTAATTTATTTAAATGAAAAAATGCGCAACGACTATCTAAGTGAGTCAAGGAGGTGTTGCTTGAGACTTAGTTGACAAAGAGTCCATACTGTCACTACATAGTTTCGACCAATCACATAAAAGCACTTCTACCTTGCTATTAACATTCATAGCTTGATGTTATTGCTGCTAAAATCATAACTTCTCAATGAACTTGTTATTAAGAACAATAACAATATAATAATAAATATGACATACTTGAATCTTCCTCTTTTTTCAGACTAGGTCTGTTGGCCTGCAGTTCACCCCAAACTGGACTATAGCCTGAAATTACCAAAAGGTATGAAAATATTAAGCTTTCGGTAGGAAAAACAAATTTTACTGAGTTTTTTATAAATAACTATGTTATGGTAAATATTATCATGTTGGTTGCATACCAAAACAATAGACAAAAAATGAAACTGACAAAAGGTAGCTCAAGGTATATATTAACTCAAGTTTATTATTGGTTGAAAGAGTTATATTGTAAAAAGCTTCGGTTATCTTGTACTTAGACTTCAATAATGGCTCCAATTTTGTTAAAGTATTGTTACAAATGGGCAATAATCTCGAGTGATCAAAGCAGATTGACAATTTTTATATAAGCAAATCATATGCAAATTAAAAATTGATTATTAAAATGTTGAATATAGAACTATATCCTGGTATGTAAGACCTAAGGATTCTCTATACTTTGAGGAAACCTAAATTTCGTTTATGATTTTTGAACTCACAGGCTATTTCCTGGCTCTGAGGCTCCTCTTCTCTAATAACAGCCATCTTCAGATCAGGTATACTGAGTCTGAGAGATTTGCTAAACTTAGCTTTTCCCGAATTTTTCTTCACATATTTTCTTAACTGAGAAACAGCTCCTGACATCAGCTCTACTATATACCTACAATGACAGCATTTAGTGAGTTGATCATATTGGTGTGTATGCCTGCATCATAGATGTGCCCAAACTGTTTTCTCTGCTTTTCTCGGAAAGGTTTGACAACTACATAGTGATGTTTCATACTCCTATTGCATCATCATTTGTTACCTTAACTCATAACATTACTCCCTACTTAATATTACAGTATAACCATAAAACTAGCATAGATTCATCTAATATAATTCAGTGAATTAAAAACTCGCTCATGAAGCTTAGAAAGGCTCACTAAATATTGAGTTGAAACGAAATTTGAAGTATATGGTACGTAGCACAATATAAAGTTATTATATATGTTATATAAACTTACCAAGGTATGACATGGAGAAGGGTGATTGGAAGGATGACCCAAGTCAGCAAACTTAGCACCAGAGTAAAAACTACTGCTACTATAACCTGTAGCATCATCATATAGAGTATCAGTAACAGAGGAGAGACAGCGTAGACAGCAACATTAAAACGCATCTTACTCGTTTGAAACTCACACAACTATTTGAACTTATGGTTGGAGTAACGTTATGAAATCATAGCCCATTGTTAGAAAAGCTTTTGCTAGCTGTGACTGTCTTAGAATTGTACTTGTACTAGTAGTTATATGTTAAATATTTAATATTCAAGATTACACAGGTTCAAACATTTCAAGGGAAAATATATTGTCTGTGATCTGATTCGTTTAAATGTAGACTAGACAGTTTGTCGTATGCACTGGCTTTTTATAATTTCCATATACGTTAGCCTAACTAGTTATATATATAGTGATTTATGAGTAGCTACAGTAGATGAAGAATTGCCATGCTTAAAGCTCCTAGTTCAACTCCTGAATAAGTTTTCTCTAACATTGATAGATGATTAAGTGCACTACTAGGTATTTTATAGTCTGTAATAATTTCCCTTTCTCTACACCTCCTCCTGTCTTTTTCTCTCTTTTAATTTTATATCCTTCCCACATTCCTTCTTGTTTCCGCTTCTTCTCTTCCACCCTCCCCGCTTCTCTCTCTTTTTCTATCCTTCCGATTTTTTACCTCTGAACAGCCACTATATGAGAAGGATTGAAAAATAGAGCGCCACCCTTTAATTGAACACCACCTCTATTTGCCAGCCACTTTGACAATCTTTGACCTTCACAAACCCATAATAGAGAGTGATGAGTAGAGTAAAAAAGCATCCACAAAATGGTACTAATAATGACTCGGTTACATCAATAACAATTAATTCTTCTGTGGTTGCCGTAATGGTTGTAATGATTTTTTTTGTGAGTGTGTACCTGAAAAGTTTGATCATCACCATCATCAGAACTACATTTTGATTCGAAGTCATCAAGGTCTAAATCATATCAATTGTTTTCAGATTCATCCATAATGTGGTTTACAACTTTAACTGAAGACTTCAAACAAAGCTTTTTCATGAACAATGATAATCCTTTTCAGGAACACCATACAAAGTAAAAGCAGCCAATTTTATGGCGTTTCAGCCACTGAAATAGCTCATATCTGACTATCAGATAGTCTTTCCTACTCACCTTGCTTTAACAATCTGTTACCTCGAGCGTAGGGATAGAGGTAGTTTTTTATATCTTTGTTTTGATTTTTGCTGATGTTACAAGACTATTGCTATATATTAAGAGTTTTTTGGAACCATTAGTTTCTTTTCTGATAAAAGAGCTCTCCTAAAATTTTCACGAACACCACACGAAGTAAAAGCAGCCATATTTATGGCGCATTCATACACTGAAATAGCTCATATCTGACTATCAGATAGTCTTTCCTACTCACCTTGCTTTAACAATCTGTTACCTTATGGATAGAGGTAGTTTTTTATTGCTTTGTCTTGGTTTTTGCTAATGTTTTTACCAGGAGGTGATTGCATTAGATAATGACTATGGGTTTTTATACCACTCTATGTATGTCTATAGCCTACGATATTTGCGCATGCCAGTGTTGGCATGCAAAAAGTTGCTTGCCAATTTTTGCATGTCAACACTGAAACGAACTGAAATCATATGATTGCATACCAAATAATTTTGGTTGTAATCGTAGCGAAAGAGACTATAATGATTTTACATTTAAATGCCTTTAAATTTATATTTTTCCTTTTAATTTGTTTTGACGAAACACTTTTTTAAAGTTATAACATTTTAAACTTACAGTTGTTTGGAAACCTTTACAGTTGTTTTGTTTATTTTTAATTTAGTTGCCCCGCACAAAACCTTTTTCTCATGGTATGGAGTTTGAAAGTTACAGTTGTTTGACAAAGTTTGAAAACCTTTACTGTTGTTTTTTTTTACGGTTAATTTATTTCAACGACACTTCTCTCATGATATGTAGTTTGAAAGTTAAAATGACAAATGTTGTTAAATACAAATCTATTTTCCGTCCAAAGACTTTTTTATTACCCGGGCCACGACGGGTATCACAGCTAGTAAAACTATAAATTATGAATTTACAAAGTCAAGCTGGCAACAAAATGTCAAGGCTTTTTGTAACAGTCTGATTAAAGTTAAGGGCTTTTATAGTTATGGTTTGTTTGTATGTTCATTTGTTTTATTTACATTAAATCACAACATAGCAAGATGTAAGACAAAGAAAAGTGCAATGAGGGCCCATATGCGCAGTAGCATGGCTATTTGAGGCACAGAGCCTGAGTTAACAGATGAGATTCGTAATGAAGAAAGTATAGTTGTCTAAGCAGAAGAAATCAGAACAAATTTATTCCAGAGAGTCCAGCAAGTACTGCTTTCAAGCAGCCCTAAAACCATCATTAATATCAATTTCAATTAGCCAAATTGGCAAAGAATTTCATGCCAACGGCACACAATAGGCAACCTGTTCATGGCCACCAGTAGGAGAGGTGGGTGGAAGAGGTAATGAAAATAAGGAATGAAGAGTGTTGTAATATTTTGACAAGTTAGTTTGAGATTTAAATTGTGTGAATGAAATAAATCTTCTTAGTTAGTATAGTTGTTGTATAGGCAGAACACGAGCTCTTTTAAACAAAGGAGTTGATTGAAAGTAAGAATTTTTATGATATATTATTCTATGCAATTGCTGCTGAATGACCAATGAGGCTTCTGAATGCGGTCAATGAGGCCTGGTAAATAAGCCCCAAGCTTTGTCGCAGTTGTTTTTTCAATAGTTCTGTGTCTTGACCAGTTTAGTGTACTATCTATTGTAACGCCTTAAAATTTTATGCTAACCGTCATCTTATATGTTTGGTCTATTAATGGAAACGTTTTTTTTAATTGAAATTTATTTTGTGGGTTTTGAACAGCTATGAAGTTTGTCTTGTTAACATTCAATGTTAGTTTGTTTTGGTCACTCCAATTTTTTACCACGTCCAATTTTCTGTTTATTATAGCTATGTATATCTGTATTCAAGTTTTTAGCGGTATAAAATAAGTTAGTACCGTCAGCAAAAAAAATAATGTAGTTTTAAATTTATGGTTACAATAGACATCCCAGACTTTATGATTTTACAAAGTCAAACTGTTAATACAGTATAATGTTGATAAAAGGTTAAGGGCTTTCATTTGACTGTTTAATGATGGTTCATAATTTCATGATTTTGGTTTCAAAAGATATCTTAAACATCAGAACTTTCAAAACATCATGGTTTTTCAAGCATGAGAAATGAGAAAAGGTGTAAAATGCCATGTTATAAAGAAGTGTGTAGCATACAATGTTAATAATTTCGTGATGGAAAAGCATTGTTGTAAGTTTAGTATATTTAACAGGTCAGACACTCATGTGACCACACCGTATGCTACACGTCTACAGATACTCACAGGAGTGTAAAAGCACTGGTGTGAATGAGCCCAAAATCATTTTCTGCGTTGGTTCTGACGGTCAAGGCGCTACAAGCAACTGTGTAAGGTGAGTTGATGGCTTTAGACTATTTATAAAAGTTCAAACTGGAAAATATCCAGAAAAGCCATATTTCCTTGAAACATGTCTGTATGAGTTTCTCGAAACCTTACAGGCTCCTCGTACGGATAGACAACTGGTACATAACATGCTGCTAGATACCATTTACCAGCTGTTTATCTGCCTAACTGATTACACTTCTGAGTTATAGGTATTCAAGCTCCGAGTGTTTTGTTAGAATGTATTTTTAAAATATGACTTTGGTGAGGCTCTCCAGGTTTCTTCTCTCTTACAATGCATCCCCCTAGCCTCCTCCCTCCTGTTTCCAACTGTCTGATCTCATTGGCTGGTTACAGAATTTAGAAGATGCTTATCAAAATGCTGTTATGGAGCAAGTCTTTTTATTGGGTAATGAGCTACTTCGGGCAGAACTAGCTAGGTGTGTGTATCGTGAGCTAAAACCTGGTGCGAATCCATAGAGTAAATCCATGGTGCTCAATCTTGTAGTCAATTAACTGTAGCGGCGTTTAATAAGAGGTGACATTTAGATAGATGGTTGCATCGTATTTTTCAAATAGATTATCCGAATTTTGGAAAGCTAGATTTAACAAATGTTGGTTTTCAACTCGAATTTTTGTAATTTTTGTTTGTTGTGGTGTACAGGACTGAGAGTGCTATTATTGAATTTATGAACAGTTCAGTGTTCGTTCTGAAGATGTTTCAATATTAACAAAATAGCAAATTGTCGCTGCTGTACGTTAGTGAACATCGATAAGAAATAATTACCCATCATAAAATTGCATTCTGGTAAAATCCAACCAATCAAAATGCATCTGTTGATAAACAAAAAAAAACAAAATATTTAGTTTTTTTGTTTACCAACAGATGCTGTATGTTATTGTTTTTCTTGTTCTTCATGTGTCGGAGATTACCTAAAACTTACGTGGCCATACTGACTCTGTGGTTGATCCTAACACTTTTAATGTCATCCTACTAACTACCATTTGTATTTTTTAGAAGTGCGTTCCTGGAAATGTGCAAAGTCATAAGTTCCTGCCTCTCATGTGTCAGATGACTGCAAGATTGTCAATGGAATTGTCTCCGCTGCAACAGACTCTGAAAATGCTTATTATCAGAGCTGCCAAGGAGCGTCTTCACTATGATTCCTATGCTATTTGCTCTCAAGAATGCTGCTACGGACCTTGCACGAGGTTCATCACCTGAAAAGACCTTGGTAGGAATGGTGGACTAAACAGTTGCATGCACTTGCTCTTCATATATGAATGCTATCTTAACCTCATCCTATTTTAGTATGATTTTATGCAGTCACGGGAAAATGCTGCCAAGCAGCTACTCAAGATGGTAGGAGAAGACAATCCACAGCTGGTTAGAGGTTACAACGCTTTCACCTCTGCTCTTGTACAGCTCGCCAATGCTCCAAAGGGATCTGTGATGCTTAATCCTTCGTCCTTCAAATTGGCAGCGCTGTCAGATTTAAAAAATGCTCATGTCCTGACCCATCATCTAAATGTACGGTATCATTTTACTATCTTCTCTAACTCTTGGTAACTTTGTCTAGCTCTTTCCATCATAGCAAATGTCATACTATAAATTTAGTCATGACATGTAATTTCATTTTTATAAACAAAACTAAGACACGCTGTCCTAATTTGAATTTAATGATGATGTAATTTATGTCTGTCATGACAACAATAGTCATAACCACTTTAAGAAACAAGTTTAATGATAAAACTTGTGTTATGGTAATAGTTTATTTAATAGTAAGTTTTATTTATGTAATGAATCTATATAAGTAACTAATCCTCTTTGAAATCATTAAGGTTTTTATTACAGATCTCTAATATTAAGACACTGAAATAGCTCATATCTGACTATCAGATAGTTTTACCTACTCACTTGTCTTAATAATCTATTACATCGGGCTTATGGATAGACGTATTTTTCATTACTTTGTTTTGGTTTTTGCTGATGTTATTAGATTATTGCTATATATTAAGAGCTTATCTCGAACCTTTAGTGGTTTCTCCTGATAGAAGGTATTAGCTAAAATTTACCAATTGATTTAGACCTTCATAATGCTAGGTTTTTCGAGACCTTAGTGAGGCTCTCTAGGTTTCTCCTCTCTGACAGAGTATCATCCCACCTTCCTCCCTACTCATTTGTTAAAAACCTTGCAGCTCTGAATGTCAGATCTCATTGGCTGGTTACAGGGTCGAGAAGATGCTCGTCAAAACACTGTTATGCAGCAAGTCTTTTTATTGGTAATGAGCTATTTTGGGCAGAGTAGTCTACCCAATCAATGAACATCAGTACTTATGAAATGATATCTTGTAGCCAAAGATCTGGACTTCCAGAATGGTGTGAGGGGCCTATTCCAGTTGGTAGGATAGTAGATCTATTGTTTGAGAGATTCCCAAAAAAAATGACAGATGTTCAAATAGAAAACTTTGAATGGTGCAGTTGTTAGGACATTTGTTGCCAAGTCAGTCACTTTGAGGGATATAGTGTTAGAACTGTTATATAAAGAACCGTTTTATGAATAACCTACATTGTCATAGATGTTGTATATGTAGGTATATGGCTGGGCTAGGCCACTGCTAAAGGAAGGTACCCAAGGCTTGGTCAGTATCCAAGTGTAGAGAAAAGGTAAGTCTATTACTGCTCTTTAGAGATGTTCATACACTTATCTTTTGTATCTTATCGGTTTTGGAGAGATATTTCCAAGGGGATGTCAACAATTAGTTTCATACAATGGTGAGATTTTAAAAATGGCCATTGTACTTCTTTTTTTTCATGTTTAGCCCAGACTTTGGATATTTTTATTTTGAATAATATTTCTGATGCTGGTCTATACGAAAGAGAATAATAGTGTAGTCATGACAATGGATTGGAACAGGCATCTGACTTACTCTCAACTCTACATTTTTCTCCAGTATAATATTTCTATTTTCAATCGGACATAGAACATCTGTATTTCATTGAGCTCTTATTGTGAAAACATTAAATTGAAAAAAATCAGGTTTTTTATTTCTTACGGTCTTAGGGTGAGTCTGTTTGATCTTGGCATTAATAGACAACTCACATGTGTTTTACTGTTCATATAATGTAAAATCTTTACAATGTAAACATTCCCAGAACATATTATTTATGTTGCAGTAGCTTCTACTGTATAAACATTCAAAAGAATAACATTGGCTAGTAATTTATTTTATAATTTTATATGTAAATTTAATTGCTTTTCAAGATCCTATATTACTTTAGCATGTAAAGTAGCATGTAAAGTTTACCCCGCACTCACCTACACACTCACACTAACTATCTAAATGTTCCCAGTTGGCTATGTGTTAAGAATTGGTGAGCCACATACTAACAATATGTGATAGGTCATACCATTTTCAATACAAATGAGGTTAAATCAAAAAATTGTATTTTAACTCTATGAAATATAAAAATTTCTCAGCTTTTCAAAACTGTTTTCAAAATTGGCAAGTAATTGAAGCAAGTAATTTGACATACAGCTTTTTATCAAAGGTAGTGTTGGTTAATATGGTCAACACAAAAAACTGAGAAACTTGTCTTCAAAAATAATAGATTAGATTTTAAACAGTATTATTTGTTGACATTTAGGAAGGTCATAGCAACCGCACGCTACAAACATTACATTTTCATGAATGTTGGCTTGGCTTGACTTGACTTGGCTTCATAAAAGTCTAAACCACACGAACAAGTTTCACTTTGGGAGCCGACTGTGCACTATAAAAGTACCTCATTTGTATTGAAAATGATACGATCTGTCACACATGTTACTTGATGAAAAAACAAGGGAGTTAATACGCATAGACTTTGGAGTAGCGTTTGACCATGGTAAGGTCTTGCCAATCTCTGAAACTAGTCCACTTCAGCTCTCTAGAGATATTGTGGACGGGTTCGGCCCAACTGACGTGTGAAGGAGTTGAACTTTGCACTATATTTGTATTCAGTGCCATCACTCTGTTTGACATTTGAGTCTAATAAGGCAGAAAATAACCAGTGCTCTAATTGCCTGCTAAACACGGACTATTAATAGAGTGGATGCACATAAGCATATTTCCTGTAACTGAGAGTACATATACAACAGTTAATAAGAGAATATATATATATATATATATATTTCATGTGTGTTTCTGGTTTTTCATACACTTTCTGTATAATATGTTTCATTTTTTACAGCTTAAACTATGATTCAGCATGGGTGGTGGTGTAACGCTCCTTCCTCTGGCTACTGACGTTTTGTCTTTCAAGCTCCAGGAGGATTTTTAGGCTAGCCCGTGAACTGCAATAAAAACATTGTCTGTGAAAAGGTTTGTGAGAGTCTCAAGCACTTATGCCCATCATTTCTAATGCCTAAGTTGAAGTCTTCCTTTCAATATTGACAAGTGGTTAAGTTTTATTACTAACAAAAGGCGCCCATTTTTGTCATAGAAGGAAAACTCCTCAATATTTCAGTCGCTAAATTGTAAGAATACATACTGTACTCAACATCCCCATCCCTCCTGTTTTTATTTGCCAAATCTGAGTTCTTTGACATGCGTTGTGTAATGTTAGATGTAAGACAGTCCCAAACAATTTACTTGTAGGTTTATCTTATCACATGTATTTATTTTTTACACTTCTTGGACGGTTTTCAGTTAAACTCTGTGACTACCAGATGGCTGGATATTTGAAACTTCTTCTAATATAACTAAATGAACCTGCATTGGCTGAACTCTTTTCACATGTCTTATCCTGTTAAATTATGAGTAAATTAGGTATTTCCATTTTCATTGTAGGGGGCTGTGAGAAGGCATTTACCATGTTGAGGAGTTCTGACAGGGTTATTAGTACAATATTGCAAGTTCTAATAGATTACCTTCTCCTTGACTGTACTCTCTCTAAGAAACAAACAAGAACTGGCGCAAACATTATTGGTCAGCCAGCACTTTCTAGTAAGGTTCATCAGCCAATCGAAACATTTAAAAAGTTGTATTATCCAATCATCAGATTCTACATAGGTCAACTAACCAATAGCATATCTTAGACGGTTAACTAGCCAATCAAAATAAATTATTCTTAAATGATTTACCAGCAAATCAGCAGCTTCCTGAAAGTTGGTCAGCATTGAATCACATAATCACCTTCAAACACCCAATAGTAACACTTTCCTTGATTAGGCCATTTAGCTAACCATTCAACCCTTGAGCGCCAGGCTTATCCTACTGTAACCTGTGATATGTACTGCATCACTTTATTAAAGTACATACTATGTTACTTCTACTTCCTATTGTAAGTTTTTACAACAATTTACTCTACTAGTAATATTAGTAGAATGTTATTAATAATGTTGAGTTGTATGTAGACAGTACAACACTCACAGAGGCTATCACTGATGAAGATAGGATGATAGGCTACAGTGTAGCAAGTATCAGCAGGCAGCAAATGCTCTTCTCAAGGTGAGACACAAGTTGCATGGTTACGAGCAGAACTCACAGCTCAGTGTTAGCGGGCAAGTTAACTACCTCATCCAACAGGCTGCTGACCCGTGCAATCTTGCTAAACTCTTTTGTGGCTGGCAGCCTTTCTTTTAGTTGAGTTATTGCTCTTTTGACAGCTCTCATTACAAAAAGGTTAAAATGCTGCTGATTATCTTAGACAGTAAAACTGCCTCTGATACTTTCAACTTTTCTCAAAAGTAATTATATTTTTTCCGAGATGCGAGTTTTAGGTAACAATTTTTCTGAAAAGTCCAAATCTGCTACCAGTTCTTTTTCATAGAACAAGTCACGCAATAATTAAGAGTTTTGGTTGGAGTCACTAATGTTGCTTGCACTTTAAATGCATTTCTTAATAATAAACTAAAACTTGCTTTTGAAATATCCTGACCTATATTTTTGTCAATTTTTGACTGTTTTGGCTGCTGATAGTACAACTCAGCTTCAATTGATCAATCCTATTGGGTTATCATTTAGATAAATATCCAATAGCATTTAGTAATTTGCAAGTTAAAAACCCAAAGTTTCAGGCATGAACTAACTCTGCTTTATGAGGTGGCATCCAAGAGGCAGTAGCCTGTAGTTTGTAGTGATTGGTTGATAGAAACAAGTTTATTTTTTCAGCACTTAATAAGAATAATGGCAGGAAGTTTTTTGTGATGAAAGTTTAAGGTGAAGACAATTCTTAAAAAGTTATTGATAAATAGCTGACGTAACTGATTATGGAAGACCTTGACCATCAGAATAGGAATATGTTCAATACTGCAGTTTTATTCTACAAGGACAAATAGTGGATCTTGCTAATAACTTTTTAGGGATTTGTTTCTATGTTTCGCACTGCTCATTCACAACTGAATCTGGTAGATATTTTCCAATCCGTATCTAGTTTGCAGTGGCTTTTGACCAGTTTTTGTAAATGGTGTTATAGCAAAAGGGATAATTTTTTATATTTTAAATAAGATGTCTTACCCAGCCACAGAAACCAATAATAGATGTAATAATAGTAAACAACCTCAAACAATGTACTTTTTACACAAGTCGTTAGAGCCTGAAAGATGTATTCTGAACATGATGAGGACCATTATGATGGATTACAATTTGATGCAGGGGAGTACAACTCTTACTCCTAGATCATTGGCTTTAACTTTTACTTGTTTGATGGATGCATATGCGACATGCTTTTAAATTAATACAAAACTAATTGTTTTCTTATGACATGGTTCTGTTTATAAAACCATGACTAATACTGAGGAGTGACACTGCAACCTTCTCCGAAATGATACTCTGTAGATGTCTTGTATGGTGCACAATATTGGAGGTATGAGAGAGTATCTGCCACCTGAACAGGTATGCATATGTATGCAACATCAGTTCACTAAATACGAACATACAAAACTCCTTTTAGCAATAATAATGTATTTGGCTCTGCATCGCAGTCCGAATTAACTAAAGGTAAAAAATGAACAGATGAAATTAAGAAGAACAACCAAAACATGACATTAGAGTTTGTCTCATTTTTCGTTTCGGAGAAATACTGACAGTGTCATCTGATGGTAAAAGCAGCACGTTCTCAGCAGTTGCCAACTCACTCTCCACATTACTCTCACTTTCATTGTTAATTCCATCCGCGCGACCTTTTGATTCCATCTCCAACTCATTCCCATTATTTAGATTCTTTTCATTAAATACTCTGTCAGGATTTCCTGCATCGCCTACTTCATCAGCCTTTATATCACTTAGATAAGTGTTAGCAGGTTCTGCACCATGATTGTACATTTCTATGGCTGTCATGTTCATTAGTGATCTTGTCTCAGCTCTTCCTGTATAAAATATTAAAAATTTTTTGTGATTTTTAAACTACAGGATATGATGCTTGTTTGTTTTTATTCCTCGAAAAAAATACAGAACAGTGAGAAATAAAAAAGTAGGTGCGATGGAAAGCCGCGTGCATTGTAGCATAGCTAGTCATGGTGCTTTCCCCTAGTTAGCAGTTAGTTAATTTATTTAAATAAAAAAATGCACAATGACTATCTAAGTGAGTCAAGGAGGTTTTGCTTGAGACTTGATTTGAAGTAAGCAAAATTGCTTGTTTGTCGGAGGTTAGTTGACAAAGAGTTCCATCCTGCCATTACATAGTTTCGACCAATCACATAAAGACACTTTTACCTTGCTATTAACATTCATAGCTCAACATGTTATTGCTGCTAAAATCATAACTTCTCAATGAACTTGTTAATAAGAATAATAACAGTAACAATCTATATATATATATTTCTCAAAGTCCGTCTGTATGTCGTATATCTGTCTGTTGGTTTTCTGGCTATAGCTATTATTAAAACACCTGAGCTGGACAACAATGCAGACTCAAAGCCATGGCTTACCGTCATTGGAAGCCTAACCTTATTAACTAGCTTTGTTGAATTTTCCATTGGCATTATGCCAGGCTACTGCCAGGCGTGAAAGGTACAGTTGTTTGACAAAGTTTTAAAACTTTTACAGTTGTTTTCATTTTTCTCATGCTATGTAGTTTGAAAGTCAGAATGGCAACTGTTGTTTTATATTAAATACAAATCAATTTTCTGTCCAAATACTCTTCTATTACACGGGCAACGCCGGGTGGTACAGCTAGTATAATAATAAATATGACCTACTTGAATCTTCCTCTTTTCTCAGACTGGGTCTGTTTGCCTGCAGTTCACTCCAAACTGGACTATAGCCTGAAATCACCAAAAGGTATGAAAATATTGAGCTTTTGGTAGGAAAAGACAAATTTCACTGAGTTTTTTATAAATAACTATATTATGGTAAATCCTATCATGTTAGTTGCATACCAAAGACAATAGACAAAAAATGAAACTGGCAAAAAGTAGCTCAAGGTATATATTAACTCGAGTTTATTATTGGTTGAAAGAATTGTATTTCAAAAGCTTCGGTTATCTTGTACTTAGACATCAATAATGGCTCCAACTTTTTTAACATATTGTTAAAAAAAGAGCAATAATCTCGAGTGATCAAAGCAGATTGAAAACTTTTATATAAGCAAGTTGTATGCAAATTAAAAATTGATTATTGAAATGTTGAATATAGAACTATATCCTGCTAATTTAAGACCTAAGGCTTCTCTATACTTTCAGGAAACCTAAATTTTGTTTATGATTTTTGAACTCACAGGCTATTTCCTTGTTCTGAGGCTCCTCTTCTCTAATAACAGCCAGCTTCGGATCAGGAATACTGAGTCTGAGAGATTTGCTAAACTTAGCTTTTCCCAAATTTTTCTTTACATCTTTTCTTAACTGAGGAACAGCTCCTGACATCAGCTCTTCTATATACCTACAATAACATATATTTTGTGAGTTGATAATATCGGTGTGTATGCTTGCATCATAGATGTATATCCAAACCACCTCCTAGTTTTCTAGGAAGGATAAGACAACTACGCAGTGATGTTTCATACTCCCATTCCATCATCATGTGTTACTTCAAGTCATAACATTACTCCCTCCTTTCCTTAGTATTAGAACCATAAAACCAGCATAGATCCATCTAATATAAATCAGTGAATTGTAAACTTGCTTATGAAGCTTGAAAAAGTTTACTAAATATTAAGTTGAAAAGAAACTAGAAGTATATGGTACGTAGCACAACATAAAGTCATTATATATGTTATATAAACTTACCAAGGTATGACATAGAGGAGGGTGATCGGAAGAATGACCCAAGCCAGCAAATTTAGCGCTAGAGTAAAAATTATTGCTACTATAACTTGTAGCATCATCATATAGAGTATCAATAACAGAGGAGAGACAGCGTAGACAGCAAGGTTAAAACGCATCTTGCTCGTTTGAAATCCACACAACTAGCAGAATTGATTGTTGGAGTAACGTTATGACATCATAGCCCATTGTTAGAAAAGCTTTTGCTAGCTGTGACTGCTTTAGAATTGTACTTTTACGAGCAGATTTTTTAACTATTCAACTTTCAGAACTGTAATAGCACATCCACAGCACTCTTAATAGAGTCATGTAAAGTTTATTCTTACATTTGAAACTCTGATGGGTACAGATTACACGTAGGGTTCAACATTTGAACAGTTTGCTTGCATTTTGATTCCATAATTTTACACGCATTCTGTTTGCACGTAGTTTTTGTTATTTTTCTTTTGGATTGTGGTTATGTCATACAGCATTACACAGTTTTTGAAGTTTTAGCTGAACCTTGATTAGTTGCATTGTGAGGTTCATTAGCGCTGCATGCACGAAACAAAACAGATTATTTGTACAGGTTTGCTAACAGATGCTGTGTATTATTGTCTTTGTTGTTCTTTATAATGTGTGGAGGATTTACGGGTTTATATACCCTACAAGATTTGGTAATCTTTTTGGTTGATCTCCAGCACCTAGTTTCATCCTACCAATTATCATTTGTGTCATTTAAAAGTGCATTTCTCGAAATGTACAAAGCCATAAGTTTCTGTCACTGATGTGTCAGATGACTGCAAGATTTTCAATAGAGTTCCTCTACAAGATACCCTGAGAGGGAATATTATCATTGCTGCAAAGAAACATTCCCACGACATGATTTTTAAGCTTTTTGCTCTCAAGAATGCTGCCACCGACCTTGCACGAGTCTCATCATCTGAAGAGACCTTTGTAGAATTAGTAGACTAAACACTTAGTCGTATGCACTCGCTTTTTATGCTTTCTATATACATATGTTAGTTTAGCTAACTAGACATATAGTGACTTATTATTAGCTACAGAAGCTATAGGATTGCCATGTGTAAGCTCTTAGTTTCTCTAACATTATTGGATGGTTAATTGTACCATAATGTATTTTACAGCCTGTAGCGAGTTCCCTTCCGCACACCTTGTCGTGTGTCTTTTTTTCCCTCTAATCTTTTTGTCTCTCATCTTTGTTTTTGTCACCACCCTTCCTGTCCTTCTCGCCTCACCTCTCCTTCCTCTCTCTTTTTTGCTTTTTTTCACCATTATATGAGAAGGGTTGAAAAACAAAGCGCCACTCTTTACTTGCCTGCCACCTCTACTTCCCCTCCACTTTCATATTCTTTGATTTTTACGACCTCATAGTAGAATGTGATCAGTAGAAAAGTGTCGAAAAAATGATATCAATATTGACTCGGTTACATCAATAACAATTAATTTTGTTGTTGTTGCTGTAATGGTTGTTATGATTTGAGTCATAGTGTACCTGAAAAGATCCACCTTCACAATCATCAAAACTACACTCCGATTTGAAGTCACTAAGGTCTAAATCCTAAATCTAAATAATGTGGTTTACAATCTTACCTGAAGACTTTAATGCATTTTGATGAACGATGATAATACTTATTAGGACAGCTTATAATGGCAGCCATTGTTGTAGCGTATTCTAAGTTTAAAAACTTTTAAAACTAACAAATGTTATGTCCGTTTTCTAACTCCAAAGCTTTACCTTTTTTCTTTAAACCTTAAAAACAGCACCATTGAAATAATTAATAACTGTATTTCACTAATATTTAATAATCAAAGTAGTTCCTTGTTTAACTCCGTCTGATACTTTGACGTATATAAAAACTGGTTCAGCAGAACTGCTGAGGCCAACAGCATTAATGCTGATCCGTCCGAAAGAGAGTGCAAAATATAAGCAAAATCAACATTGCTTCACCCATAAAAGGGTTGAATTTATCTTGCCAATTGTCTGACGATCTGGTTGAGAAATACAGTGCCACTCCCATTTGAACGTCATCTCTAATTAAATGCCAGTATAAAGGAAGGCTTGTAAAATAGAGCTTCATGGCATTTATGTAGCGGTTTTATGGTATGTTAGCTTGACTAGCTATGCATACATATAGTGACTTTTTATTAGCTACAGTAGATATAGGATTACCATGTGTAAGCTTCTTTATTCAGTTTTTGAAGACCTTTGCTAAAACATTGATCGTTAATTGCACTATTTCATATTTGACAGTCTGTAGCAAGTTCCATTTTTCTACACTTTGTTCTTTGTCACTTTTTTCTTTTCACTTTTTCCTACCATTCTTCTTCCCATCCCTCTGCTCTTTCCCATTCATCTTTTCCATCTCCATCTATCCTCGGTCCTCCACACAACTCTATCATTTTTATCAACCCTGTGTCTCATCCTCCTTTCCTCTTGTTTCCCCCATCATTTCCTCTTTTCCTTCCTCTACCACTTTTCCTTCCATCCATCATCTTCCATTCTCTACAATTCTTCCTTCCATCACTCTCCTCACAACGCTTTTTTCTTAACTCTTAACTTTATCATCATTTTTCTTTACGATCATCTCTCTTTCATCCCTTTTCTTAATTTCTCCATCTCCTTAATCATCTTTTTTTCTCCCTTTTCAATTGTTCTATATTTTATATCTTCTTTTCTTCTCCACTATTTTTCAACCTTTCTGTTATAGTGGCGGTCAAATAAAGGATTTTTGTTTCTTATTGGTTTCGGAGTAATATTTCTGAGGTGATGTCAGCAATTAGTTTCATACAACGTTAATATTTTAACATGTACATTGTTCTCTCTCTCATGTGTTCAGCTCAGAGGTTGGGTATTTATATTTTTACTTTCTAATGTTTTTCTATACCAAAGAAAAATGATAGCGTAACCGTGACGATGGATTGGAACAAAGTTCTGACTTGCTCTCAACTTAACATTATTTTTAGTGTAACATTGCTATTTTTAATCAGACATTGTATTCCATTGAAATTTTATAAGCTATCCAGGTCTATGTATAAGGGGGAGGCGGTGAACGTCTCTGTTAGGTGTTTCTAGTAAAGGGTTTTATTAAGATCAGTTGTAAGTGAACTTTCTAATAAAATCTTGGAAAAGAAGCAAGATGGTTTACTCCGTGTTGTCTATTTCATTAGACTGAGCTGATTTAACACCGAGGCAGCCATCTTTACCATTTTATTCTTTTTAGCGGCTTTGTGTTTTTTACAGATGAAGGCTTTTAAGCGGTCATAGAGTGATAAAGAATTTACAAGAGCCTACCTTGATATCTGGGAGAGTTTCCCTCCAGTTTTACGACATTTCTTTTTGAGAGATTTAAATTGATGGAGTCATAAGTAAATGCTCAATACAGCTATAGCCAATCAGTAGCAACCTCCTTTTAAGGGTGGGTATCATAAGAATTTTGGTATCATAACAACTCTCATACCCTAATATAGATATTTATATATAAATTAATAAAATTGTTTTCTCTCCCCAGTTATCCTTCGTGATTGGTAATGTGTACTCAAGCTTGAGTCTCCTACCAGAGACCTGGGAGTTTGAGCACTCATCTCAGAACTTTTGCTGTTACCAATAGTGTGCTTTTTGCAACTGACTTTTTGATTGTTGCCAGTAGTTGTGTGAGCCACAGTTACATGTGCAAGTGTTATTGCACCCAATGAGGTGTTGGATGGTCTCTGGTGTATCCTTTCACAGTCTGCATCTAAGATCATTTCTTGTGACTCTCAATTCTCAGTTGCTTTTTTGTGGAGAACTTTATCCTGCGGTGCCATGATTAGCGACTCTGTTGGCTATTAGCTCTCCTTTGTTCAGCCGCATATACGTCTGGTGGAGGTAACCAACTTCAATGATTTTTTTGAGGGTAGGCACCATGGAGATGTGTCTACCACAAAAGAGTTTTGGTGTGCCAGTCAGGTTCCTCATCATCAATGTGTGGTTCCATTGTCACAGTAATCAAGTACAAGCTCAGCGACTTGAATTCAGCTCGCAACTTGTTTATGGTGGCCATGCTTTGTTTTTTCTTCCATCTACTGTACACTCTCGAGCTAAATGTTCCCATCTTTCTTACTAAGGTATAACCTAACAGTATCGGACTTATGGTGAACTTCTTTGTGGATCATCAGCATCTTGCTAGTTGCTATGTTTGCTTCCTTGATAGATTTTCCAGTCCATTTCTTATATACTGTTGGCTTTTCGGTCTTTCGGAGTTAAAGGGATCAAAAAGAAAAGAATTGTCTATACCACAGTTATGTTTGTATTACCACAATATGTTACTTGATGTTGTGGATAATTTGATATTTATGTTGTGGAAGTGTTTACTGTATAAAGATTCAAACCACAGTTATGTTTGTATTACCACAATATGTTACTTGATGTTGTGGATAATTTGATATTTATGTTGTGGAAGTGTCTACTGTATAAAGATTCAAAAGAATAATATTGACTAGTAATTACTTTTATAATTTTATATGTAAATTTAATTGCTTTTCGGGATCCTATATTACATTAGCATGCAACAGATATCTGTCAGATTTATGCACCTCACATACACGCACACATTCACACTATCTATCTCAATGTTTTCAAATGGCTATGTGTTAGGAATCGGTGATCGACATACTAACAATATGTTATTTGATGAGAAGACAGGGGAGCAGAAACACATAGAATTTGGTGTAGCGTTTGACCATGGTAAGGTCTTACCAGTCCCTAAAACTATTCCACTTCGGTCTCTAGAGATATCGTGGATGGGTTCGACTCAACAGGGGTGGACGGTGCTTTTAGGAGGTAAAGTTTGCACTATTTCTAGATTCAGTTTTGCCAGTCTCTGTGCCATTTCTGTCTGGGTAAGGCAGGTCATCAGTGCTCTATATACCAGCTAAATATCGACATTTTGACACCTATTTTTGACATATTGAGTTATCACTTAGTCTCGGTGTTGATGTAAGACCTCCTTCCCTTCCTATTAATGTTTTGTCTTCCCTGTTTAAGAAGTGTTTTAGACTAGACTGTGAACTACAATAAAAACATTGCTTGTAAAAAGGTTTGTAAGAGTCCCCCTCAAGCATTAATGCTTATCATTTCTAATACTTTTGTTAAAGCCATGTAGACTCCCCATTTCATCAATTTATAATTTTAATAGCTAACTAAACAGTATAATAGAGTCAATAGAGTGAATTTGAGTTGTCTTTCTTTCAATGCTGACAAACGGTTAGGTTTTGTTGCTTACAAAAGTGACCATATTTATCATTGAAAGACAACTCCTCCTTTTAGTGATGTAACCTCCCTTCTTCTCCCTACTGGTGTTTTCTCTTTTCTATTTGAGGACTACTACACTAGACTAGACTGTGAACTATAATAAATACTTTGCCTGTGAAAAGGGTTCGTTAGAGTCTTCCTCAGGTATTTCTGCTTATCATATCTAATGCTTTGGTTGAAGCCATGTAGACTCCCCATTTCATCAACATATAATTTTAATAGCCAGCTTTTAACAGTATAATAGAGTGAATAGACTAAATTTGAGTTGTTTCCTCTTCAATACTGACAAGTGGTGAGGTTTTATTACTCACAAAAGTGACCATTTGTATTATAGTAAAACAACTCCTCGACTCTTTAGTATCTAAATCGCAAGACCCCATACATAACACCTCCATTCCTTCTCTTTTTAACTGTCATTTCTATGGCCTCAGATATGCATTATGGCATGTTTGATGTAAAACCTCCTCAAGCAGTTTAATCCCTGTAGATTCATTCCATCACACTCTTCTTTCTTGTTTCTTTGTTGGATGATTTTAGTTATACTCAGTGACTACCCTATGGCTGGATATTTGGTATTTCTTCTAATATAACTAAATAAACCTGCATTGACTGAAATCTTTTCGCATGTTAATATTATGAGTAAATTAGGTACAGTTATCCCTCGACATACGGACTTGGTTCATTCTGGGACTGCGCTCGTATGCCAATGTGCTTGTGTCTCATTGCAGCATTTCCTATATCAAATAACCAAATACAAATTTCTTCATTTTTATATGAAAAACCATTTACAAATTACAATTGAAAAATAGTTTTTTAAATGTTGTAGTTCAGTACTGACACTCAGAAGGCAAAACGATGATTTATTTAGTGGTTATTATCTGCAGTAAAGTGTTACATTCTTATGTACAGAATAGATGAAGTTCTTATCTTTTAGACAGACATAGTGACTAATGGCGGTGTGAGAAAGATTTGACACCCACGTGTCCGGTACACGAGACTTTTGTGACTACGTAACCTAACATAAACTTTGAATTAAACTTACTGGTAAATGAATTTAGCTTACTAAACACAAACTTTAAAACAAATTTTAATATTTTTCTCACCTTCTCACCAAACTCCAGTTAGGCGGTTGCTTGTCAGCCAGGAAAGATTGTTAGTCTGAACCATTAGTCTCTATCTTCAAACAGCCTCCAGTTTTCCAATTCAGCTAGGTTTGTTCCCTTCTTTAGGAGCTTTATATATACAAGCTTGGTGCTTCTCTATTAGCTATTCATCAACATATTAGAACCATCTTTTTCTGGGTTTCCTGATTGGTCTTCTACCTTCTACAGTGCAATTATAAGCTACTGCAATGGGGTGATCTGGTGGTCTTCGTCTTACGTGTCCAAACCGTCTGATTTGACAGTTTTTAATTTCATTTGCTATTGGTATTAGGTGCAGTGCCTTGCATAAGTCATCATAGTGAATTTTATTCATCTTAGTTACTCCATTGATCATTCGGACTACCTTCATGTCTGTTGCTGTTATTTTCTTCACGTTTTTCATATTGATGTTCAATGTTTCACTTCCATAAAGCAAGATCGTCTGTAATCTTCCACTGTGTATTATCTTCTTCGTCTTTACTGGAACATGCCTGTCTTTGAAGAGCTTATAGAAAAATCCCAGGTTCTGTGAATACTTCTTAATTCTTTCAATGATCTCGAAGTCAATCAGCCCACTCTCAGACATCAGGCTGCCGAGATGTCAGAACGTAGCTACTTGTTTTATCTTTGTGTCTCCGAAGCTTAGTTGAGTATATAGGTCAATAGTTGAGTATATAGGTCAATAGTTGAGTATATAGGTCAATAGTTGAGTATATAGGTCAATAGTTGAGTATATAGGTCAATAGTTGAGTATCTGCTACTCCTTTAATTATAAGATCCAAGTAGATGATAAAGAGCAGCGGAGAAAGTATGCTACCTTGTCTCACTCCTGTTGTTGTCTCAAGCCACAGATTTTCTCCTGCACCAGTTGAGAATGTACTCAAACCTGTTTCATATGTGCTTATGATTGTCCTTCTAAGATGGTAGGGGACAGTATTATACTGTTCCATCATTTTCTACAGCCTACCCCTGGGGACACTGTCAAAAGCTTTCTCTTGATCTAAGAACGCCATGAAGAGTGGCCGGTTATACTCCCAGTGCTTATCCATCACAATTTTGATGGCAAAAATCATGCCCACAGTACTTCTGCCTGGTCTGAACCTATGTTGCCGTACTCCCAATTCGATTTCCACCAGATCCTTTAGTTTTTTCTCAAATCTTTTCATAAAGTTTAGCAATATGATTTAGCATGGCGATTCCTCAATTATTTTTACAAGCTAGATAGTCTCCCTTATTCTTGTAGATAGGGCATATAACTGTTTTTCCCCATTCCGATGGTATCTTTTCTGACTGGTATGTCTTTGTGAATAGCTTTGCGATTTTTTTGGTGCAAAGATTGTGGATCCTAGTTTTAATATTTCGTTGGGTATTAGGTCGCTTCCTGGTGCTTTCCTTGATTTTGATGTTTTAATTGCGTCCTCTACTTCATTGATGGTGACAATTTCGTCTTTTATGTCTAGTTGTTCTTGTTGATTAGGTTCTTGTAATTGGTAGCTTGCCACGTCCTCTCTCGCACCGCAGTCCAGTATTGTTGAGAAGTAGTTCCTCCATGCTTCATTTATCCTTTCCTGGTCGGTTAATATTTCAGTAAAAATGCCTCTGATATTTTCTGCTTTTTTTCCACAACTAATTATACTTTTCCTGTGATGCTAGTTTTTCATTTCAGATAAAAAAAATTTTGAAAACTTAATTTTCTGCAAGTTTAGCTTTATAAAGACAAGCCGATCGATGATTATGAGTTTTGGTTGTAATCTCTAATGTTGTTTGCACTTTAAATGCATTTCGTGATAATAAACTAAAATTTGCTTTTTAAACATCCCGACCTAAATTTTACCATTACAGTTTTGCTAATATTTGACTGTATTGAGCTGCTCAAAGTACAACTCAAATTTAATTGAACACTTTGGTTGGGTTATCATTTTGATAGATATCCAATATCATTTAGTCATTTGCAAGCTAAAAACCCAAAATCTCAGGCATGATCTAGCTTTGCTTAATGAGGTGGCATTTGAAAGGCAGTAGCCTGTAGTTTGTAGTGATTGGTTTATAGAAACAATTTATTTCAACACTTAATAAGAGTGATGGTAGGGGCAGCTTTCTGTGATGAATCTTTAAGGTGGAGACAATTCTTATAAAGTTATTTATTGATAACTGACAACTGATTATGGACCAAATATTTTTAAACAGACAGAGATAATAAAAATGTTACAGTAAGTTGAAACTAGTATCTCATTGGTTACCAAATAGCTTATCTACCAAAACAAGGTGAAATGTGCTTGACATCTCCGTAACCTTGACCTTTGGACTAGGAATATAGTTAATACTGCAGGTTTATTTGATAAGGACAAGTGGTGGATCTCTAATAATTTTCTAGAGATTTGTTTCTATGTTTTACAATGCTCAATAGTTAGTGTTACGTATATTGTACAAGAGAAATAACGCTTTATATTTTGAATAAGATGTCCTACTCAGCCCCAGAAACTAATCATACAAGTTATGATAATAATTGACCTCAGATAATATACTTTTTATACAAGTTGTGAAAACTTGAAGGATATATTCTGAACATGATGAAAACCATTATAATGGGTGACTTGAGTAGGTATACACTTGATGCAGGGTAGTACAACTCTTACTCCTAGATCATAGGCTTTATATTCTACTTGTTTTTAGTCGAGTAACCAAAGTTAATCTGTTCCATGGTTGGACTGATAAAGCGCTCAAAGGTAAACGGAGCAAGTATAAACTCCATACTAGTACACAACGACCAAACTTGGGTAAAAAAATCTTCGAGCAACAAGACCTTTGACGTAACAATGGGTAGCTTTGACGGAGCGGAAACATGCGAATTAGTTGGCACATACATGTTGTCGCTGCTACCCAGACAGCTTCGAGAAAACATCGGACTATACAGAGACGATGGACTAGCCATCAGCACAGCCTGCCCACAAAAAATTGAACGACTCAAGAAATTGATATGAAAAATATTTAATCAGCACAAACTGAAGTTAACCATCGAAGCTAATAAAAAGTCTGTAAATTTCCTTGACGTAACATTTAACCTTAATGCAAACACCTACTCACCCTATGCCAAACCTATCAACACAACACTATATGTCCACAAAAACAGTAACCACCCACCTACTGTAATAAAAAATCTACCACACAACATTAATTTGCGACTAACTACACTGTCTAGTAATGAGCATGAATTTAGCAAAGCAGAATCCCCTTACCAAAAAGCACTTAATGACAGTGGTTATAACCACACACTTAAATATAAACACATCCCGACCCAGCCAGCGACTAACAAGAGACAGCGTAAGCGACTCGTAACATGGTCCAACCCCCCTTTTAACGCCGACGTACAGACTAATATAGGCAGAAAATTTATAAACATTATAGATACATGCTTCCCGCCTACCCATTCACTGCACAAAGTATTTAACAGACACACACTAAAACTCAGCTACTCTTGCATGCCGAACATGAAACAACACATAGATTCACACAACAGACGCCTGTTGAGCAGCCAGCAGAGCACAACTACAAACAGGGCCTGCAATTGTAGAGTAAGGAACAACTGCCCACTAGATGGAAACTGCCTAACCACAAACATAATATACCAGGCCATAGTGACTAAAGAAGATACGGGCACCGAGAGCACCTACATAGGACTATGCACAACCGACTTCAAATCCAGATTTAGAAACCACACAGCCTCTTTCACACACAGTGACAAGCAAAACAGCACAGAACTTAGTAAACACATCTGGAAACTTAAGAATGACAATGCAAGCTACAGGATTAAATGGAAAATTATGCAGAAAGCTAGACCTTATTCAAACCAAACAAAGAAATGCCACCTGTGCCTTAGTGAAAAGTATTACATCATTTGCAGGCCAGAAACAGCCACCTTAAACAAAAGAAACGAAATAAACAATACATGCCGACACTCCAAGAAATACCTACTCAGCCAATACGATCCAGGCAGAGGCGGAGCTACAGACACCACCAACAACATCAGGAGAGGCAATTCCACCCGCCATTCAACACAAGTCACCTGAAGAGTGCACCAGCACGAAACAGACCTGTCGTGACCCCAGAATAAAACATAAATCTGGAAGAAAGATAAGTAAAATTAACCTATTCCACACTCTAGTTATATATATATATATATATATATATGAGCGGTATACCATTATATATATATATAGAGCGGTATACCATTATATATATATATATATATAGAGCGGTATACCATTATATATATATATATATATATATATATATAGAGCGGTATACCATTATATATATATATATATATATATATATATATATAGAGCGGTATACCATTATATATATATACCATTACATATATATAATGGTATATATATATATATATATATATATACTAATGCTACAGACAGTACTGTTTCAGCTATTGAAGCCTCATCAGTGCAGCTCGGAGCTTAGGCAAGGGACACAAATCCCATTACCAATGAGAGTTGACTTCCTGCCGCGAAACAACTAAGTTGCCTCACGGATTTTAAGAAAGTCAATGCGCTGACACCAGAGTACTCAAATCACAAAAGTGATGAGCTTTGCACAAAGGCTAATAGTGCTGCACTTCTCACAGAGTGCTTAAGCAAACCGAAGTGAGGGAGCATATACATATACTATATATAAATATATGGAGTTAATAAATAATAGTATAAAATTATCTGTGTAGAGTAAGGTGCAGACGCCTCTAAAATAACTATTTCTGCATAATCCAAGGCTATAAACAATACTATGTTGCACCTATGTTCTGCTTGTTTTTGCTAATGGCCCAACAAAGACTTTAGAAAAATTGTGGGTGTTTCATCTGGTATTGAAAGTAACAAGCCAATTAAATGGTAAACCTTAGCTTGCACTTTAAACTTAGGCATAATTCCAGGCTCATCAACCACTTTGGGTCCAAATAAAGTTAGCTGAAAACAGCTGTTGTATGATTAAATTTGAGAAAGAAAATGCTCAGAAGCAAAATTACTACCTTGGAGAAGGTGTTTTAAAATAGGTGGAATATTTTCAGTCAAATCTTGCAGTCAGATTTTGCCGTATTTGCATCAAATTTTCAGTGTTTTATTTGTCCAGTGATGAGTATCACATTTAGTGCATTTGACAGATATTTTCTCCACAAAAAATCTACAATTCATTATGTAAGGTCATAGTTTAAACCAGAATTTAATGCTTGTGAACGGTGTCCCATTGGTGAGTTGTCACTCCCATTAGAATGCTCTCGTTTGAAATCGACTAGGTACGTACCTTGCTAGCATTGATGGTAAACTCTGTTTGATTGTTTGCGTGCATACGTCTGCTCTAAGATTTCACCTTTTCTAGTTCCTTCAATATACCTCCTGCTTTGTTTTAGCCATTCATGAAGCTAGGTACTTGTTTCCGATTGTCTTGCAGCTCCTTTGCAGTTATGATCTTTTTTTGTGTTGTGACTCAGCTTGCTCTAAAGTTTTGACTGTTCCTAATTTATTTTTTGATGGCATTGTGGCATATGTAGGATTATTAACCCTTTTCATACCATATTAAATGATAGTGATAGCAAAAGTGAGAGTGAATTTGCCAGCGATGGAACTAGAGCTAACAATGAACATGAAAGAGGAGTAGAATTGAATCCAAAAGATTTTGATTTTAATCGAAGCTTGGCTGGAGTGAAAATTTGAATTGTTGGCCAGACAAGTGTATTTGATTACTACGACTTTTTATATAATCGGTTGTTATGAATGTTGTATTAAATGAGATTAATAGATATGGTCTATAAAATCTTGGCGGTGTATGGGAGCCAGTTGATAACAAAGAGATTTGGAGCATTTTTGGCTCGGTTGGGCTAATGGGTACCATTAGAAAGCCTATTCTCTTATCTTACTGGTCCACTAGTCTTTCAGTATCAATTAATCTAGTAAAATGATGTCAAAAAGCTGGTTTTTAATCGTACTAAACAGTCTGTAGTTGACGAACCATTCTAAAAATTCTGAAGAAACTAATTGTTCAAATCAATAAATTTCTATTGTAGCCATTTCAGCGATCCAAATTGCGTTACTATTGACTCGGTACTCTGGGTGCTTTAGAGCCGTAGGCTCTCAATAGTGAAAAAACTAAAAAAATAAATAGTATCGACCATAAAAAGTTTGGTTTAAAGTTACAGAAAGTTGAATGTTGACCTTGATGGGACTCGAACCCACAATTTTCTGATTCATAGTCAGACGTCTTATCCATTGGGCCACAAGGACAGACGTAAAGTGTGGAAAATGTTTAGTTTGAAAAGTAATTATGTATTAATGTTTAGTGTTTTGGTCTTTGACGTTTGTGTAGTTCAGCCAATCAGAATAGGCAAACAAACACACATCCATGATATATTTTATCTAGTAGATTTATTATTTGATATACAATAACTAGTGTTTTGGTTTTGAATGTACTATAGAATCATGGTAATATAAAAAACACACCTCAGTTCAATTCAGTGTTTTGTTAGCTAAATAAATGCAATAAATATTATGTCTTTAAATATTGAGTTGCCATGACAGCATGTGTAGGATACCATGCCAGTGAGTAAAACAATATGATATACATATATTACTATACCTTCCCCGAATATGTATCGATGACAGTTTATATGACTTCTTTTGGACGTTTACTAAATAGGAATGTTTCATAAAAACATAACTACTTATCTCTAAACCAATATTTCTAACTTAACAAAGAGTAAAGGTTTAAGGATGAACTTGAAGATCTTTGCTGACAATCACCTATAGTCTACAACCATCAATAATTCTTAACTTCACTAACATATAGTTCTGGTCAGTTCAGTTCTCAGCAGAGTCATCATCTTTGTGACCGATCTTATTGGTACAACAAAAGTGAAACTGCTCTTTTGCTTGGCTCACATATGTAGGATTCAATATTGCATAAAATACAATGTTGCCTATGCCAAATAGAGACTGCAATGGAACACTACTTGTGTTGCTATATACATCACCAGTTCCCGAATAAGTATCGATGACAGTTTATATGACTTCTTTTGGACGTTTACTAAATAGGAATGTCTCATAAAAACATAGCTACTTATCTCTAAACCGATATTTCTAACTTAGTAAAGAGTAAATGTTTGACCATCAACTTGAAAATTGCATCCTTATTAGAAAAAAATACACTGCTTTGCAAAAAGGGAAAAGTTTTGAGCAGATATAACAGATCGCAGACAAAAAGGATAAAATTATAATGACCACGTTTGATAGTAACAATATCCATCTTTTACACTGCTATTCAGAATTGAATTTAAAAGAGTTTAAAAGCATCTCCAGAAGTTCAGCATCACAGTCTAATGAGCACACAATACTGAAGCCATGACATACAGTGGCAGGTGGTTTGATTAGACATCGGTAAGGGGACAGAGGAAAGATCTTATCCAATGTAAGTAATGCATGTGCAGCTACGTTTATCTCTTCAATTTAAGTTATCTATACGTACATAGGTGATTAATAATGTATAATAACATTAGTGTGGAGTAGAGTGCAGACAATTCTAATAAAACTACTACTATCAAATTCTAAGGACATCAATTTTCAAATAGAAAACTATTTGTAGGTACAATTCTGTTGGATTTGAGTGCCAAGGGTGAGTGAACAATGATGTAAATAGAGGAGTTACATCCCATATTTATTTTTACAATAGCCTAGGTTAAAGCTCTTTTTAAAATATCACAAGCCTCGGAGTTATGAAGATCAGGAATCTGCAGCGTGGCCAGCATAGCCTGTGTCTGAGTGATGAGGAAGGGTATGATGGAGAAGGTAGAACTTTTTTCTTAATGTTGATTGGAAACAAGGCATCTGTCTTAAATACTCTGGCATACAACCCTGTAATAGAGATTAAGTATATCATATATGTAACCTGGGATATGACTATCTTGTGTGTTCAGCTTAAAATGAAGATTGAAATTGAACTGCTAAACAAGTGAAAAAAGAAAATACAAAATTCTGACAAAAAGAGAAAACCGAGTCAGAGATGTGGCTAGAAAAGCTTTAGTACCTGAGTGCAGTCAAGCAACAAGATACGTTCCTTAAGCTCTGACACACTGTACTGAGCCTCAGTAAAGATTTCAAGGAGGTAAGAGCTAAAGAGCTAAAGAGCTAAGGCTGATGTGCCTCACTCAGCTGCTCCACCAAGTTTTGAATAAACCCAGGTCCAGGAACATCATTCTGTTTCCTATAAGACTGATGACCTGCGTGAAAGTCAATAATTGGATATAAAGTAATATATACATTTAGATTACTTTAATTGTATATACAGTGAAACGATTCACTGCAGCTTCTTACTACTTTACAGAGAGCCAGACCATTTCAGAGCACGTATGTGTGCATACATAAACCGCAATGGCTAGGCGTCCTTCTTGCTCTGTCGTCCCTTGCTTATCGGGCTCCTTATACAGTCGTCTTGATTAAATTTTTATTTAATTTTCCAAGCTAATATGACAATGTAATGCATAATTTAGTTCGAATTAATTGAATTTGATGCAAACCTTTTGAGATAATGCTATAGTTGCAATTGCTGCTGTTGTGCTCTTGCTTGAGCTGATGAGTACCTTACGCACTTTTGAGACAAGCAGTTAAAGAAACGGCATCCACATACAGTATTCAAATAAATATTGCCATCAGCCAATGTTGTTATATCTGTTGACTGTTTAGCAGCAGCACCTTGGGTTTCACACAGAAATCAAAACATATAGCGTAATTCCTGTAGAAACACAAAGCAGAAACTGGTTGCAGATACAAATCCTATTAGAATTTTAGCTATATATATGTAAACTTGAGTAACACTTGTCTTTTGACTTGAGCTTAAAAGGAGTTACAGTATATTAGAATGCATCAGGTTAGAAAGGGAGTTGTCTTAATGATGTGAGGGCAACTCCTAAAACATTTCTTTTAGCTGTTAGTACCGAAACAGCCACCTGCGTAGTCATCTGGCACACCAATTGTATTGTAACAACCAAGGTCAGAGCAGCAGAGTTATTATGTCAACCAGGTAGGCCAGAGATTACATCAATTAGTGTAAAAGCAGTGCCAGTCTTTATTTCTTTGATCCTTGGACATACTAATGTCCAAAAAGATACATGTAAACTTGTACTAAAATGACAGTAGTACAAGTTAAGCTTAAAACCAACTTGTTTCAAGTTGTTACAAAATGATCATGCTCAGTTAATTCTAAAAATTAATTCCAGAAAAGCTCAATTAACTGTAACTGTCCAGAGAAGCTCAGTTGATTCAACTGTGTGAATCAAGCGTTGAATGTTGAATGCCTAGCAATACAAGGTCTTATTATTTGAACTAGAAACGATATGGAGAATGGATGTCTTTGTTAGAGCTTTGTTAGAAGATAAAAGTTCTTATAAACAAGCACAAAGAAAAGCTTTCCCCAAACACTAAACTACAATTATGCGATCAGTATGCATAGAGTAAAAAAGCACAAACAAAGACTGGCACAAGTGAATAGAATAAAATAGAACAGTCAGTGAACTAGTGAAATGCTATTAGCTATAAGATGGAACTGGATAAAATATAATGTGTGGTATAAAAATGTTTATGTACAGCTAGAACTGCACCCCATCACATCACAATATTATTCTGAATTATAAAATTTTGAATTACCTTAAATCAATGATATACAGCCCTCCTTGGGGGGGCTGTATATCATTGCTTAAATTCAATTATCCTAAATTTTAAATTATATAAAATGTTGTCATCTTTCAAATACAAGAAGTGTATAATACAACACTCAATGCCAAAGCTACTGAAAAAGAGCGTTAGTTTTGTTTGTCAATGCTGTGGCGTCTCCATTAAAAATTACGTAAAAGTTGTGTGCGTGGCCTCTTGGCAAGGTTCATATAGGCTACACTCCCATCGGTTGCGTAATCTCTCATATCCTTCACCAGTAATACCTAAGGATTGAGAATTGTCATTATTGATATAGAAGCAAGTATGTATTGATAAAGCGAGTTTTTACATTTCGACGACCTAGATGTAAATTTTTTGAAAGCAATCGTAGAGTCACCATCTTATCAAATGACGCTATATCGTGAAAATCAAAGTATACGCATATGTTGCGATTCGTTATCATCTACTGGACGCTCTTAGTCCAATGTAAAACGTAGCGTCAAACGTAAGCTCTATTGTTGTCGCGTGTGCAGACGCCCCGCAACTAGCATGCAGCTCTGGCAGGATACACATATAGCAGGTTTAGCCTTAGATTGATCAAAACTCCATTTTCCGTTAAATCATTGTAGGAATAGCAAGCATCATGCATTGAAAGAAGTATTTTCGGTATAATTGGATCTTCGATCGATTGGGTAGAAAGGTTTTACAACATTGAAAAAGGTGTGTGACGAGAACTGTAACAATACTACTTTTACAGAAAGTGATATGGGTTTCACTTTTTTCATTGAAAAACATCAAACTTTCGCAAATCTGTTCAATTCAAATGTGCGATAACAAGTTTTTAAAGCTGGTTAATTAATAATTAACATTGGATATTAAGAATATGCATCAAATACGTAAAATTGTATGGATGATCATGTTGACTGCTGACTCAGTTTAGTTGATAAGCTTTGTTGTTATGATATACTAGTATGGGTGGATATGGAGAAATTATGTTATGCATAACTAATCCGAATCCACACACAAAATCAGTGTTGGATTTGCTTTGTCATTTTATTCTATGAACATAGTCATTTTGACTATGTTCAGTTTGTGCACTTTTACTTAGCTTGTGGTAACTGAATTTATTATTACTGGTTCAGGTACTAGTGAAAATGTTAGCTACTGTAAGCAATAGGCCTACTGATATTTACCAGTAAAAGATACTTTAGTCTATAAGCCCAACAGTTAAATACACAACTAACAAAATTCTAAACAATACTATTAATGACTAAAGGCTGAGATAGCCAATAAAAATTACATCCTTACTCAAATGATCATCCATGTTTGTTTGCTCAGTCCCATACAGTTGTGAGTCTCGACAGTCAAACGAAAATCATGACAGTCCATAGGTAGAAAGTTTCAGCAGATGGTGGGGAAAAGAGACTCCACAAGCAGGGGAGAGAGAGGCTCCTCAGCAAGCAGAGAGGAGAGGGCCTCAGCAGGACTGGGGAAAGAGAGACTGAATCATTGAAGCTATTCTCTTTTATTAGATGTCTATCATTTGGGAAGGCTAGCCTGTGGGGAGTAGGTTGTGTGTTAAGGTTCAATGCTTTATGTCAGGTGTGTGAAAATATTTTGTTTGCGTAGGTCTTCAGCCGGTATACGTGATGTAAACATGTAGGGTGGAGCTCGTGACTTACTCCTGGTATCTAGGTCGTGTTTGGCAGAGGATGGCAAATCTTTATACGTGTAATCATCTGATTCGTTTCTAATGTTTGTTTGGGGGTTTTCTGACAGGGCGATTGTCTAATTTTCTGTGATGGATTCCTTCCACTCTGGAGTTTCTAATTTGCTTGTGGTTGCTTTTCCAATTATTGGATCTGTTAAAGTTTTGGGCATCCTGTTGTTAGTGCGCATTGAGTGTGTATCTTGCAATCTGGCTTCACTCCTTGTTCGTATCTTGTTTTGGTGGTATTTCCATACAACGATGTGTTAGACTATTATAAGCATTACTGATATTTACTGGTAAGAGGTTTTTTTTTATTCTGTAAGTCCAACAATTCAAATACACAACTAACAAAATTTTAAAACAACATTAATGATAAAACATTAAAATAGCCAGTAAAGGTTACACTCTTACTCAAATGGTCGTCCATGTTCTTTGCTCAGTCCTATACAGCTGTGAGTTTTAACAGTCAAATGAAGGTCATGACAGCTCATAGATAGAGGCTTAGAGAGGCTCAACAGCTGAGATAGGGAAGGAGAAGAGACTCAGATAATGATGGAAAAAGAGGCTCTATAGACAGGAAAAGAGAGGCTCTGCAAACGCAAGGGAAAGAGGCAGAGTACAGCTTCAAGGCGGAGTCATTGGAGCTGCTCTCTTGTATAGATGTCTCTGTTAGCTTGTTGAAAGGTCTTTCAGCACTCAAGTTCTGTTGTTTGTGTTGTAGAGAGTTGGTATTTGAGAGGACCAACTCTCTACAACACAAAGAACCGAACTCGAGTGCCGAAATCACTTTTCCACAAGCTAACAGAAACATCTATAAAAAAACAGCTCCAATGACTCCGCCTTGAAGCTGTACTCTGCCTATTTGGAGAAGACCTGTCTTGAGTACATCACGGGAATGTACTGATTAGAAATGATAACTAACTCCAGAGTTTTTGGTCCTTTTTAGTAGAAGTCTAATTTTTTTTGGTAGTTTTCTGGCAGGGGGATAAACTCATCTTCTTTGATCGATTCCCTCCACTTTGGAGTTTCTGATTTGCTTGCTGTTGCTTTGCTGATTGTTGGATTTTTTGATGTCTTTGGTGGTTTGTTGCTTGTACATATTGTGTGTATATCTTGTGGTCTGGCTCCACTCTCTCTTGGTATTTTGTTTTGGTGATATTTTCATACAACAATACGAACAATACGAACCAACATAAAAGAAATACATCATTTAAAGAGTATGAGAAATAGGATATACGAAAAATATGGAGTATTGGGTGAATGAGGAATAGTTTAAATGGTGGGGCGTAGGTAAACTATGATGAGAATCATATTACAAAACATATTTACCAATTTATAACTGAATATTGGAATGAAATGAATGGAACAAACGGCGACCGCTCAAGTCGTGCACTTAGCACCTTGGTACTTTACTGGTGTGGGACGTTTGCTTCAAAATATACATTTTTGGAGAATAATAGGCAAAATAGTACCATCAAGCAGCAAATTAGTGCCCTTCCTTATTTGCCAAGCACAAGAAAACATGGCAGAGAAACTCGTTCACGAATGCATCACTCAGGCTTCATCTATAAAAGTATTAAAGAGTTTGTACTACCGCAAATTATACTTGTTATTTAAAATAACTTGACATCATGTGAAAGCACACCTTGAAGGACCTTTTTAAATACACTTATTCAAAGTTTATGCATTTTGTGCAAACCTTGCCTATGGGCCACAGCTCACTTATCAGCATTGTTAAAACATAAAATCTTTATATTCTGTATGTATCGAGCAAATTTAAAAGTTGCTCTTCCAACTTCAGCTTGTGTAGCGTTCACTTATAAGCGTAGATATTAGCAATGATATACAACCCCCACAGGATAGGCGACAGACATCATGTGGGCGAGACCTAATAATCGAGCTCTGTTGGGATGAACCCGACCACGGCACCCGAACAAACAAATATGCTGAATAAAGCCCCTTGTAAATTTACAAATATTATGAACAATAGTAGTTATTTCACTGATCTTGTAGTTTTATTTTGTCAAGCAAATATAGTTGCCTAATATTGTCATCGTTACGATCAGTCAGTTGCCATTCACAAGCATTCGTGATATTAATAGTCACAGTCGTAAAATTGCCCAAATTCGGTTTTATATTTAGAGTTTTAGTATGAAAACTACACTGCACAGCTTTGCCTGCTGTCCCATCTTATTGGCTAGGTAAAACAATGTGACAACGATAAAAGACTTTGTCATTTTATATTAGGGGTGGCAAAGTATTATTCAAAAACTAGGGAAAATAGGCCGTTGTTCGGGTGATTTTGGGTAAAATATATTCAACTTTAAGCATATACTACGACCTCTACCAATTTCAAAATTAATAAAAGTAGGTAGTTTGAAATGTTTTATTTTCCATGGATCTATTTTTTTGGCTAGGTGTTACCTTTACATTGTAGAAATTCAAGGTTTCCTTTTGTGAACCGCAGGTCTACTGAATAAATGAGCCAATGGCACGATAACGGCGAGTCGTGCTTTCCATAACCTAATAAGGCAACCCGACCACCCTGAGAGAATTGTGTTAACCCCGAAACCTAGGCTAGCAGAATCCGAGCAGAGCTGAATCATTAAACCCCGCCCATATGATAGCCGTCGCCTATCCTGGTGGCTTATATCATTGATATCAGATACTTTTATGAATACTAGTTATTACTTACTAGTACGCTTTCTAGCTCTGTGCACTGTGAGAGATTGTCATGAGTAATCAGTACATGCATAATTATCCCTTGATATAAGCCTAAAAGGCGACCAAGTGGTGTAGTGGTAGCGCGCTTTCTTCAGAATCTGCCACCCATGGTTTGATTCTCATGCGGGCCACTTTTTTCTTAAACGCTTTTAGCATGGTTACGGGTAGACAAACACTCCACTTGTCAGGGTGAAGATTTTCAAGTATGTATTTATTAACTGTATATGCTGCTGATTAGAGCACTAATGAAAGCCAGAAATGGTGGCGAGGTCTGCCGACAGTCTCGCCAGCAAGATCAAAGAATACTTAAATGAGGACATAACCGATGATGGCATGGCAACTATGTGCTCGCTGCTTAGGACAGAGCCTGAAACGCGTGAGTCGATTTGATTTCAAGGTTGGATGTTTGTTGCAAAAACTTTTTAGCGATTTACTTGTTCATATTCTATATTTTGTGGTTGGTTGACGATTAGACCATTTTCATAACTGGTTTTGGTTCTTCATAACCGATCGGCATGCTCTAACATGTTTTTAATGTTAACACGAGTTTTCTCGGTGTATATCATGAGTACCCGTGGCTAATATAATAATTATATATATATATAATATGTGTTTCCAATTTCAGAAATATTAGAAATATTTAGATTCAATAGCAAATGAATTCAAGTTGTGAGGACCTCTTGTTGCTGTTAGTTTGGTGTCTTTTTTATTCTAATGCTTCTTGTCCCTCATTTTGTTTTTTATCTTATTATGACTTTAGAAATAATAAATTTGCAAAAAAATTAATATTTATTTCTTTGCAAATTTATTATTGATTGCACTTTAATGTACTTTGTTAGTCGTTCTAGGTTTTTGCACAGTTACATTACCTCTAGTACACTGTTATGCTAGACATTTTAAAAAGTTTTAAAATAGAATTTTTTTGGGTAGCAATATGTTTGGCTCTCTTTTTTGTTGTTAGATATTTAATGTAATTTACTAAAAAAGCCTTTGTCACATTGCCGTTTATAATTTTTTGCTAGTTTATGAATTTACCTGTCAAGTTAGCAATATCCTGAAGGTCAGCCATTGAAACTGGCTGATAACAGATGTCCACTGTTATGGTGTTTACTAGTTCTGATAATAGGTGTGCACTGTTATGGTGTTTACTAGTTCTGATAACAGGTGTGTACTGTTATGGTGTTTACTAGTTCTGATAATAGGTGTGCACTGTTATGGTGTTTACTAGTTCTGATAATAGGTGTGTACTGTTATGGTGTTTACTAGTTCTGCTAACAGGTGTGCACTGTTATGGTGTTTACTAGTTCTAATAACAGGTGTGTACTGTTATGGTGTTTACTAGTTCTGATAACAGATGCGCACTGTTATGGCGTTTACAGTCAAGGCTTTGAAGTGGCGTTCATTTCAAGGCTTTGTTCAAACATTTTTGTGTTCCATTTCATTAGATTGCTATGAGTTTTTTCTTTATCAAGTTTCCTGCTAGCATTCAAATCCTGGTTCTGTCTCGAAGCGATATAATCAATAATAAGATCATGTATTAATAATTGCAATATTCTTACAGAATTTTCTGCTTCCACAGATGTTACAAGACTGGCCCCTTTCTCACTATTCCTTATGTAGGGCTTGAGCTGCCCTGCGTTCTTGTATCTTGTACCTAAAGCATATTGTATAAAGTGTTGTAAAGCAATTGTACAGTCAATTCATGATCTTGGTTATAAATTACCAGGGTATGGAAGGAATATAATTCAGAAGATCGGCACAAGCCGATATGAGTTATATGGCGAAATGAGCAGAAGAGGAAAACTGAGTGAGAGGGGAGACGACCATGCTTATCTTATCCGACTCCTCGAGAAGGCCAAACTTGTTGAGGAATCCCAACGAGTTCAGCAAATCATTGCTGATCACCATCGGCTCTCCAACACTGGTACTACTTGCTTTTGACAAGAGAATTTTGTTAGTTTTTTCACCACAGCGCTGTCCCCAACTGACACCAACCCTCCTCAACTGACACCAACTGTCCCCAACTGCCACCCACTGTCTCCAACTGACACCAACTCTTTCCAACTGACACCAACTGTCTCCAACTAACACCAACTGTCTCCAACTGACACCAACTGTCTCCAACTAACATCAACTGTCTCCAACTGACACCAACTGATACCAACTGTCTCCAACTGTCTCCAACCGACACCAACTGTCTCCAATTAACACCAACCGTCTCCAATTGACACCAACTGTATCCGACTAACACCAACTAACACCAACTGTCTTCAACTAACCCCAACTGTCCCCAATTGACACCAACTGTCCCCAACTAACACCAACTGTCTCCAACTAACCCCAAATGTTACCAACTGTCACCAACTGCCCTCAAGAGTCCCCAACCCATGCTATAGTGTTGAAGTTATTTGCCATCTTAACTTTAAAGACTTAAAAATGTATGAAACTTAAATATTTGCTGGAAGTTGATGGCAAGGTTTGTGCTTTGAAAGGAGCAGTTTAAACTCTGATAATTTGCATGAGTTTTACATGCATTAAATTCTTTCTCAAACACAATCAGGCTGAATTCATCATTTTTTTCATCATGTGTCCATGTATATTGCTATTTCTTAGATGTCTAGGAGTTCATTCCTTGAAAATGTTAGCAATACTACCCAGTTTTAAAGTTCATGGTTTTTGCTATGAACTTGTAAGAACATAAAAAATAGTTTGTTTTGTACCAAAATAAGATTGTTTATTTGTTTAAAAACACAACAAAACTCTAAAAATGCAACATTTTCATTTTCGTTATTTTTTGTTATTCAATGCTGAAGAAATAGCAGATAGTGGTCTGCTATTTTGTTTGGTTTGTGTCGCAATACCATTGAGACAGTTAGAAAATGTTTGTTACTTTTAGTTGAATTTGTTGAAGGAGAAAATTTATGCTTTTTTATTTCCAGGACGACCACAAAACCTACCGTTGTGCAGAGCATCCGAGCAGATGTCTTGGAACCATAGAGGTATTCCTCAATGTCATCAAAATAGATCTATGATCAAATAAATTAATATGAGAAAGAAACATTCTTTAAATATAATTATTACTTTAATGCTATCGAACCCTTAGACATGATAGTCAAGTACTCCATAGATGACATTTCACAGCTGTCAAGTTACACAGGAATGATGCGTGAAGCCTTCTACACAAACTTATCTTGATGTTTCTGGCTTGCTGCCTGTAGTTTTCTATAAATATAAGAGGCTAGCAGATGACTTGCAGTCATCGAGAACATGAAGATTGACACGTTGTTAAATTATCTCTTAAACTAACAGGTTTTTGAAATAGGTCATAAAGCTTACTAGACTTAGTTGTACTCTTCCTGATGTTACAAACATCCGCAAGTTTTACAAGCACCTGCTGATATCATCATTCAGATGATAGAAACATTAAATTGGAATACCAGCAACTGGTCTTGATCTCTCACTCAAGTGTACAGTGTTTTGTCACACATCTAGTTTACTAAATGAGCTGAAGCGGTGGTATGTGTTTGCTAGGTGTTGGAGATGGACAAAGAAGCATACCTCGTGTCTCACCTGACCATGCAAGAATTCCTCGATCTCAAAACCCAAACAATTACTTCCATCCTGAACGATATTACGGCTTTGAGAGAGGTCGCTGTGGCCTAGTGATCATTATTAATAATTTCACCAATGAGTCGGCAAATAAATACCGAAAAGGTGAGGATTGAGATGTTGTTCGCTGCTTAGTGAGGGATCATTTTAGCTGGAGGTATACAGCCAATATCTGGATATATATATCATAGCTAGAAGTATGCTGTATTGTTTCCTGCATCAAAACCAAGTTGCGTTGGTTGGTAAATGACTAGCCCTAATATATATATATATATATATATATATATATCTATGTATATATATATATTATAGCTGGAGGTATGCTGTATTCGCTGCATCAGGAGTAAGTTATGTTGGTCGATACATGACTTGCGCAACTTAGATAACTGGGTGTCTATATTCTTTATACATGCATATTCTGTGTAGATTAATATACAATATATAACTGATATAAATTGTATATATATATTATACAACTTTGGATACAATTTTGGATATATATGTATTATATCCAAAATATAAAATATTTTGGATATATTGGGTAATTTGGATAATAAAAGATATATTACATATTATATATATATCCAAAATTGTAAAAACCGAAATTTTTAAGAATTTTGTCAAGTCAAAAATGTGCTAAAAAACTTGGTATGACTTTTTATATGCAAATTGCATTAGTTAAACACGAATATCAATTAGAAGTACATATTTTACCAGGAGTTGTCTAAATTAGTAAAACACATTTTTTAAAATTTATACTATTCCAAACTTTTCGAAAAATTTATGTTACTTATTCTTATAATATTTAATGTACATGCAAAAAGAATGTAAAATGAATTTGAGATGGATCTTATATGCTGCAAAGAAAGCTCATGATCAACCTCCTTGGGAAGTGCTGTACTGCCAGGTGAAAGAAGGGGAGGTAAGCTTGAGAGGTTAAAACACGGTCACAAGTAATAAGAAGAGAGGGGTTTTGGGGTCTGATTAACGGAAAAGAAGTGAGAAATAAAGCAAATGGACATCACTCTGATGGACTTCAATGATGACGAGTTTGTGTTGCAGGTACGAAAGAGGATCAGCATAAGGTGGAGCTGCTGTTTCGTTCAGATAGATTTTCCCCTTACTACAAACTTGGACAGGTGTTTAGAGACCTTGGCGGAGACCAGTTCAGAGCAGTGCTTGATCAACTCGCTGATGAGCTGCAGAGGGATGATTACTCCTACAACAGCTTTTTCCTCTTCATTCTCTCTCATGGAGACAAGGTATGAGCACACGCATGCTATCAAAAGAATATTAAGATTGTCCTGTCATACACGCCTTATTAATCTCTCGGAAAAAAGGTTGATGTACACGTATTTTTGGTGTAAATCACTTTATGTTTTAGAGAGTATATAGTAGACGCTCCCATAATATAAACCTCCTTCTGCATACATTCTTCTTAATGTAAAAAATTATGTAATATTTTCCCATCGTATTACATAAGAAACTCCATAAAACGTAAAACATAAAGTCAGTGCAAGTTCGTAAATTAGATTTTGATACAGAGAGGCTCATAGTTTGCTTAGAAATAGCATTTTTTCTCTTGTTAAACACGATTTGTTCTCTTGTCGAACATGAAGGAGAAAACTCCGTATAGGGGTATACGTACTAGTACGCTGAGAGTCTAGTGTGATGTGAGAGATCATCAGGTTTGCCGATAAAATACTGAGAATAAGTAGCTGCAAAATTATTCAAAAATACATACAGGCTGTCGATTGATGCAGGCATTACTATTGGTCTTTTATCCTAACTGTTAACCCTGGCTTCTGACAAACGGATGGACAGAGAGAACCCACTATTATAGTAAAGTAGTTTACTGGTAATCCCGTGTGCCGTGAGAAATTTGGCATTGAAGGTCTGTGCCTCCTTTAACTTAACATAAGATTACTATATTCATGAATCCTAAACATAGGATTACTGTATTCATGAATCCTAAACATAAGATTACTCTATTTATGAATCCTAAACATAAGATTACTATATTCATGAATCCTAAACATAAGATTACTATATTCATGAATCCTAAACATAAGATTTCTATATTCATGAATCCTAAACATAAGATTACTGTATTCATGAATCCTAAACATAAGATTTCTATATTCATGAATCCTAAACATAAGATTACTATATTCATGAATTCTAAACATAAGATTACTATGTTCATGAATCCTAAACATAAGATTACTATATTCATGAATCCTAAACATAAGATTACTATATTCATGAATACTAAACATAAGATTAATATATTCATGAATCCTAAACATAAGATTAATATATTCATGAATCTTAAACATAAGATTAATATATTCATGAATCCTAAACATAAGATTACTGTATTCATGAATCCTAAACATAAGATTACTATATTCATGAATCCTAAACATAAGATTACTGTATTCATGAATCCTAAACATAAGATTACTATATTCATGAATACTAAACATAAGATTACTATATTCATGAATCTTAAACATAAGATTAATATATTCATGAATCCTAAACATAAGATTACTATATTCATGAATCCTAAACATAAGATTACTATATTCATGAATCTTAAACATAAGATTAATATATTCATGAATCCTAAACATAAGATTACTGTATTCATGAATCCTAAACATCAGATTAATATATTCATGAATCCTAAACATAAGATTACTATATTCATGAATCCTAAACATAAGATTACTATATTCATGAATCCTAAACATAAGATTACTATATTCATGAATCCTAAACATAAGATTACTATATTCATGAATCCTAAACATAAGATTACTATATTCGTGAATCCTAAACATAAGATTACTATATTCATGAATCCTAAACATAAGATTACTATATTCGTGAATCCTAAACATAAGATTACTATATTCATGAATCCTAAACATAAGATTACTGTATTCATGAATCCTAAACATAAGATTACTATATTCATGAATACTAAACATAAGATTACTATATTCATGAATCCTAAACATAAGATTAATATATTCATGAATCCTAAACATAAGATTAATATATTCATGAATCCTAAACATAAGATTACTATATTCATGAATCCTAAACATAAGATTACTATATTCGTGAATCCTAAACATAAGATTAATATATTCGTGAATCCTAAACATCAGATTAATATATTCATGAATCCTAAACATAAGATTACTATATTCATGAATCCTAAACATAAGATTACTATATTCATGAATCCTAAACATAAGATTACTATATTCATGAATCCTAAACATAAGATTACTATATTCGTGAATCCTAAACATAAGATTACTATATTCATGAATCCTAAACATAAGATTACTATATTCGTGAATCCTAAACATAAGATTACTATATTCATGAATCCTAAACATAAGATTACTATATTCATGAATCTTAAACATAAGATTACTATATTCATGAATCCTAAACATAAGATTACTGTATTCATGAATCCTAAACATCAGATTAATATATTCATGAATCCTAAACATAAGATTACTATATTCATGAATCCTAAACATAAGATTACTATATTCATGAATCCTAAACATAAGATTACTATATTCATGAATCCTAAACATAAGATCACTATATTCGTGAATCCTAAACATAAGATTACTATATTCATGAATTCTAAACATAAGATTACTATATTCATGAATCCTAAACATAAGATTACTATATTCATGAATTCTAAACATAAGATTACTATATTCATGAATCCTAAACATAAGATTACTATATTCATGAATCCTAAACATAAGATTACTATATTCATGAATCTTAAACATAAGATTACTATATTCATGAATCCTAAACATAAGATTAATATATTCATGGATCCTAAACATAAGATTACTATATTCATGAATCCTAAACATAAGATTACTATATTCATGAATCCTAAACATAAGATTACTATATTCATGAATCCTAAACATAAGATTACTATATTCATGAATCCTAAACATAAGATTACTATATTCGTGAATCCTAAACATAAGATTAATATATTCATGAATCCTAAACATAAGATTAATATATTCATGAATCCTAAACATAAGATTAATATATTCATGAATCCTAAACATAAGATTAATATATTCATGAATCCTAAACATAAGATTAATATATTCATGAATCCTAAACATCAGATTACTGTATTCATGAATCCTAAACATAAGATTACTATATTCATGAATCCTAGACATAAGATTACTATATTCGTGAATCCTAAACATAAGATTAATATATTCATGAATCCTAAACATAAGATTACTATATTCGTGAATCCTAAACATAAGATTACTATATTCATGAATCCTAAACATAAGATTAATATATTCATGAATCCTAAACATAAGATTAATATATTCATGAATCCTAAACATCAGATTAATATATTCATGAATCCTAAACATAAGATTACTGTATTCATGAATCCTAAACATAAGATTACTATATTCATGAATCCTAGACATAAGATTACTATATTCGTGAATCCTAAACATAAGATTAATATATTCATGAATCCTAAACATAAGATTAATATATTCATGAATCCTAAACATAAGATTACTATATTCGTGAATCCTAAACATAAGATTACTATATTCGTGAATCCTAAACATAAGATTACTATATTCATGAATCCTAAACATAAGATTACTATATTCATGAATCCTAAACATAAGATTACTATATTCATGAATCCTAAACATAAGATTACTATATTCGTGAATCCTAAACATAAGATTAATATATTCATGAATCCTAAACATAAGATTAATATATTCATGAATCCTAAACATAAGATTAATATATTCATGAATCCTAAACATAAGATTAATATATTCATGAATTCTAAACATAAGATTACTGTATTCATGAATCCTAAACATAAGATTAATATATTCATGAATCCTAAACATAAGATTACTGTATTCATGAATCCTAAACATAAGATTACTATATTCATGAATCCTAAACATAAGATTACTATATTCATGAATCCTAAACATAAGATTACTATATTCGTGAATCCTAAACATAAGATTAATATATTCATGAATCCTAAACATAAGATTAATATATTCATGAATCCTAAACATAAGATTAATATATTCATGAATCCTAAACATAAGATTAATATATTCATGAATCTTAAACATAAGATTAATATATTCATGAATCCTAAACATAAGATTACTATATTCATGAATACTAAACATAAGATTACTATATTCATGAATCCTAAACATAAGATTACTATATTCATGAATCCTAAACATAAGATTACTATATTCATGAATACTAAACATAAGATTACTATATTCATGAATACTAAACATAAGATTACTATATTCATGAATCCTAAACATAAGATTACTATATTCATGAATCCTAAACATAAGATTACTATATTCATGAATCCTAAACATAAGATTACTATATTCGTGAATCCTAAACATAAGATTACTATATTCATGAATCCTAAACATAAGATTACTATATTCATGAATTCTAAACATAAGATTACTATATTCATGAATCCTAAACATAAGATTACTATATTCGTGAATCCTAAACATAAGATTACTATATTCATGAATCCTAAACATAAGATTACTATATTCATGAATCCTAAACATAAGATTAATATATTCATGAATTCTAAACATAAGATTACTATATTCATGAATCCTAAACATAAGATTACTATATTCGTGAATCCTAAACATAAGATTACTATATTCGTGAATCCTAAACATAAGATTACTATATTCATGAATCCTAAACATAAGATTAATATATTCATGAATCCTAAACATAAGATTAATATATTCATGAATCCTAAACATAAGATTAATATATTCATGAATCCTAAACATAAGATTAATATATTCATGAATCTTAAACATAAGATTAATATATTCATGAATCCTAAACATAAGATTACTATATTCATGAATACTAAACATAAGATTACTATATTCATGAATCCTAAACATAAGATTACTATATTCATGAATCCTAAACATAAGATTACTATATTCATGAATACTAAACATAAGATTACTATATTCATGAATACTAAACATAAGATTACTATATTCATGAATCCTAAACATAAGATTACTATATTCATGAATCCTAAACATAAGATTACTATATTCATGAATCCTAAACATAAGATTACTATATTCGTGAATCCTAAACATAAGATTACTATATTCATGAATCCTAAACATAAGATTACTATATTCATGAATTCTAAACATAAGATTACTATATTCATGAATCCTAAACATAAGATTACTATATTCATGAATCCTAAACATAAGATTACTATATTCGTGAATCCTAAACATAAGATTACTATATTCATGAATCCTAAACATAAGATTAATATATTCATGAATTCTAAACATAAGATTACTATATTCATGAATCCTAAACATAAGATTACTATATTCATGAATCTTAAACATAAGATTACTATATTCGTGAATCCTAAACATAAGATTACTATATTCATGAATCCTAAACATAAGATTACTATATTCATGAATCCTAAACATAAGATTACTATATTCATGAATCCTAAACATAAGATTACTATATTCGTGAATCCTAAACATAAGATTAATATATTCGTGAATCCTAAACATAAGATTAATATATTCATGAATTCTAAATATAAGATTACTGTATTCATGAATCCTAAACATAAGATTACTATATTCATGAATCCTAAACATAAGATTACTATATTCATGAATCCTAAACATAAGATTACTATATTCATGAATCCTAAACATAAGATTACTGTATTCATGAATCCTAAACATAAGATTACTATATTCATGAATCCTAAACATAAGATTACTATATTCATGAATCCTAAACATAAGATTACTGTATTCATGAATCCTAAACATAAGATTACTGTATTCATGAATCCTAAACATAAGATTACTGTTAGTATTCATGAATCCTAAACATAAGATTACTGTATTCATGAATCCTAAACATAAGATTACTGTATTCATGAATCCTAAACATAAGATTACTGTATTCATGAATCCTAAACCAAGTGATATGAAAAAGAAAACATTTGTGAATACAAACCAATACTACTACAGTTACTCTACAGTCATTAGGTCTAATTTCATGGGCCAAAAGTGTGTGTCTGGGAAGATGTTGAAACAGATTAGGTGATTTACATGTAATGTAATTCTGACATAACGTAAGACCCCTATATAGTAAACGTATGGGGAATGGATTATTAATTTACTTTCTCGGACGTTCTACTGTATTCTATTCAAATTTTTGGGGTGGGTATGTTTTGTTGGAAGTTTCATTACTAGAAATTTTCAAAATCTCTACCAGCTAAATCATGTTGATCAGCTGTTTAATATGTAGCTTGGCATTTATTATGTAACTTCATGGCAATATGTACATTTCTTTCAATTTTTACCAGGCAACTTATAGCTGTAGTTTTCAGTTGGCTTTGTTCTGCTTGAGCAGTATCCAGCTCATACATGGTCGCTTTATAGCTTGTTTTATCGAAATCATCATGATTTGAGGCTAATTATAGCCTATACAAAGGATTCATCTGCAGACTGAAGGCATCGTGGAATTTATTCGTCGTTCACAGATTATCACATTTTGTTTTTTATCAGCCATGACTGCTAGCGACAGTAGCATGCCGCTGGCATGATGCGAACTGATAAGGAGATATACGAGCTAAATCTCATTATGACATATAACTTGTGTCATGGCACGCCTCCTATTGTGACTGTGATTAGGTTAGAGGTGTTTAATCATTATTTTATTACAGAAAGGGGTGCATGGTTACTATACAGATTCTGAGCCACCGACCGAAAGTGTTTTGCCTATTGATGAAATTACTAAGAAATTTGAGACATCTCTTCCAGGTTTGTAAGGTGCTTTGTTGTAATATTTCAGTTTGCATGTCGCTTTTATAAATTACTAGCTCAATGATTTTGCAATGCCGGGCATACGTGCCGGGTGATAAAATAATTACCCAATGAATATGAGTAATTCACCTAGTAAAGCTATTAATGCACTATAATAAGAGCCACGGCCCACATTTGAACCTAGCTTATCACGTTACATGTAATGATCTATAATGCAATCATGAACTTAAAGCATGCTAGTATTTTTGCAAGCAATGAATAAGTTTGTGCCTTACTATGCCATAATATGGCAAAGACAGTGTAGTATAGTAGCTCGCTGGTATGCAGACCTGCAGGTTCCGAGTTCAAATCTAGTGTGAATCGGATTTTTCATTTCTCAAACTTTATCACTATAATTGAACAGACGACTGACACTGAGATATATATACTAGCTGTGCTACCCGGCGTTGTTCGGGTAATATAAAATTCTTTGGACAGAAAATTTATTTATATTTAACATAAACAAACATTTGCCATTCTACTTTTCAAACTACATATCACGAGAAAAGTGTTTTGTGTAGTTGGAATATATTAAAGGAGAAAATAAAAACAACTGTAAAGCTTTTCAAACTTTGTCAAACAACTGTAAGTAAAAATTTTGTGCAGGGCAACTGAATTAAAAATAAATAAAACTACTGTAAAGGTTTTCAAACAACTGCAAATTTAAAATTTCATAACTTTGAGCGACGTATTTCTTTTAATAACGTACAATGGAACATCGGTTCTCGAACATAATCAGTTCCAGAAGGTTGTTCGAGATACGAAACAGTTTTTCACATTATAATGAATGTAAGTAAATTTAAATCCATTCAAGGCAAGAAAACAACTTCGGTAAAGTATTTTACATTTCACACCATAAACTGTACTACATACTATAACTAAAAACGGGTAGATATAGATCGTGTTTAATTTTAATAAAATATTTTCTATTTATGATGATGGAAAAAAAAACATAAGTAAACATTTCGTATGTTTTGCTCTTAAAACATCATAAACATTGAAGGTTGAGATACAATGACAAAAATTGCAGAAATATATAATGAAACAGCAAAAAAATGCAACAGATCAATTACATCAAAAATCGTAGGAAAAAGAAAATATAAACAGCAATGGCACGTTTACTTCACATCTTTCGAGGAGAATCATCCTCCTCCAAAACAATTTTCGGTAACTTGACGGGAGGGGTTATCTCCCTAGCAAATCTCTTCGTTAAAAGAGACGCCGTCCCAGATGGTTACACCCTTTTTGTAAAGAATTTATTAAGCGTAAATTGTTTATCTGTTTGTTAATGAATGTTTCCATGCTGTTTCCGGAGCTGTTCCAATTTCAATGCGTATGCTCCGGTTTGCTTCGAATTTTGAGATCCGAAACCAACAAATCTCAAAATCCTTGGTGGAAAACTGAGTTGGTCGAGAACCGAAGCGTTCAAGAGCCAAGGTTCTACTGTATATAATCGGTACACAAATTGCCAAATTTTAAGTTCGAGATAAATTATTGTCGATATTGCGGGACGGAGTAAATAAGCCCTCAAGAAAAAAAATGAGGAAGCGTCGTGCTGCATATACTTACGTCCCAAAATACTTCTGAACAGAGACATTGTAACTCATGGACGCAAGGCTAAAATATTTAGTACGCGTATGGTGTATGCGGTGTATAAAAACTTCTTTGGTCACTATGCCGTTCTAGCTCAGTGGTAGAGCTTCCAGAGAAGAAAATATTGATGCATTTGTGGTAATTGTCGTGAGTTCTAATCCATCGGATGGTGAAAGTTTCTTTATTCCAAGATTTTAACAGCTATAGCTGGTGGGACACACATACATACTTTGAGAAATATAGATGTAGATAAGACCCTGGTGATTATTAAATGCTGTTTTCTATCCATGATTTTTTCTGATAACTGAAAAATGACATACAATAAATTTAGGGAAATTGAGTCTTTTAATTTAATCCGTTTATTGGTTTTAATTTTACTAATTTTGCCATATTGGTTATTTTCTATAAGAGAATTAGTATTTTAAAATTATAATTTATAGCTACATAATTTTTATTATAATAGTAGAGGTAGTCTAACAATAATTATATATATTCATCATATAGTAATCACCCTTAAATTATTGTAATATAAGTTAACGAAAACTTCTGTTTTGTTTTTTCTTACAGTTATTATTCAAACAAATGCTCATTATTTAGCGATATAAGATTTGAATCGTGCGCATAAGGTGGGTGATTTGATTTACACTTGATTATTTACACTTCGGTCAATTTTATGTCACATTTTCAATTGGCTGACAAAGAACACAATTCAATCATTTAAGATTTACGACGATGAAATTTTAAGACATTTTAAGAATTTTTACTTAATCTGCCCAATTATAAAAAAATTAATAAGGCTAACAAGACTAATTGATCAATAGAATTTGTTTCCTCGTGTATATTGTAAAACGTCAACCAGGTAAGCAAATTGGTTAGCCGCCATAGTTAGAATGCACTGTCTTAGAATGCTCGTGTTTTAGGACGTCCAAAGGTTATTATTATACAAGCCTGTCGTGGGAGTAAGGTAGATATCGTGGCAGTCGACAATCCTGCTGTGGAGACACACGATGATGAAGTGAATAGCGATTCTCCAGCTATGAGTCCCCCACGGGCTGCTGACATGCTAGTAGCGAATTCTGCCATAGATGGTCAGTGTAAAGCATTGTATCTACATTGCATCTACATGTAGTCTAGCTTATTCTTTGCTCCTAGCTCTCCTTCTATAATTTGTTTTCAGATCTTTTGCGACCTGAGCAACAGCTCCTGACATCAGCTCTGTAAAGGTTTAGCATTGCGCATGTATTCCAAGTTGTGAAATAATTATGTAACCGCGATGTAACTTTGCTGTCTGTTTTTCAGCCTCAGACGTTTGCAGGAGCAACCTGCAGCTAGTATTATAATCTCATAATATGGTAGAGAATTGTGAAGGTACTATTGACATTCGAGAATATTTTGTGGTCTTCGATGAAAAAACATTTTAGGTTATTTCTTTCATTAAATTCATTCATCAAATCCCTAGTTTGAATATTCACTATAATCATAGCGCAAGTCATGTTTTCATCAATATTTACCGCATTTATCAAAAAGCTTTGACTCGTTATTAAAACAGAATGATTAATCCATTTGCCAGAACAGGAAAGTTGATCTCGAAAAGACTTTGCTATCAATTTACTAGATGTTGAAGACTCAATGGTTTTAAGTTTACCAATTACCGTAAAACTTCTAATTGAACACCATGGTGCTCTAATTTTCAAGCCTTCATCTATAGTGGCGGTCAATTGGAGGTGGTGTTCAAATAGAGGCTGGCGGTGTATTTTTTAAATGATTCGTTAGAATTTTAGGAAGATAAAATTAGCCTGTCGCCCGGTCGAAGTGAACGTCACCTATATTTGCCCTCTTTTTCGTTGAAGCGATATTTTGGATGCAATAAATCTGCTAACTTAGCTCCAACTTGCCAGAGATCCCTTAATAAATGTGCATTGAAATACAGAGAAATATATCTACCAGAAACCAAGAAATATATTTACCAATTGATATTTATTGCTTGCAATTAACCTGTGATGATATTATAGCCTGTGTCTTGCTTTGCAATTTGTTAGAGGGTTCAATTTTTGTTTCATTCTAAATTTGAAAACATTTTATATTTGTATTTTACAGTGTTGCATACAAACTAATTGCACTCATTATATTTTTGCTAGTTTTCAGCCAAAACTAGCTTTTTATGTGCAACAGAAGAAAAGTTACAAGCGTCGATCAATTGTTCTATGGTGCTATCAAATAATATGCTGTAAATCTGCAAATTTATAAATTATACAATAGTAATCTATCAAATGCTACAAATGTATAGTCGTGAGAAAGTGACACAAACGAATCATACATATAATACATGCAAAAACAAAAATCAAAGTTTTTAAAAGAAAAATATTTGCATCGTTTGCTCGGATAGCTGTATTCCGATTGTTGTCTTCGATGGAACGAACATCTTCTGGTTGTTCAATACCTTCCACTATGTCTCCTTACCTCAACTCTTCTTCTGCACTGCTAAACTCGTCGATATTAGCATCAGAACAATTTTTTAGCAGAGCTAAACTTTTACCCGTTCCATTTAGCACAAGTGCAAGGCCTAAAATTTTTGCTCTCCAAATGTAACCTTCGATCTAAAAATAGTCATTGATCTACCGTCGTCAATGTAAACCTTCTTTTTTTATAGATGTACAGTACTTTAAAGTATCAAGATCGCGTTAAAAAAACTACTATTAGTCTGAGACAGTTATAAAATTATTTCTATGGTGTTGCTTTCAACGTTTTAAAGAAGAAAAACGAAAAGTTTTGGAGTTGGATGTAAATGATTCATTATTGATACAATTTTTGGACACTGTTCTACTGATCATTTGATATTATGGGCTCATAAAAATCAAAGATTGTCAAAGTGGCGGTCAAATAGAGGTGGCATTCAAATGGAGGTGGTGTTCAATTAGAGGTTTTACAGTTTTTTAAAAGCTGTCTCCTTTTTCAATTCCCCGTGACTAAATAATCCCTGGCTATTTGAAAAACACAAAATTGTTTATTTAAAGCTTTTCGTATTAAGGTGGGTCATTTATTGGAGGCTCTAAGGCTATGAAACATATTCAATGAATTATAATGTATTCTTATAGGACTATGGGCTTCAACATATGATGGATTTGACATATATGAACTAGCTATCGAAACATAAACTTTGGATGTCTAGGTTTGATGGTACATATAGACGTTATATTATTACACATGATCAACTGACTCTGGTGCAGGTCATCAGTCTTTCCGGAAACAGAATGACGTTCCTGGATCCTGGTTTATTCAAAACTTGATGGAGCAGCTGAGTGAGGCACATCAGTCTCATCTCTTTAGCTCTCACCTCCTTGAAATCCTCACCGAGGTTCAGTACAGTGTGTCAGAGCTTAGGGGACGTATCTTGTCACCTGACAGCACTCAGGTACCAAAGCTTTTCTAGCCATATCTCTCAATTTTTCTTTCAGGCTCTTAAATATTTTTTATTTTGACTTTCGTTTGGCAGTTCCATTTCCACCTTTGACACGAAACACACCTGACATGTCAATTTGTAGGATACATCAGCTTACATTTAGGCTACATTTAATCTCCATTACAGGGTTGTAAGCAAGAGTATTTAAGACAGATGCCTTGTTTCCAATCAACATTAAGGAAAAAGTTTTATCTCCTCCCTCCTACCCTTCCTCATCACTCGAACACAGGCTATGCTGGCCACGCTGCAGATTCCTGATCTTCATCACCCTGAGGCTTGTGATATTTTCAAAAGAGCTTTAACCTAGGCTGTAAAATGGAATATAGGGTGCAATTCCTCTTTTTACATGCTTGTTTACACACCCTTGGCCCTCTAATCAGACAGAATTGGACTTACAAATAGTTTTTATTTAAAAATTAATGCCCTTAGAATATGCAGAAGTTTAGTTGGCTACACCTGTAATATTATTATACACTGTAATATTATTGTACATTTGTTAATCACCTATGGATAACATATAATTGAAGATAACCTGTAGGTGAACAGATGTACATAACTGCACATTCACTACTTACTCCGGAATAGATCTCTTCACTTGCCTCCTGCTTCTGGTCTAATCAAACCACCTGCCACTGAGTGTCATGGCTGCAGTATTGTGTGCTCATTAGGATGTGATGCTGCACCGTTTGGTCTGCTTAAACTCTTTTAAATTCCATTCTGGACAGTAGCATAAGATATGGATATTTTTACTGTCAAACATAGTATTATCATGCATCTGCTTTAAAATTTGTTCCAAATTTTTGTCGTTTTTTGCACAGCAATGTATTTTTTTGTCAATTTTGTTAACATCTCCTTGAGCTTTATGTCGAATTTATTTCGTTTTGTAATATATACTGTTACTATACTTATGTAAAGGCAGGCATTTGGTGTGGAGGCGGCCCTTGTAAATGGGTTGGAATAAAAGACTCCCACATCGATGTTATTTATTATGATGAAAATTTGAGATTCTGGAAAAATAAAAATATCAATTAGTTGTGACAAAAATAAAAGTAATCAACGTAACAGTCTGCCAGAGTGACAATGATTGTCCTCATTTTGATCTGATTTAATAGCTCCACTCTGCTTTATCCCTCAATTTTCATTGCAATGCATTGTGGTCCATATCCTCGTTCTTCATGCTCCTTTACCAGGGTTCCTAAATCCTCAATCTCTGCTTTCCTTCTCTTCTATCAACTGGAAGTAGAAGAGTTCTAAAGGTGAGTGACAACGATGTATCTTAAATTCATTTAGTGAAAGATGATTTTATGTAGTGATATTCCTGCTATTATCAATACCTCAATATTGGTGATCCTACTCCTCCATTAGATACCCATAATTCATAGTAAATATCTCATCACGCGCATGCTGTGGGGCAGTGTTCAGATATCAGTATTAAAACACGCTAGCTACAAAAGCATGAAAACTCACATAGAAAGAACTTTTGTACCAAAGAGAAATGAATGCTAACATTTATCAACTGAAGGGAAATCTTGCACCCACCCTCTAATAATAAGCTACTACTAGTACATGCTAATGACTAGTAAAACATCAGTTGTCACTACTTTTAGTTTGTTGTTGGCGACACATTGGCAGCATACTAAGGCAGCGTTAATAAAAAAGAACTTTTTGTCACTGGACAGAAGGGAGCTTTTCTTGGTTGTATCTTGATGTGACTAAATAGCCTAAGTACTTAGCTCTACTACTAAGCTTGACTGGAGAGGAATATTCATACATAAAAGAATATACAGATGATTTTTGTGAGAGCAGATATTAAAAGAGTGTTTATTTATCTACAGGTATTCCTGTACTAATCTGGTTGCATCCATGAACATTATATTTATGACTTATACATACATGCTGGTTAATAAGTTTGATTTAATATAGAGTACTTGAAGCGTTACGGAATAGCTTTGGAATAGATAGAAAGTCGAGAATAAACCTACAACAGACACCGATCTGGTTTAATAAAGGAAAAATGATAGAGATGTATTCTGTAGTATCAGGATATGTTAAACCTATATATAATCTGTACCCGTCAGAATTCTGAATGAGAATACCATAATTATGAGTACATTAGGACTTAATAAATAATATACAATAAATACATGCATATTTAGTATTGCTAGCCTAAGATCTTGAATTGTCAGACTGAGCACTTAGGACTTTATAAATAAACTACAATATATTCTGTACTGCTAGCTTGAGAACCTGAAATGTTAGACTGAGTGTTATGTAGGATTCAGTCACAAGCAAACAGATCTATCTTTATGATAGTTTGAAAACAATACTGACTGCTGCAACAAACTGAAAGTTTGAACAATAATTTTACAATTTGAAAGCAAAGATTACATAGCTCTTCAAAATACTGGCATTTTATATATTAGCCCTATCTCGCGTGCAGGGATTTGCTTTTGAATAATACTTACTACTACAAATCTAAAGCAGCCACAGCTAGCAAAAGTTTTTCTAACAATGAGCTATGATGTCATAATGTTACTCCAACAATCAATTCTGCTAGTTGTGTGGATTTCAAACGAGCAAGATGAGTTTTAACGTTGCTGTCGACGCTGTCTCTCCTCTGTTAGTGATACTCTATATGACAATGCTACAAGTTATAGTAGCAGTAGTTTTTACTCTGGTGCTAAATTTGCTGGCTTGGGTCATTCTTCCGATCACCCTCCTCTATATACCTTGGCAAGTTTATATAACATATATAATGACTTTATGTTGTGCTACATACCGTATACTTCAAATTTCTTCTCAACTCAATATTTAGTGAACCTTTCTAAGCTTCATATGTTAGCACTATTAAGAGCGCAGTGAATTTGCTGTTAGAGATTTGAATGTTTAATATTCCACATATCTACTAGCACAAGTATAATTCTAGCAAAGGATTTCTAACAATGGGCTATGATGTCATAACGTTACTCCAACAATCAATTCTGTTAGTTGTTTGGATTTCAAACGAGCAAGATGTGTTTTAACGTCGCTGTCTATGCTGTTTCTCCTCTGTTACTGATACTCTATATGATGATGCTACAAGTTTTAATAGCAACAGTTTTTACTCTGGTGCTAAGCTTGCTGACTTGGGTCATCCTTCCAATCAGCCTGCTCTATGTCATACCTTGGTAAGTTTATGTAACATATATAGTAACTTTATATTGTGCTACGTACCATATACTTCTAGTTTCTCTTCAACTTAATATTTAGTAAACTTTTTCAAGCTTCATGAGCAAGTTTACAATTTACGGATTGATGTTAGATGAGCCTATGTTAGTTTTATGGTTATATTACTAAGGAGGGGGTTATGTTATGACTTGAGGTAACACATGATGATGCAATGGGAGTATGAAACATCACTGCGTAATTGTCTTATCCTTCCTAGAAAACAGAAGGCGGTTTGGATATACATCTATGATACAGGCATTTGCACTAATATTATCAACTCCCTAAATGCTGTTATTGTAGGTATATATTGGAACAGATGTCAGGAGCTGTTCCCCAGTTAAGAAAAGATGTGCAGAAAAACTTGGGAAGAGCGAAGTTTAGCAAGACTCTTAGACTCAGGACTCCTGATTCAAAGTTGGAGGTTATTAAAGAAGAAGAGCCTCAGAATCAGGAAATAGCCTGTGAGTTAAAACAAAAAGAAAAAAATTTATGGTTTTCTGAAAGTATAGAAATCCTTAGGACTTAAATTACCAAGATATAGTTTTAAATTCAACATTTTAATAATCACTTTGGAGTTTATATATAATTTGCAGGAAAACTTAAAATCTATGAAATAATATAAAAATATCTATTCATTTTCAAAGGAATGAAGAAATTTAAATGTTTTATCACTAAAGTTTATTTTAAAACTTGCCCAATCATAATAATATTTTAAACAGTAGTGAAGAGCCATTATTGAGGTCCAAGTACAAGACAAACCAATTCATTTATAATATACCTCTTCCAACCAATAATCAGCTTGTATTAATATATGTTGAGCTACCTTTTGCCAGTTCTTTTTCTATTGTATTGGTATTGTTCACATATACATCAAGGTCAAGGGTAATAGTGTAGGTCTTTGGCAACTAGTTTTACTATTCTAAAATACTGTGCCCTGTAATATTGAATGATGTTAGTATTATACTTTGTACAAAGATATATCTGTATAACACTAATAGGGAAAAATTATCAAAAATACAATATTACAGAAGTAAACAGATTAGCATCAAGTTCCACATACAAAAGCAATGTTGCATATTAATTCAAATAAAACCACATAGTATAGTACACACTAGCAATTATTAACCTCCATAAGTAAGAGAATGCTCTACATTATTGATTGCACACGTGCCTACAAATCAGGGCTCTACAAATGTATGCATACATCATTTAATTAGAAGAAAATTACTCTCAACAGGAAAACATACAGAGCATAGATAAGAACAGCTTTATAGACAGACTCATTTGATAAAATATAGTAGCATTCCGTAAGTGGCATATTAAAATTAAGTTTTGCATAAAGTCCATACAAAACTGTCAACCCATAAACTTCACTTTACATTAATAAATTCTTAGAACTTAGCATATGAACTTACATTAGCAGTAGTCTATAGTAGTCACATATAGCAGATATGAAGCAAGACTACTTTATTAACCCTCTTCTAACAATAAAATGTGGAATAATCCATACACAAAGCTCTATAATATCTCACCTATTTGAACCGAACAGCCGAGATACTATCAAAAAGCATAACCCTTAGCTTATTTCCAAATACAATAATTATCAATTGAACATTTTGCCAATGTAATCCTATTCATACTTCAACAGGCATGAAAATAATATAAGATTTATCAGAATATTATTATTTATGAAAAATTCAGTAAACTTGTCTTTTCATGTTAAGAACTTAATATTTTCATACCTTGTGGTGATTTCAGGCGTTAGTCCAGTTTGGAGTGAGCTGCAGGCAAACAGACCTAGTATGAGAAGAGAGGAAGATTTAAGTATGTCATATTTGTTAATATATTGTTACTGTTTATTATTTTTATTAACAAGTTCATTGAGAAGTTATGACTTTAGCAGCAATAACATGTCAAGCTAGGATGTTAATAGCAAGGTAGAAATGCCTTTATGAAACACTGGTTGAAGCTATGCAGTGACACCATACCCTGTAAGATAAATATTGTTGCAGAAAGAGCTAAGACAAAGTCAATTATGGACATGACGGTCTTGGAAATGTATAACCATGGTACAGAACTCACCAACTTTTACCCCAATGATGTGAAGAATGATAACAAAAGTGAAACAGAGTCGCGAGTTTCAGCGAGAGTCACGAATGATGCCAGACAAGGAGAGTCTGATAAAACTCGGAATATAACATCCGATTCTGGAATGAAACCAAAAGGTCTTGTGGATGCAACAACTGACATTGAAACAAAAAGTGTTGTGGATAGTGGGTTGGCAACCACTGGGAACGTGCTGCCTTTACCTTCAGGTGACGCTGTCCGTATTTCTAAGAAACGCAATGTGAGACAAGCTCTAATGTTATGTTTCGGTTGTTCCTCTTAATTTCATCCGTTCATTTATGAACTTTAGTTAATTGGGACTGCTATGCAGAACCAAATATATTATTATGTTATTGTTGCTACAAAGAGTTGTGTCTGTTCGTATTTAGTGAACTGATGTCATAGACATATACATACCTGTTCAGGTGGCAGACATTTTCTCATACCATCAATAATGCACACCTTCCAAGACTTAAACATCTTAAGGGTATGATTACTGAGAAGGCTGCAGTGTCACTCCTCAGTATTAGTCATGTTTTTATAGACAGAATTGTGTCATGAGAAAACAATTAGTTTCTATTAATTTAAAATTATACATCACACGCATCCTCTCTGCCAACCAAGAGTTTGATTGGCTGTTAGCTGTTTTGAGTACTACATCTGATTAAAATGACACTTTACATTGTAAGCAAGACTTGAAGCTACACAAAATTATTCATTATGTCAAAAAAGTTCCTGGGTGAAATCTGAGTAGATTGCAAGCTTCAAATGAATAAAATGAGATTTGCGTTTTTGCAATAACCAAACAGCAAATTGCAAACTAATTAAAATTATGAGCAGATATACTATATAAAATCGAGGGATAGGTTTGCTGATATTGAAGAAACATGGTCAGAAGAATTCTTGAGCTAAACCATAAATAGATGTCATTTCAAATTGAGTGAGCAAAACATAACTTGCAAGAAATATCCCTGATGTTAAATTTTTACTGCTTGATTTGGTCTAGACTAAAAATAATGAAGCGACCTTTCAACGACCTCTCAGCTGTCACATGAAGTCTCATGTCAAGTCTCTATACACAAGAAACTTACCAAATTAGCTGACAATGGAAAAATAACTAAGACTATGCTGTGGTGCTGCTAACAGGCAGTGGAAGCCATCAAATAAAATTTTAGGCTAAAACACAATCTAGAGAAAAACAATGCACACAAAGTGACACTGATACAATAGCAAAACAAATATCACGATGTTGCCCGCCATTCAATATAAACTAGAATAGGTAAAAAGATCTCTTTGAAATACAAAGTTGAACTGGAACCTCAGCAACCATTTTGCAAGTTATTTAATTAAAACATGCTTAAAAAAATTTAACAACTCATCTGTGCTAAACATGGAGGATACAACTGGTAATCAGTCAATTCTTAGCTCGCTCCTCTGCACCCAACGTCGGGGACAATAAAATTACTTGAGGATAAATTTCAATCTCTGACATCAGGTGGTGCACTGGAAAAGGCTAACCACAAAGGCCTCTTATCGCATATGGCCTCTTCAGAGATCTTGAAACGCTGCAGTGACTATCCCGAATCAGATTGATGAAGTCTAGACAAAAACCTCCTCATTGCATGATAGATTTGGGCTAATCTGACTATATCAGCAAGTATACATGTCAGACAAAGTAACTAGGCCAGAGAAAGAGCAAGTCTAGCAGACATGTAAGTGGCAAGCTCCAAGGCCCTCTAGAGTTTTCCACCACATGTGACATTAGCAGTAACTGGTGAGCTACAGCTATTGAGGCCTCCAGAGAGCAGGGCTCGACTTTTCCAAGAGCCATCTAGAGAACACGTGAAAACCTAATTTGGGCAACAATGAAATGGCTATAACTAGACTAGTCAAGTATGATGACAATGAACATGTTTTGCCTGCTAACAAGTCACATGCATGAACCAGACAAAGAGTTGGCCGAAAATCATTTACATGTAAGAGGATTTCGGCAAATAATTGCTGTGGACCTGCGCTGCTCCCATAACCACTTCAAAGGATGGCAACACTAGGATTCTAGTTTTGACTGTTCTTTTAATTAGCTAGAGCGATGCTATTCCGATATTAGATGGCAAAGCTGATACAGTGTCTTACGCGGTGGATGAGCAAATTTTTGCATATTTTGGCATACCAGACCATTAGTGATACATTCTGATCAGACTCCAATTATAAGTGGGCTCTCTCAAGCTTACTGTGATTTATGGAGATGTGACAAGACCAATGCATCCATTGCAAAAGGATTCCTAAGGTGATGTGATCGCACCATTGAAAACTTCCTGAGGGCCCTGCTTGCACAGCAACTCAACCTATACTAGTGAGACAGGCTTCTGCCACAGGTCAGTCATTAAAATCACACATTTTCATGTTATTAAAGAACCCATCCATTTGATAATGATGGGTTGGGAAGTCCAGCTAGACTGAACATTCATTGCTCAAGAAGGCACAAGAATGCACTGATGGGTGTAAAAGTACAACTATAGGAATGACTCTAGATAGCAGCTAAGCTGCTCAGAACCTGTCAGAACCAGTAGTCCAATGGCAAAGAAAAAACCAGAAACTATCCTGCTTTGCAATATAGCGGGACAAAAATTATTTTACAAAAGAAAAGAGGCCACATTGCAGGCTACGTATATCAGTTCCTACCTTATTTGAGTAAAACACTCACTTCAAACTTATGATATGAACTTATAACAGAACATCAACGGAATATCACAAATGGGCCAATCGTAAACTTTATTGGCTACTTATCATTCATCATACATGTTTACTTTTTCAACAGAAAGATAAATTAATATATGGAACAATTGCAAACCCCTTGAGACCACACTCGGAAAATTGTAAAGTTTTGTACAATATCAACATACTGATGCGTGAGCAGCTATGCTTGCGTGATAAATCATTTTTGTACACACGTAAAATTTGTTACAAAAAAATCGGTAGCAATGATATTATAATAAAGCTTACTCATTGTTACAACAATTAAGTAATTCACCAATAGCAAAAAGGCAGTAGACAATGGCCATAGAACTCAGTTAAAACTGATATTAAATTACTACGAAGGACTATAGGCGTAGTCCAGCATCTCATCATAATAGATCATAAACTTATATAATACTCTGCAGTGTAAGAGGTAAACATAAAACTATGAACATACAATCTGAATCAGTTCCCCTGCTCACTAAATAAAGCTATAGTACAAATCAAACAACAATGAGGTGCATTATAAATATTAAAAAATTCTTTGCGAAAAAACTTCAAAAAAAGTAAAATAAGAATGCTAGTAATGTAGGCCAGAAAGAAAAACAACTTGCAGCACATGAGATGTATTTGCACACGCTTATTAAACTTGTCTATTTACATCAGTGAAGAAGAATATATGGAGGCTATCTTTCACATGGCAAAACTGGTGGTACCAAGTAGAATTTCTTTCTCAATGTGGATTGAAAGACAGGCATCTGAACGACTCTTACTTTTTCATTCCTCTATAAAAGTAATCACATAGTTTGAGTGGGACTGCCTAGAACCTTCAATAGTGAGGTCACGACCTCAGTTGGCAATACCAACAATTTTCATCATATATATCCCAAGTCAGCACTTAAGAGCTAATCAGTCAGTTTTTGTAAAAAGAAAGCTGCATTCTCACAATAAACCCAGATGTTAATGAAAGTTATGGTTGATTGAATGAACAAAAACAAAAGGAAACTGGGCAGAATACAGTGTGGTTAGTTGTGTCACAGAAATAACAAATTAAAAAGAATGGCAAGTGATCTGTATGTATGAGATTGCACTAGTAACAACATTACTGACACAAATAGCATTCAGCCTCAAAGCAACAAATATGCAAACTGTAGACCATGTACTATACAACAGCCGAATGAAAACGTGCCTCCACGCTAAACCTTTCTTTTCAGGCAGACATTCATGAGAGCTGGGAGATATGAAAAACGTAACAAGTGAGCAGATTGGCAACAGATTGGAAAAAGTCCCATGTTTTATTTACTATCAATAGCAACTATTAAATGACACTTCAGCTGTGGCTTCCCGTGAACTAGCAGGGTGCAGTAAATGGCCATAAGAAATGAGATGTATCCATCACGATTTATGCTGTCTGCTGAGTGATTATGTCAATCTCTATGTTTTTGCGGGAGTTTTAGCAATGTCAGTAGATTTCTAACATTTGACAACTGATATTATATAATTTTTTCAGCAGTTTGAAAGTGGACTTTCCATCAAAAACGTTTTTATAGTGTGAGAATGGCTTTGAAAGCCGTACACAAAGTCTAGTTACCATGACAACTGATTTGCTTACTGATAATCACAAGTTTTTGGCTCATCATATATATACATGCCATATACCGTACTTTTCGGACTATTAGACAGTGCGCCTTTAAGCGGTGAAAGAAAAAACGAAACAATGTCTCACGGAACAGTGTCTAACGGCACTGTTCCGTTTTAAACAGCAAAGTTGCTGCCGTGTTAAAAAGCACCATCCTGAGTTCTGCGGCCTATACAAAGGTACGGCCTATGTATTGTTTTATTATCGTTTTTGGAAAATAAAGCAGATTCGGCTTATATAGGGGTGGGGATTATAGTCCAAAATTACGGTATATATCTTCCATGGATTAACATGCAACAAAAAGGTTCTTAAATAACAGTAATGAACTTCAGTAATGTTTGAAAATAGATTATAACATAGCCTTAGCTTTTGAAAATACCTCATTTGGTTCACAGGAACTTCTCTTACATGAAGCTAACATTAAAATGACCTTTAGTTCAGCATCTGAAGTGAACAGAACACCAACTCAAGAGACAAAATAAACACAGTATAACTGGTAGCGAAGCAGTCTCGCATTTCAACAAATGACTCCGACACAATGTTGATGGCTTATGTTGGATGACTGCTGACAGGTGCTGACAGCGGTTGTTAAAGCAAATGAAAAGCATGATACTATAAATAATACTAATACAGTTATTAAGTCTGAACAAACTTTATTATAAACCTTCAAACTAATAACTGTATAAGCAGTACTGCTAGCAAAGACAATAATAGCTACCTTGCTGCTGTCGGCAGAGACAGCGCTGCCCTTCTTTGAGGATACCTTATTCTGTACTTCCGTGAGGATGTCTACTAAGTGGCTGCTAAAGTACTTGTCTGTCTTGTGACACTCCTCCAGCTCTTTGATGAGTATATCAATAAACCATGAACCATAGCGTTCTTTGCCTCGGTACGAGCGATACCCTTGACAAGTGAAAGAAGAACTTAGCTAAAAACAAGGCCAACTGTTTACCGGAAACTAAATGACAATTTTATAAATGAAATCTCAGCTGAAGTGTATTGCGTCTGCAAACTATTGAATTTATTTCAATGCCGTAACGAGACGTTCAAATATATGTTAGTTACCTGAACTAATTCAGTTGATGGCCATGTCTACTAAAAACTTGTACAATTGTTTTTAGGTAAATACAAGCATAACTGAATTGTAGCTTTATGTAAGTGAAACATTTTTACTGAGCACACAGAAAAACAAAACAACTATATAAAATAACACTAAGCTTGAAAAGCGTTGCTAAAAAGATGCTGCATCATCAACTAGTACTTTACAATCAAAGTAAAATTCAAGTCAACAATCGGAAACCCACCTACAGCAGTAGATGAATGCGCAGAACACTCGCAACTGCCAATTATTCTTGATGAATTCAGGTGGTATATTGTTACTATTACTGTTAGTTCTAATCATTAAACCAGTCAAGATACTCAAGCGGTTTAATATATATACATGTATATATATATATATATATACTGAACTTGATATGTAGCAACACCCTAGCATCTGATCCGTGTATCATATGTACGAATATATATATATATATATATATATACAGTGAAACATGGATAACTCGCCCTCGGATATAGCGAACACATGGTTAACTCGAATGGATTTGCTTGGTCCGTTCCCACGCAATGATAAATGGCTCTATATAACTCGAACTCAACACTGTTAATTCGAACTGTTTTTTGCCCAACGGCTACCGAAACGGTTGCTATCGCTTTAGAAAATCACTTTATTCCAAGCCATAGAGGTAAACCTCAACTTTTCGTAATTCATAAGTGTCGTTATTACCTCCATCGGCAAAATATTTTTGTCAACGATTTTTCTAAAGGTTTGGTGAAATTTGATTTATACTGCTATACGATGAATAGCACGGGCTAGCCGGGTCACGCGCGCAAGGATTTTCGCCACGCACATACAAAACAAAAACAGCATGTTGTTTTTGTTTGGTATTTGTGTGGCGAAAATCCTTGAGTGCGTGACCCGGCTAGCATGAATAGTTGGCTAGATGAATAGTTTTCCGACGTTGATGCCGTGTTGAATCAACGTCGGAATGTTGAAAGTTTAAAACGTCTTAAAAATTGTTGTAATTAAACGTATACATTGTCTTAGCTAAAAAAACTATTCATCGTTTGACCTAAACACAGAATACGTGTGTACATTCAATAAGTATCCATTCAAAAAGCGTGAGTGATATACAATGTACCGTAAAACCTCGTAAAACTTTTAATTGAACTGCCTTGGAGTGTTGCTCTTAACGAATCCCAGGTAAAGTAAGGTAATCTTTGCATAAACTTCAAGAAAAATCGGCAAAATTGATCGTGGGTAAAACGCTAAAAAAAAGATGTCTTTTCTTTTGAGCATTTCACCAACGATCAAGTTTTGCCAATGTCAATCTAAAAAACGTCCTGGCAATAACATCACCTCAAACAACAAACCAATCTCAAGTGATAGAAAAATCTCTATACTTTTTGATAAACATTTTAAACTTTACATTAGAAGCATTTAATTTGAAACAAGCCATTTGTGCTTTTGATTTATATCATAGTTTGTATATGTACATGTATCTACTAATAAATAAGTAAATACATGGACTTGTGACTGTGCTCTGATAACTTGAACGCTCTGATAACTCAAACACTTTCGCTCGGTCCCGTGAAGTTTGCGTTATCCATGTTTCACTATATATATATATACTTGATATGGAGTGACACCCTAGCATCCGATCCGTGTATTGTATGTACGAATATATATATACGCATAGGAATTTCATTGAACACACTTGAATGAATCAATATTAATAATATTATTCTGATGGGTAGAATGAAACCGAGACAAACTTAAACTAAAAATGGAAGACAGCACGGAGCAGCAATCAAGTTGCGTCAAAGAGAGTATCAATGTTGTGGTGGTGATAAGGAGACATGCAATAAGTAAGCATGACACATAGGCGCATAGACATATAGACACATAAGCATTAAGCACTACGCTAATAGACAGAGCATATACCTTGGCATATGAAGTTGAACCATTGCTAAAGGAATCGGGTACATTCATACTAAAACTCATTTATCAACTGCCTTTCATATTCGTACCATGAATGGTGGCAAAGGCAACTAGTGTATCAGCTGCGTCAGGCACCGTCACCGTCATAGCGCCGTCTGCTTCAACCTCCTCTTCATTAGCAGCTCCATTTAGCTCATCTGGTTGCTGGATTGTATCTCTGTCAGCATCGGCAGCGACAGCTTCACCGGTGTTGTCCTTTTCTCCCTGACACGCCTGAATGACAAACACCTTTGGGCACCCTGTCATAAAACAAGTAAGGCTCATTTGATTTGGTCATATCGTATAAAGAACTTATACTAAGAATATATCAAAAGAAGGATAAGAAAGATTCTCTTGAGAAGTTGTTAAAATGCTTTGACAGGCATGATATGTTCAGATGACAACAAATGTCTTAGTTTGCATACAGGATGTCCTCGGCGAACTCAAAAGAGAAATGTTAACACCAGTTTAAGCGCATGTACCTCTCAGACACTTGCGAAACTTGCTAGTAATCTCTTCCATAGATATGACACTCTCATCTGCTTGTTCAACCTTCGTATAGTATGACTTTACACCACCCTGCCGAGCAGACAATCAACATCTTCATTATCTTAGCACTAAATATTTGAAGTCAGGGTAAACCATGAGTAAAAGGCTAAACCATTAAAGGTTGACTTGCAACAAAATTCACATTACAGTTATTTGGTATCAAGAGATTCACCATGTCTTACTCTGCTGTGTTGTGGGTGCCAAATATGTGGAAATGTGATTACAAGCTCTTGAAAGCTCAGAAACGAACGGTTGATCGCAGACATCACGAAACCGCCGTAGATCGGAATCAGTATATTTCTCTGACGTAGTCATTAATTTGGTTATTGTTTTGTCCATGATGTTCTCACGTAAATTGAAAGGCTCAATATAAAACTTCTCGTAGCACTAGTTTATGGCAAACACTTCGGGTTTTACCGAAGACCCGGTATCAAATAGAGATGCTCACTACTTTACAGTTTTGTTTCGGCTTTGTCTAATCGTTTAGTCGTAATCTGATCACGTGACCCAATACTTCGCGAATAATTTCTGCAGCATTTTTCGATTATCACAGGTGACCAACAGACTCATCATGATTATCAGACAATGATATGTACTCCTTCGAGCTAAGGCTAAAAATTAAACAAATTTTTATGGTAGGTTATAAGATATCAGTGCTGAAAGTGACATCATTACGATAAAATAGACGCGTAAGAACAATAGACATGGTTTTATTGAATGCGTGAAGTATATTTGTGGAAATATTTCGACGAATGAGGTTGCATGAAAGTGTAAACAGGAGCCATCTTGTACAACTACATCCCCTTTGAGCCATTTTGGAAAGAGATTCTAATCTACGGCGGTTTTGTGATGGCTGTGATTAACTGTTCGTTTTTGAGATTTTAAGAGCTTGTAATCACATTTCCACATATTTTGCACCTACAACGCAGCAGAGTAAGACATGGTAAATCTTTTGATGTCAAATAACTGTAATGTGAATTTTGTTGCAAGTCAACCTTTAAGTAACCACATGGGGCATGTATTTCAGTGAGCACACAAAAATAAATAAAATTGATCAGCTTCAAACTCCAAGGTCTTGTTAGGCTGTGTCCAAGTGTAACAATCTGTTAACATCCTGTTAAGGTATAACAATCTGTTAACATCATGTTAAAGTACAAAAAATATGTTAACATCATGGTAAGGTGTAACAATCTGTTAACATCATGTTAAGGTGTAACAATCTGTTAACATCATGTTAAAGTATAACAATCTGTTAACATCATGTTAAGGTATAACAATATGTTAACATCATGTTAAGGTATAACAATCTATTAACATCATGTTTAGTAGACTATTGTGTAGAACTACCAAATTTCATGTCATCTGAAGAACATCAGATTTCAGCGTCAGTTTTCCAACATTAGATGATGAATAGAAAGAATTGTTCACAAAACGCTTGTTGCACCTCTTTAAGATGAACTTACCCAAAATTTTAGTAGATTTTTTTCGGAAAGTATCAGTATTTTTATATCATTTGTGATAGTTTTTGATGTTTGAGGTGATCTGACTCATTACTAGGATGCTTTAATATTTAAATCGATAAAATCTTGATCGGGGTTAAAACGCTCATATCGAGAGAAAATTCGATCACGGCGTCTATAATCACCGACACAGTAGAGAAAAACGTGGAACGCTGCACCTTCAACGCGATAGCTGATATTAACTATAGCATTGATAGCAACTAGTGACATCATTTTGCATGTATTTTTCTCTGAGTGTTTTAACCACGATCAAGTTTTGACGATATTATTTTTAAGCATCTTAGCAGTCAGATCACCTCAAACATAGAAAACAATCGCGAAAGATAGAAAACTACTGATACTTGCTAATAAAATCTACAGAAATTTTGTGCAAGTTCATCTTTAAATGCCTTAACAGATCATGATATTTCAAGAGTTAAGTTTTTAATTACTGAAGACTATGTAGTTCACAACTGCGTCAATAATAGGATATCTCTCAAAAGTGCTGGAAACAGTAGAAATGAATGATAAATCCACATACTTTATCCCCGTGGGACATAATGAAGAGGAAGAACCTGTTAAAGTCACTATTTTCAGGGTTCAACATCTCTGCCAGATGATCAAGCTGAGCAAGAAAATCCTCCTTTCTGAGATCACGGGCGCTTGAGATCTCATAGGAGTTGCTAAATGATGCCGATGTGAAAAAGCGAATAATGCGATCTTCATCCTCTAGTGTGCCTATGAAACAACAAGCCAAACAAATTTACACCAGTAATAAAAAGGCAGAAAACGACAATATTAGTTTGCTTTACTGGAAATAATTCGAATTTAATTTAAACTACATGTAATACGAGATCATCTTGAATATGACATGTGATTTTTCATGGCACCTACGCTTGGCTAGGAATATGATTCCATTGTCGTAAGCATGGTTCCCATGTAATCCATGAGCATTCGAAATGAGGGTTTACAATCATATGGCCTATTTGTTGGTAGCTGTTGGTTGTCAGTGTACCCTAGGACACTTATATTTCGCTAGTATTTAGTTTCGTGAGTAGCATACAGAGTAAAATTTCACTGCAACTTAATTTCGCAGCTCTGATGAGTGCGAAAATATAGTGATGTGAAAATAAATGCAGTGGAACAAACATAATTAGATTCCTCAGGTTCAGTTCACCGCAGGCCTGTATTCACTGGTTGCAAGTTGGGGCGGCTAATGTTAGGCGACTAGTTATAAATACCTGAGGGTGTTGAGGGGGATGGTGTAAGCCCCCAACAGGCTTTTCTTATGTAGGGCCTTAGCCGGGCCTCTCGTGTGAAGTTTTAAAAATTTTTTATCGGAAAGTATTAACATTTTTTTATTTTTTGAGATTTGTTTTGTTTTAGGTGATGTGACTGACGAGACGTTTTTAAATTAAAATAGGCAAAACTTGACCGCAGTTAAAATGCTAAAAAAAGACATCTTTTTCTTTTGAGCGTGTTAACAAAGATCAATTTTGCCGATTTTATTTTAAGTTCATACGGAGGTTTCCATGCTTTCGATGGGACATGGCCAAGCGGATGTTTGGTAAAACTTGATATTTTGCAAGCCTTTATAAAGGTCGTTAACAAGAATATTTTGCCACTGATGATGATAATAATGACGCCTAAGAACTACTAAAAGTTGATGTTTGTCTCTATGGCTTGGAATAAAGTGATATTCTACAGCGATAAAAACCGTCTCCATAGCCGTTGGGCAAATAACTTTTCGAATAAATGATGTTGAGGTCGAGTTAGCAGAAGCAATTTATCATAGCGTGGGAACGGACCAAACAAATCCGTTCGAGTTAACCTTGTGTTTGAGATGAAATGTTACATTTTATCCGAGGGCGAGTTATCCGAGTTTGACTGTACTTAGCCGCGGAACGTTCCTAAAAAGTTGGGACGGCTCAGCCGGCCGGCCACCCCACTGAATACGGGCCTGGTTCACCGATAAAAAAAAGTTTCAATTCGAGACTAGTTTGTAATTGTGAACCGCAGGTAGAATAGCGTGGGTGAGGTCGATAATGCAATTTGATCGCTTGCTGCCATTTGTTTCTTGGACTATCAATGAACAAAGCTATATAATTTCGCATTTTCGCTCGTTCGTTATGATAGTTTAGTTTCGCACATGAAATTTTCGCGAGAGGATGACTCCGCGAAAACGTGAAAGTTAGATGAGGCGAATACATAAGTGTCCTAGGGTATGTGTTAAATGCTGTTCAACTTTTACAAGTTGACTCAAACAAAACTTCTCTAAAATTCATAGTACAAGTGAAGGTCAGCATTTGTGCTGCCGTCGAGGTCTCACAGTCGATACAGGAACCACATTTGATTGACTACACAGACATAGTGGATATGGAGATGTTTGTTTTCACAGTACTTGGTAAACACTTGTTATTTCTGAAGAAAAAAATGGCTATGAGAACGTGGAGTGGAATGCGTGTCAAGGAGTGGCTACGCAAAGCCACAAAATTTGTCAGTTTCAGAGCCAATGTATCAGCGTTGTCGATGAACTGCATCAAAAGATTCAAAACGAATATGTTCCTCTGTCAGTAGTGAAAAATATGATGCATTTACGATTAGCCAAGGAAATTGAGTTCCATTGACCATAATCTCGATTTTATTTCAATTATTTCAAGCGTAAACTGGTTTCACGTGAGTTTCTTAACTGAACAACAACAACAGGTTTCTATATAAGCACCTGCAGCCATACCTCAGTTGTCGACCAAATTGTCATACAGAATACTGTTCGACAAGCAATTTGTTCAAACTTTAAAACTAATTCTTTTGTCATAATTAATATAATCAATATAAATAATTTTAATCCATTCCAAGTCTAGAAAACAATTTTTTAAAGCATTCCTTTACTATGTTACACCATGAACTGTATACACGTGCTATAAGAGAGCTAATATAGAACATACAGTGATTAGAATGTACCGTACCGCTGTATCTGTAACAACTCGTACTTATGCTGTTTACCATAGTTTACTCAGTCTTGTTACTGTATATACTGTATATATATACTGTATAGACTGTATATATATACAGTATTTATACAGTATATAGTATATACTGTATATATATACTGTATATATACAGTATATAGTATATATACAGTATATAGTATATACTGTATGTATATATACTGTATATATACTATATACTGTATATAGTATATACTGTATATATACAGTATATAGTATATATACAGTATATAGTATATATACAGTATATAGTATATACTGTATATATACAGTATATACTGTATGTATATATACTGTGTATATACAGTATATACTATATACTGTATATATACTATATACTGTATATATACAGTATATAGTATATACTGTATGTATATATACTGTATATACTGTATATGAGGAATAAAAAGTTGTAGAAACAGACTGTGTGTTTTATTTTCACAAAATATATCAAAGAACTTAATAAAAAGCATTTTGTATGTTTTATTTTTACCATAATGTTTTACCATTTTTTAACACAGACATAAAAACAGCGAAGACTAACCTACGCTAAAGTTATGATTTAAAAACATTTTAATAAGCGAGCACAGTAATGAATCCTAGCAAAGATCTCATGAAAGAAAAAAGAATACAGCAGAAACATCTATTGTCTCCTATTTAAACCAATTGTAACATAACAGAATTAAGTACGGTAAGATATGATCGATATAACAGAGGCATCAGTCTCAATTTCTCGGGTCAAAATCAAATTTGTCGAGATGAGAAGAGTTCGAAAGCCGTGTTAAGACTGTACTTGCATATGGATAACGATCATCAACGAGTAACAGATATTGTGAAAAATATTGGTGTAAATTGGATACAATTCATGAAACCTTTCAGATATTTTTAGGTAACTAAATCTGTTGAAGCGGAAATTGTCTTTTGTTTGATTCCTTTCATAAAAACAAACAATCTTTGCACTTGTCTGTTTTCATTGTTAGTGTTCACATGTAGTTTTCATTGTTAGTGTTCACATGTAGTTTTCATTGTTAGTGTTCACATGTAGTTTTCATTGTTAGTGTTCACATGTAGTTTTCATTGTTAGTGTTCACATGTAGTTTTCATTGTTAGTGTTCACATGTAGTTTTCATTGTTAGTGTTCACATGTAGTTTTCATTGTTAGTGTTCACATGCAGTTTTCATTGTTAGTGTTCACATGTAGTTTTTATTGTTAGTGTTCACATGTAGTTTTCATTGTTAGTGTTCACATGCAGTTTTCATTGTTAGTGTTTACATGTAGTTTTCATTGTTAGTGTTCACATGTAGTTTTTTTCCTTGAGCAAAACTAGCAATGCAGCTAACAGCATAAATTTTAACGCAAATTATTAGTAATCCATATTATCCATATTAGATAATGAATATGTTTATGATAGGACAATAATATTAATAATGATATTATTGATGAAAAATACAGGAAAGATGACATGGCCTCCAAACGATTGAGGCCAATTCTCATTGGTCAATCTATTTGTCAATACGACGACGCGTCATTTGATAGCCTCTGTACTTGCAGTCATCGCAAACATCTGCCCCAAGTGTGGGCAATGCATTTCATCGACTCGTGTAGCCTTTAGGCATAACTCAGGCCACCTTCCATTGCCACAACCGCATGAAGTGATGACCTGACCTTTACACCGACCAGACCTCAAGTTTCGACACACCAAGTAAACAATAAATTAAGCATTTCATGATGCAAGCACTGCTGATACATGCTACTGTAGATTCAAAGCAGTCAACAAGGAAGTTTCTTACAAAACCCGCAGTCGATATTAGCGTTAACCACAAATTCAAATTTTACGTTTTAAAAATAGAAGTAAAATTGTGACATCCTTGGCAGTTTTGATTTTGAGCAATATGTTGACAATTATTCAAAAATTAGATTGGGTTTGTGCATGGCAAAGACACATGTCAAGATTTCATAATCTCACGTGATTGACTATTCGAAGCAGGTGTGTTCAAGAGTATTACAGAGAGATAATAAATTGACTATTTCGCTCAAATTATTTATGCAATGCATAGATAGGAATTGGGAGGAAATGCGTTTCAGGGTAGTCCATAAACTGACAGTGGCCACATAGTAGAGTAAAAGAACAGTACAGGACTTAGAGCATACGAATGCATATAAACTGACAGTGGCCACATAGTAGAGTAAAAGAACAGTACAGGACTTAGAGCATACGAATGCATATAAACCGACAGTGGCCACATAGTAGAGTAAAAGAACAGTGCAGGACTTAGAGCATACGAATGCATATAAACTGACAGTGGCCACATAGTAGAGTAAAAGAACAGTACAGGACTTAGAGCATACGAATGCATATAAACCGACAGTGGCCACATAGTAGAGTAAAAGAACAGTGCAGGACTTAGAGCATACGAATGCATATAAACTGGCAGTGCCGCATAGTAGAGTAAAAGAACAGTGCAGGACTTAGAGCATACGAATGCATATAAAATGAATAGTTACTCTACCACTGACTTACACCAATTAATAAACGAGCAATAAAAAGGTTTTGATTGTCACTTCAGCTTTAAGGTATATTCACTGCACTTCTACGTTTTGAATGAAATCGGAGTTGCTTTCACTCAGAATCGCATTCTGAATGCATTTGATCGTCGCTTCCCTAAATTTGTGCAAAGGCATTTGCTGTGAGAGTACTTGGAAATCATAGAAAGACTCACTGCTGATGAATCTGACCGCGCAGGGTCTTTGCTACGAATACGTTCTACTGCTACTCGCTACTGTTTCTGCTTGAGTTTTTTGCCTGTATATTAATACTAGATATTGCCTGGCATTGCCCGGGTAATAAAAGTCTTTGGACAAAAAACTTATTTTTATCTAATATATACAACATTTACCCTCATAACTTATAAACTCCATATCATGAGAAAAGTGTTTTGTACACTTTCTACGACTTTGGGTTGGTGTTCAATGTCACATGTTTCAATTTCTATTGTGGCCATCCATACCAGTTTTTACTGTGGAAAAATCAATTTAACATAAACTCAAGCGAAACCAAATTTATTATTGCTAACCTTATCAGGCAAATAAACTCAAAAGCTCCAAACTACTGATGTTACAAAACAATGTAGGTAGCAAATGTACTCACTAGTACAGTAGCTTATAAACAACTTTTTTTTAGGTGCAACAATCAGAATTCGTGAAAATTTGGTTGCATATGACCTCTGACAGCATAGAAACCTGTTCACAATCAACCCTAGAAAAAATTAAGACCACCCCCTCAAGTGGTGAAAGATATCTTCATTGCATAGAATCACAGGAAAAGGCGAGTGTGATGAGAGTTAGCCTGTCTTGACAAACTGTTGTTTTTGCGGAGTTGTCCCCCGTCGATCGAAGTGAGCAAAACAACAGCTTGTCACAATACGCGCTGCGCCTGATGCACCAGCTGCACTGAAAGGGAGTTGTTCTCTTCCGTCTAAGCGGCGTGGCTGCGATGTTATGCCGGTCGCTTCATTGGTAATCACAATGGATTTAGTCTAAAAATTTATGTGGAAAAAATACGATTAAAAACGTTTAACCAGAGACTAGTTTCTGCGGTAAACTTTGGTAGAACTTAAGAACTTAGTCAACAACAGCAATTAAATATGTTACTTGTGTGCTCAATCAGTTTTATTTGTATTTTTGTATCAGCCAGTTTTATTTGTTATAAAGTGAATTCAGTTTCATTGCTGACTCATTCATTGTTTTTAGTTAGTTAGATTATAAATAGATAAGTTATATGGATGCCAAAATTCAATTACCATGGCCTCTGCTACAGAAGTTCAACATTAGCCAGATCAGGCCATTACAGTATGACTTTTTGCAACCTCAGTTTCAGTTTAAAGATATGTTCATGTTAACGTTTTCATCTTATTTTTTTCTACATAAATTTTTGGCTAAGTCCGTTATGATTACCAATGGAGCGACCAACATAACATCGCAGCCAAGCCGCATAGACGGAAGAGAACAACTAAGTGCAGTGCGTATTGTGACAAGCTGTTGTTTTGCTCGCTCCGCTCGCTCGACAGGGGACAACACCGCAAAAACAACAGCTTGTCAAGACAGGCTAGAATGAGAGTGTGATGCATTCATGCAAATGAATGATAAGAGCATGTTGATAACATTGGGGTTTGGCCAGTGTCAAAGATTCTCCAATGAGTGCGCAAATCAAAGATAATACAATTGTCCATATATTGTGCAAGTTTATTATCATAGATATACATCATGGTGTAAACACCGAGTGCAGAATGCAAATAGTCGGAAACATTTCTGGAACAAGTGAAAATACTGGGAAAATTCCTTAGTAGCCAAAGGTCAAGTACTAAGAAGACGGGAAGATGCTGTCATAAAACAGCCTGTAAAATGACACAGATATTAAAAACAAAAGTTAGAGAACGACAAAGTATAAGCTAATGTAGTAAGCCTTTTTTTGAAATATATGAGTCAACTCAGATTCATATATTTTGCAATTTTAAATTGAAATGAAGCACAAATAAAGAGTTTTAAAGCAGTTGGAGTTGGCAGAAAGTTCAACATTTTGAGTTAAAATGATTCATACAAAAATGTTGGTCCTTTACCGTTGATCTTTTAAAGTATATCGAAAAATTATGGTTCATTGCGTAGTAGCGATTTCTGCAAACCCTCATGATTATTACATTATATTTATCAACAAAGCCTATAATAATAATTTCTATTCAACAAAGTACTTCCTACTATTATTCTTTTTAAAGGAAGTAAAAAGGACATGTTTAGCTGATCTAGAAATGTGAAAACAGTAAGTGTGTTATTTTATGAGATGAATATATGCCTGAATAAAAACGTAACAGATAGCAGATACGTAAGCGATATAGAATAGAAAACATAACAGATACAGATAGCTGCCAGTTATGGAAAACCCATCACATTTTAGTTTAAGTTTATAACATAAACAAGTTGTACATTGTTGCGATTTTTAAAAGTCTAGCAGCATTCTCATACCTCTTTAAATATTGAAAACCGCAACAGAATTTCATGTAACTCTCTGAAATTAGTGCTCCTCGAATTTTAAGTTGCCCTTTCAGACGTGTGAAGACTGCCTAGTAATATATGTTTTGGCTCAGTGTGACATGACAGCAGGCTTATCAAAACCCACTGCGGTTCGGTTCGATTTGTAGTAAAATTATGAATGCAGAATTGCTGTTTCTATAGCAAGCGCTCAAAGACTGGCAACCTAGCAGATCTATGGCCACATATATCATAAAGGAAATCCTACAAGACGGGTGTGTGAGCCACTGATATATTTTTAGCTAGATGTGTGCGGGACCTAGAGATAATTTGATTGTAAACATTAGGTTGTGGGCCAGTTGACACCCTCAAACATGTTTTCTACCATAAAAATAGATAATTCAGCCTTTCCCTTGGAATCCCAAAAATGACATGTTATCCGTCTACAAAACTGTCTTATAAACTACTGAGTCATGTAAACCTCTTTTCCACGGAAAACCACCAAACAAATATCATTGCCTAATATGAGGAAAATGCTTTTCAAAAGAGCTTCAGGAACACTTGTGGAAGAGGTTTTTCATGGCACACTCGTGGACTTGTGCTAATATAGTTTAGCCCTGATGCAAGTAACAACAGTGATTTCATTGAGTCGTGCTCTGAGAGGTGGAGGAATTTTTGAATTTGTACAAAATTTGCAAGCATAAATCTTTGGTGAAATGCTAAACTTCCGTTATGTTAGCCGTGATACGAGAATCCAGCAAGTCTACCATCTCAATCTACTAAATGAAGTAAACAGAGTAATACCTTAAAGATGCTATGTAAACAGTCATTAGAGTGAACATGTCAAATATCTTAGCTAATGTGGTGCTAGTAAAAAACGATCAACAAAGGCTATTACATTACAAGATGGTATAACAGTGCCAGTAAAGACCAATAAATATTTGCTTAATAATTTAATATACCTGTTGAATGCTACTCTTAAAGGTTGACTTGCAACAAAATTCACATTACAGTTATTTGGTATCAAAAGGTTCACCATGTCTTACTTTGGTGTGTTGTAGGTGCAAAACATGTGGAAATGCGATTACAAGCTCTTAAAAGCTCAAAAATGAACAGTTAATCACCGCTATCACGAAAACGCCGTAGGTTGGAATCAATTTATTTCTTTGACGTAGTCAATCCATTTGGTTATTGTTTTGAGACGTGATGTTATCGTTTATGACAAACACTTCAGGTTTTACTAAAAAGCCGTATCAAATATAGATGCTCGCTACTTTACAGTTTTGTTTTGGCTTGGTCTAATCGTCTAGCCGTAATCTGATCACGTGACCCATACTTCCTGCCAAACAGCGTGAATAATTTTTGCAGCATTTTTCGACTATCACAGGTGACCAGAGGATCATATGCATCAGAAAATATATCATCAGAGGATGATATGCACTCCTTCGAGCTAAGGTTAAAAAATTAAACGAATTTTTACGGTGGGTTTTGAGATATCAGTGCTCAAAATGAAAGCATTACAATGACGATGAAACAGACGCATGAGGACAATAGACATGGTTTTACTGAATGCAAGAAGTATATTTGTGAAAATATTTCGACGAATGAGGCTGCATGAAAGTGTAAACAGAACAAAGTGTAAACTCCCATTTGAGCCGTTTGGAAAGGGATTCCAATCTACGACGTTTTCGTGATATCCAAATTCGTTAGACCGCAATAAATTGCACCAAAATAACATGGCATGGAGTTACAAAGATGACTTGCAGACATCAATAGAGGTGTGTTTTGTATTTCAAAGAGCAGAGGTACTGGGCAAGTTAGAGATATTTCTTTCAAAAAAGTTAGACAACAAAGATGGATGCACTTTTATAACATTTGCCTCGGTCAAGTGTACTAATATTTGGTGGTTTGATCTTAATGATGACATCTTTGGCCAAACAAACAAACCCTGACCAACCAAAAGATGATAACTCAATGACAAAGAAGTATCCATATAAATAGCTTGGTTATTGCTACAAGGAGTGTTCAAGGGTCTGCCGGATGACTTTTTGACTCTGATTAAATTATGCCCTTTTGAGTACCAAGTCATACACAGTGACCTCAATAAAGTATATGTATGTCACCACCTTTAGAGATTGCCACTTTATATGAATGACGAGCAAAGCAGTCGTTATAATAAAGTTGAAGAAATTTGTTACACGGCGTATAAGGCGTTTGACAAAACAGTAAGATAGCGATAACAGATTTTCAATACTAGGAGAGCAAGCATGTGACATGCAGAAATATTAACATCAATGTGGACTACTCTCAGCAAAGCGACGAGCAAATAGCACACAAACAAATAAACGTCTAGGAGTTTTACATTCCTTAGCTTTTTGACAATACATGCATTAAGTAATGTTGCCTGCTGTTATGTGGCCATCATTTAGAGATTGCGAAATTTGAGTACCTTCCAAAGCAATTGCTAGATAAACTGCAAACTTGGAAAGAGTAATGGTGCGTTTACACTGGCCGACACCGACTCCGATTAGGTGCCAATACCCCGACTCAGACAGGTACCTCCGACATTTCACGTATGGGTGCCGACACCGACTCCCACTTTACATTGCAACGATCAAACGATTTTTGTCGGTACCAACAGCCAATCACAGCGTTTCGCCGTTCTGACCTTCACCCGACCACGCGAAGACGATTACACATAAAAATCAACGCGCTTGATGTGGAAAATTATATACTAGTACTACACTACTACTACTGCTCCTACTACTACTGCTAGAAGCAACTACTGAATGCCAAGCAATGAATGAATGATGAGGCAATGAAAATCCGAGCAAAGAACTGTACGTGCAGTTCTTTCGTCCGAGTAATTATAATAAATAAAATGAATAATGAAGAAGATTGAATGGTGAATGTATATTTGTGGTAGTAGTAGTGCGATGGACGCCGGGCCAACACTTTACACTTCTTGTAATTATTTGTTTGTATATATTTTATATGTCTGTAAATATTTTATTATATGAGTTGTCCTTTTTATTCTTTCTTTATTGCCTTTTTATTGTTGGCCTTGTTACTCGTTATGCTATCAATTGTCGTCGTTTATGTTGTCATATCAACGCACTAGCGGGCCTAATAATTGGCCATTTAAACATTGCTAGCCGGTGTTCTCACTCGGTCCCGTTAGCCGGAACGGGCAATTTTATTGTATATAAGGGAGCAACGCTCACTTAGTGGACAGAGCAAATGTCCGTACGCTCCTCAGCTAGTGAATTTCCTTCGCTAATAAAACATTGAATGAAATCACACGCAATTTATTTCTGTATGACATAATCTAAATCGTGCCAAGTAAGGGCCGGCAAATTTCTTGACAGTTGTATCTACAGTCGTACTAGTAGTAGAACTAGTAGTAGTCGTACAACTGGCTATTCACTTTTAATTAATTTAAATTAAAGAAAAAAACTTGGATTTTTTGGTACTCTCGTGTTCACATCGTTGCTAGCCATGCTGGTTCACTATTAAAAAGAGAACTAGGGAAAGTTTAATGACAGTCTTCTAGCCTCTCATTAAACCTAGCCCTTTAGTTTCATAAACTTAGCACTGTCATTAAAGCCTAGGCTCATTTAACCAGAGGCTCCTAGCTTCTGATTGGCTGATGAGCGTCCGACTTGTCGGTGCAACCGGGCACTGCTGGGTAGCTCCGACACCGACTTTCAGATCGGTGCCGACACCGATTTTTCTGTTCACACCTACCGACACCGACTCATCAAATTTGTCTGTGCACGACAAAATCGGTGACAAAATCGGCCAGTGTAAACGCACCATAAACAGTAAGAAAACACTCTTGCACCACTAATTGGCTATACTACTCTGGGGAAATCCCTTATTAGAGAGCACCGTCTTAACAAATGGCGATGATGCGTAAATGTTGATATTAGACTCGAGTCAGCGCATGGAAGGAAACATGGAAAAGAAAGACCATAAAGATGAAACATAAGCTAGCTCAATATGTGATCACCAGGTTATTAAAGCTTTGAAGCCTTGGCTATACAATCAGGTCCCTCATCCTAGCACTTTTTCTTAGCACCATAACCCAATCTTAGCACCATAACCCAATCTTAGCACCATAACCCAATCTTAGCACCATAACCCAATCTTAGCGTTTTAACCCTCATCAAGTTTTGTCGATTCTAATCTTTAAAACAAAATCCTCAAACAATGACAGAAATCAAACACAGTAAATAGTTCTATTTCAATACTCAAACTACTGGATATGCTTTCATTAAAATCTTTATTATTGTTTCGTTAAAAGCTTTATGATTGTTATTATTATTGTTCCGTTACAAAAAGAGATTACTGTATTAATTCGATTATAGCGCGAAAAATTATCTACTGATTTATAAGCGTGACCAAAAGAAGAACACTGTTGACTGATAAATCCTTATCATGTCTACAGTGTGCAATACAATCCTTATCATGCCTACAGTGTGCAATACAATCCTTATCATGCCTACAGTGTGCAATACAATCCTTATCATGCCTACAGTGTGCAATACAATCCTTATCATGCCTACAGTGTGCAATACAATCCTTATTATGTCTACAGTGTGCAATACAATCCTTATTATGTCTACAGTGTGCAATGCAATCCTTATCATGTCTACAGTGTGCAATACAATCCTTATCATGTCTACAGTGTGCAATACAATCCTTATCATGTCTACAGTGTGCAATACAATCCTTATCATGTCTACAGTGTGCAATACAATCCTTATCATGTCTACAGTGTGCAATACAATCCTTATCATGTCTACAGTGTGCAATACAATCCTTATCATGTCTACAGTGTGCAATACAATCCTTATCATGCCTACAGTGTGCAATACAATCTATACTATGAGAGCCGTATCCATCTGTCTGTTCGTCCATAGAAATGATTAATCCTTACCCTGTTTGCAGCATGCTATTCAATAGCTATAAAAACAAGCGATAAAAATAACAACCTTGCGTACAGACAGACAATATCGCTCATCGCTCTGAATACGCAATTGGGCTATTGTTATTTTGCGTGCACTTGTTGTTGTCGACATATCTGTGCCACCTTGCTGATAAACGACTCCTCATTTGGTAGAATTTTTATTCGGATGCCTCGGCTATGGCAAGTGGGAGTCACAATGTTTTGTTATAGCAGCATGTCTTCACCAGTAATTGTTACTTTATATCCTATGTCTGAGCCGATGCTAAGTAAAAATATTTTATATGAATTTTCATTCCAAAATTAAGGCTGCAAGTTGTATAAATATGGTATAATCATTTGTATAAAATAAATAAGGCAAGCTATAATAAATATGGTAAGCTTTTTGTGCTGTTGGCAAACTGATAAAGCAAAATAACATAATACGTATACTAACAGGCTGCACTACCCCATGGAACATTTTAGAATACACTGAACGTGCTCGTTACACGGCAGGCGCTGGATTATAGTAGTACAGAAACATTAAACCATTGATAAAGATCTGGGCCTTGCTAATGCATTGCAAGGTGGGCACTTTTCCACTGTCGAGTTTGTCCTCTTTTCAGTGTCTGCCTCAGGTTATTGCTGCCGTTTGACATGGCTAGCTAGGCTGACATTAGACATTCGCCGTGTCTGACACATGTCATCATTGCTTGTACCAGCATGGTGGTCTTGCTCAGACATCAGGCTGTCACACACCCTAGCATTCTCCAAGGAAGGTAAAAACTGCCATAACTTTTACTAACTATGCCCAGCTACTTTCACTTAATAGTCACGTAGATTATATTATCAAATGGATATGAGTTATGCAAGCCAATCAGTGGTGCCTTCTGATATGAATTAGGCACTAAGAGAAGATGAGTTGAGGCACTGGCAAACAATAGAAACATCATTGACTCGCCAAACGCAAACTTGTTGAGTCTATGCCCCGGCCAACAAGTGATCTAGTAGGAAATGTGATGAGAACTTGGAGAGGTTAATTAGTGATTGATTGATTTTGAGTGGTTTTCATTTGCTGTCATTTCTTGATTGGCTCGCTGACTGTCACCAATTATGCTTGAAAAATTAAGACTCGACTTAATTTGTACATAAAAGACGTTGGTTGCTCTATAATAATATATATAATAATATATATCACGTTAAAAAAATTTTGAAGATGAAATTAGAGAAAAGAATAAGCGAATTGAAAAGGAAATGAATGAGCACTCACTTCCTGCCTTCAAAATACTTTATACAGTGAATTACAGGCATAAGACCGGGATGGAAGAGACCAGAATACATATGGATAAAATAAATAAAGAGAAAATTACACTAGAGCAATAGAAAACAAAATAAGGTGTGTGGAACTGAAAAACCTAAACTTATATTAGTTAGATTATACTAGTGTAGACCTGACCTAACTTATTTGATAAAATGAACTCAATGACGCTGTTCGCTTCAAATTTAATCGAGGTCTAAGTAATCTAAGATTTGTCTGCCTGTTGGCATGGCTGAAAACAACTGAGTGGTGCAACTCTAAAGATTTCTTATGAGAATGGTTCAAGTTGTATACACCAGGCCTAAACACTGGCCTGTGCACCGGTATTAAAAAAATATTATGCCACTTGATCGTTGGTACCATCCAAGATACCAACCATGACACCAACCATGATACCATCCATGATACCAACCATGATACCATCCATGATACCATCCATGATACCATCCATGATATATTATAAAGGTAGCATAAAATGATCTAGAACCATCTAGCAAATTCCTGTGTAACTTTTCATGATGGGTGGATAAAAACAAATAACAATTTTGCTGTCATCTTGAGAGCAGGTTTAATTTTTTGTTTTGTGCCATGAAAAACTTTACTTACTAAAACCTGATTGGGTAAACTTGTTTAGGTCAACCATGTCAAGCACAGTTTTGCAAAATTATCTAATAAAAACAGCTCTGGAACTTGTAACCTCATTGTTCAGTGAGCTGTGAGCGTTACGAAAAGAATAAAATATGGAGTGTAAAGGAATGAAAAGACAACATTAGCAACATTTATTTCCCAGTGTAGTGAATCAGGCCAAATTTGACAGCTGAGGCAGCATCCAGGAAACATCATCAAAAACATAAGCCTACCATTGCGTTGCAACTGCTTGCATCGGGGAGATGTGAAGTTATTGATGATTCCAACAAGGCCCTTAGTTCCCTCATCTACATTGTAATTGTGATTTTTGCTGTAGTGTGACAAATAGAACTGGAGGCCACTAGGAATCACTCCATCAGGAGAAACGATTGAGTCCTGACTGCCCATCGACACGTAACATCTCCGCTTTGCAGCTACTCCTACTACTGCCTCACCTACCAACATGATACAGTCATACATGATGGTTCTATACATACATCTACTACTACTGTCTCACCTACCAACATGATACAGTCATACATGATGGTTCTATACATACATCTACTACTGTCTCACCTACCAACATGATACAGTCATACATGATGGTTCTATACATACATCTACTACTACTGTCTCACCTACCAACATGATACAGTCATACATGATGGTTCTATACATACATCTACTACTACTGTCTCACCTACCGACATGATACAATCATACCTGATGGTTCTATACATACATCTACTACTACTGTCACACCTACCAACATGATACAGTCATACCTGATGGTTCTATACATACATCTACTACTACTGTCTCACCTACCAACATGATACAGTCATTCTTGAGGGTACTCAACATCCTCATAACAACAGAAGGTTAGAATTTATAAAATGACTGCCAACACAAAGGTTTGGGGAATATATCTTAAAGAAAATCTACGGGCATCATTCAGTCCTGATCTTACCAAGCTTCACTCACTAATGTAATCGATTATTCTACGAAGACACATCTGCTTGTACTTGTCTATAATTCATGCTGGCAAAAATATCTTAATAAAAACCTACTTAAATACATTAAATCTAACATACATGTGTGAACTATTTCACAAAATCATCTTGGGCATCTTGAACCTAACCGATTCATTTACGAACAAATAGGATAGGAGAGAACGCCAAAGCCAGAAATCATTGATTTCAGTTACACATAATTCATAGTAGATATTTTGAAGTAAAACAAATAAATAGAAGTTACCTGATCCAAAAGATGCCTCCCTTTTCACAGCTCGCATAGTCAGGTTTTGGGGTCTATCTGCACAATATCAAACAAGATCTTAAGATAAAATATCTAACAGAACGCAATAGACTAAAAATCAGCAGAGCAGTCTCAACACCCTCACACAGTGACACACAGTGTCTCACAGTGTCACACAGTGTCTCACAGTGTCACACAGTGACACACAGTGTCACACAGTGTCACACAGTGTCTCACAGTGTCACACAGTGTCACACAGTGTCACACAGTGTCACACAGTGTCTCACAGTGTCACACAGTGTCTCACAGTGTCACACAGTGACACACAGTGTCACACAGTGTCACACAGTGACACACAGTGTCACACAGTGTTAGAGATCTGTAATCTGTATGAACATGTTCTGATAACAGATCCTGTTAAAGATGAGCTTACACGAAATTGCAGTCGATTTTATCGCTAATTGTCGGTAATTTTCTATTATTTGTGTTTTTTTTAGATTGTTGAGGTGATCTTGGCTGCCAGGAAGTTTCAAGATTAAAATCGATAAAACTTGACAGCTGTTAAAATGTTCAGATTCAAGCGAAAATGCGATTATGATGCCTGTAATTGCACTTCGGCGAAGATGCTAACAGAATAAATACAAGTACCACTGCAACTTGAACGCAATAGCCGGTATCAATTGCGAGACAGGCAGCGTATTTCGTTTTCATAATATTCATTACAAAATTAGAGTATTAGCGTATTACAAGATTAGTGTATTTATTCTGGTGCGTATTTTTCCTCTCGAGTATTTTTAACTGATTTGTCATTTTTAATTTTGAAACATCCTGACAGTTATATCACCTCAAGCATTAAAAACAATCGCAAATACAGTAGACGCTTATATAATGTATACCTCTTATAACGTAAATTCCAGATAACTTCGAGAATTTATATCATTAAATTAGATTTGTATGTTAGTCAATCTCGCCGCACATAGAAGAGAAAAATGACATGCGCATGAAGCTATATTTATTACATATATATGGTATACAGCTTTTGCGCATACTACTTTGTCGTGATACATCGTCAGATGTTTCGAAAAAACACATTTTTGTAACAATGTACACATTCTTTCATCATGGAAACTATGCAATGATTATGGATACAAACATACTGTTAAACCTGTATTTGAGTGTCACCTTAATTTGAGCGCAACCTCTATTTGAGAGCCACTATGGGAAAAGAGTTGACAAGTAGAGCGCCACCCTTTAATTGAACGCCACTTCAATTTGAACGCCACTTCAATTTGAACGCCACTATCTGATATTCTTGATCTTTACGAACCCATAATAGCAAATGATCAGTAGAAGTGTCCACAAAATCGTAATAATAATGACTCGATCACATCAATAACAATTCGTTCATTGTCTCTGTTCGTATCAATGTCCATTTTCCAACTCCAAGTCTTTACAACTTTTTCGTTAAAACTTTGAATGCAATGCCATAGAAATAATTTGTAATTTTATCAGGCTAATAATAGTTCCTTTTTTAATATGGTTTTGATACATCTATGTATGTGAAAAAACATTTTGCAATACAATAAAATCTGTGCTACTATGAATTTTGAGGCTAAAATTTGAGGCTATTTTGATTACACACGGTTTCTCTTCATTAGCATGAGAAGTGTGTGCATGTATAAAAGTTTTGCTCTGTTAAAAAATTGTTTATATACTAATATCGACAAGCCCAACTGTGCAGAAGATGAGTTTGAGGTCAGAAGACACTGTAGAAGATATTGAACAGCCAGAAGAATATGGAGCGGTTCCAAAAGAAAACAATCAGAATGCAACTGGCCGAGCAACTGATGCTAATATCTTTGTTTTAAAAAATGTTAATTTTGGTTTTAAGACGTTAACTTATGTTTCCAAATGTATTACCAATGTTTGTCTATGCCACTTGTTCTTGAATATATATTTGAAGCATTTCATAGATTATTACTGTTATATAACTAATAAATTTGCAGATTTATAACATTTGATAGTATCATTGCGGCAATATGAACTCGGTTTACAATGGGTTGACGCTCGTAACTTTTCTTCTAGGGCACATAGAAAAACAGTTTTGGCCGCAAACTGTAGCAAACATATTAATGAGTGCAATCAACTTTCATGCAACTTTGTTAAATATGGTTATAACATTAAAATATGCCTTTAAATTTGAAACGAAATAAAATTGAAAGCTCCAACAAATTGCAACGCAGGCCGGAAGATCGTTGTAGGTTAATTACAAGCAATAAACATCAACCGGCAAAAAATGTATCAGCTTCCCCATGCATATTTATTTAGGCATCTATGACAAGTTGGAGGTAACCTAGCAGATTTCTTCCACCCAAAGGCTCAATGTTGCTCCGCCCGAAGGAGGGTGCAAAATATGGGACATTCAATTCGGCAGTGACAAGGTTAAATATGTCTTCTCAATATTCTGGCGAGGTGTTTGAAAAATACAATGCCAGTCTTTATTTGACCGCCACCTCTAATAAACCGCCACTTCTGAGAAAAGCGTTGAAAAATAGAACATCATGGCGTTCAAATAAAGGTTTGACTGTAGTTGTAAAATTTAGCAAGTAAAATGAGAAAAATAAAAGCGTCACTCACCACACGCCTGTGTCTGCCTGTAATCGTTGATCAGACTATCTATGGCATCGGCCTCTTCCATTAGTCCGGCACCATTCAACAGCTTTGTAAGGTTGGTGTAGTTGCTCTCCTTCTTGCTGATAATTCCCTTCCTGCTCAACTCATCAAACATCTTTAGAGGGTTGTTGCCAATCTTACTCAGTTCATTTCTACCGAACCCTATAGACAGTAGTAAGTACAGTGGAACCTCGGTTCTCGAACATAATGCGACCTAGAAAGTTGTTCGAAAACTGAGTTGTTCGAGATTCAAAACAATTATTCCCATTATAATTAATGTATGTAAATTTTAATCCGTTCTAAGCCGAAATAACAACTTCGGTAAAGTATTTTTTTTAACATTTTACATCATAAACTGTACTGTATACTACATACCATAAATAAAAACAGGTAGATATAGATCGTGTTTATTTTTAATAAAAGATTTCTATCTATGATGATAAAAACAGAAAACAAAAAGTAAACCTCTCATATTTTTTGCTCTTAAAACATCGAAAACATTCTAGGTTAAAATAAAATACCAAAAATTGCAGAAACTGATAACGAAACAGCAATCTGAGATCTGCCGAGGTCTCGCAGCATCGGTTGCGAGACCCCGGCAATAATCTCGCACAGCAACACTTGTGGTGCTATGCTCGGGGGATTATATTCACGTAAAGCTGCGTCGCTGATGCCGCATAAAAATGGCTGCTTACCATGCAGCTTCGAGAGTGCTGACCTTCGTCTGTACATTGTATTTCGGGAAGGTTTTACCTGCTGCTCTCTGTGAGAATTGAACAGCGGTGAACTCTTGCATTGACCACGGGTACTCGGTGCGAAGGTTCTCATTTCACCACCAATAGCTCTGCTATCCTGCCAGTGGTACTTGCAATGCATATGAGAACTATAGCTGTGCGCTATGAATTTTTCGCATTTCGATAGATACGCAATGAATATTTACGATATTGATAATCGATATGATATTTGCATTCTTAATGAATAAATCTAGGTTTTGCCGTGAGATAAATGAAGACTGTATTGTAATGAAACCCAAATGTTAGAAAACAACTACACGTATTTTGAAAGGAAAACAATCTACTCCAAACTAAAAATGCTAAAACAAACTACAGCTCAACACAAATGACGACAACAAAATGAAAATCTAACTACTACTTTCTACCGCTACGATAATTTTTTTCGCGAGGAACAGCCGTTGCTGATTTCTAGTATTGCGGTATAAAGCCAGAGTTCTATTGCTCTCTTTAACCTCAATGAAAAACTTTCAGGCTTTCGATGACTTTCTTGCTGCTGAATTATTGTGTAGTGGTAATGATGCCACAAGCAACAAATTGTGAATAAAATGTGGTCAATACTACTTACTCACAAAGCAAACCCAGTCACTAATTTAACAATGGGTGCGCTGTTACAGAACATGTAATAAAATTTTACATCTCTCACATGCGGCTTTCTATTACCATAACAAAATTTTAATGAAGTTTTAAATCGTATCATTATGAGCAAAGGTAATTCACTAATACAAAATTTTCAGTCAGCTAGAGCAATTACCTCTTGATTTTAGTAGTGTTTTTAGCAACCCTCTTTAAATGCTATTAGTAACAACACGAGCCAAATATTATACTAATCCCACTCAATATAAGTATTGCCTTGGCAGTAATAATGTGTAGTTGGCAGCAGTTGATGCACCATTGAGTAAAGGGCAGATGAAGGCAGACAAATCTTTGGTTTTTACGTCTATAATAGAAGTATGAAAATGTAAAACACTCTACATTGTCTCGAAACTGTTTCAAATGAAATTTTAAAATGAATTGTTAAGGCTATACATTTAATGAAAGTGAGACGCAGGATTGTGACTAGTGCTGGATAATAAAACTTGTTGAACCCGCGGGTTTATCTTCTCTCGAGTCTCGGGTAATAGAGATTTTGAGTATTTCGATCTTGAGGGTTCAGGTTTTGACTTGCGACTTCGGGTTTTGGTACACAGACCCGCCGAGTGGAGTGGACAAAAACTCAGTCTATTGCGTCCAGCACTCTAAACACTGTTTGATAACCCACATGTTAACCATTTGAACCCTGGCCTTTTTGTCAATGCGCGTCGGTAACCCTGGGCCATAAGTACAATGATCCGAAATTTTTAAACTTTTATTATATATAGGCCTATATATCTGAATGTGGTAATGATACAATGATATTTGGTAAAACACTAGTAAAAAAGTCGGGCAACCCACAGCAAATATCATCGAACAGAAAAAATAGTACTTTACCATTATTCGAGCTAAAACTATAAAAGTTTGTACGATTTAAAAAAACAAGTTGTAAAAACATCTACAATAGCATCATATCCATTGAGCACATGTTCGTCATCATTTTATGAATCAAAATATACTGGAAAATTATAATTAGTATTATAAAATTTTTCATTTGCACCCAAATCACTTATGACCTACTAACAAACGAGTGGGGTAGATTTTTTCGCGATATCGTTCAAATAAAATTCGTTATTAAAACGAAGGAAGTAGGTAAAGATATTTGAAAACTGTTACAAATGGAAGTGAAATTTCTGGTCTAATATCTTGTGCAAAAATTAATTTGATTGGTTTATGCTGTTATTTAGAAACGGCTTTTGTAAATAAAGCCATGTGAATGCCGGAATTCCGGCCGATTGTGTCAGAGATTCTGACACACCCTACGCAATGCCTGAAAACCAACAGTTGGGGTTCAAACTTCAAAGGCGGATTAATCATTTACGCATCATTGCCATTTGTTAAGATGGTGCTCTCTAATAAGGGATTTCTCCAGAGTAGTATAGCCAATTAGTGGTGCAAGAGTGTTTTCTTATTGTTTATGGTGCGTTTACACTGGCCAACACCGACTCCGATTAGGTGCCAATACCCCGACTCAGACAGGTACCTCAGACATTTCACGTATGGGTGCCGACACCGACTCCCCCTTTACATTGCAACGATCAAACTATTTTTGTCGGTACCAACAGCCAATCACAGCGCTTAGCCGTTCTGACTTTCACCCGACCAAGCGAAGCTGAGTACACATAAAAATCAACGCGCTTGATATGGAAAATTATATACTAGTACTACACTACTACTACTGCTCCTACTACTACTACCGCTAGAAGCAACTACTGAATGCCGAATGGAGTCTTCCGATGACGATGAGATTTTGTTGATGGCAGGATCGGCTGCAGCAGCTCTGACAGTCTGTATTATATGTAATTATATGTTTGTATATACTTTATATGTCTGTAAATGTTCCCACGACCAAACGAGCGGATGCGAAGTTAGGGAGTTTTTATGAGAAATGCATGTGCACACAACTTACGCAAATTATTCATCAACAATGAGACGAACCCTTGTTTGAAAATTTCATCAACAAATTTAACCATCGTTTTGTAGATAAGTTAAAGTATAATAACGATACAAAACACATATAGGCCTATTTAAATATGTTACCAAGTCTTTGTAAATTGTCAAAATTCTCTAAAAACTTACCCATCTGATCGGATTATTCACAAATAGACAGATTTATTAGGACGAAAATCGTCACAAAACGCTTGAAAAGCTTGGTTTAATAAAAGTTAAGACCGGAAATTGAAACGGCGGTCGACAGATAATAGAATGATCAAGTCGTGCGCACTTCGCGAAAAAATAGCGTGCACTTTTCACCAGTCTATAGCATTGTCGAATTGCCAAAGGTTTCGGCAATTAACATAGGAGTACAGAAATCGTTTCGTTTTTGCCGATTTCCATTTTTTCATTTTCTTATGAGATTATTACAATAATTAATTATAAGTTTGGATGACTACAGCACAATGACTACGTAGTACAGATTTTCTAAAAAATCTAATGCAGTGTAAGTAAAGGGAATGACGATGATATTTTTTCTAACGGTTCTAATGAGATTATTACAATAATTAATAATAAGTTTGGATGACTACAGAACAATGACTACGTAGTACAGATTTTCTAAAAATCTATATAAATATCACAACTTCGTGATATTGATAGCTATGACGTTTTGAAATGTAAACAAAATGTGCATTGGTTTTATATTATTACTATATTAATAATATTGGCTATTCTAATAATATCAGTGCATTTTACTTCTAATATTGGCCAATATTGCATTTCTCTTTTTGCAGGAGGAGAGATATAAACATATAATCTTTTCCTTTCATTATTGCTATTTGTTGTATATAATAACACCCACACCCAGTACATTACAGCTACCATTGCAGTTATCCTATTTGACTGCTAATATTGCATTTCTCAACCATCAGTACCCTTTCTTTTTTCCATTATCACTTTGGTCGTAGGCTGTATGACAGTGGAATTTCTAGTTTATTATATGTGTTGTCCTTTTTATTATAGCCTTGTTAGTCGTTATGCTATCAATTGTCGTCGTTTATGTTGTCATATCAACGCACTAGCGGGCCTAATTAGTGGCCATTTAAACATTGTTAGCCGGTGTTTCTACTCGGTCCCGTTAGCCGAAACGGGCAATTTTATTGTATATAAGGGAGCAACGCTCACTTAGTAGACAGGGCAAATGGTCGTACGCTCCTCGGCTAGTGAATTTCCTTTGCTAATAAAACATTGAATGAAATTACACGCAATCTATTTCTGTATGAAATAATCTAGATCGTGCCAAGGGCCGGCAAATTCCTTTACAGTAGTAGAACTAGTAGTAGTACTAGTAGTAGTCGTACAACTGGCTATTCACTTTTACTTAATTTAAATAAAAGTTCACTATCAGAAAGAGCATGAGGGAAAGTGTAATGACAGTCTCCTAGCCTCTCATTAAACCTAGCCCTTTTGTTTCATAAACTTAGCATTGTCATTAAAGCGTAGGCTCATTTAATCAGAGGCTCCTAGCTTCTGATTGGCTGATGAGCATCCGATTTGTCGGTGCAACCGGGCACTGCTGGGTTTCACCGACACCGACTTTCAGATCGGTACCGACACCGATCTCTCTGTTCACACCTACCGACGCCGACTCATCAAATTTGTCTGTGCTCGACAAAATCGGTGACAAAATCGGCCAGTGTAAACGCACCATAAGCTGCACAGTTCCCCGTTTTTAACTTTCAAACATCGTAATGAGAACTTTGGACTTGAAAAGTCAGCAGTTTCAGGGGATCTGCAGTATCAGCTTCATTGTAATGTGCAGTTTTAATACACATTCAGTTTTGAAGAATGCGCATTCGCAGTGAGTATGAATGTTTGGGCTTCCGGTAATGCGTCATGGAAGTAAATACGCAGTAGATCACAATGGGCAATCTACAGCAGGAGCGCAATAGCAGTAAATGTCTACTATGCATTTGAAAGTTGTAATTCGTGGTAAAATTACTGCGTACTGCAATGAAGCAGTGCAGTTATAATGTGTCACAACCCTGTTATTTTGGTTTTGAGTACCCCAGTTCTGTAGTAATGGCTGATGTTAATCATAGTGTTTAGGTTGTAAATGCTAAAAGGGCTGTACTTTAATTTTATAGGTTTATGCTATAATGGATAATCATATATCCCTCAGCTTTATTCTTAGTGCACAATCTTCATTCTTATTTTTCATTCTTAATCTTATCATCTTTGCTGGTATATTAGATTCATTCATATACATGGTTAAACATTTTCTTGTTTTAGTCAGTATATAAATAAACTGTGCTGCATCTCCATATACAGTGATAAACATGACTAGAACTAATCATGACTCATGAGTGTGGAATCCTTTTTATTAGTATCAAATAATAGTATAATAATTAGTATCATATAATAAAATTTATTTTATATTTCTTAAATACTAGCAAGTTACTAGATGCATATTTTATCTGGAGAGGTACCTAGGTTTAGTGAGGACTAAGAGATCATCTGGAGAGGTGCCTAGATTTAGTGAGACCAAGGGATCATCTGGAGAGGTACCTAGGTTTAGTGAGGACCAAGGGATCATCTGGAGAGGTACCTAGGTTTAGTGAGGACCAAGGGATCATCTGGAGAGGTACCTAGGTTTAGTGAGGACCAAGGGATCAGCTCCTGCATGTTGAACCTAGGCCACTCTACTAAATGTACAGCGAACCACCGCCATACGACATTAATTCGTTCTGGTGTTGGGGTCGTAAAGCTAAAATGTTGTATAGAAGGGTATAGAAATCTATAGTAATTATCTAACGCAAACACCCTCCCCGATAAAAAACATCAAAATTTCATATATTAGTATTTGTATGTACTAAAAATTAGCAACAAAATAGTTACATAAATATAACTAATGAATTAAATTTTCTGGTAAATATTACATTATACACTAAAATGCACAACAAACTTGAGATCGTTTGACTCATGCAAGATCAAGCATTTACAAAACACGAAGAATGCTGAACTGAGAGAAATCATCGTATCTCTTTCAGGTGGTGTGGGAGGGATTTCAGCGAGTAGCATATCGGTATCTTCGTGACTCCAACAAATGCAGCACACTGACCACCAAATGTGAATTTCGAGAAACATTTCTGTTAATGTCATATAGCGAGGAAAAAGCCGTAATGAAAGGCTGGAATAACTTCGTGTTCCACATCATAAGGTGAAAAAACTGTGAAAAAGGATGCTGTAGCCCGGAGATCCCTTATATAAAAATATAATAGGCCAGGGGTAAAAAAGTAAAACAAAAACCGATAAGCAACTCTTTTGTAAGCCATTCTTACGGTTTGAGCTTGATCAACTAAACTCAGCATTTATTGTTTTCATTCAAACCAAACGTTTATAGGTGAGCATTGATTAGATGCAGTTGTTAGTTGTCAGGAAGAATTGAGTAGGAATTCAGCGTATTGAATGGGATATACTTTGAGCATTCAAATAGATCAACCCTTGACAAAACAAAGAGTGTGCTCACCAAACTCATCACGGAGTATCCCACGCAAAGCATCCATCACATCATTGTCATCTTTTGAGATATCCTTGCGCAAAATATTTTGGATCTGCAGAGACAGCTTGCTGGCCATGATAAGAGTCAATTCCAATTCACTGGAAGCAGAAAGCAACTTGTGTTTACCGACAGATGCTGCGCACAGATATTGTTTTATTAATAAAGTACAAGGATTCAAAATCATTGAGTTGGAGTTTGCAATGAGTAACCATGAAACCTTTACGCCATGCTTTATATGGTAAGAGAAACACTTGGCCATTCTATGATACAAAAATATTTGCGGACAACTCCGAATACAATTCTATTATATCGCGAGTAGTCAATTGGTAAAATTGAATCTCGAGTAACGATCATCTGTACACGTAATGTACAATATTTTTGGTGTTAAACATAAAATTTGAGTACACAGTCACAACTCTCCAAGTAAATCCCAACAAACAATGCATGATAGTTTTGTAAGTAATTGCGCAATTAGTTATTACATCCGATCATCTCTAGTAGCACACTAAACTGTCACTGTACTAGTTCCAAATCAAATATAAAAAAGATGATACACACATAGATTAGAATAATTTAAACAAGTACTTTGTGTAAGAGTATTTTTGTTACTCGCTGAACGGGCGTATTGTCAACAATATGATTCTGATTTTAAGGTAAACGATAAATTAAAAGCTCTTTTTATTTAATTTTAGTAATTTATATTTTGCGTTTAGGTTTTTGCGCAAAGTCATGGAATACACAGGTCTATTTTAATGCAGTGAGTATTTGTTTAAAGTATTTGTTTCTGAAACAAATTAGAAAAAAACTTTTCTTGTAAGAATCTTTGCTACAACATCCAACAGTTTCTACATACAAAGTAAGTATCGCAACAAATTGACTTCATTCGTTAAAGTTCGCTTTTGATTGTATAGTCTACAAACATTAAACACTGAACAGGTCTTACTCCCAATTTTTCAATGATGCACGTCGAATGTAAAGCCTCTACGCCTCACAACCCTCATAAAATGCTCACAACCCTCATAAGATGCTCACAACCCTCATAAGATGCTCACAGCCCTCATAAGATGCTCACAACCCTCATAAGATGCTCACAACCCTCATAAGATGCTCACAATCCTCATAAGATGCTCACAACCCTCATAAGATGCTCACAACCCTCATAAGATGCTCACAATCCTCATAAGATGCTCACAACCCTCATAAGATGCTCACAACCCTTATAAGATGCTCACAACCCTCATAAGATGCTCACAACCCTCATAAGATACTCACAACCCTCATAAGATGCTCACAACCCTCATAAGATGCTCACAACCCTCATAAGATGCTCACAATCCTCATAAGATGCTCACAACCCTCATAAGATGCTCACAACCCTCATAAGATGCTCACAACCCTCATAAGATGCTCACAATCCTCATAAGATGCTCACAACCCTCATAAGATGCTCACAACCCTCATAAGATGCTCACAATTCTCATAAGATGCTCACAACCCTCATAAGATACTCACAACCCTCATAAAATGCTCACAACCCTCATAAGATGCTCACAACCCTTATAAGATGCTCACAACCCTCATAAGATACTCGCAACCCTCATAAGATGCTCACAACCCTCATAAGATGCTCACAACCTTCATAAGATGCTCACAACCCTCATAAGATACTCACAACCCTCATAAGATGTTCACAACCGTCATAAGATGCTCACAACCGTCATAAGATGCTCACAACCCTTCACCTACCCCAAGTTTTCACAAAATGCTACTGTCATCATTCCACAACTGCGAGTACAGACACTGAAATTTTTAGGTGACACGCTCATTCAATAAGAATACCGCCAACACTCAAGATAAACTTAACACTAGAGCTACGCTTAATACAGACAGGATAACACAAAGAAAAATCACTGGACCCTAAAATAAAAGCAATAAAAATGACAAACTATATTTGAACACTTGATGATTACTTGGCATTCGTTCAACATGATCTTAATTGATTAACAAGATGTTCTTTGGGCATATAAGACAACAATTTAAGATTACTAGTTGGCTAGTGGATAGGAGCTAATGCGAAATACAAACATATTTGGCAGTTCACAAAAATGACACGGCAGCATTCCCAGATGATGGGGAAACATAATTTCAAGGGAGTTAACCATCAGTTAATCCGTTGTGCAAATAAGTTAGCCAATAAAGAGGTTGGGGTTACAGAAGACAGTAGCATAAGGTGAATTGTTTACATGACAGGAGATAACATAACCAGCTTATATCACCTGCTGCACTATAAATACTCAGCAAAGCACAATGAATGTGTTAAACATAAGCATCTTTAGCTCTTTACAATTACACAAATCAATTTATTTAAATTATTTTACAATTTAATAAATTGTATAACTTTATATAATATATAATTATATAAAATTATATAATTTTATTGTTATTATGGCGCTCGTAAAATAAATAATATATTTTATAGGGTAAAATTTTAATGGTGTTATTTTTTAAACAATCTTGATTCAGGAGGGCATTACATGAGTTTAGAGTGACTGAGCCTCTCTTGTAAGTTGAGCTATAGTTTTTCGTGCTTTTTTAGTTTCATTGTATTTCATTCGTATTCAAAACCACAGAATAATTGCTACCAGGGCCATTAATATATATAAAACAAGCTATTGTTTAATGTAACATAAAGAACACCAAGTTATACAAAAACAGATGACTACAAAGCTTTCGTAATGTATATTTTACAGTTTAAACCACTCTTGATGAATAGCAGTAACAGATTGATAATCATGTAACAGGCAGTGGACAGTTTGTTAGTTTATGAGATGCCTTGTTTTCAAAACGGAAATCAGTTGCAAGTTTAAAAATTTGGCTAAATAGGACCTTCTATGACGGCACAAAAACCAACCTATAATTAATTATTCAAAAGTACAATGGCTCCTGCAAATCACAGGTGTCCTTTAGCGGGGATATTGCGGAAGCCGAGACCGGGCCATAGTCTACACACACAAAAAAACAACAAAGGTCCACGTAGTTATGAGCAAAAACAAAAGTATCCACCCAAATATCTCACCAATCTGATGAGCAGCACACACAAAAATTAAACCAATCGACAGAGCCACCCATCATGTCAAAATATTCCAAGTTTCAAGTCATGTCTTGCGCAACTCACCTTATGGTTTGTAATATAATTAATAGGGACTTGTTCCAAAGTCCCTATTAATTTGAGACTGTCCAATATCTGTTTTAGAAATAGTCGCCGCTAGGCTAGCCTAACGTCTTGATTCAACATCTTAGTAACTATCGGGGCATTGCTGAGTGCTCCCGATCTTTTTGAGTCTCTCTTAAGCATGCAAGAACCAATCAAAATCGGGTTAACACTATTGTAAACAAAACTTAAGAGGGACTCAAAAGGATCGGGAGCACTCAGCAATGCCCCGATTGTCACTAAGATGTTGAATCAGGACGTTAGGCTAGGCTAGCAGCGACCATTTCTTAAACAGATATTGGACAGTCTCAAATTAATAGGGACTTTGGGACAAGTTTGGACAAACCATAAGGGGAGTTGTGCAAGACATGACTTGAAACTTGGAATATTTTGACATGATGGGTGGCTCTATCGATTGGTTTAGTTTTTGTGTGAGCTGCTCATCGGATTGGTGAGATATTTGGGTGGATACTTTTGTTTTGCTCATAACTACGTGGACCTTTGTTGTTTTTTTTGTGTGTGTAGACTACGGCCCGGTCTCGGCTTCGGCAATATCCCCGCTAAAGGACACCTGTGCTGTAAATGATATCTTTGACAGTTGGAAACGCAGTAAATGTTAGACAGATATATATCGCCAAAGAACCCCATCCTAAACTACACTCACTTGTAAGACCCACAAGAGTGATAGATAGATACAGCGAGCTCACATAACAATTGTGTTCCTAGCATGTATGACAATGATATATATGCTTCGTAGATAAAAAATTGATATCGGTACTAATTAATTAATAAATTAATTAATTAATTTAATTACCTACTAATTAAAGGTACATGGTTGCAACCAATGATATACAGCCCAAATGGGGCTGTATATCATTGTTGCAACTCAGTAGCAATGTCAAGTGTGAATCACGTTATTGTAAAAACGGTACCAGCTCAAGTTTAGAGAGCTTGATGCTGAACTCATTGGTTTGATAGTAAGAGTTTGTCCCTTAGGCCTATAGAAAGCCTAAAACTATGACTATCTAAAATGATAGATGCTGGCAGACTCACTTGATGAGAAACTTGTTGACATAACTAAACCAATGATATACAGCCCCCCATGGGAGGCTGTATATCTTTGGCTAAACTGCCTACAAAGTATTTGGTATTTGCAGCACATGTGATAAGTTAGCGTGTGACTGCGTATCCTAGAAGCTCCATTTCTAACAACACGCGTTTCATGTTTAACAAGTGCGATAATCGTATGAATTCAATGCTTTGTAGGGTTTTAAGACGCATCGCACAAAATCTTGCATTTTTAGTCAGCTATTATAATCCAATACCAATAATTGTTTATTTTGTCATAAAATAGCTGGCAAAAAACTTCTGACTGCACACAAGATGTTAGGACATGTGAATGATAAAAAAAACGGATGGCCATTTTTTGCGTCACTCTACTTTCTCAACAAAAAGTTTGCAAAAGAAAGCTCTTCAAAGCATTATTAATATAAATATTAAAATTTCTAACTTACCCGAGAGTAAACCTGAACGCGTCCTGCGTTTAATCACCAACCATGCGTACGAGATATGCTTCAGCGTTGTGCAGCGTCAATATACATTTCATTGGTCAGACAAGCAGCTGAAGCTAATTGATTGGTTGTTTTTAAACAGGAAATGAAGTTGAACAGCTCAATGGGCTCTAGCGCAAAAAGGCAAACTTCTAATAGCGATTAAAAATGCTGTTAAAGAGGTACATGTATTAGCGATAAGATAAAGGAATGGCCGACTGAAATAGGTAGTTGAATACAATGTGCTTCCTTTACTGTTTATTATTCACATGATGTAAATTGCTGTAAAACTTCATATTTTATATGCATAAGTTTCAAGTTCTTAATACATAGTGAAGACGCGCCGAGATCAAAAGAAACATATATCTTTAATTAAACGTAAGAGAACATAAGGAAATAACATTGTGTCGCTAAGGTACACACGCTGATATTATGCATCGTCAATATTTAATTTCGCAAAAATAAGAAATTTTTTTGTGGTTCTATCTATCTATCTCGATAAAATATCTCTTGTGGCCCGATAAGCCTTTAGAGATAAGATGCGACTATAACGATAAAAGAGATCAGATATTCCTGTAAAATCGAGAGTTAAATAAAATCTGCTATTGAGCTTGTTCCATATATATATATCAAAACTTCATGACTCGGTTAAAAAATGAGAACTTCATGGCATCTGTATTAATAGTGTGCCTAATATTAGACCCCCGAGTAATATAGGCGGAGTTGCACAGTGTAAACTTTTTAAAATCGACCATAAGGTCTTGATTTAAAATTTTCAGTAAAGTGTTTTTATCCTTAGTGCATCTTCTCTCTTCAAGAGTGTGCCAAGACATGTTTTCCATTGAAGATGTGATACTGTCATACTTTCTAAAACCGTTTGCCCATCTGAACGCTCTTCTGTTTATGGCTTCTAAATCCCTAATGATGTACATAAAATGTGGATTCCACACCTCTGAAGCATACTCCAGTAAAGGACGACATACAATAAAATAAGCCGTTCTCTTAACAGCATGGGAAGTTCCTTTGAGAGTTCGCATAAGCATGTAAAGGGTGGCATTAGCCTTACGCATAATAAAATTTATATGATCACTAAAATTGAGCGATTTAGAAACCTGTATGCCCAGGTATACAAAGGAATGGGATGAAATAAGCGGAGTGCCTCCATAACTGTATGTATGCAAAAATTTAACCAGCTCCATTGACGTGGATGTGCATTTAGCTACATTAAATTTTAGCTGCCAAGATCCGGCCCACGTAGCAACTCTGCTCAACTGGTCCTGCAATGCTTGGCTGTCGGACAGGCAACTAACGGTTCAATGTTATATACAACTGGTTTTGCAGTATGAAATTTTGGTTTTTTAGTTTTCTCCCTAAGGTTACCCAATAGCTATGCCGAGCTGATGCCGCATTACTATCAAGATGGCTAGTCATAGAAAAGTTCCTCTTTCTCCTGGTATGTAAACATTATTGCGTTAGTAATTAAAATATATTACTAATGTCTTCACTTGTGCCGTACTCTTTAAGCTACTTTTCTTTCAATATAATAATGCCTGCATTGTTGTTTCATCGTACAGACAAAACAGATTTTAATTTTGAGGATGCTCGCTATAAGCCTCAGGAATCTTTTGATGAGCCGCAACTGGAATTTGATGAAGAATCACTTAACATAGGCAACAGAATGGAAGGTTGGTCGAAGAATGTAGTTTGAATAGGTCTATGTCTAATCAGTCATTTTACAATGTTGATATATAATCATTTTGCATATGGGCTAGCTTCAAAGAGTGCAGTAAAATACTATTAGTATATCATGCGAGACTATTAGTACTTGTTTGAAATGTATTTGGTGCGAATAGATGCAAAATTGTGAGGGAATTACTATTAATCTTGGAGCCTAGTTTTAGATACTCCATTTCATATCAGTCTTGTATTTCACATGAGTGAAATTCCATTCTCTAGATTTGTTGAACCTAATTTCTAGTTGATTCCCTGGTAGCCTTCAGCTTTGGCCTTTCTTCGCTGGCATGACCAACATTAAGCTGATCTTCTAAAAGATTTACTGTACTAAAATGTAGAATGAAAATATATATATTTATTAGTTGGTACTTCATAAACACAGGTTTTCGTATTCAGCTTTAATCAATGGTGAATATGAAAATGATTGCTGAAGCTGTTTTATTATAAAACTGCTTGACTATAAAACTTTTATAGTCAAGTTCGGGTCGGCATCATGGAATGTTTTTTTTATCCTTAAAGGTTGACGTGCAACAAAATTCACATTACAGTTATTTGGTATTAAAAGATTCACCATGCCTTACTCCGTTGTGTTGTAGGTGCCAAATATGTGGAAATGTGATTACAAGCTCTTAAAAGCTCAAAAACCAACAGTTAATCGCAGCCACACGAGACCGCCCTAGTTTGGATTCTCTTTCCAAAACGGCTCAAATGGGATGTAGTTGAACACGATGGCTTCTGTTCACACTCTCAAGCAACCTCATTCGTTGAAATATTTTCACAAATATACTTCACGCATTCAATAAAACCATGTCTATTGTTCTTACGCGTCTATTTTATCGTCATTGTAATGCTGTCACTTTCAGCACTGATATCCTATAACCTACCGAAAAAATTTGTTTAATTTTTTAAACTTAACTCAAAGGAGTACATATCATTGTCTGATAAACATGACGAGCCTGTTGGTCACCTGTGATAGTCGAAAAATGCTGCAGAAATTAATCACAAAGTATGGGTCACATGATCAGATTACGACTAGACGATTAGACCAAGTTGAAACAAAATTGTAAAGTAGCGAGTATCTATATTTGATACGGGGTCTTTGGTAAAACCTGAAGTGTTTGTCATAAATTAGTGCTATGAGAAGTTTTATATTGAGCCTTTTATTGGCCTTTCAATTTACGTGAGAACATCACGTGACAAAACAATAACCAAATGTAATGACTATGTCAGAGAAATAAACTGTTTCTAATCTACGGCGGCTTTTCGTTTTTGACCTTTTAAGAGCTTGTCATCACATTTCCACATATTTTGCAGCTGCAACACAACAGAGTAAGACATGGTGAATTTTTTAATACCAAATACCTGTAATGTGAATTTTGTTGCAAGTCAACCTTTAATAAAAAAAAAGTTACCTAAAATTTGAGTCATGATGCTTCTTGCTTTGTGTAAATACGATTGACAGTATTTGGAATTGCTAGCCTAGAGTTTAATTTCATCCAAAAGCAGGGCTGTATTGACGGTATCAGTATTAACTGTATCAATCCAATTTTAATCTATCGTAGATAGTCTGATGTGAATCCATTACTACATTTCTCCTGGTTTTCTAATGTATCGACCTTTCTTTGATCAAGTTTGTGTCATGGACAGTTGTTTCATGATTATTATTGTAAGCCACAAATTACAATGAAAGACGAGCAGCGAGGCTGTCTTTCTCGTAACATTGAGCTTTCAATTATTGATAGCTGTCTACAGCTAGCCTCATCTCATGCATCGTAACTTATGAAAATCAATCAAAGTCCTTAATGAAAATTGTTTTTGTTCCTTAGAGATATTATCAACAGCAGAGATTAAAATATTTCATTTAGCTTGGATCAATTGTTCTGCCAATTTAATTTTGCCGTTTAATGACTAATTTTTGGTTTGTCAAAAGTGACAATCCAATCATATACTTGCTAATGATCATTAACAGCGGACGCTTGTACAAACTTTGATTGTCAGATACAACTTTCTAGCGGATCAGTTTTGGCTGTTCAAGAATGGTGCATGAATGATTTTGCAATTTACAATGAATTGCCATTAGCCTTTAAACACACTAACTATAAAATTAATATTTTGTGACTGCAGTTGCATTGTAAATAGCTCAAATGCTTACAAGCAACGAGTTTAAAAATAGGAGTTGGGTATAATAAAACATTTTCATAGTGGACACAGTGACAAATGCATATTAACAAGAATAGAACTAGTTGTCTATGTTAAGTGCTGATGAGTATGTGCCGCTCTTCAGCGGGTTCGCGGATAGAACAAGAGAGGTTAATTAATTTTATCTTCGATTTTGTCGTTTATTGTCCATTTAGCCAGATTTTGTCTACCATATCTGTACATCTAAGGTTAACATTGATTTGTCTATCATACCTGTACATCTAAGGTTAACATTGATTTGTTTATCATACCTGTACATCTAAGGTTAACATTGATTTGTTTATTATACCTGTACATCTAAGGTTAACATTGATCTGTTTATCATACCTGTACATCAAAGGTTAACATTGATTTGTCTATCATACCTGTACATCTAAGGTTAACATTGATTTGTCTATCATACCTGTACATCTAAGGTTAACATTGATTTGTCTATCATACCTGTACATCTAAGGTTAACATTGATTTGTTTATCATACCTGTACATCTAAGGTTAACATTGATTTGTTTATCATACCTGTACATCTAAGGTTAACATTGATTTGTTTATCATGCCTGTACATCTAAGGTTAACATTGATTTGTTTATCATACCTGTACATCTAAGGTTAACATTGATTTGTTTATCATACCTGTACATCTAAGGTTAACATTGATTTGTTTACTAGTTAATTGAAAAAAACATTCAGTTTGCCATATACAAAATACTGATAAACACATGCATCTACATGAAACAGCAAGGCAGTCGATATCATTGTTAGCATTGACCATTTCTATTCATTGTGCACTGAATCTTTATATAAATTGTCTGAGATAATCAGTCATATTACATATTTCAGAGCTTCATTTTGAGGATGACAGCGATGACTTCCTGGAACCTGGAGAACTCGACCTAGATGATGACTTTGAGGCAGAGCTTGGCTCCGCCGCCATGGTAGGCATTTTTCCTTGTCTCAGATCTGGACAGGCGCTTGATTTTCATGTTCAAAGCTCAGAGGTTCATCTGATCGCGATGTTTTGCAGCAAAATTCTTTTTGCAAATTATTCCTTTTTACATGGCCGCAAATGTAGAATTGTTACGATAGAGCGTATTGTAGGTGGCACTTGGTAATTTTTTGTCATTGTTGCAATATTTTTCACGCAAGTAGTACTGATTAGGATAGTCATTAACAATTTGCATCCTGTAACATGTTTACTGTCGGCGTGTGAAAGTTAAGGCGCACTAAAATAGTATGAAACAAGTAGAGTTAATGCTCTTCATGGCTCATCACAGCACTTGTTGGCAGCACAACTTTGATATTTTCTTCTGATTGGCTCCATATACCGTAAAACCTCTAATTGAACGCCATGATGCTCTATTTTTCAACCCTTCCTCTATAGTGGCAGTTACCTTTGCTATTTCATTGATTATGAAAATAACTATCGTAATAACTGTATTATCGTTTTTAGTAATTTATTGAAAGGGAAAAAGTGTACTCAGTGATAACTGAATTAGCCAATGAAATATAAGCATTCCAAACAGATGCTAGCATTAGGACCAGTACCCTATAACTCTGAAAGTTTGTGTTATCAAATATCTGTTTGTTAGCCTGCGCTAAGAGCTTGTTTTGTATTTAGTGTCCAACTGTGAATATCGACTTGTATATACACAGGTCAATCCTGGCGAAATGACAGAGAGTGAGTTTCATGACATAGCCAAGTATGGAGTTATCGAACTAGCAGGTTGGTTACTTCATGAGATTTGTGATTAGACTCGCTATACCTCATGGGTTAATCATGGCAACATGTAGGTTCCTTCTGTCATCTGATTGCATCATCTGATATCTCAATTCACCTATTCATACAATCAGTCTCTGTAAAGGTCAAAAAATATTTAGTATGAAAATTTTTCTGTTAAAAAAAATCAAGTTCAGGACTTGTAATAATTGTACGTATTACTTCTTGATCAGACTTGTTCGAACATTATGAATAGATTTCTCCTTGGTTGGTTTAGCTCATTAGTTGAAGAGCAAACTCTCATACAAATCCGTTTCACATTGATAACTTGTTCCTTTCCCCAAAAATATTGAAATCTTTAATATATGGATAATGCATGCTAATGAAGGCTGAATTTAAAGGGAGAACTACGTGATGTTGCTCATTAGTCTCAGTTTTACCTGGGTTCAGTTTCCAACAGTTACTCATAACTGCAATGGAACTTACTTCCCACCGTTGTCGGTAGATTCGTTACTCAGTTATGGCCATGCTAAGATGGGTAGTTAGTTGCCAAGTGAGTCTGGGTTGATCGCTTTCAATTTTATGCTAGGTTATAAAGTTGGTTGCCAAGGGTTAACGGTTAATAGTGACCTTCTCCATAAAAGAAGCTCATTACTTTTGTTAATAGATACATCATTCTGTGAAATCCTTTGAAAGCTTTGATGGTCCTAACTAAATATGGAGTAATAAATAGATTCAGGAATAAATGTGGAGTAATGAAAGGAACTAAATAAATTAAATAGAGCTCTAAAAAGACTTGAATTATAATTGACTTCCGTTATGTCAATGAAAGTAAATTTTCTCATTTTGCTCAAATTTAAGGACGTTACTTTTTGTCTAAATGTTCTCTGTTTATTTCCTCTATAGTTGCTGTTTGATATTTCTATTGTGTTCTCTTGTGTAGCCAGTCCTTCCATCAAGGTTGTACTATACCGCTGCAGGGCTGCCAACCGTATGTTTGTATCTATGATCTTTCAATACTTCCTGCGGCAAGTGTTATGTAAGTGTAAATTTTGTTGCGGAGAGCACATCGTTTTGGTTGAAAAAAGTGGTTTCATGGAAGCCTGCCAATTATTCAACTATGAGCAAACATCATCTTTCCTTTCTCGCTGGCTGACTAACAATATAAATATGTTTGAGTTTTTATTTCATTTGCATACAGGAGCTGTCATCTAGGCAGCAGCACTTGAATGATAGAGCAGGGTAGGCAAATTCAGTTTTAGCATAAATTGAAAGACAAACACCTCGTTACACACAGAAGTTAAGATTTTTCTTTTTATGCATCTCCTTTGACTACACGTTACTTATCTTTGAACAAGAGATTCTTTACTTTTCCTTGTTGGCAGTTATGCGAGGAATACTTTAACCATCTGACATGGCCAAGTAGGCTCAGACAGGCATTTGATAGGTAACAGTGGGGGTGGCTGCCCCTCTTAAATCTTGGCTAAATTAACAGTAATTATAGTTGGCAGCGAGCGCTGTTGTATTGACTTTACATTTCTCACAATTTTGTCTTACCTTTTTATTTTGCCAGAGGCTACAGAAAGTAAGAATTGCTTTATCGCCTATCGGTTCCCTGTTCCACTTTCCACAGTTATAACATACCATAGCTTACCTTCAGCTAATCTTATCGTCGATACTCAGTTTATCGTCATACAACGAGTCTTATGTTTAGGTTTCTGCAAGCTCACTCGCTCGACTGTACTCTGATTATAGCCAGCGAACTCCTGCTTACTTCGTATTAAGGCTTTGCACTATTTTTCCTGCTAGAGCTCTTTCATGAAAATCTGTTTGTTAATTAAAAACTTGTTTACAAATACAGCAAGCTACAAAGTCTGATCTAAAGTGGGCGGAGCTTCTTCTGAATTATGACTTCTAATAAATATTTGGAAGCTGATAATAAGTTTTGCTCTGAGCTTGTGATAGTGAGCTGGTGAGCCTCATGATTTTTATAATCACTTAAGAATACAAGTTTTAAATTAATCTCAATCTTTCACTCCATATATTTTTCATAAAGCGCTGCCTCATCTATGCTGTCGTTTTATGAATATGATATTTCAGCGTTATTTAGCAGGAGATGATGCTTGTGGTCGGAAAGTGGTTGTCTTCTCAGCTTGTAAATTGCCTCCCCATGATATAATAGACCACAAAAAGCTACTTGGGTAAGCTTTATGTAATACTAGATGAATGCCCGCCTTTGCAAGGGTAATAACAAACAGCTTATAAAAAGTGGCCGGTGATGTAGTTGCCATTTGTTAATATGAGTAAGCTAGTATACGAGTTGCTAAACTTACTAATGAGAGCTGTGAGAGCAAGCTTTAGTGATGTTGCGCGTGACGTATTTTAATCCAGATAATGACAATCTGCTCAATGAATCCATTATATCTTGTATACCCTAGGACACTTATATTTCGCTAGTATTTAGTTTCGTGAGTAGCATACAGAGTAAAATTTCGCTGCAACTTAATTTCGCAGCTCTGATGAGTGCGAAAATATAGTGATGTGAAAATAAATGCAGTGGAACAAACATCATTAGATTCCTCAGGTCCAGTTCACTGGTACGAAATATGTTTCAATTTGGGACTACAGTACTTTTCAGACTATAAAACGCACCTCTATATAAGCTGCATCAGCTTTATTTTCCAATAAACGATAATAAAACAATACATAAGCCGCACCTTTGAATAGGCCGCAGAACTAAGGACTATGCTTTTTAACGTGGCAGCAACTTTCCTGTTTAAAACGGAACAGTCGAGAGCGGCACCGTTTCGTATTATCCGACGCTTTTTAACTTAGTGCTTAACGGGACAGTACCGTGAGGCATTGTTTCGTATTTTCTTTCACCGCTAGAAGCGCACTAATTGGAGATTCCCGTTAGTGCGCCCTAGCGGTGAAAGAAAAAGCCACAGATTAGCTGCATGGCTCAAATCATCAGAAAAAAGTAGCGGCTAATAGTCCGAAAAGTACGGTAGTTTTTATTTGTGAACCACATGTAGAAATGTGTAGGCGATATCAATAATGCAATTTGATAGCTTGCTGCCATTTGTTTCCTGGACTATCAATGACATCAAGGTCCCTGACGCAATGACCTATGTGGTACCGATATTAGAATTCAAGTATTTATAACACGCGGTGGCCATGGCTCCAGGTTGTTATTGCTTCGGGTTGGTAATAAAATTCATCACCACAATAATTATTATTCAATTTTATGACTTTCCCTATTAGACTGTCATCCTCATCAGTTACAAATTCAATGACTAAACTAATATCATCATCTTCCTAATTTGTCTAGGCTTTTCCAAAAAAACATATTATCTTAATTTGTTTGGCCATGCTGCTCAGTCGGTGTATTAGCTATAATGAGTTTAGCAAAAATTACCCAATGAGCCAACCACACACGAAACTTGCCTGCATTTCTAATATGACGATTTTATTGTGAATATCAATGAACAAAGCCATTTAATTTCGCGTTTCCGCTTGTTCGTTATGATAGTTTAGTTTCGCTCATGAAATTTTCGCGAGAGTATGCTGCCGCGAAAATGCGAAAGTTAGATGCCGCGAATACATAAGTGTCCTAGGGTAGCTTAATGGGTTAGCTTGTTGCCTTGTGAAAGGAAGGTTCTGAGATCAAATCCTCTGCGATATGGATGTTTCATTGCTAGATTGTAATTGCTATAATTGGACATAGGGTGTATAAAAACACTGAGATTCGTATATTGACTAGCTGTGCTACCCGGCCTTGCCAAGGTATTAAAAATCAGCTTATAAACAATGAAAGGTAATGACATTTGCTTGCTACTTGCTATTAGCCTGGCAACTATATATTAATAATTAGTACCCTGGCATTCGGATGTCGTAAGAGATTATCGGTGTAATACCTATTCGTACAATTATTTTGCAATGCTAATAGGTGATTGTTTGATGCAGATGGTACTGTGTCGGGCTGCCATGTTGAAATTTGTGAGTTCAAACTCTGTACAATGCAAGCTTTTTTCCAACCTGTAGTCCAGGTTTCAACCCAACAGACAGAGCTTTTATTATAGTAAAAATTAGCTTCATGTAATGTTAGCCATGTCCATAACCAAAATTTAACCCCTCCAATGAAAAATCAGTTTTGTTAAAGTGCAAAGTTGCCATATTGGTTGGCTGGTCTAAAGCGTCTCCAGGAATTGACCTTGTTTTATGAAATATGTACGTCTCTCATGTTATGCATTGATAAATGTTGAAGGATAAACTGAAGTGGTCACGCAAAGGCTATCTTAAATGGTATGATAAATTGTAGACTTCCTGAGTTTAGTTTTATCATTTGACAAATCTTATTATTGTTAACATTTTTTCTTCAGTCCGCTGATTTTCTACCGTAGTTATTTTTTTGCAATGCTTTGGCTGCTTTTTGGCAGCAATTTCATCAATATTTTAAGGCTGTCTCTCTTTCACGAACTTTGTCTCTCAAATCGATCACTAAAATTTTATCAACCCAAAAGGTATAGCGGCAAAGCGTGTGGATGTTAGAAGAACCTTCTGCCAGGTGTTTACCAGATGTCTGTTGCAGGTATCTGAAACACACACTTGATCAATACGTGGAGAATGACTATACATTAGTCTACTTTCACTACGGTCTCAGCAAGAGGAACAAACCCTCATACAACTGGCTCCTGCAGGCTTATAAGGAGTTTGACAGGAAGTGAGTGTCTGTTGAGAGTCATTTCTCTCCGAGTTTGCATTTTATGTTGGTGCATTGACATTTGGGTTTGTACGTCATCCGTCTGTTTGGAAAAAGAAATGATTTCGAAGCGAGGGTCGATTCTTTAACACTTAGCCGATTTAGGTAAACCTTTTTGTTCTATGCATGTCCTTTGACCGATTATGCTAGGTCTACAAGATTATGTGACCACAATATTCTATATCGCAGCTCAACCCTTCAATTTCCAGCTTCCTATCAGATGCAAACTTTCTGTCTGTTTCTATCTCAAACTCTCAAACTGCATCTGTACACACACGAACCAATACATTCAAAAGTTTCTCGTAAAGAGCCATATACCGGTGTATATATTAATTGTTTCCTCAACTCAGTTTAACCAGGTGGGTGGTAATATTTGCTCAAACTCCCAGGTCTCCTACCAGTGACCTGGTAGTTTGAGCATTCACCTCCGGATCTTAGCCATTCCCAATTACGTACTTTTCTGCAACTGACTTTTCTTGATCATTGATGGTATTTGAGCGTGCCACAGTTAATGTACCGGTGCTATTGCATCCAGTGCTTCAATTACTACTGGAATTACAGTTGTTCTTACATGCCAGGACTTTTCAATCACCTTTTAGAGTGGAAGATATTTCTCTACTTTCTTTGCTAGCTATGTTCTAGTTATTGGGTACTGCTGTATCTGTTATAGTAGGCCTCTTGCTCTTCTTTTCCTCCACCACAATATCCAGCCGGTTTGCCAAGACGTGCTTGTCTGACCAGATGCGAAAAATATACATATATACATACATATATACGTACATACATATATACGTACATACATATATACGTACATACATATACATATATATATATACATACATATATATATACGTACATACATACGTACATACATATATATACATACATACGTACATACATATATATATACATACATATATACGTACATACATATATATATACGTACATACATATATATATATATACATACATATATATATACGTACATACATATACATATACATACATATATACGTACATATATATATATATACATACATACATATACATATATATTTCTTCGTTGCCTAAATAAAGTTTAGTAAAAAATCGAAGTTTTAATATACTCAACTCGCAGAGTTCAGAGTTCCTTTTTTAACCTGATTTAGAAGCCAACTTAACTGAAGTGTGCTTTTTACAAAAATTCTTTCACTGTCAAGCTTTTTTAATCAGGTCATCCAAGTTATATAATAATACAGTGTGTTTAGATCTAGAAAAGGATGTTTCTGCTGATGATTTTAATTGAAAACGTCAATCTTTTCAAATTACATTTTTCTTGGGATTACTTCACTGGAAAGTTCAATGACTTTCAGCCCTACAGGGTGTTATTGCCATATGTAATGGACAGTCCAGTCTTTGATATCAGTTTGTCTGTCATGGCTTTAGCAGCAGTTTATTGACTCCTATCAGCAATATTGATTATCAATTTGCTGGCAGCAGCACCAATGTATCTTAGTCTAAGCTAAAATACTGGTGAAATTTAGTATCAGGTAGATATCACAAGCTATTTGAAAAATACAACGCCACCCTCTATTTGAATGTCACCTCTAACAAAACTAATAGGAAGGATTAAAAATAGAGCGCCATGCTGTTCAAATAGAGGTTTTACGGTAGATTTGTTATCAGGTAGATCGCTGTTAATATATAAAAAGTACACTTTCTATTTAGAAAAGGGACATTGTGTGGGATAGTTTCTATTTAGAATTATATCACTCTCAAGGGTTACTCACGTCAAATTTTAAGACTTTATCAGAAAGTATAGATACTTTTCTATCATTTGAGATTTGGTTTTTGTTTTATGTGATCAGACCAACAGGCGACTTCAAAATTAAAATCGGTAAAACTTGATTTCGGTCTAAACGCTCAGAAAAAAATATGTGCCCAGACTTCTCCGATATTGATGTCGGTAATTGTGTTTCCTTTTTCTTCTGACCGATTTAATTGTGATCAAGTTTTATTGACCTTAATATTGAAATATCCAGGCAGTCAGATCGCCTCAAACAACAAACAAAATATGAAGTTATTGAAAAATATCCAATGTTTCTGATAAATCTTTTTAAAGTTTGACATGAGTAACTCTTGATTTATATCAATAGATAGCACTAAACTGTGTTGTTTCGTGACAGGAATGTGTCACATGCTATCTTTACTAGGCATGCTCGAAGCTCGCCAACTACCAGATCCATGGCTAAGTCATTAATTAAAAAAATAGTTGTGAGCCGCTAATGAGTTTTAAATAAGCCATGTCAATGACAACGCTGTTCTTTTTATACATGTTAATCGTTGCTGGTCGATGGTTTTAGCTTGTTTTGTTATTACAATTGCTAGTACTCTGGCAGTACAATTGCTAGTACTCTGGCAGTACAATTGCTAGTACTCTGGCAGTCTCAAGTGCCGTGATTGATCATCAGGTACAGAGAATAAGTATGTGCACAATTATTCTAAAACCCAGACAGACGAATGATTGAAGCAGTTGGTAGCATGCCGAACGGCCAAACCGAATGTCACGAGTTTGCATTCTGCACGATGCAATCCATTTTTGGACGGACATGGCTACTATTGTGGTGAAGATGTGGCATTATTATAAGAAAAAGTTTTTCAATCATGATGACAAGTAAAAATGCCGCACGGTCGTTGCCAAAACTGCCTTATAAACTAAAGAGTGACTCCGCACCACACGTCTTTTTTCTCATCTGGAATAGCGCACACTATCAATACACCCTTTCAGGGGCAAGTCATATGACGGCTCACTCCAGAAGATTCTTTTTCACAGAACACTCTCGGTGGTTCAGACCTAGGTAGGGCATGTAATGGCAGTATTTGTTTTATCATGTGGATCTGCTATTTTGCTAGACATAGTAATGCTACCATTTGTAAGCTCTTTGTAATAGATTATTCTGAAGCTATCACACAACATGTCAATACATTGTCTTTTGTACATTATTGATTTGTTGATAAGATTTGTCCAAAAAATAATAATTTAGTTGGTATCTTGAATATTTACTCAGAAGTGCGTAAGCTTTCTTTTACGATAATGAAGTTTACTGGAGTGAATAGCGAAGAATCATTTATATCCGATATAATTGCCATACATCATCAATAACCTTTGACCTATACTGTAGCCAGAACTGTAACTAGTGGTATCTACCAATATTGCTTGATGCTGACACAGTCTTTTATTATTTTCCACAAACTGTCGATTCTTTTGCTTATCAATTATAAAAGAGTTTCTTTTTGCGGCATTTGCTGACCTCGCCATTGGTCCTGGTATCGTACACATTTGTGTTTATCCGTCAGCCAGCCTATGAATATTCATTTAAGCAGCTGTTTATACAACTCGATGGCTCATTACTGGTACGTGCATTCAAGCACGAGTGACCCATGCAGCTATAACCGCTGACTGCGTTACCATGTAGCTAGCTAGTTGTTACTATAGTGATGGCATATAAGTGGTGACAAGTTTCAAGAATGCTTACCAGTATTTTGTTTTTATCTATATTACACTTTATTAGTTCTCCATTTATTACCCCTAATGACAGTATTCGACATACGGCAGCATTTGACATACGGCAGCATTCGACATACGGCAGCATTCAACATACTGCAGCATTCGACATACGACAGTATTTGACATACAACAGCATTTGACATACGGCAGCATTTGACATATGTCATGACATCACCATCATGTGCATCTTTTTACTTTTCTTTGTCTTGGCTGCAGAATACTAATTTTCCTTTCAGCACTCACGTACCTCGCAGCTTTATGGCTATGTTGCTATAATTACTATCGATCTTTTTTCCAAGAGGCAATTATTTTCACCATTTGATTTGTTCCATATGTTTATTGCTCTGCGCTTCTCAATGAGATTGTCTGTCAATACTTGACAGCCTCGAGGCCATGAAATGAGGTAGAAAACAAAATCTCCCACGTGTGGGTCTTTCGATAAATTTCATGAATTTCAGCGATCACAAATTCATACTTGTTGCTGAAAATTGTAGTTTATTTATAGTTTATAATTTAGTGCATATTAGCCAAGGAGTGTGTACATTCTCATTGATTTTATGGCGCTAAAGATCACCCATATACCCTGTGAAGTGGATAACAATATGTCTAGGTACATTCTTACTAACATCTACAATATGGTCTCTTCTGTCATATGTTAGCCGCTGTCATTAGTAAACATGTCAAGCGTCAGTGTTCACTCTCTGATTTTACTCTCTGATATTTAGGTACAAGAAAAACATGAAGGCACTTTATATCGTTCATCCAACTACTTTCATCAAAGTCTTGTGGAACATACTGAGGCCTTTTCTAAGGTAAATTCTTCCTGTCTTGCATTTTCTCATTTGTCAGCCCTTGCGTGTAAAGCTATGAAGTCTGTTGTATGTGAACTAAATACAAAAGTAGATTTCTGCCAGTGCAGGTATGCTGCCAGTGCAGGTATGCTGCCAGTGCAGGTATGCTGCCAGTGCAGGTATGCTGCCAGTGCAGGTATGTGCCAGTGCAGGTATGCTGCCAGTGCAGGTATGCTGCCAGTGCAGGTATGCTGCCAGTGCAGGTATGCTGCCAGCGCAGGTATGCTGCCAGTGCAGGTATGCTGCCAGTGCAGGTATGCTGCCAGTGCAGGTATGCTGCCAGTGCAGGTATGCTGCCAGTGCAGGTATGCTGCCAGTGCAGGTATGCTGCCAGTGCAGGTATGCTGCCAGTGCAGGTATGCTGCCAGTGCAGGTATGCTGCCAGTGCAGGTATGCTGCCAGTGCAGGTATGTGCCAGTGCAGGTATGCTGTCAGTGCAGGTATGCTGCCAGTGCAGGTATGCGGTGATATATCTTTTCTCCAGTAGAGCTTCTGTTTTTGCTTGCAATTTAAATCTTGATGGTTTTTGCACTCAGAGTAAACAGTTGCATTGTAATGATTGTATTAGGTTTTCATTGCATTGTAATGATTGTATTAGGTTTTCATTGCATTGTAATGATTGTATTAGGTTTTCATTGCATTGTAATGATTGTATTAGGTTTTCATTGCATTGTAATGATTGTATTAGGTTTTCATTGCATTGTAATGATTGTATTAGGTTTTCATTGCATTGTAATGATTGTATTAGGTTTTCATTGCATTGTAATGATTGTATTAGGTTTTCATTGCATTGTAATGATTGTATTAGGTTTTCATTGCATTGTAATGATTGTATTAGGTTTTCATTGCATTGTAATGATTGTATTAGGTTTTCATTGCATTGTAATGATTGTATTAGGTTTTCATTGCATTGTAATGATTGTATTAGGTTTTCAAAAACAGTTTGATACGAAAGTAATATCAATATATGATTAACATGTTTATAAACTAAATATTGCCATCTAATCAGAAACAGGAATGTTTAAAGTAAGTTCTGCCTCCAAAATGCTTCTCAGAGTGTACTCTAGTTTGTGCTTTCTAAAGAAGTTTGAATGGTCTAGTTAACATTCAAGATCAATTACTTATAAAATTGTATTTATGGATCTCACTAATAAAATTGTGTTAATGTCAGCATCTATGGAGGTATTACTTTTACCATAACCAATGAGACTAGAGACTAAGTACTAGTATATCTTTTGTATATAAAAATCTACTAATCACTTAATTCATAAATGTTCGGCAGCAAATGCTATGAGTCACTCCTTAATGATAGCCTACCTCGTTATAAGACTGCCAGCTTGGTACTAGCAGGTAGCAGAGAAAACATTACTAAAATCTAGCTCGTTCATATGTAATCTCCTATACAAGATTACTTCATATCAAGGTCGGTTTCACATGGTAAAACTGGTGCTTGTTGAATACTATTATATCCATAATAGTATTCTGCTGCGATCACTGTCAGTCGGGTAATATGTTCCTCTATCTCAACACCTAAACACTTGTTAGTGTTACAGGTAATTATTAACAGATGATATGTAAACACACGAGTTTTATAAAGCTGAGTGAAACCCTAAATTGTAAATACAAGATGAAGTTCAATACTATTGAGTAAGGAGAGGTTTTTGTTGTTACTGTATATTGGGGAGACTCGAGAGGAAGTTCATGATGAACAATCAGTAGGTATAGAGTTAGAGGTGCTGATGAGCAAATGCAGTGTAACTCACTATTGGACAAAGTGAACATTCTTTGAGTATTTTTTTAGAAAAATACTCATTTCATTCTAATGAGTATTTTTTTTGACAGGTCTACCTTGGCATGTGCCAGGATTGGACTGGTTTGGAACTTTTTGGTGTGTAAAAATTAATATGCAAAGGTTGTAAGGCTAGTAATTTATACAATCATGTAGCACTTATAATTATGTTATAGGTAAGGAGTTTTGAACATGGGCAAGCAACTTTAAATTTGGGAGAGCCGTAATTGTGGGTTGATTTAAGGCCGTTTAATGCAGTTCTATTTCTTTATGATGCTCTTCTCAGTACCCAAAGGGTGTTGCAGAGGTATTCAGTTTTAGCCAGTCAATCTTTTGTAAATTCAAAGGAAGTTAATTTTAAATAAACCTGCCTATACCTGTCTAACACAGACAAATGGCGTCAGAGAAAACCTGAGTTTCTGGTAAAATAATGTCAGATTTTTTGCAGATTTCATTTGTCATTCCCTTTTGGAGTAAGAATAAATTTTAAGTATAATCTTAGTACTGGCACATACTGGCACATACTGGCACCTACTAGCGCTGTGCAATGTTCCCGGTGGACTTAAAACTTTTGATTTGGGTTGTTGTTATGTTCTATCCATAGCGAGTCTTTCGATATATTCCTGCTAAGTTGTTTTTCTTTTTTCTGACACAAGGAATGGGTATGTTTAGCCATTGGGTTTTTTGTTGTATATAATTGTTGTTGTGTTTAGCTTGTGTCATGTTGTTGATCAGCTTTTACCTCTTCCATCCTCTTTCCAGTTCTGTACAATGGCAGGGACCATTTTTATAAGAAATTGCGGTGGCTTTTTGGCGTCCATTTTCTTATGTTGGAACATGCTATTTAGGTACATAGTGTTGTAGCTAACATTTATGGCCATCATTTCATAAGGTTATTCTAATTGTGTCGCATCTTATAGACCGGATAAGGAATGTTTTAGGTTTATAGGTAGCCTACATCTATGGTTATGTCCGCCCTGTTGCCAACATCTGTTGTCTCTTTTCATTACCTTCTAGTAGACTGTTCAGCTGTTTTGGTAACCTGAATGTAGTCACTGTGAAGCACTGGTTTGTTGCGACAAATGCCGCTTATTGCATACCTCGTGTTAGTGTTCTTCGTGGTTTTATTTATTGTCCACTCTTGTTGTAATAGGCCTTGACTTCTAAATGACTTTCTGCACACACTGCAAATGTCAGCTATATAGTCCTGTTGTGATTATACACAAATCTATAAATATATATATATTATATATATATAATATATATATATAAATCTCAGTGTTTGTCATTTGTACAGTTAAAGCGATAAAGTTTTAGCTACGATAAAAGACACTTTGAACTGTATTTGAAGTGTGGCTTTATGGATGGGCAAGCCAACCCACACAGCCACACAGGCCACTCGTGATACAATGGATTAATGGTGCACATAGTCATTACATCGGTTAAAATATGTATTACGTCATGTGATGCATAGCTCTTATTATAGTAAGTTTAACGTTAGAAGCTAGCTCAAGTTACTAGCTTAAGTTACTCAGCTTAGCCAATTGACTACTTTTGCTATTAGCTAGTTAGCGAACTTAGCCAATGGAAACTGCATTACCTGTCACTGTTTATCAGCTGTTTTTATTAACAGGCAATGCTGGGCATTCATCCAGTATATATATATATATATATATATATATATATATATATATATATATATATATATATATATATATATACATATGTTTTGTTCAACTTGTGTCACTAGTCATATAAAATACTTATTTTCATTCAATAGCGCCAAGTTTGGCAAAAAGATAATGTATGTGAACTACTTACATGAACTCGGCTCTCATGTCAACTTGCACCAACTGAACATTCCAGAAGCTGTCAAAGAGTAAGTAGTTAGACTTTTTAATTTTTTTGCACCAAATAATAGTTTGTTGATATATCACAGTCGTAAAAAGGCTGGAGCAATCCTATTGTTGGGCTTGAGGGTGTCTATCATTTAGACTTCAATAACAGAGTTTCCATTAGGATACGCGACATCGAAGATTTGTGAATTCGGATTAAAGAGTGCTGTGGCATAACTAGACATAACAAGCTACTATTGGTCAAATTTGCTAAGGGTCAAGGACGTGTTGTATATCTCGGTTAGACCTCAGTCTATTTTGGTATAACAGGAATAAATTGGTTTAGAATTCGGTAAACTGGAGAGTAGTGCGTTTCTGTAGTGTCATGTATTACATCGATGAACTCGGCTTTTTATTGCTGTCAAAGAGCCTTTGGGTGTCGATGGACGATTATTCAATACATTGCCCAACTTCTTTATGTTACTGTAATCCCTCAATATATTGCCTAACTTCTTTATGTTACTGTAATCCCTCAATATATTGCCTAACTTCTCTATGTTACTGTACTCCCTCAATATATTGCCTAACTTCTCTATGTTACTGTACTCCCTCAATATATTGCCCAACTTCTCTATGTTACTGTACTCCCTCAATATATTGCCTAACTTCTTTATGTTACTGTAATCCCTCAATATATTGCCTAACTTCTTTATGTTACTGTAATCCCTCAATATATTGCCTAACTTCTCTATGTTACTGTAATCCCTCAATATATTGCCTATTTTCTCTGTTACTGTAATCCCTCAATATATTGCCCAACTTCTCTATGTTACTATAATCCCTCAATATATTGCCCAACTTCTCTATGTTACTGTAATCCCTCAATATATTGCCCAACTTCTCTATGTTACTGTAATCCCTCAATATATTGCCCAACTTCTCTATGTTACTGTAATCCCTCAATATATTGCCTATTTTCTCTGTTACTGTAATCCTTCAATTTTTGCAGCTATTTGGGATCGGTGCCCCGATCCGCGAAATCCATGAAGTAGAAATTGATAAACTTGTTTTTAATAAAATCACTTTTACATTATTAATGTACATTCTCCTCTTTTTCTTGGATTCAGGTAACAATTTTGAGGGTAGAGAGTATTTACCAGGCATGATGACGGGTATCACGAGCACTTTGCAAAAAGTAATGAGAAAAACAGTGAACCAGGCGACAGCAATCACAATGATGCTCAGAGAGGCATCTCGCTATAGTAACAGATTAAACCTTATACTATAGTGGAACGATTTGAATCGCAGCCATTGTTTCGTTGCGTTTGAAAAGGGGCAATTTTATGGCATCCTACATATTTGAATAGCGCTTGAAACTGGTTTGTTTTAGCACCTGTATCAGATAACACAGCACCTTGCTAACATACAGTATTTGAACGCTGTTGTTTATCTGATTAGCTGACATGTGTTTTGTAGCCATGATGTGTTCCTGCTTGCCAAACATCAACCAGATATTCATCCGACATCAATAATCACAGCGCCCCTCGATACCCAGCAGTTTGGGGTCTCCCTGGAATTGTGAGTACATCGGCATGAATTTGTATATGTACAGAAATGATTCATATTCACTTATACATCTGTAACTTATACCATTAGGTAGTCACATAGGAGGAGAAGGGCACACAGGATAAATGTTTTGCTTCCTAGAGGCGAGGATATCGCCTTCCCATATCGGCTGTGAGACCCCGGCGGTTATCTTGCGCAGCAAAAAACTTGCGACGCTAGGCTCGGGGGCTTCTGTTCACATAAAGCTGCATCGCTAATAATGGCATAAAAATGTTCGCTCGCCATGCCGTTGCAAAATTGCTGACCTTCACCTGTACAGTGCATTTCGGGAAGGTTTTGCCTGCGGTTGTTCGCAAAAGTCGAACATCGCTGAACTCTTGCGTTGACCGCCGACATCTACCGGCGATATTCGGCGTGTAGGTTCACATTTCACCGCTGATAACCCTGCGGTGCTGTTGTCGGTGCTGTCATCGGTGTATATGGGAACCAGGCTTTAGCGAACTGTCCTCAGCATTACATTCAAATTGCGAGGGTGTGAAGGTCAGTAAACGAATATAGGCCTGGAACATAAGTACATACTTCCCTTATCACTCTACCGGTAAGTGTTTAGAACTGTGTGAAGTTTCTTGGCCAGCATCCAGATCTCATGATAAAATAGCAACTGATGGTTTCATCAGTCAATGTCCAGCAGTATTGTGCTGGTACAATCTATCGATCTGTCGATCAATATTGATCAATTTCACCCTTGCTTTGCACAGCAGCCATTTTGACTAATGGCCAAAATGGCAAATAATAATAACACCTGATTTTCTATTTCAAGTCACTAAACTGATACACTAATGAAGATACAATGAAGTGTTATAAAAATACTAATGATATTAGATTTCTAGTCTTATCGACACGGTAAGTTTATCTCTGTTTTTATCCAAACTCTGTTATTAGTGAGTGATTATCCATGACACAAGCCTACAACTGTCAGGCAGCACTGACAAAGGGTGTTCTATTGTAACTCCATGATGAAGATGCTTTTCTGCATGTTTCGCCATAATACAGTTCTACTAAAAGAGTTTTTCATTTAATCATTGCTTGCAATGTTTTTAACACAGTAAAAGCAGACACTGCTCAGGTATGAAATATGATAATGCATTTACGATTACGTACAATTACTCTCTATGGTTGTAAGATTTGCTCTATGAAGATTGTGATGGTATAGTTTGTTATACAAAAGCGTTTATACTAGGCATGTTTGCTCAATGAATATTGTGATAGTAGTGAAAGATGTTTTGTTTAAATTTATAATACAGTGATTTGGTTTATGAATATTTATGGCAGTTGAGCAGGCTCTATAAATACATGTACATATAATACAGTGGACCCACGCCATACGATTTTGATTGGTTCTAGTGCTGGTATCGTAAGGTGAAAATGTCGTACAGAGGGGTATAAAAACCCATAGTAATTATCTAATGCAAGCACCCATTGGTGAAAATCATCAACATTTTATATATGTAGTGTACATATTAAAAATTAGCAACCAAACATTATGTTAACCTTAGTAAATATAGTTACCTTCAGTAACTTTAGTGTATTTAGTCGTTATGACCTGCAATAAAATGTGACGTTACAATGTACTATGTGCAGTATGTACCGTAGGGAGTTCTTACTTTCGAGACAGCTGTATAATATAAATGTTGAATTTACCTTAAACGAATTTAGCTTAATAAACACATACTTCAAACCAAATTTTAGTATGTATTTTTAACTATTTTACTAAACTTCAATTTTTTCATTTCAAAATGTTATCGCCTATCCGTTTCTGGTTTCATTTTCGCAATAACTAATAACAAATTAGGCTGGACTGAGTGAGATCGGGCATCATATCTTTTTTCATTTGTTGTTAGGACTTCGGCGAATGATGTAGCAGCATATTTATTATTTCGACATAATTAGCATGCCGAATTTGAATTTTGAGAGAAATTTTTATTCATGTAGTATGGCGAAAAATATTGTGTATGGAGAGGGCGAAAAATTATAGTGTGTCACATTGTAAGGTAAAAAATCGTATAATAAAGTTATCGTAACTCGAGGGCGCACTTTTCTGCAATTTGCTCTTTGAATGTCTATGTTAGTCCTTGAGGTTGCCCAGTGTATTTATTTCCTTGAAAGAAATCATTTTTCACCATTTTCATCATTTCCACCTACATAGAACTGCGTGTAAGACGCGCAATAGTGCATGAGTCAGCAAGGATGATAAGCTTGTGATATAAAATGACAGAAGTTGGGTGAATTCCTTTATATTGTCATATCTTGATATTTGATGTAATACAAGTGAACAACTTATTAGTGACTAGAAAAAATTGTAATTGTCTTCTCTTTCCATACTGGTTACCTATTTCTGACACCAAGGTTGTTGTAGTTGCTCATCAAGTTGTGTATAAAGAATCACTTGTGTAGATAGGAAATGACAAACCCTGATTGAGATGTTTTTGATGCATTCATTTGCATTATATTTCCTACATTGTTACAATTAGATGAAACCATTAAAATTCATTATAGTTTAATGTAATAGTAGGACACGCATTGGCAAATGGCTCCGTATGAACAGCTAATTAAGAAAATCTTACACGGTGTGTCAAGTAAGTGGCAGAGTTATATGCTGGATGTTATGTAAGTGATAGAATTATGTAAGTGATAGAGTTATTCTTGCCTCTGTCTGAGTAAAGTTTGTGTTTTCATAACCATCACAATAGTATTAATGTTTAAGCAGGAAAAGTAGCGCAACCATTATTGCTATTTCTGTTGACAACCATGAAATTGTGCATTTAGTCAGGATTGTAAACCAAAAATTTTATTCCAACATTGACAAAATTGGCTTGAAACTAAAAGAGCATGGAAAGCATGGTCTGCTCTCGGGTAGCATATTTGGACAGACGGATAATTTGCTAGACGGCTAACTCTCTTTAAGAGTTGGTCTGCAATCTCTTATTTCTTGAGGCACTTTCATCAACTCTGTTTAACAGCAATAGTTGTATGACTGTTTGTTATTTATTGTAGAGATGTTGCTGACATTTGCCCGTATTCCTACCTCGATTTGCTGCATTATATTACTTTCATTATTGCAGTATAAAGCATCAGAACAAGGGCCAGGTGATACCCAGGGTCGTGACTGACTGTATCAACTATATAGAGACTATTGGCCTAGAAACGGAAGGAATATTCAGACGATCAGTGATTGTAACCAAAGTACGACTTGTACAGGCTGTGTTTAATGAAGGTGAGATTAGCGCTACTAGTTCAAGGGCTATTTTTGCCATTGCAGCAGGGGGAGGCAAATCTCAAAAGATTGCCTAGTTTAATCTTCAATCCAATAAGAGCCATATCCGTCTGAAGCCTTGCTTAGAGGTCCGGTTATGCTTTGTTTGTTTTGTTATTTATTTTCATCAACAAAATTAGTTAAACAAAAGAAAAAAGCTGGAAGAGTGATGAAGCCCAGAATAAGCAATATCGTAGCTAGTCGTGGCGATGGGCTTATCATCATCATGTAATCAACGTCAATTTTTATGGGTAATTAGGTTTCATTCACCTGTTAAAAGATGCAACCTAAAGCCGGGTTCCCATATACGTCGCAAAGCACCGGCGACACACCGCAGGCTATTAGCGATGAAATGGGAACGTATGCGCCGAGGACCGCCGAGGATCGCCGGTAGTTGCCGGCGTTATCGCAATAGTTTAGCGCTGTTCAAATTTCGCAAACGGCCGCAGGCAAAACCTTCCCGAAATGCACTGTACGGGTAAAGGTCACCATAATAAGAACGGCATAGTGAGCGAACATTTTATTTGATTACGCAATTATGTTTACGATATTATTAACGATGTGGCTTTTATGTGAACATTAAACTGCGCCGAGCACCGCAAGTGTTTTGCTGCGCGATATTACCGCCGGTGCTTTGTGACATATATGGGAACCAGGCTTTAGCTCTCTCTTGAAACTGGCTACATTCTCTATGCTTTTAATAGACCTAGGGAGTTGGTTCCAAAAAAATAGCCTGTTGGCAATCCACCCTGCGATGGCCTGCACGGGAAGAAGATTGTGAGAGATTTAGACAGAAATTTGAGAATCGAGTTTGATGTATTGTGCGAGGGATGTAATTACAATAAAATTCTTGATGGGCTAAAAGTAAAATGCGGTATGAATATAGTGAACTGATAGGTAGTATGGATGATGATTTGAAAAAAGGTTTGGTGTGGGTGAGGCGGGGTTTTTTATGAATGGCCCTTATCATGCGCTTTTGAAGTGTTATTAAATTTGTAAGATGGTTAAGAGGTGCATTGCCCCATGCCTCAATGCAATATGAAAGTTTGGAATTAACCATGGAATTGTATAATAAAAGTAGAGATTTGTGGGGTAAATGTTCAAATGTGCGGTAGAGTAAGCCTGATAAGGGTCTCAATTGTTTTAGTAGATATTCGATGCGTTTTTCCCAAGTGAGATTAGAATCAATGAAATTACCTAAGAATTTAGTGTGATCTGTCTGACAAATTGGTTTGTTGAAAATGAAAAAGGGCTGAGTGTTAGCTAGATGAAATTTATTTTGGGGGTTCTTAGTAACATGAAATTAGTCTTATCAACATTTAGGGTGAGTTTGTTAGAAGTGTACTAGTTTTGAATTGTAAGAAGTTCATTATTTCAACAATCTATGTGCTCTTTGATGTTAGAGGATTCAAAAAAGAGATTAGTGTTATCTGCATAGAGCAAAGGTGTAAAAAGGTTGGTGACATGTGTTGAATCGTTTATGTAAATTTAAAAAAGAGTTGGATCAACGGTGGAACCTTGAGGTACACCACATGTTACATATAGTTTGGAAAATCAAGTATTACCAATAATTGTGTGTTGTTTACGCCCGGTTAGATGGCTTTTGATCCTGTTAATTGTGGTGATGTCAAAATTAAGATTGTGGAGTTTTTAGTACAATATGTTATAATCTATTGTGTCAAAGGCCTTTCTAAAATCTAGAAATATGTTGTGGTTAGGTAACGTGATGGTTAGGTAGCATTGTGGTTAGGTAGTGCTGTGGTTAGGTAGCATTGTGGTTAGGTAGCGCTGTGGTTAGGTAGCGCTGTGGTTAGGTAGTGTTGTGGTTAGGTAGCGTTGTGGTTAGGTAGCATTGTTATTAGGTAGCGTTGTGGTTAGGCAGCGTTGTAATTAGGTAGCGTTGTGGTTAGGTAGCGTTGTGGTTAGGTAGCGTTGTGGTTAGGTAGCGTTGTGGTTAGGTAGCGCTGTGGTTAGGTAGCGGTATGGTTAGGTAGTCCTGTGGTTAGGTAGCGTTGTGGTTAGGTAGTGCTGTGGTTAGGTAGCGCTGTGGTTAGGTAGCATTGTAATTAGGTAGCGTTGTGGTTAGGTAGCGGTGTGGTTAGGTAGTGCTGTGGTTAGGTAGCGTTGTGGTTAGGTAGTGCTGTGGTTAAGTAGCGCTGTGGTTAGGTAGCTTTGTGGTTAGGTAGTGCTGTGGTTAGGTAGCGTTGTGGTTAGGTAGCGCTGTGGTTTAGCAGAGCTTCAGTTATGCTGCGCTAATATTTTATAGTTTTAATGTTTTAGTGTGTTCAGTAAAAAACCTGATTTGGTTTGTTTGAAGCTGATGTAGGCCTTTTTGTGGCTAGGATTTTCAACCATCAAAGTCACCATGTGAAAGAAGACAACTGCTTACTCTAATTAAGGAAAACTCAAAATAATAAAATTTTCAGTGTACTAGACAAAATCTCTCTGTGTATCACAGTAAGTAGTTGAAAAATAGTTGTCTATTGAACCTTGCCATAAGGTTTGTATCATCGAATCTATTTATGTTGTTGCAGGGAAACATGTGAACTTTGAACTTTATGGCGGTGTACATGTCGCTGCTGTGATATTGAAAACATTTCTCAGAGAGATGCCTGAACCAATCATGACATTTGAACTCCATGATTATACAGTTCGAATACCAGGTATGTTAACGTCTCTATATTGTTTAGATAAGGTGTGACAGCAGTGACGACTGCACGGGTTTCTTATGGGATACACAACTTTGTTTTACGTATAATTAAGAGTAGTTTTCTCATGGAACAATATTAATTTATTATGGTTGCATAGGTCATAACCAATGTGAATTATTAATCTTATAGCTCTCTAGCCAAATTTCAACTCAACTAGAATGCTTTATGCTAAGGGAAATGCATTACTAACAGTTTTCTTCTCGTCTGAAGCCTTTGTAGAACTTCATTTAAATTAGCATACATGTAATCTCAGACCACCTCTATTAAGCAACTTCCGCAACTAATGTTGCATCTATTGTTACATCTATTGTTCCATCAACCTTTTACAAATTTCATTATGTTGCACTATTTCAAAAGTCGGCTAAATTTAGCGTTAGTTTATTTTCGATTTTGCTTTCATCCAACTTGTTTAAGCACAATAAAATAGTGCTTGCAGAGTATCCCATTTTCAGCTGCACGTGAAATGTCACTGATTTTATATTTATATTGTATACTTTTATATAAAGCATGTTTTTAGGCAGCATTAAAAATGCATACACAGCAGCGTTTGAACATCTGAGGTGAACTTACTTACAATTGGTTTTCAAAATCATTCTATGAAAAAGTTGTTACTGTACAAATCTTCAAGTTTTCATGTCATACAGCTGCTTGTAATATATCCTATCCTCTGATTCATGTGTTTAAAACTTGTCACTAAGTGATAGAAAGTTACCCTTTTTTAAGCTCAAGATTATAAGTGGAATATATCAGGTAATCTTGTGTTATGACGCTCTCTCTCAAAATACATACTTTGTGTGATAGGCTTGCCTGTTTTACTTACTGTCTTAGGTTGGGAAACTCGTTGGTCATGGCCTCGCAGTCGAGGACTGCAGATGGGTTGCTGTGCCCTTATATAGGGCACAGCAAGCTAAGTTACCTGGCCAGTTACATGTTATATTTAATAAATATTTCATAGCCATAATGTGAATTTAGTTTTTTTTGCATATTTTGGTCACTTGAGTATTCGGTACTCCGCTTCATAGAGCTTTTTACTACTAACTAAACTAGAGGCATAATTTTATTTAAATACATTTGCTTTTTTAGTTAGTCAAGTTTGCAAATAGTTTTCTGCAGTGATTTTGCTTACACTTGTAGGTCTCGACGAGGCTGAACAGATATCGGAGACGAAGAGAATCCTGTCGGAAGAACTACCTAGGGACAACTACATAGTATTGAAGAAGATTATCTCCTTTCTTGTGCGGGTAGGAAGTGATGGAAACATCTTGAAGAAAGCAGAAATATGGTGGAAAAGAATGTTTCTTTAAACTATGCAATAGCAGTTCAGTAGCAAATCGTAAAAAATTGTAAATTCCTCAATTCTTCACTTTTGTAGGTAAATGAAAAACAATCAGTCAACAAGATGAGTATAAAGAATTTGGCTATAGTGTTTGGTCCCAACATATCCTGGGGTCAAGGACAACTCTCTCTCACCACAGTTAGTCAAGTGAATAATTTTGCAGAACTTCTCATCAGACATTACGAAGAGTTATTTGTTGTCTAACACTTCCAGGCATTTATCCTAGGCAAGGTCAAGGTCTCATGAAAAGACCGCTGCTCACAGTTATCTCCACAACCTAAACTATTATTTTTATAGATAAGCAAATTCTGTTGGAGTTATGCACTACCGTCTAATATTTGATAGAAGTAGCATGAATGGAGTACCATTTAGTTTTGATTTTTGTTGTTTGTTCATGTTGTTAATGACAAGAATCAGAATATTAAATCGATGTATTTTTTCTATTTATGATAATTTATGTGGAGTTGTAAATCAACTTCAGAGCTGTTCTTTTTGAGCTCTACTTAACTGTTCATGTTCTGTGAGTTTGCCATTGCTCAATGACCTCTTAAAATTATTCCTGTCTAATAGCGCCAATTCACATTTGCACTCGATGTAGAGCCAAACAAAATAAGTATTTGCTGAATCATTGTACGAACTGACACAATGGACAAGGGAGTGGGTAACACAATGCTAGTGAAACTTGTGCCTGCCCATTTTTTGACATACATTGTATTGAAAAAGTTGCCTTTTCAATTTACCTCCCGGTAAATGCTGTCATATGGATAAAATGAACAATCAATAGAGATGAAGTTGGTACTTATCAATTACATCAGCTCCATAATTACACACCATAGTGATAGATCTAACCATGTGTACTCCTTGTATTATAAGTTACATAAATGAAAGATGAGGTTACTCACCGGTTATTCTTTTAAAACCAGAAATGGAATATCCTCGAACCTTCCAAGTGGCAGACAAATACAGTAGGAGTAAAAAGTGGAAACTAGTAAGGATTGTGGTTTACTGAATTTCAGCCAATGAGTAGAGCTCTTAAATAATTATTGCTGTATATTTAATAGGTTTCTCAATAGAGGAAGGAAGATTGTACCAGTCCTCGTAGTACTAAATACAATTTTACAAAGAAATTAGCTTATAAAAAACTGCCATTGCTATCATGTTCTTAGTAGAAAATTCTTTATAGACAATACTAAAGGCTTGTATTTGGGTTCTGACTAATGTTGCTGCGAATTCCAAACTTGTCACAGAATTTCTTGCTTTACAAGTTGAGCATTTCACTTATTCATAAACTGAAAATGTGATGCAATACACCTGCTGATACACACCTGAGCCGTACAATATCGGAAGAATATTTTTAAGAGCTGTTACCCAAACAAAAGACAGCTTGAATTCAAAAATGCTTAACAACAAAAGCTTAAAAATTGTTTGAGTCACTAGCTAAAGATAGACCTTAATCAGTTGTTTATCTGTATATATATAAATCTTCATGTTTGTCTGTCTGTTGCTCATCTGTCCGGTTATAGTGATAAAGTTTTAGCAATTCACAACATAAAAATCGAAAGTCTACTAACAAGCGCGCGTAACCACATATTTGGTAATACGTTTTGGCCATGACTGTGGTCAAAAGTCAATCTTGTGGTTTTCTGACCCATCACTGTATCTTTTAAATATTCCACATGCTTATATGAATTATTTCTAAGGCACGGTATAAATGCCTAGTCAGCATAATTTAAACATGCCAACTATTGCATGATGGTTGTAATGAAAACTTAGATATAATTATATAATCAATACCATTTTTAGTTTGAGACATTCACACGTCACACTTGCTGTAATACTATCGGTGAGCTGAGATAGTTTAATAGCTACACAGGGTTGTTGAGGTGCAGCAACAAAGATGTCGATCTGCTCTTACATGTATGAGTTTTACACTTTATCAACTCAAATAAACTTTCTTGTTATCTGGTTTAACCGCCATAGTTGTCTAGTTATCTGCTCTTGCAATCTAAACTCAACAAAGACTATCAGTGGCAGCTGTATTAATGCAAGGCTCAAGATTTTGGTAGCATTTTCAAGCCCAATAAGTGTTCCAGAAGGTTTGATGAGATTTTGCTGCTTTTTGCGACTTTTAAATCTTGTAGGATTTTCTTAAAATAAAGGAATCAAGAAACGCTTGAACATAATTCAAATGAGTCAGTGTCGAGCCAGATTATTAACAACTGCGATATGTTCACTTTTCTCTTGCAGCTGAACAGTACCTGAACATTGATCAGTAATCCTGTACTTGAAGCATTGATGCCTGGATAGCAAGTGAGCAAAAGACACCCTGAAGGTGAAAGACAACACTTGCTGATACCCGTTAATCAAATGAACAATTTAATATAAATTTCCATCGAGACTCATTTGTTGTGTGTCACTCACAGATATTTATCCTATGCAAGGTCAAGGTCTTATAAAAAGCCACTGAAAAGATTACTGCTGATGACAATCTCTGCAACATCAACATGTATATGCTAAATGAGCATATTCAAAATGTTAGAGTTATCTACCATCGTCTAGTTGTGAATATTGGAACATGAAGAAATACCAAAATGAACAAAGCAAGTTTTGGGTTTCCGTGTTATTTTTTGCTAATAATAAAGATCAGAATACTTATTCAATGCATCCTTCATGTATAACTTTAATGTAAGTACTTAGTGAGCACGGATGATACATTTGGTTTGAGCCGCAGTTACACGTCAAATGTAGAGAACCTGTAGAGAATGATTTCAAGAACCTTCTAGAAATTTCTCTCATTCTTTTAGAAAAGGCAGAGACAAGTTTCATTCCAACCAGGTAGCACCATCATGTAGGTAGATATTGCAAGCATACGTACCATTTGATGAAAATATTTCCTTAAGTCATGCGAAGGTCAACGGCAAAATCAAAAATCAAGTAAATTAAAAAAACAAGAGAGAAGGACTGTTCCCTCTCTCTGCGTTAAGTCGTTAACTAAGGTTTTTGGTGAATTTTCAAAATTTTCTCAACAAACATTGGCATCGATATCTGATATGCATCAGATTTGTTAAAACTGAAATGAATTACAAGCACTTTCTCATTATCTATAGATAATATAAGTGATAATTTGACTGAGTACCACAAATCACACAAATAGAGCACCAAAGGTCACATATTAGTAATTACCAAAATGGACACCAGCCAATATAGCATTGACAGAGATTAGCATGAGAAGTTGCCTGCTCTATAAGCAACTCGACTTGTCTCTCAACATTCACCTCTCGATCGGTCATTGGAAAGTCTCTACCAGTCAATTTGTCCTTGACCCGCTTGACTATATTCAGAGCCTTCTGATTGACCACCTCACCGGGGGGCTCATTTACAGATGACGCGATAGTGCTGGCATGACTCACACTGCTGGCACCTCTCGCTCTCGGCTCTAGCTCGAGTTCCTCTTGAGCTGATGAGTCAGTGCCAGAGGTTGATGACTCCTGCACCTGACTTTGTTTAACTGCTGCAACCAATACACAATAACAGTCTAATATTGTGACTAGCATTCAAGTTAATGCGCTATCTATGTAATAATAATGTACAATCTATGTTATTAGATTGTATGTTTATGTAACGTAATGTATATGTATTACTAGGTGAATGCCCGGCATTACCCGGGTAATAAAAAAGTCTTTGCACAGAAAGTTTATTTTATTTAACATATACAACATTTACCATTTTAACTTTTAAACGTCAAAACTTCATATTATGAAAAAAGCGTTTTGTACAGTTCAAATAAATTAAGAGGAAACGTAAAACAACTTAAATGTGTTTAAATGTGAAATAATTAGCAAGTAATGGCTAGATAGACAATGATTACAGTAAAAAATGATTTGATACTGAAACGATTAATACGATCTGAGAAAACCAAATAAAAATCCTGAATATATTGAATTAATAATAACAATAAGTACATGAAGTGTGTGTATAAAAAAGGTTACTGTCGCAGCAGAAGCTATCCATCACAAATTTGAATACAACGATACTGATACCTCTCGATACTAGTACAAATGTATAGCAGTGAAGCGCATGAGGGTATTTTGTCTGACCGAATGAAGAGAGAATGTATAAGCAATTTCTGCTTGAAATAACACAACGTAAAACTGTCCAAGTGAAAAGTTTTTAGCTTTTACAGTGTTGCGATTGCCCTGAGGCAGAACCGGAAATTGAAGAAGAGTAATGGCACATTTGAAATTGAAATGGCACATTTGAAAATTACTAATTAAAAAAAATTAATGATGGAATTTGAAACGACGGTTCAAAAGTTTAAAAGAAAAACAGACGCAAAAGGTAATATTAGTTAATAATAAAAAGTACATATTTAGCTTTTACCCTGCAGCCGCGATAACGATAGACAAGATGGTTGAAAAGTATACATGTAAGAATGGCTTTGCCTAGGGGTTAGATGCGGCCATTTGTAGACTTCCGATTTGAATGTTGCGAGTTCAATTCCAGTGCCTTGCAGATTTTTCATTGCTAGATTTTAATCGCTGTAACTTGACACAGGGACGCCAGATAAACAAACCAACAAAAGACAAACAAACTTCGAGATTTATATATATATATAGATAGTGGGTTATCTATGTAATAAAATGTACTGTACTATATATGTATTATAATGTAATTATAATATGCTATCAATGTAATAGAATTAAGTGTATGCATGAAGCTCTGAAATTTGAGAAAAAGACAAGCAAACATTTTAAAGCTATCTTGCAGGCCTTATTTATACTGTCCATCTATATGTATATTTAACCCTTTCGAAGGCAAGTTTTTTTGAGCCATTTGAGACCCCCTGGGCAGATTAAGTTTTCACAAATTGATTTAAAAAAAATAATTGATACACTTTTATTTATGATATTGTATATGTGTATTATGTTTTTATTATACAGGTAATTACAAATAAACATTTATAAGTCAAATTCTTATATAAGTGTTTCTCTAGCTATAGTAATTTTGAAAGCATTTGCCTTGCAGAGGCCTACACCACAGTCTTGACATCATGTGCGTATTATTGTTGTTCCTCTATAGCTTTGCCTTTGCCTATAGCCTTGGAAGACGCCATGACAGTAAAAGAAAGTTGTTGCACTCTAGGAAAATATTCAGAAAGCAGTAACAGAAGCATAAACAAGCTACAAAAATCTCTATTTTATTCAAATACGTTATTATTTCGGATTTTTTATCCGTTTAGTATTGCAAAAGCGATCGTTTTGTTTTCTCAAAACAGCTAATTCTTTGGTTGCTAACAGAAACCAATATATTTTAGTTTACTACTAGAAGAAAATTACGTAAAAAAAATGCAAGCTAACCAGAAATCAATTTATAAAAAACGTTCGCGTGGCGACATAATAGTCGCTCTGCCCGTTGGCATCAGTATCACGAAACGACAATAATGCCGCTATGCCTGCAAAAGGGTTAACTATTGCATTATGCTGGTGCTTAGCTTATCTAATTCACAAATGTAGTTTTGGAACCAAGAACTTTAATACATGTAAGGTAAAAATTCCTGGCATTAGTCAAACCTTAACAGACAGCCCATTTGCTTACAGCCCATTTGAAATCTATGTAGCTCGATGAGAAATCAGCTCTAGAACTCTCTTCCTGAGTATCGACATTATTTGAAGACATCATTGTGAGGTATATAATAACATTGCTAGTTATTAAAATGGAAGCGAACACAATGATCATTTCAAAACCATCACACTACCAACATTAGGAATCCAAATCAACTATTATTGATGTCTTAGTCTGACCTTTGCCCTCAAGAAGCCACCAGTTCAAGAGAGGGTCATAGACAAAAGCCTCCAGTACTGCCATAACGCTGTCTTTGTTATCTCGCAGCACCTTCATCACCTTCTCACATGTCATCCTGTAGTTTCCATCTATGCCTGTTACCTCCATGGCATTTATCAACATGCGAGTCAGCCTGCAAACAGAGAACCCGGCATCTTCTGGTGAAACAATAAAATTCGAAACTGGAATATTTCTAGTCTTCAACCTTCCAGGATGGCCTACCGGAACGGAATCTTCTCTGGGAACTTCTCTCGACTCATGGCCACCTCAAAGCAGTCACCAAAATCCACTTGTATGATCTTGCCACTCTCTCTGTCCAGCATCAGGTTGGATGGGTGCCTGCAGATGAATATGAGGACAGGGCTTAGCGATTGGTGAGAAGAGAATTTTCAATCTCAAGTTTCTCCTTACGAAGAGTGGACAAACTGCTGCCAGGATATACCCTAATTAAGATTTAATTTATATTAGCTAGCTATCTTCTAACAAGGACATAAGGGGATAAGGGTCTGACAGAGTGCTAGAAATACAGGTTCAAGACAAGGCTACAGGCAGGAAAACACAATTTTGACTTCCGATCATACGTTGATGAGATCTACCGTATATACTCAATTATAAGACGCACTTTTTTGACTTGAAAATCAGCCTACATTTCACCTGCGTCTTATAATCGCAACATACCACGAGGGGCCATGTGTTTCTATGAAGCAGCACCGATTATCAGGCCACTGCTATACCGTATACCATGTACACGAGAGGGGACGGACACTCGGTAGACGGAAGACAATCGCGGCGATTTTAACTGTTTTTAACTCCACTTATTGCTCGCAAAAATGTCTTCAGTCAACAAACGTAAGATGATGCGCCGATGAGCAAAAAGCGCCGATGATCGAAAAATCCTTCAATGAATGTTCTATCAGTAACAACCTCGACGGAACAAAAGACGACATCCTCTAGACTGATCAAGTGAACGACACAAATGAAGACACTGATGACGAAAATGAAATCTATGACGATGTACTCACCGAGGAACAAGCCAAGAAACGCCTTGAAAATTCATCTGATGAAGAAGAATTCCACGGCATTTGAAAATAAACATTTGTCACTTTATTATGTATACAATTACTTGTAAAAATTGCAATGAATTTCATATTTCTATGTCTGAGTGAGGTGATAAATAAATGGAATTATTTCACGTTTTCGTAGCTTTTTATTATTGAGTCAAACGGACGCCTTTATAAGGAAGATTAAGAATAATTGCTCACTTCCAAAATAGTCACGTGACTGACAAGAAAATAAAAACCAGATTCGTTTTCAAAAGATTTATTCATGACAAACAAAAACAACACAAAAAACAGCGCATGTGAAAAGATTTATTGATTCCAATTACGGTACAAAATTGATTGCCGGCAGACTTCAGTTGAATTTACTCTAGTGTTAAAACTTACCTGTCAGTCAACTGAGCCCTCAAAGTGAGAAAACAATCGATTGATCGTGCGAAAATTTCACTTGTGAAAAAATCAATTGAAGTGCGTCCTATACTTGAATTACCCTTTATTCTCAATAATTGGCTGAAATTTATGCTGCGTCTTATACTAGGGTGCGTCCTATAATTGAGTATATACGGTACTCTATTTTATCAACACGAGGTCAGTAGGCAACAAATACTCATTATCAACACGGTTGTTTTGATAAAACAGATGCGAATATGATTTTGTGGACAAAATCTTTCAATTTTTACAAATGCTGTTACATTTTTGCACTCCTCTAGTACTGTACGAGACCAAATGGTAAAAGAGAATCTGCAAGCTTTCACTAGTTAATTTAACCTTACACTACCATGATGCTATAGTATTTAAATTGACTGGAAAACCCTCTATTACTCGATAGTTCAATAGTGCGACTATTACAGTTGCTACAGGGACTCGCACACTAGAGGTTGAGCTAGACTCACACTTGCTTCTAAACACGTCAATCGAGGGAGAAGGAGGTAATTTTTCTGATGTTCTGAAAGCATCCATCCAGCCTGTACCAGCACAATCACACACTAATCGTAGGCCACCCCATTCTCATGTGAGGCAAGAAAAGTTGTGCCATTCTGCTTTAGTTCATGCAAGACTTTTCAAACCGGTAATAGTAAAAATAGCGACATTGTGTACTTGCGATGAAAAACAAGCTGAAGCGCATCGAACAGGAATATCTAACACATATAATAAAACTAGCTCTATGTTATTAACATAGCTCACTTGCACCCTCATAGTGGCCGCAGTAAGTGAGAGTTTCCTAGTTCTTGGTGTGGCGAGTTATCTGAAAGTTCACAGATTAAGTCTCCCTTCTAGCAGTGGTATCTACTGCATGGCTACAGGAAGTGAAAAGAGCAACAGACTGTCCTCAAGTCTTACCTGTCACCCAAACCTAGCACGTATCCAACCATCGACATAGTCGCTAGAGAGCGGGTGTAGTTGGTACGTCGATCAAACCAAACCTCAGACGTTGGACTCTTAAACCAGATGATCTTAGCCAAGTCATCACCGGTTGTGTTGTCAAGCGCATGCTCAAAGACCTCCACCTTCTGCATGAGCGGCAAGTGGTCATAGTCTGGGGCCATCTACAAGACAACTTATCAAATTATTATACAGTCTGAATAAACAATCAGTAATAGAAAAATTGAAAACAAATTTGTTAAGTGACAAAAGGTGAAGGGATTGTTTAAATTGGGTGACCAGGTTGTTTAAAAATAGAATAAAATTAATTAAATTAACAATTAAAAAACTAGAATAAAATTAACAATTTGTATAATTTTGCAAAGAATAACAGTGGCAGTTATACAAATGAGCATTGATGATGCTCCCTGCATCATGTGACTAATATCAACTGACTCTCCGGACAAATGCAGCAGCGTGGTCTACTTTGTACATGCTGACAGATTCAAGCCTAAAGTTCACACACTTCCTCAGTAGCCAACAGAGAGACTTTCCAGCCAGACACGACACAGAATACTAAACAAGCTCGGCTCATAGCTACTTAGTTTTGAGATGATGACCGACCCTCATCATAATCCTGTGCTCAATATTGAGAAGGATCTTCTTGCGCTCCCTGTAGTCACGAATGAGGGCATGAAGTGTGTCACTATGGGGCACCCAACCCAGCAGGCCAGAGTTGGTGGAGAGAGGAATAGCTGAGTACCTCTGGATTCTAGAAGAATGGAAACAAGGGAGTCATAAACCATGCCCGTTAAGAGCAGGCTTTACAGATGAGTAAAAAATACTTACTTGAAGCTTACTGGAATTTACAGCAAGAGATTTACAAATGAACAAGACCATGGTTCAAATCTTCTCTAGGCCATCGGATATCAGTGCTGAGCTGTTTTTAAAACAACGCAATGCCTGTCGCTGGCAGATGATGAGCTTCACATTTATGTTACATTATTAAAAATACAAATGTTCATAAGACTACAGATAGTGTACAGAGTCTATAGTGACACTAAAAACAGTTTACAGAGACTATAGTGTCACTAGAAATAGTGTACAGACACTATGGTGTCACTAGAAACAGTGTACAGAGACTATAGTGTCACTAGAAACAGTGTACAGAGACTATAGTGTCACAAGAAACAGTGTACAGAGACTATAGTGTCACTAGAAACAGTGTACAGAGACTATAGTGTCACTAGAAACAGTGTACAGAGACTATAGTGTCACTAAAAACAGTGTACAGAGTCTATAGTGACACTAGAAATAGTGTACAGACACTATAGTGTCACTAAAAACAGTGTACATAGATTATAGTGAAACTATAGACAGTGTATAGAGATTATAGTGAAACTATAGACAGTGTACAGAGATTAAAGTGAAACTATAGACAGTGTACAGAGATTATAGTGAAACTATAGACAGTGTACAGAGATTATAGTGAAACTATAGACAGTGTACAGAGATTATAGTGAAACTATAGACAGTGTACAGAGATTATAGTGAAACTATAGACAGTGTACAGAGATTATAGTGAAACTATAGACAGTGTACAGAGATTATAGTGAAACTATAGACAGTGTACAGAGATTATAGTGAAACTATAGACAGTGTACAGAGATTATAGTGAAACTATAGACAGTGTACAGAGATTATAGTGAAACTATAGACAGTGTACAGAGATTATAGTTAAACTATAAACAGTGTACAGAGATTATAGTGAAACTATAAACAGTGTACAGAGATTATAGTGAAACTATAGACAGTGTACAGCTCATCAAGAAAGCTGAAAATGCTTCTAAGGATATGACCAAAGTAACATCCCACTAGTGAATTACTATTTTCTCATACAAACCTTACGAAAAATGCAACATGTCACACTAGTTTAGACCCGTTTAAAGGCAGAGTAAAAAGTGAAGGAATAGGTGACCACGCAGAGCAAAATCATATTACTGTAAGCAGTGTATTACTCATCAAATTTTGACACACTTATGAGCAAAAACCACTGAGGCATTGCTTGACAAACTCTATCTACAGAACGTTGACTGGTACAACTGGGTTTACCACAAACTTTTATGCGCAACTTATGCTGAAAAAATCCCTAACAAAACCAATTTAAAAAAACTAAAATCATTCAATACAAAACAGTAACCAGAGTGAAACATACGTCAGATTACGCCTGCAGGTGTCAGCGTTAGCAAGAAGAAGGGAGTTGACTAGCCCAAACAATTGCATGACCCTCTCATCTTGTCTAAGGTCTTCATGACCCTTCAGCACAAACTGATATTCCTTTCCATTGCTCCCTGAGAAGGAATGAGGTAGATATGCATAGATGATGACGCAAGCTGAGACATAACACAACGGTCATGAGAGGACAGATATTGAAATCATTTATATTTTATTGCTCACAACTAACTCTATTTAAACATTTAATAATACACATGAAAGCTGAATAGAAATTAATGAATAAACACTACGTGGCTTTCCTTCCCGCAGACAAATAAATCAAATCAAATCTACACTATATACATTGTATATAAATCTCAGTGGTTGTTGTTTGTCTGTTGGTCCGTTGTTCATGTGTTTATTATAGCAATAAAGTTTTATGAACGAAAAAGCCGCTTCAAACTAGATTTGAATTCGGAACCTCCAGATCTGAGGACAGGCGAGCTAACCTATTAAGCAAGATGACCTACTTGCGATACAATGGATTACCGTAATTGTAAACATATTTATTAACTCGATCAAAATATGCATAACGGCACATGAGCTGGCTTCACGGCTTTTATCATAGTAAGTTTAGCAATATAAAGCCTGATTCCCATATCTGTTGCAATGGAACCGGCGACAGCACCGCAGGCTATTGCGGTGAAATGTGAACCTACACGCCGGGTACCGCCGGTAGTTGCCAGCGGTCAATGCAAGAGTTTAGTGCTGTTCAAATTTTGCAAAAGGCCGCAGGCAAAACCTTCCCGAAATGCACTGTATGGGTGAAGGTTACCATTATTATAGAAACGGCATGGCTAGCGAACATTTTATTTGATGACGTGATTATGTTTAGTGATGCAGCTTCATTTGTAAACAGATGCCGCCGAGCCCAGCGTCGCAAGCATTTTGCTACGCAAGTTACCCCCGGAATCTCGCAATCGATACGGGAACCAGGCTTAAAGGTTGACTTGCAACAAAATTCACATTATAGTTATTTGGTATCAAAAGATTCACCATGTCTTACTCTGTTGTGTTGTAGGTGCCAAATACGTGGAAATGTGATTACAAGCTCTTAAAAGCTCAAAAACGAATACACATATATTTATAGCATCTTGAGAAAGTCTGAGCATGTATTTTTCTTCTAGTATATTGGCAGTTCCGTGAGCCATTAAAGATTAGTAGGTGTAGAAAATATGTCTACAATTATTCCATAGTATTCCACAGTGGCGGTGAGGCGTAGTGGTTAGCGCACCTGTCTGGAAAGCCAGCGTTTCTGTGTTCAATTCAAGGGTGAGGTGATTTGTTTCATTCTTAACGCTTGCAAGCGTGCATATTTCATCGCTATTACTGGACACACGACAGACCAACAAACCAACACTTATATATAGTTACTAATAAATAGCTATTGTCTTTATTGTCATCATGTATTTCCAAATTTATATGAAATAACACCTTTCAGATACAATCAAAGGTCGATATAAAATACACATGGACAGGAATAGGAATGCCAGCTCGTGAATTAGCAATTTCAAAAGAGAGAGGCTGCAGCAACAACCAACCACAACAATACCCTTTTAACTTTTATAAAATAATATGACAAGGAAAAGCAACTACTAAATCAAGACGAGTTTGATTTCCAGACGAGATAAAACAATCCAGAGCAAAGATAACAAGTGTATCAACCTACCATAGATGCTGAGTTTCCTGGGCCGCTGCTTGCTGGTGATGACCTGCAGAGAACTGTGTACCCGCTGTATACCAATTACTTCTTTCGTGTCATAAGTACCGGGTACAGCCAACTCTAGATCCTTCGCCTCCAGTAGTTTGGGACTGACATACTGAAGCTCTAGAGAGGTTAGCTGCAATGAGACATACTACACTGTCATTGTTTCCTTGTATTGTAACTGAGTCCTTTCGTAAGGGCCAAAGCTGCGATATCATGGTGTATTCAGCATCGTAGTACTATCATAAGGGTCTATGCAAAGCCTGCGACTTCCTGCATTCCTGCAGCAATTTGACTGTCCTACAGCTTTTTGCAAAAGTTACTCAAGTTTGAGCAAGTGCACTCCACAGCAACATAGTAACCCTGTAATCACTGACACGGTATATCGCAGTCACTATCCAATCAGTGATAGATGTCATCAGGAATAAGAATTGTGAACAGAAGCCAAGTTGATAAGTCTAAAGAATGGGGACTTCTTCTGTAAACAAGGGTAACAGGATTGATGGCTAAACAACATGAGACACAATAACCTCAAGTCACAAGCCAACTCTCTATGTGTACACATCAATACACATTAATAAATGAAACATACAATAGGCAGTTGCTTCGAAATCCTTCTAAAGACATGGTAGTAGGAATCCCAGGCTTTGGTGAGCTCCTTAACATTGTGGGTCCTCTGATATTTCCTGCACCAGTCTAGGGCCTCATTCAAGTCTTGTCCATATGCCTGTCATAAGCCAACCCATGTTAACAATATATTCATTTCCTGTCAGACAATCTTATCATCTATATCGATAAAGTCCACACTTTTAGGCCGATTTCATCCAAACCTCACACGCATATGCTTTGTGTCTTCATCAGGTTGCTGAAAATATTTTGTCTCAAAACTCAATCTGGTTTGTGAGAATCAGCCTGTTTAACATCTACCCGCAGGCTGTCTGACATCCACCCGCAGCCTGTTTAACACCCACCCGCAGGCTATCTGATTAAAAATGAAGGAAACTCGGTGTCACCAGGCTTGATATTAGTCAATGATAAACTATGGCTAATAGAAGCTATCTGTCAACGGGTGAGTCTATTTTCACCAGTTACGGGGTTATGAATGTCATAAACTGCATCTCTTTTTCTCAGGCTAGTCATTGAGGTACACCAGTGTTTTATCTATTAGAGACAAGAGATCACAAGGACGATCCTTCCTTATCGAACGACCACCATTTACTTAGCTACAATACAGCAAGACATTACACCCCGCTCTTAAATACCTCAACTCTTATCATTGGTCGTAGTTTAGTGAGCGCATATTTAGTCGAGTTATTTATACCAGAATAGTTAAGAGGTGAACGAACCTAGCTAACTGACTGAGATTAGTTATTTAAGCTTGTAGGTAGGCAACTAGTGCTTCACTACAAATTACTATTAGCCAAACCTTTACATGTCTGTCTGATTAACTTACTTGAAATTAAATGTCGCAATTGTACAACAACAATAGCGAACTTATATATAACCAAAACTGCCTTTGAACAACTGGTATTTTGAATTTCTTTGTATTTCACAATATTAAAAGTTTGAGTTAATAAATAGGGTGAGGTAAATCCGAGTAGGCATACGACTCACGTGATGAAAAGAGACCTCTTTGAGGGTCTGAGGTCCTTTTTCAAGCATCTGGTGTAGCGGTTCCAATGTCTCAAACATCCCTTTCACATTTCGATCACCGAAATAGAGTCTAGAGGCCTCCTCAAGGCCCTCATGCCATTGCTCATGCCACAGAATAGCCACCCGTATTAGCTCTTCACTTACCTATACAAAGGAATACACAGGCTCACACCTGTCAATAGAAAGTATCCTAAGATATGGAGTCAGCTATATCTGTACAGATACAGTCATCCGCATACAGTCATCCGTTCGCGTATAAAGTTACACTTATCTATAGAGTGATACCTGCGTATCAAGTCACACACCTGAGTATAAAACCACACAAGTCTGTATACAGAGTCAGTTGCATATAGCGTTAGAAGTCAGTATTTAGAGTCACATGCCAGAGTCTAACACCTGCGTATATAATCACAGCCCCTATGTACTGTATAAACATATGGCTATTGTTCAAAACATCAGATAAGTCGTGTCACTATCTGAGCCGAACGTAGAAAAGTTTAGACAATCGTGTAAACATTGTTTTATATAAAACCTCACTTCCAGTGGCGCTTGCGTTCAGAAAATTTACTTCCACTTGCATTGAGCCGAAATTCTTTTTACATTTTTTGAAGCTTAGAACCAGTGCTAAAAAGAAAAATATTGACTCGAGGACTTTCATATCAGTCTAAACTAGCAAAAAATCTAAATTCTATTAATAATTAAAATATTAATTATTATTCAAAAAACAGATTTTACCAATTATTTGATATAAAATTTCGGAGTTATCTCTTTAAACATCTCTTTAAACAAGGAAAGAAAAACTCCCAATATATAGGAGTCACCAACAAAGTAAAGAATGGAGAAGTGGAATTGTTGTGGTTAAGTAACCCTAGCTACCTTTTAAAGTGGATTTTTGGAGGGAAAAAATTAGTGTCTCAGTAATATGTTATCAATTGGAGGCGTGGCATTTCCGGCGCCACAGCTAACTAGCTATGACTTCATTGTCTAAACTCTTATAATTGTAAACTCAAGTCACTACGATAACTGCTATACGATCAGACAGCCTGTGCCATAACTGATCCATCCTGTGACACAAGCTCTCTCTCCTACCACCCACCAGCCTCTCTCCTACCACCCACCAGTCTCTCTCCTACCACCCAACAGCCTCTCTCCTACCACCCACCAGCCTCTCTCCTACCACTCACCAGCATGGCCTGTTTAACTAGCTTGGGGCTGTGCTCCTTCATGTTATCCAAAATCTTGAGAGCCGCGTCTCTGCGTTGCACCACGCTCGACTTGGCAGCAACCGTCAGCGGGTAGACCAACGCCTGCATAACACAACACGGCACATTTGGTAGCAAGACTAAGTGTAACTGATTATGTTAATAGAATTGTAAGTTCTCCACCTCTTGAGCTATGCATTTCACTGTCCCTACCTTGAGCATATGCTTGCTGCAGCATTCCATGCATAAAGGTAATAAACTTTATATATTACGAGCGATATGCTATGCCTCATATGCAAACCATTTAGCAACAGGAAAGCTGGTCAAACAAACCATGGCTACAGAAAACCAATATCATATTAAAATTACTACATACCATATTACAATATTACAAGAATATATATGTAACCCTAGGACTGGAGGCAGGGGGAAGTAAGCATTAGTCTAACCTACTAGGCTATCAAGACGACTACATTAATAGTACTGACAGAGTTATAAACGGTAAATAATATATTGAAAAACTATAAACATCTAAAAAGAGACTAAACACAATGGTCTTCCCTAGTCATGGACTATGTAGCAATTGTATGTACAGTGATATTACCAACTTAAGACAACCCACAAACTACATGAAAACTCTGAGATGAACTTAACAATCTCAAGTAACAAAAGCCATACATAGTCTTTTGAATCAAAGGAGTTGAGAGCATTAAAACTATTAACTGTACGAGTCCACCCCACTTGAAGCTTGTACTTTATCCACAGTTAGCTGACAAAAAGCAGAAGTAAAGTGTGTTTAGCTCTCACTAAATCTTTGATCTTTCTCTAGACCTAACATAACAACAGATTCTCATACACAGCCATAGTTTATCTTTTTAACTACCATTTATAAAAGTTTACAAATGTGACAAACCTGAGGGTGGTGCTTGCTGATGTCACAAAGCAGCGCGTGAATGAGTTTGCCCACCCGCTGTCGGTTGGTGTCAATCCTAGCAATTAGCTGAGGAATAACCTGCAGCCAGTTTTCTATATTGATCAGCTTTAGTCCTTTGGTGAGGGACTCATAAACCCGTCCCTCCTCTCCATGCTCAAACCACAGAGTCAATAGGCTACAAAAATAAATATTTGTGAAAGCATTTTTCTCAGCATAAAACAAAGTAAACACTATGACTCATGCTATAATATACAAATATGGAACAAGCAAAACGAATTTTACTAAAAAAAATTCGTGCTACAATTTATTTTTAGCTTGTGCTTGTCAGACGCTAAAAAGAGACAAAATTTTTACAGCATCATGATTTTATGCGAACCTGTAATCATTTGGTGTTATGCGATGTCTCTGGCAGCAACTTGTCTACTAAAAACATTACTGACTTACCGAAGTGTATCCTGAAGGGAGTTCCCGTCAGAAAGAGAGATCGACTGAAAAAACCCTTCAATAGCATCAACACAGAACCGCACAATGTCCACATCTCTCGAGGAGGCGACAGGGGCTGCTACAGCACCATCGACAGACTCCTGGCTCGCTGATTTGTAAAGAAGCACGGCCTCATAGCTTGTGTAGGCAAACGCGTGCCATGCCTACAATGTGTGTCATTATGACCCTCACCATCATCACTAGAGATAGTTGAGCAACAGCAGGCAAGGATAGACATAGTATCATGAGATGTTACAAACACTCTGGAGATAGCAGTAGAGTTCAACTGGCCAATGTCTCAAACAGCTACAGATATTTTAGGGATGTTATCTCTGTAAAGATGAGGAATGGCTGCTGACTCTGATGGCAGCAGTCAGCGTATGCATTTTAGACTATCAACTAAATACATGTATATCACAGACCAAAGTATGGTCAGCTTCCCTACTTTGTAATATATTCTAGAAATAATCTTCAATACCATACTTTTAGGACTATTAACCGCACCCTTATATAAGCCACATCTGCATTATTTAAAACAAAAACGATAATAAAACAATACATAGACCGCACCTTTGTATAGGCCGCAGAACTCAAGACGGTGATTTTTAACACGGCAACAACTTTGCTAATTAAAACAGAACAGTGCCGTTAATCACTGCTCCGTATTAACCGACGCTTTTTAACCCAGTGCCTAACGGAACAGTACCGTTAGGCATTGTTTCGTTTTTTCTTTCACCGCTAGAGGCGCACTAACCGGACATTCCGGTTGATGCGCCCTAGCGGTAAAAGAAAAAACCCCAGAATAGCCTCACCCTTATATATGCCGCACGGCTCAAAACATAAAAAAAGTAGCGGCTAATAGTCCGAAAAGTACGGTATCTACATGTACAATAGATATAGAAGTAAATATTCTCTATCATGTGACTAAATACCGTGTTTGATAAAGACTCCTTATCTAAGAAATGTTCATGAACAACTGGATCTCACCAACATACATGTAGATGGCACTAACATAAAAAATTGTGTTACATTCTAATCATTGAAGGACAGACGGCCTCCGATCTTACTCTTTAAAGGTTTTTTTACAAAAGAACAACACTTGATGAGTCATGTTCAATTTCTTCCGTTTATTCAAAATTTTTCAGTAATATTTTTATCTGAATCACACCATTAGACAGAGTAAATTAGTTAATAATATCCTTGAGTAGTTCAGTGATAGAATGTCTATTTTCAATAGATGATTTAGGGTCAAAAAATAAAATGGCTCAACTTTGCGCCTCAAAAGCATACTACAGTGCACCCTCGAGATACGATTACCCTGATATACGATTTTTTCACCTTACGAAGTCAAACATTGTGATATCTTCACCTCGCTATACGAATTTTATTTCACCATATGAATTTGAGGAAAGTTTCGCCCGAGTTAAAATTTGGCCGTTGGTGTGCTCATAACACACGTCGAAATAAAAAAGACACCAAAATATAGTTTGCCGAAAACATTCTTAGAACGTTTAGAAGAGACACGATGATCGACTTCTCTCATGTCCGTGTGGAAAATTTCATGTAAAATACACAAGCGAGAGCAAATATTCATTTGTAGCGTTATTATAGCTTTTACTATAAACTTTTAAGTCAGCATACGTATATAAATACAAGTATCTACATTTAATTCGTTATCTATGGAATCTGAGACCGACACAAACGTTACAAAACGAAGGAAAAATGATTTCTATGTCAACAAAGTTGGATGTCGTAAATAAGAAGAAGGGACACGTATTATTAACATTGTCAAGGAATATGATCGCAACCAATCAGCATTTGCAATTATTATTAAAACAAGAACTCAATTAAAGCAAGCACAAGAAAGAGCTTCCGACTGAAGATTTGAATGAGCTAGATCATGCACGCGATCAGCATTCAAAAGGAGCAACCATTTAGTAAAGGCGAGGATGTAGAAGATACAGAAAACCCCACATTCGCAGAAATATTTCAAGTGTTTAATTTACTGATGTGGACTGGTACATTAAAACAGAGCATGTATAATATATATTATTTATCTCTTGTGTGGCATATTTTTCATATTTTATTCATTTTATTTGTTTCCTTTTGATTTTATGTTTTATTTTCCTGTTTAACCATGTCTTTGCATATGGGCTTGTTATCTTCTACGTGAATACAATTCATCGTATGTATGTATGTAACTCATATAACTAGCTACTCAAGATAGTTGACACATCCACATTACTTTCTGAAACTTGCTGAAGCCCTGTCCCCCCTAGGGTATAAATACGTACTAACTTTGTATGTATGGTTACATTGATTCTTGTGCACATTTCATACAAGACAAACTTCTGTACCACATTCTCTGGATCCTTTTACAAGCGCTAGCTAGCAATTTTCTGCATTGCACCATCAATTTTTTCGTAGAAAAAGTGGACAGGAATGGACAACTTCTTTTAGCCTGCTAAAAAATTCCAATTCATTACATTTTAAATTTATTTTCAAGTGTACAGCACCATAATTAGCATTGGTACATTTTTGCCTCCTCTCTGCTTTACTCGCTACATGTACCAGCTAAAGCCACGTTACTCCAAAGGTATGTACGTCCTGTATAGAAAATAAAATTTTATTTTTCTTTTCGGTAGCCATTAAATGGTCAAGTGTGCGAGAGGCCGCTTTCTATAACTGCATCGCTCGGCCTTATTGATTTAGGTTGAAAAAGGTTTCAACCAGATAGGCTAAAGTTTATAGTGAAAGTGAAGATAGGAACTGCTGAAGAATAAAATTTCGTGATAAAAAGTTGATACATACTAAAACTTAGTTTTAAGTGTAGGTTTAGCAAGCTAAACTTACTTGAAGTGAATTCAAAGTTTATGTTATGCGTACCTTTTGAAGGCAAGAACGCCTTACCGTACATACTGCATTTGGTACACACATTATAATTTTGCGTTTTATTGCAGATCATAACCATTAAAATACACTAAATACAATACAGTTACTGTAGGTAACTATAATTACTAAAGTTAACATACTATTTTTTTGCTAATTGTCAATATGTACACATTTTTATAAAAGAAAATTGACGATTTTTACTAGGGGGTGTTTGCATTGTATAATTACAATGGTCTCTATACCCTTACATACGATTTTTTCACCATACGATGCCAACCCTGGAACGAATTAACATTGTATCTCGAGGGTGCGCTGTATATGCATGATATCAGACCAACAGTACGAAGGCTATTATATGCATGATATCAGACCAACAGTACTAAGGCTATTATATGCAAGATATCAGACCAACAGTACTAAGGCTATAATATATGCATGATATCAGACCAACAGTACGAAGGCTATTATGGACAGAAGCTAAGAGAGGCAATCAATAAAAAAATACTGTACAAAGCTCTAGCATTAGATTGAAATCATGTGAAGCCCACAATTCCTATACATATGGAATAACATAAAAATAATGTTTCTACTGGTTTTCTGGGTTTGAATGTGTTAAAGATGTCTCAGCCTGACACAGAGAGCAGCTAATATACTGAAGACCTTTTGTAGCTCTGCAAAGTGAACACTTATACGATGACAGGGTGAAAAGGTGAGCATAGCAATGCTGCACATCTCCACTGAATTACCAATTTTGTTGTTGACGATAGTTAATCCTGTTATAACAAATCATAATATATCTAGCCTGGATACCTTGTACCATTTGGGGTCTCGTTTACAAGCCTCCTTGTAGTGTGAAAGAATATCAGGTATCTTTTCAGCGGTGTATCCATGAGTCTGAACAGTCCAGGACCCCAGCATTAAATAACATCTACAATAACATCAGGAAATGACATTTTTTCTGACAAATTTGACTCACTAATTATTTGAAATTGTACAGCTGAAACATCCCAAGTTTTTCCCCATCAGACTATGAGCAGTGCATGTGTATTTGTCCGCCCACTAAATTCATACCAGCTACTCTCTTACGCATGGTACAATGGAGGACACACACCTGACACATTTCAAAGACATGAATACAATCATATAACACTAGCCAAGCCATGAACTAAATATAATTTTATGAATCGATTTTAACTACAGCATGCCGAGAAATAACGGAAAATCCTGAAGCCATGTAAGCTTATATAGTATAATTAAATATATTCAATTGTCATTTGGTTTTATAAAATCTATGCTTATTTTTAGATAACAAACGGCATTTCAAAAAGAAGACAGCTTGAAGTTTTTCATGGGAAACTCTTTTCGGATGACATTTGATTTTGTGACATCTGAGTGAATGTCACAAGTCACTGTTTTGTCACAAGTTATGTCACTTGTGATTGGTCCACCTTTCAGTACTGCGTGTAATTAGTAGTCTATTGTCACTTATGATTGGTCCACCTTTCAGTACTGCGTGTAATTAGTAGTCCATTGTCACTTATGATTGGTCCACCTTTCAGTACAGCGTGTAATTAGTATTCTATCGTCACTTATGATTGGTCCACCTTTCAGTACTGCATGTAATTAGTAGTCAATTGCCACTTATAATTGGTCCACCTTTCAGTACTGCGTGTAATTAGTATTCTATCGTCACTTATGATTGGTTCACCTTTCAGTACTGCGTGTAATTAGTATTCTATTGTCACTTATAATTGGTCCACCTTTCAGTACTGCGTGTAATTAGTATTCTATTGTCACTTATGATTGGTCCACCTTTCAGTACTGCCTGTAATTAGTATTCTATTATCACTTATGATTGGTCCACTTTTCAGTACTGCGCGTAATTAGTATAAACGCTTAACAAATTAATTAGCTGAAGACCAAACTCAGATAGACTGAGAACCAAACTCAGATACGAGTTACGCACTTTGAAAGGAGGCTTCGCCCTTCTCCTCTGTACTGGTTGAGTTTGACTGTGTTTGCCTTGACAAACTTGCTTAGATTGACCAGCTCCTTCTCCTTGTCATTCTACAGATATGTTCCTGTCATTAGTAATGACACATGACATTTGATGACAGCATGATGACAATTGACGCAACGACAATATTGTGAGACAGTTTAACTTCTTTGTGGCATCTGACAACAGCATTTCAACAATGATGACAGCTTTGTGACATTTGATGGCAGCTCTGTGACATCTGATTGCAGTTCTGTGATATCTGATTGCAGTTCTGTGATTGAGTTCTGTGAAGCTTGTGACATTTAACGAGACTTTTAATAATCGAAAATAGTATCGGTATATATAAATAGATTTACTTGCAATGATATCAATAAGCTAGCCTAATGCCTGGCGTTGCAGGGCTACTAGGTAAAATAATTACCCACTGAACTTGAGTAACTTACCTCATAACTAGTTAGTAATCTTTACTAAAACAATAGCCGTGTTTGCAGACGGCTTAATAATCGTGTAATGATCAACTGTGCTAGTTAATAAGCCCAAGCCCTTTAAGCGCGAGTATTTTAACAGATCTAATGAATATCTTGATTATTATTAATCACAGTTGGACGCCTAGTCTAATAGTTAAGATAGCTGCCCTAGATCTGCAGGTTCAAATATCAAACCCAGTGTAATACAGATTTTTCATTTTGGCTGGACACAGGGATGAAAACAAAAAACAAACACTGACATATATACATGTAGATTGAAAATATTTAACACATTCAATTTACTATTCAGAGTATCTCAACATGTAGAGCGGGTAACCAATAAACGGCCAACAAACAATTGTTAACTGCCAATGATACCGTATGACAGAACACTTGTAGAGTTTCGTTCAACAAAATGTCAGATCAATTGTTCAGATAGAAGTTATTAAAAAGATGTAATGACTAGTTGTAAGCAATAAAATTATCAAAGCATATGCTTTCCAAGTATTAGACAATTGAGAAAAGAGTACCATTTATTTTCTAACAAATAATCATTTAAACATGTATGATGAAATTTGTATTTATTTCAATTATAAAGCCACTCACTCAGCAGTACATTAAAGAAATGTAAACAAGCACTACTAGCAGCTGTCTATGTAATATTTCATATCACTCTATAATTTAGCAGAAATGGCAGATTGAACTGTTTTATGTATTTCAGCCAGCTTTACTGACGAATTTTAAATTTATGTGTGCGATATTTAAACAGCATTTATTAGACCTAAAATCATTAGCATTACAGAATTAATTATGAAAGAAAACCAGCTAGATGATTGTGTTTAAATCGTAACATTTTCAATTTCTGTCAATTTGTTAATATTTAATAAACACTGGCAAAGTTTTATGTGATAAAAATTAGTTTCGCTAGTACGCTAGACCAAGGAGTTCTGTACACAAATAATTTCAAAATTTTTTAGATTCAACATCGACTTCAAAACTGGAGCTAAATGTTTGCCTCTTATGTACCCAGTACAAAAATTCAGCTGAATGTAACAATGAGAAGACAACTTCTGAGCAAAATATTGCTTGAAATAGCTTGCTGTGAATAAAGGTGAAAGAAGTGACTTTAATATGACTGGCCATTTAGACGTCGACACGGAAACATGTAATTGGCTACTCACTTGCTCCTTCATCCACTCTTGCTTGAGAAGAGCAATGTGAATCTTTAACTGTACATCTTCAGTTACCTTGGCCATCGAGCTCTGTAGCCTTCTTAGTATACTGTCCGACATTGCCTGGTCACACCAAACTACTGTTCAACACTTTAGCTTACATTTACCAGGTCACACTAGCATACAATACTCAACAGTTTACTAGTCTTTAGTGACTATTCCATATTCATATCAGTTGGTAGAAATATAATGTTGATGACCTGCTTCACTTATATTAGCGTGGTCATAGTTACCTGTATACAGTAGACGTCTCTAATACAGTAGACGCCCCAAGAATGTAAGTAAACCTTTCACATGAATTCCACTGAGCTTAAACAATTTATGTATAAAGTTTTTGCATCGTAATGTGTAAGAAATTCCATATAATGTAAAGCATCAAATCAGTGCAAGTTCTCAGATTCGATTTAAGTAACAAGAATCCCATAGCTAGCCTTGAACTATGCCATTGAAGTGAGCCGTTTCTCTCTTGTCAAACATGCGACAGAAACCGACATATACATGTATCTAATATATATTTTTACTTTATTTCAGTCATATGCGATATTTTCCTTTTATGATATTTTTATTTTTGCTTTAAAGCGCAGACCTTAACTCAATTTAAAATTAACTTACTGTTATATTAACTTAACGTAATCATGGAGACTAAACCAAGTGAAAGTGAAAAGAAAAAAGAGTAAAGTTGTTAATACAAACCAATAATACCACAGTTACTATACAGTCATTCAACCAAAAAGTCATGTTTAGTTTTTCATTTTGAAAGGGACAAGGGAGTGAGATTGAAAAGATTTTGGAATGAATTTGACTATTTATACGTATACGTATAATGTATATGTACAGACTACTGTATATACACGAATAGCACAGCCAACAAGGCTGTGTTTGTCTGGCTGCAAGTATATACAGTATATTTAACATGATGTTTATTGCAGAGCCACAGGAGCACACAACTTATCTAAGCTTACTATTGATTAGTAACAACTACATAATAGCACAACTCCTATCAGTCAGTCTAGATTATACACGCACTTAAACCCTGTGCGTTTCCTAATGTCACTCCAGGGGAAGACAACTATGCTGTCATATCTCCTAGTAGGGGGGATACATGAATGTCTAGCTTTGCTGTCAAAATGGCTGGTCAATGTTGCTATCAACCATTTTGTTGTGTCTGCCAGTTTCCTTTAAAGTCAGGTGGAAACTGCATTCATACTTTTAAATGAAAACTCTCGATACATATGACAGAAAGACTGCAGTTCAACGTGTAATATTCAAAGTGATACCAAGTAATGATAGTAAATTCTTCCAACTTAATGTATGTATGAACTTCTTCATACTCTTTGTTGAGCGAGTAACGAAAGCGGAAGACTAGATAGATCTTTATGTATATTTACAAGGTTATTTTAACTTGATGCTCCACAATAACGCTCTCCTCTATAAGCAAAGATATCAATAACTTAGCAGTACATATCTAATAAGCTATCTGCGTATCTAACAGGCTATCTGTGTATCTAACAGGCTATCTGCGTATCTAACAGGCTATCTGTGTATCTAACAGGCTATCTGCGTATCTAACAGGCTATCTGCGTATCTAACAGGCTATCTGTGTATCTAACAGGCATACCATCCTTCCATTCTGTCGGCAGAGAGAGGCAAACTTGAGCCATGGCTTTGAGTCCTGATGTGGTTCAAGCACGAGAGAGTGAACCCTGAGAAGTTTGGACCAGTCCTCGACTGTCTTCTGGCAGCCATTCATTCTCTTCCACCACATCTCTCTACAACAAACCAGAGACATACTCATCTCTCTACAACAAACCAGAGACATACTCATCTCTCTACAACAAACCAGAGACATACTCATCTCTCTACAACAAACCAGAGACATACTCATCTCTCTACAACAAACCAGAGACATACTCATCTCTCTACAACAAACCAGAGACATACTCATCTCTCTACAACAAACCAGAGACATACTCATCTCTCTACAACAAACCAGAGACATACTCATCTCTCTACAACAAACCAGAGACATACTCATCTCTCTACAACAAACCAGAGACATACTCATCTTACTGCAACTCTGATGAAGTGAATATTTAGCTTTGTATATATATTTTACTTGTAGTTTGAATTGTGATTACAAAGACATCAAAATTAGTTGGGAGTTATATTGAAATATTTGAGTTAAAAGTGAATAACACTAGTTAAAAATAATACATCGCTGTTTATAACACATTCAACACACGAGTGTCCTAACACTAGAAATATGTCAGCTTGCCAAATATAAAGGCTTGACAGACAGCAGACAAAAAGCAACACTAAATAATCACGATTTATATTTTGGTCTTTGCGTAACAACCTGGTAAAATGTGGCCTCAACAATTTGCTTTGAGACAATAAATATTAAGCAAGCTCAAGTTCTATGGCCATTTCTATCAAACTTAATTCAGAACTAAATGGTTTATATTAGTAAAATATTTTAAAAATCCATCATTTTTTTACGTCAGCAAGCCGTTTGCACATGCGCTCATTCACGAATTCATTATACTTTTATTTAATAGTATTTTTGGGTGTTGTTTTGATACTATAATAAAAAAATTGCAAACAAAAGCATCGTTTTCAAAAATTCATCGCAAAAGTTGCATGTTTTTAACGATAAAAGTTGTCTATAAAGATGACCGACAATGATAAAATGATGTAACGAAAAAATGAAAGTTAACCATGAACTAATAACTAGGAGTTGTCTGTCCACCACCTACCTGATACACTCTCTTTGTTCAACAACTAGATCATACTGTATAACTTCCTCTAGTTCTGCTAGCATCTGCACATTGACCATGGCACCATAAGCTCTGCATGGATAGAAGTACATAAAGTTGTCAGAATGAGAACCACGCAGTGTCAGAATGAGAACCATGCAGTAAGTGTCACAATGGGAACTATGCAGTAAGTGTCATGATGAGAACCATGCAATAAATGTCAGAATGATAATCATGCAGTAAGTGTCAGAATGAGAACCATGCAGTGTCAGAATGAGAGCCATGCAGTAAGTGTTAGGATGAGAACCATGCAGTAAGTGTCAGAATGAGAACTATGCAGTAAGTGTCATAATAAGAAACATGCAGTAAGTTTCACAATGAGAACCATTCAGTAAGTGTCAGAATGAGAACTATGCAGTAAGTGTCATAATAAGAAACATGCAGTAAGTGTCACAATGAGAACCATGCAATAAGTGTCAGAATGAGAACCATGCAGTAAGTGTAAGAATGAGAACTATGCAGTAAGTGTCATAATAAGAAACATGCAGTAAGTGTCACAATGAGAACCATGCAGTAAATGTCAGAATGAGAACCATGCAGTAAGTGTCAGAATGAGAACCATGCAGTAAGTGTCAGAATGAGAAACATGCAGTAAGTGTCACAATGAAAACCATGCAGTAAGTGTCAGAATGAGAACCATGCAGTAAGTGTCAGAATAGCTTGGAAATGCATGAGAATGTCTGGGCTTATCAACATGATGGCAACATTAAAGGTTGACTTGCAACAAAATTCACATTACAGTTATTTGGTATCAAAAGATTCACCACGTCTTACTCTGCTGTGTTGTAGGTGCAAAATATGTGGAAATGTGATTACAAGCTCTTAAAAGCTCAAAAACGAACAGTTAATCGCCGCCATCACGAAACTGCCGTAAATTAGAATCCCTTTCCAAAACGGCTCAAATGGGACGTAGCTAAACAAGATGGCTTCTGTTTACACTTTCATGCAACCTCATTCGTCGAAATATTTTAACAAATATACTTCACGCGTTCAATGAAACCATGTCTATTGTTCTTGGGCGTCTGTTTCATCATCGTTGTAATGCTGTCACTTTCAGCACTGGTATCTCAAAAGCTACCGTAGACATTTGTTTAATTCTTTAACCTTAGCTTGAAGGATTGCATATCATCCTCTGATAAACATGACAAGCCTGTTGGTCCCCTGTGATAGTCGAAAAATGCTGCAATAAAATATTCGCGCTGTTTGGCAGGAAGTATGGGTCGCATGATCAGATTACGACTAGACGATTAGACCAAGTCGAAACAAAACTGTAAAGTAGCGAGCATCTATATTTGATACGGGGTCTTAAGTAAAACCCGAAGTGTTTGTCATAAACTATTGCTACGATAAGTTTTACATTGAGCCTTTTATTGGCCTTTCAATTCACGTGAAAACATCACGCGTCAAACCAATAACCAAATCGTTTGACTACGTCAGAGAAATAAATTGATTCCAATCTGCTGCGGTTTCGAGATGGCGGCAATTAACTGTTCGTTTTTGAGCTTTTAGGAGCTTGTAATCACATTTCTACATATTTTGCACCTACAACACAGCAGAGTAAGACATGGTGAATCTTTTGATACCAAATAACTGTAATGTGAATTTTGTTGCAAGTCAACCTTTAAACATTTTCAAGGTGAATATCTTTGGAAGAGAAATAACAAATAAAATACTATGTATGCACAAATACACGAACTAAAATGTAATTATTATACTCAATAATGAATACATAAAATTATGAATTCACAAAATATAATCAAAATGTTGTATATTGTATTTGGTAAGAAAATGATAAAGTGCCAAAATATTTCGAAAGATTAAAAGTGCATTAACAAATTTTGAGCAAAAACATCAACATCAAAAATTTTAATAATAAAATATCAATTTTAATAAATTTCACTAAAACATCAGCATTGAAAAGACAGACAGCTATCCCTCCTACCAATAAAATCGCAAAATCAATTTTGATGAGCTGTATATTGAATACATATGAATATGAAGTATATGAATATATATTGTATAAACTAAGCTAATGTAAACATGACTCCTGTTAAAATAACTTATTAGGGTTAAAAACTTGGCTAGCCAAAATACCTGTTCTAGTTTGTCCCCTATTGTGATAGCTTTTGAGCCTATCTGCTTTCGTATGCCAACTCACCCGCTCTAGTTTGTCATCCTAATGCTGCGACCTTTACACCGCCTATTTTAGCATGCCAGCCAACCTGCTCTAGTTTGACACCCGATCGCTGTAACTTTTCAAATTATCTGTTCTAGCATGCCAACCAACCTGCTATAGCTTTCAGAGGCAAGGGCAGCCAGCTCCGTACTTAGCATATCCCTAGCTTTGTGAATGTAGTCATGAGCCTCAGAATAATATCGAGTAGTCAGCCGGGCTCTGTCCTTTTCCCTTTCTTGGTCTACCGACAGTTGCTTTACCTGCAATATCTTGAGCACCGATCTGTAGAAGAGACCATCAAATGTGTCTCTAGCGATGTAGTCGACATAGTTACTCATCCTCGCCACATCGTCTGCAGGAAGAGAAAGAAACAAGCTCAATAGAGCAAACACACAGAAGTGGTGTATGTTACATTGCAGGCATTGCTTTCAAGTTCCCATGATGCAACTGAGACTGATCTAACAACACGGCCTTTATTAATTTTTATTTTAAATTTTACACCGCCTTCAAGTAAATCAATAAATAAATCAATACGATAGATAAATCTATCATAGTTTCGTATGCAGGTTTTCATTTTTAGCTAGAGCTTGCTTTATGATTTTAGTATTAAACATTTTCTGGCTGCATCTTAATTAAATTTGAAATGTTCTGGAACTTGCTAAAAAGTCTCAAAACTTTTCAGAACTCACTCTATATAAGAGTTCATTAAACGCAGCATAAAAAATATGTGTGATCAACCAACTCCACTCTCTGACATGTATGCATCAAATGATATTATTGACATACAATAGTTTTGCAGGAATAATTGTTAAGCGAATGTGACACATCAAATATTTGGTACTTCTAAATTATATTCTGATGCTGTAAGTGTTCGATGCTGAGTCATAAAGAACTGTAGCTAAAGCCAGAAATTCATGAGTAGCTGTATGAGTAGCTCTATGAGTGGCTCTATAAGAGCACCAGACTGAGCAGATTTCTCTAATCGATAATACAAGCAAATCACTACACTTTTTGATTGTTCCAACGCACCCTCACCAATAAAGCATGACAGCCATGTAAATAAGCTTACCGCATCCCCATGCAGAAGATGCTGCCATTCTTGACATGGAATGTTTGAGATCATCAGCAGCATTCTCCCAAGAGCAGACGTCATCTCCACTCAGTATATCATTTATAGCTCCCCTGTACAATATAAAGAGCGTTGTTGGGGAGCATCAAGGTGAAAGTTGAGCAAGAATTACTTTATGAATGGTTACAGTACCATATGGGGTATACATGGGTTGTATGTGTCTGGGGTACACACGGGTTGTATGTGTCTGGGGTACACACGGGTTGTATATGTCTGGGGTACACATGGGTTGTATGTGTCTGGGGTACACATGGGTTGTATGTGTCTGGGGTACACACGGGTTGTATATGTCTGGGGTACACATGGGTTGTATGTGTCTGGGGTACACATGGGTTGTATATGTCTAGGGTACACATGGGTTGTATGTGTCTGGGGTACACACGGGTTGTATATGTCTGGGGTACACATGGGTTGTATGTGTCTGGGGTACACATGGGATGTATATGTCTAGGGTACACATGGGTTGTATGTGTCTAGGGTACACATGGGTTGTATATGTCTGGGGTACACATGGGTTGTATATGTCTGGGGTACACATGGGTTGTATGTGTCTGAGGTAAACATGGGTTGTATATGTCTAGGGTACACATGGGTTGTATGTGTCTGAGGTACACATGGGTTGTATGTGTCTGGGGTACACATGGGTTGTATATGTCTGGGGTACACATGGGTTGTATATGTCTGGGGTATACATGGGTTGTATGTGTCTGGGGTACACATGGGTTGTATATGTCTGGGGTACACATGGGTTGTATATGTCTGGGGTATACATGGGTTGTATGTGTCTGAGGTACACATGGGTTGTATGTGTCTGAGGTACACATGGGTTGTATGTGTCTGGGGTACACATGGGTTGTATATGTCTGGGGTACACATGGGTTGTATGTGTCTGGGGTACACATGGGTTGTATATGTCTGGGGTACACATGGGTTGTATATGTCTGGGGTATACATGGGTTGTATGTGTCTGGGGTACACATGGGCTGTATGTGGCAAAGTAGCAATAAAAACTTGCTACTGATTTTATTAATTTAATTTTTACATAGCTTTATGTAATGCATTAGATTTGATAGTATATGTAATTACTTGAAATATTCATCAGTGTCTTTATTGGACTATAAAATGATTAAAACGCAATAAAATAGATTAACAAAATAATATTTGTTTTGAACAACAAAGTATGTCAAGGTTTGCCTGCAGTAAAAACATGGTCAAAAAGAAAAAGAGACGATCCCACCTTATTCTTCCATACGGTTGTTCTCTAATAGTTGGAACAAGTCACTAAAGAAGTCAGCCTAACTTGAAACAACTAATTGACTGCGTGTTTACAGACTGCCTATTGGCCTACTCGTAACCCCCTCCAAGTTTAGCATGAAACACTAACAGACCCAACAGCTCCCTTAACAGTTCCAAAACCAACAATGAAATACCAACCACTCTCCAAGCTCCTCCAAACACCTCATCCTCCCGAGGGTAGCTGTTCTCCTCTGTAGCCGTTTCCCATCTGGTCGACTGGTCTTACGAGTCTGTCGTTCCAACATAAGCTCTTCCTCATAGACCCTCTTTGCCTCCTCCCATTGGTGCAGTTTCTCATAGAAGTGTCCTGGTATCTTTCCTCCCGGCAGCATCGACTGGCCCTAAGACAGCACTTATGTATACAGAGTTCCGTGTGGTGTGATGTTCAGTAACATGAAAACAGAACATAAGACAACAAACTCAGCGGGAATAACAAAGAGGATGCTTTGGGTTGTTGAAGTTCATTATGGTATCCAGGTTTGCATAGAAAAGAGTCAAAACCAAACAGGGTCAGTTTCAGTGTAATTCTTGAGGAGCTATTACAAAGTGATAGAATGGGTGGGGAAGAAGGTAAGGGTAGAAGGTAAGGGTAGAAGGTAAGAGTAGAAGGTAAGGGTAGAAGGTAAGGGTAGAAGGTAAGGGAAGAAGGTAAGGGTAGAAGGTAAGGGTAGAAGGTAAGGGTAGAAGGTAAGGGTAGAAGGTAAGGGTAGAAGATAAGGGTAGAAGGTAAGGGTAGAAGGTAAGGGTAGAAGGTAAGGGTAGAAGGTAAGGGTAGAAGGTAAGGGTAGAAGGTAAGGGAAGAAGGTAAGGGTAGAAGGTAAGGGTAGAAGGTAAGGGTAGAAGGTAAGGGTAGAAGGTAAGGGTAGAAGGTAAGGGAAGAAGGTAAGGGTAGAAGGTAAGGGTAGAAGGTAAGGGTAGAAGGTAAGGGTAGAAGGTAAGGGTAGAAGGTAAGGGTAGAAGGTAAGGGTAGAAGGTAAGGGTAGAAGGTAAGGGAAGAAGGTAAGGGTAGAAGGGTAGAAGGTAAGGGTAGAAGGTAAGGGTAGAAGGTAAGGGTAGAAGGTAAGGGTAGAAGTTAAGGGTAGAAGGTAAGGGAAGAAGGTAAGGGTAGAAGGTAAGGGTAGAAGGTAAGGGTAGAAGGTAAGGGTAGAAGGTAAGGGAAGAAGATAAGGGTAGAAGGTAAGGGTAGAAGGTAAGGGTAGAAGGTAAGGGTAGAAGGTAAGGGTGGAAGGTAAGGGTAGAAGGTAAGGGTAGAAGGTAAGGGTAGAAGGTAAGGGTAGAAGGTAAGGGTAGAAGGTAAGGGTAGAAGGTAAGGGAAGAAGGTAAGGGTAGAAGGTAAGGGTAGAAGGTAAGGGAAGAAGGTAAGGGTAGAAGGTAAGGGTAGAAGGTAAGGGTAGAAGGTAAGGGAAGAAGGTAAGGGTAGAAGGTAAGGGTAGAAGGTAAGGGTAGAAGGTAAGGGTAGAAGGTAAGGGAAGAAGATAAGGGTAGAAGGTAAGGGTAGAAGGTAAGGGTAGAAGGTAAGGGTAGAAGGTAAGGGTAGAAGGTAAGGGTAGAAGGTAAGGGTAGAAGGTAAGGGTAGAAGGTAAGGGTAGAAGGTAAGGGTAGAAGGTAAGGGTAGAAGGTAAGGGTAGAAGGTAAGGGTAGAAGGTAAGGGTAGAAGGTAAGGGTAGAAGGTAAGGGTAGAAGGTAAGAGTAGAAGGTAAGGGTAGAAGGTAAGGGAAGAAGGTAAGGGAAGAAGGTAAGGGTAGAAGGTAAGGGTAGAAGGTAAGGGTAGAAGGTAAGGGTAGAAGGTAAGGGTAGAAGGTAAGGGTAGAAGGTAAGGGTAGAAGGTAAGGGTAGAAGGTAAGGGTAGAAGGTAAGGGTAGAAGGTAAGGGTAGAAGGTAAGGGTAGAAGGTAAGGGTAGAAGGTAAGGGTAGAAGGTAAGGGTAGAAGGTAAGGGTAGAAGGTAAGGGTAGAAGGTAAGGGTAGAAGGTAAGGGTAGAAGGTAAGGGTAGAAGGTAAGGGAAGAAGGTAAGGGTAGAAGGTAAGGGTAGAAGGTAAGGGTAGAAGGTAAGGGTAGAAGGTAAGGGTAGAAGGTAAGGGTAGAAGGTAAGGGTAGAAGGTAAGGGTAGAAGGTAAGGGTAGAAGGTAAGGGTAGAAGGTAAGGGTAGAAGGTAAGGGTAGAAGGTAAGGGTAGAAGGTAAGGGTAGAAGGTAAGGGTAGAAGGTAAGGGTAGAAGGTAAGGGTAGAAGGTAAGGGTAGAAGGTAAGGGTAGAAGGTAAGGGTGAGGAAAAATAAAGGTGTGGCACAGAGTAAAATATCAAGATCATCTGACAGCACAACAGCATAAATTTAGTTTAATCCAGTAGAGAATATAGAGATGCTAATATTTTATGAAGCGAAGGGAGCAGCCAGGCAAACTAACAAAAGTCAACCAAAACAAGCGGAGTGCAAAATGGCAGCAAGACCTACAACACAAGAACACTAGACTTGATGTGCATGGCATGTATACATTTTGATGCTGCCATGTATCAAGAAGTCTATTGCTACAAATTAACATGCCTTCTAGCAATTCATAATGACAAGAAACCACTGCTAAAAATGAAAAATAAGACATGATTACGTTGAGAACATAAAAATCGTGACATGTAGTTGAGTGTGACAATAAATGACAGGTGATATAAACCTGCTTTGGAGGTCAGGAGAAAAGTGACATCTAGTACCCATATTTCACAACAGAAGGCTGCACAACTTACAGCATTTCTGGTCATTGATGTCTCCAAAGATTTCTTCTTAGCATAGAGTAAGACTCCCTGAGCTGCTTCTGCCTGCTGTAGCTTGTTGTTGACACTGTAAACATAACATGATGAGATGGTAAGAATATCATACACTCAGACACCTCAGTGAAAAAGTACGATCCAGTTATTTATCATTTTTCCTGGTTAATTGGAACTAACGACCGCGAAAAGTAAAAATCCACCAAATCGACTCTATCAAACTTCATTTCTACTTGTTGCTTTATTTTTTTATCATCTTTTAATATGACTTTATTATATCTAATTCAGTTCCTTTATTATATCTAATTCAGTTCCTTTATTATATCTAATTCAGTTCCTTTATTATATCTAATTCAGTTCCTTTATTATATCTAATTCAGTTCCTTTATTATATCTAATTCAGTTCCTTTATTATATCTAATTCAGTTCCTTTATTATATCTAATTCAGTTCCTTTATTATATCTAATTCAGTTCCTTTATTATATCTAATTCAGTTCCTTTATTATATCTAATTCAGTTCCTTTATTATATCTAATTCAGTTCCTTTATTATATCTAATTCAGTTCCTTTATTATATCTAATTCAGTTCCTTTATTATATCTAATTCAGTTCCTTTATTATATCTAATTCAGTTCCTTTATTATATCTAATTCAGTTCCTTTATTATATCTAATTCAGTTCCTTTATTATATCTAATTCAGTTCCTTTATTATATCTAATTCAGTTCCTTTATTATATCTAATTCAGTTCCTTTATTATATCTAATTCAGTTCCTTTATTATATCTAATTCAGTTCCTTTATTATATCTAATTCAGTTCCTTTATTATATCTAATTCAGTTCCTTTATTATATCTAATTCAGTTCCTTTATTATATCTAATTCAGTTCCTTTATTATATCTAATTCAGTTCCTTTATTATATCTAATTCAGTTCCTTTTTCATATCTAATTCAGTTCCTTTTTCATCAATCCTAAGCATTTTCCTCTTTTGGTTAAGTTCAGTAGATGATTTTGAAGACCAACAGTGTTTAAGAAGCATGATGAAAGATGTTACAACTACTTTGCACTTTTACACTTTACCAAATGTAATAACAAATGGTGAACTGTGACGACTGTTATCACATTGATGCTTGCGGAGGGACATCACTGGGCCAGAATATGAAAGAGATTTATTTATTTTTGTTTTTTCTTATTACTAGATGAATACTCAGCGTTGCGCGAGTAATAAAAGTTTATGGATAAAAACTTTCTTTTAAATTTGTTAAGTTTCTTAACCCAATAAACTTGAGTAACTTGAGCTAGTCCAAATCTTTACTATAATAAAAGCCGTGTCTGTCCCTCTGAAGCCAGGGTTACGGAAATGGATTGTGTCATGATATCCAAGCATGCTAACTGAAGCGTAAAGCATGCCATTTTAACCAATCGGCATTAAAGGTTGGTAGTTATAATAAGTATGATCACAATCAGTTCATTGTATAACAATGTACCCGCTTGGCCTAGTGGATAGAATTGCCTGTCTGCAGACCTGAAGGTTCCAAGTAAAAATCCACAACAAACTGGATTTTTTTATTCCTAAATTGTATCCACCAATGACAGACAAACATTGAGATTTATATAATGATTATTTATTTTCTTTGGTTTTTGTTTTTTCAATGAACTTTTATTTAATATTTTAGTCAATTTTTATTAAATATGCTTTTAAATATTTCTCCTTTCGTGAAGTACTAAAGCCGTGAGAGCTGATCCGCAAAGTAGCAAGGAACTACTGCATAATCAAAAGTTTCTTAGGGGAGATTCCATATCCGCAAACTGATAAATTGTAGTCAATTATAGTTCCTATAACATCTTTCTGGAAGTTCTTGCTCGGAAAAAGGGCCATAGGTTTTACGTATCACAATAAATCTTAGAATTATTTCTTAACAAATGTTGTTACAGTATTTCTGTTTGCATTTACCTGATAAGCTTCTCCATGAGTTCCATACCAGAGGCAACAGTGCGTTTGGTTCCTACATACTGGTGGAACTCTTCCTCTACATAATGCAGGGCTTTGGCATATGCCCGACATTTCATAGCTTGCTTTCCAAGAATCGCAGGGTTTATCGGCAGAGCCCCCTAGAATTATTAAAATTGAGAATTCTATTCGGCCCACTTACACTAAGGACAGCTGCTCAATGATTTTGATTAATGCTGAGATGTTGATGATACGGCGTTTCGCTGACAAATTTTTTACATCAATTTAACTAGCTTATCATTATCTAGGCCCAGAATAAATTTACAGCAAATCAAGTATGATCACTTGAAACGGTTGAGCAATTGTAACTTCTTAACAACAAATGACAACAATGCATGCCATGTCAACAAACAAATGCAATAAAAGTGAGCAAATATACTCGCTACTTTTAGACCGCACAATTATTGGCTGCTACACGCAATCGCAGCTATAAATTTAAGCAACAAGAATGTAGAAAAGAAATAACACATTTAAAGTAAATCAATTGTATGATTGGTCGAAGAGAGGGCTTACATTGCAAAATGATTGACACAGAATTAAGTTAAAATCCAACAGCTGATTATCTGCAAGCACTTGTACAGTTTTGAGCTGCGTAGCGATTGGCGGACACTAGCAATCGGTAATATTAATGTGTAAGAACCAATCTTTACAGCTTTATTCAGTAAATACATTAAACTATTATGTTTATGTCACTCAAAACTGGTCCTATCTTGACTCACACTTACAATCATATAGAGTGAATTTGATTGAATGAGAGCAGTCACTAACACCACACATGCCATTCCTTATCCAAATCAACATCCAGTGATTATGTGCAAACATACCTGAGAATCACAATGCTCCATAAATTCTGCCAAGTTGAGTAGATTCTGAGCTATTTCCGGAACCTTCTGGCCTTTCAATGCCTTTTCAATCTCACCAATAAGAGCCTTCTTGTCATCCTCTTTCAGTTCAGTCCAACAGGAAACAAATGCAGCATTGAAGAGTTGCCTGTACGTGTATCACAGGAAATAATGTTTTTGTCGTAGCATAACATAAACATCGTGTTGAAAATATTGTTAACATGGTGTTAGATCAACATCATGTTAACAATATTTCCAACATAATTTTCATGTTAATATTCATAACAGTAATATGTTATGATGTTAAACATCTTAAACATAAACATTAAAATGACATGAAAATTGTTAACGTTATGTTACTCTGCTGTAGCACTGGTTAACAGGATGCCTGCATTAGCAGTAACTTGATAACATATAACTAACAACTGAACATGACACGCAGCAGTCTCGGAAGATACAGCAGAGAGGTTCATAGGCTTACTCTCTGATTCGTACAATTTATAGAAAGCATTTTGATACTAGTGTGGTTTTGGCTTCATAAAATACTATTCCTGCCATGTGGAAGTAACTTTGCTGCCATGTGTAGATAGCTTCAAAGCAGGTACTCAAACAGAAGAAGGCACCAAAAGTGGGTGTTTTAAAAAGCAAACAATTAGCAATTTTTAACACAAAGAAACTAAATTATCCTGTTGTTGATGCATAAAATTGGATTTGTCTCCCTTGGCCAGCAAATTCATTCGAGCGACATAAGAAGAGACAATGGTTCTGATAGTCCCATATTGGAAGGACAACTAAATACGAGAGTTTCCAGTTTTTAGTAAGAGATGTTACATAACTGAAACTGTCTGTGATGTTTATATATTCTCAAATAGTTTCTTTGAGTAGAGGTTAAAAACGCAGAAAATAAATTCATTCAGCATCCTGCATCCAACATCCAACATTAACACATGTCCACATGCTAGATTAGAAAATCAGATGATTATCTCTTTTTATGTAAGATATTAAATGAGCGATTTCGCAAATTGACCACTTGTGTGATTTTCACAGTAATGTCAACATCAATGTAACTCGAGAATACAAAACTACAGCATAAACAAGTGCAAAAAATCCCCCATCCATCCACTAACAGCCATCCACTCTGATGCAGTATTTCGAGATGACAGGCAAACAATCAACATAAATCATAAAAACCAAAAGAAAATTCTTCAAACATTTCAACCTTCGGCACAATTATCTGTCTCATAAAAAAGTTACAACATGAACAAGATAAGGGATGTAATCAGTCTAGCTTCTTTCATGAAACAATTTGACAATGTTTGTCTTTATTTATTTCAAAGAACATCTTCATCATAACAGGTCACTAAGATAACCAACTGACACCTGTTTTAGCATGTTATTGCCACTTGCCAGGCAGTAATGGCCATTTGACAGAAATGAGGGACCTGCTTTGACACTATGAGCGACATAAAATAAAATATGCAAACCTTGCAACTGTTGGATAGCTTTGGGCTAGAATATGACAGGCCTTCAAAGATGGGTCGGGTGACAATTTCAACACTTCTAGGTTAAACCTAAAACCAAGATATTTGCTATGTACCCATAACAAGACGCAGATAAGCTGTGAATATCTATCAAGCTATCAATGATATTTGCTAAGAAATATATTGGTTCTTCAAAACAAACAGAAGTATAGAGAATCTTACCACTATATACCTATTACTAATGCCGACACTAGTTGAATACTTACTGTTCAGTTTCATATGAAACAAACGAATTTATGGTCAACAATGACGGACAATTGCAAGTATGTCACCATGAACGTGGCTATAATAACTTAACATCTGTGCAGTTCGCTTTGATTTAGAGAGCGTATTAGGACAGCTTTCAGCAGGTGATTTTCGCAAGGAAGTCACAGCAGATTAACATGTATTGTTGAATTGGGTTGAAACACAACTGGTTGCTTACCAGCCATGCCAATAGACCACGACAGCTCATAGTTAATAGTGACAGTTGCTGTTGTGGTGGTCGTTACAGCTCTTTCTAGTGTTATTAACTTGCTGTTGTTAAGTAGTTATAATAGCTCATAGTAATTGTTATAATTACAGTAACTAGTTGCACAAGCTTTCCCTAATAAGCATCTGAAGCAGTGCATAACAGCTCCGTAGCATCCTTCTCGATGCATAGAAATTAGCAAAACCATGAGTACTTGAGACTTGAAAAATATTTTTTTCCAAGATATTCTTTTTTTTTAAAGTAGACCTCACAAAATCTGCTTTGATGGTAGGAAGTGAATTTTCTTCAAAGATTTAACTGGGCAAGAGATCTCCAGTTCATATTCACAATCACACATTGTAATTTGTAGAGTAGCCGTTCATTTCAGTTTGCTTTAATAAACCATATCTTTTATAACTGGAATCCGCAATATAAACTACCAAACTAATTGCTAATAAACTGTAAACTGGAAAAAACATCAAAAATAATCACTGAGTTTGTAAATTAATTGTAATATTAATGGAATAAGTTAACGAACATGTTAAGTGTACCAAACAGTTTATGAGTTTTTGAACCTATTTTGGTTTCAAAATGACAATTAACTAGAATTTATAAAAAAGTCATCTTTGGCTGTTGCGCGCAAGGACGTTTACTATGGAGGACATCCACAAAGCATGGTATAGATTGATAGAGGCAAGAATAGCAGCAGGTGATGGATAAATTGAACAATAGAACATTCTAGAATACCTTCTCAGCCATTCAAGCCAATCATCTTTAGACACCTTGGTTGCTCCTCGGCAGGCTTTGATTATCTCATCTGACTTCACCTTCTGCTTCTCCTTGCGTATCTGGGCACTAGCTAGGTCAGAGTCGGTGGTGGTACGACAGATAGATGTCCTGACAGCAGGAGTAAACATGGTGCCCTGTAAGTTACAATAATATATAGTCACAATCTGTTAATAGCAACTCAATGTTGTTAATATTTCACAAAACAACAATCTGTATCATCAAATGTCTAACGGGTCTAAGGGTACCAAGTAAAGAGCAATGACAAATGTCTTAATGATCCATGTTTATGTTTCTTCAGGCAAATAAAAGAACATTTCCAAAACCAAAACCCGGGAAATTAATATAAAAACCAACAAGACAAGCAAAATGGTCAATCTAAAAAACCTTTACAAGAGCGCAAAGCAAATATAATAGCTGCTAAAAACAATCTAGACATAGTGGGCAGCTAGTTTTCACTGTAAACACCACTCAAGAAGCCTGTCCAACCTGGACTCAAAAGTCTGTCCAACCTGGACCAACCAATCATGAAGATCTCAATCAGTCCAACAATAAGTTATCATTTTATAGAAAGAGATACATAATATAACAACCAAAATCCGTACTTCACAAATAAACCTACGAGAGAGAATAACCAAGGATAAGTAGAGAAAACTGAGCGCAGAAGACAAAAGCAGTGATATTGAAACAAATCCGCGTGTCTATGTACTGTATGTACTGTATGTAGATCAGATTTTTAAAATCAGAGTCAGGCAATCCAAAAAATAACAAAAGCCTAAAATAAATTGTGAAGCCACTGCTTTTATCTAGAGTCAGAATCGCTCGAAACATCCTTCTACAACTAAAAACAGAGGCTACATACGTCAGCGATTTCTCTCACGAGGCTGCTGTATCTCGGGTCAGATATCCTCTGCCTTTGCAGAGTCTTTTGAACCATTGGTATGAATATACGATATTTCTTGCCCAGCTGTGGCATCAGAGAACAGAGTGTAGCCATCGCTTGCTTGGTGAAGTCAGGAGGAAGTGGGCCATCCTTCACCGAGTCGAGCAATCGCATAATCGGATGTATTATCTTTGATGCAAAGTCAGACAAGTCCAAACTGTCAGTTAGGCGTTCAACTGTCTTCAGGGCTAACCTAGCAAGGGAGGAGACCTTATAATGCTTCCAATAATAATGTGCTTCAATTGTTTATCTAAGCAGTTTATCTTAGACTAGCAGTCTATAGTTTAGACTAGCGTCTATAGTTTAGACAAGCGGTCTATAGTTTAAACTAGCGGTCTATAGTTTAGACTAGCGGTCTATAGTTTAAACTAGCAGTCTATAGTTTAGACTAGCAGTCTATAGTTTAGACTAGCAGTCTATAGTTTAGACTAGCAGTCTATAGTTTAAACTAACAGTCTATAGTCTAGACTGGCATTCTATAGTTTAGAATGAAGCACAATAATTAAGTATTGACACCTTACATATGATATCAACGCCTAGATAACCACCTGTCTACAGATTAGAATAAATTGAGGATAAAATAGAATATTTGAGTAGAAACAGTTTAAACATGATATCAATGTTTAGAGTATTACTCAACAACTTAGAATAAAATTGAGATGTTTAAGTAGGTACAGTCATGTCGATGCTTAGATACAGAGTCTAAAGTGTAGAATGAGAAATGTTATCTAAATAGCATATTAACTATTTCACAGTTTAGATTACCAGTACTTAGAAGTTGAGGTTAGTTCTTATTACGATATAATAATATATAATAATGTGGATACCTTGAAGTGAATTATACTCATACATAGATAATCACGTAATAGTAAACAGAGAAAGAGAGAATACAGAGATAGCGAACTGCAAAAATAACTAGTATAAAGACAACACCAGTACAACTTGTTAATAGTTGCCATCTTATTATTTTCTACTGTAGCTCTCATCTCTACCTACTGGTATAAGATCAGTAAATCTTATACCAGTAGGTAGAGATCTACCTACTTCAAAGAAAACCTAATGTTAACATATATCTACAGCAATAATACCGGTATTAACGCGAACTCTGACTGAGATACATACATCTTCACATCCTTGTCCACTCCGTGTTGATCGAGCAGTTGCATTATGGGAGGCAGCAAGAGGTGTATGTATCCATCAAGATTGATGCCAAAGTCTTGAATTGCACATAGCAGCTAGCACCGGAGTAAAATAATAATAATAATAATAAACACACGGCTAAATATGAAACTAAACACACATCTCCAAACCATTGCTCAATAATATATTGGAATACTTTAAACAGATATCTGTCAATTGATATTAATATTTCAAATGAGTAATTTCAGTGTGTAAAGTTATTACGAAAATAACTTATCTTTAGTACGGCATGAAGTGATTTACAAATGATCATATACAGGGTTTGGCAGTTCTTAAAAATAATTAATTTAATTAATTAATTAAATAATTGATGATTTGATATATGAACACAATTTAGTACATGTGTTGGCAAACAGTGCTATATATTATTGATTTGATATATGAGCACAATTTGGTACATGGGTTGGCAGACAGCGCTATATATTATTGATTTGATATATGAACACAACTTGGTACATGGGTTGGCAGACAGCGCTATATATTATTGATTTGATAGATTTAGTACACGGGTTATTAAAAGCTACAGATTTGGTACTGACACACCACATCAACTTGATAACAGCATGGCTTTTACTTACTAACTTTATTACAAGAATTTAAGAATTAAATGAGATTTGAGTTTGATTATAAACCAATCACAATATCGACATGCATGATTATAAGCCAATCACAATATCGACATGCATGATTCTCTAACAAAATGACATACAAGACATAATTAGAGATGTACTACCATTGGAAAAACAACAGAGGCTCAACTAAGAGTAAACAATTACAAAAATCTTACAGAATCATGAACAGAGCCGAATGTATTTGAGTACTTGGTATTAAACAGAACAGAAATGTTCTACGAAGTAAGCAGTCGGGTTTATATTTGAGAAAAGAGGTGAAAGATTTAGCATACTGAGTGGACAGCATAAGCTGTTAGCAGCAGTGTGAGAATAAGATGAGAGAGCAAACAGGTGCCCTTCCTCTTAGCTAGTAGAAAAGTAAAAGGTGTATAGAACAAGGATGAATGCCATTTGTTAATTAGGTAATCTATGTAGGCAAATACTGACTTGCACCAGTTATTAGCAAGAGCTTCATCTCATTGATGGTAAAATAAAACGACGAGGCAGATTAAATTGGGCCTTCCTATCATAAAAGCAGACAGGTTAAACAGAGTAAGCAAGTGCCCACCGTCTTTGATGATGGAAAAGTAAAAAAAATAGACAGACTAAGCAGGTGCTTTTTTTCTGAGTGGTGAAAGAGTTAAATAATTAAGCAGCCTAGGCAGCTGCTTCCTTCCTTAATGATGGATGGTTTACACAGACTAAGGGTTGCCCTCCTGTCATGAAGGTGAAAGAGTAGAAGGCTTAGATAAAGAAAGCAGGTGTCTTACCTCCTTAATGATGGTGCGTTGTGGTGACTTGTCCGAAATGAAAACCTTGAGCATGTGAGGAATTATATCAGGTAGGTAGAGTTTAAACTCTGTCTCTATAGAGGCAACAGTAGTTCTCAGCAGAGCAATCATTGTTTTCTGTCAACAACAAACTAAACTGAATGCCATATGCTACTGTTAAAAGTGCATTGACAAACAACACAGAGTCAATCATGCCATCAGAGTACAGGTAGTTGATGATGTCATCAGAGTATAAGTAGCTGATGATGTCATCAGAGTATAGGTAGTTGATGATGTCATCAGAGTATAGGTTGCTGATGATGTCACCAGAGTATGATGATGTCATCAGAGAATAAGTAGCTGATGATGTCATCAGAGTATGATGATGTCATTGGAGCAGAAGTAGTTGATGATGTCATTGAGTACAGATAGTTTATGATATGAACAGCTACCTTTACTCTGATGACATCATTATTCTAATTCAACATGAATGATTTAGTTAAAAAGATTCTCATCCACACAAAAATTAAAAGCTGAAAAAGCATGAACAGAACAATCCGAAGTGACCAACAAAAAACAACAATGAGTAATCAGTCTATGAAAGACAACCACTAAGTTCTAAATAAAAACTATTCATCAATGGTTATATTAAAACCAACTAAGCAGTAGACTTAATGATCAACCAAACTATAACATCAGATGAAATGGAAATGAAACAAGTTAAACTGCAAGACAAAAACAAGTTAGACTGCAAGACCTGTATGTTCTCCGATTGCTCAGGGGTCTGCAGACTGCTCGCCCAAGTGATGTCAATAATGGAGAAGATGTCTGATAGGTATGGCTTGATGTGCAGCTTCACAATGGTGATGACATTGCTGAGTTGGGTGAAAAGGAACTGAAAAGCAACAAGCATACAAGTAGCGCAGTCTTTGATGAAACTGTGAATGTCAAATGTTAGAGTTTACATACATGTAGATGACAAGTTCAAACATACTTAAATCATACATAGTCTGTTGAGAAACGTGTATTATAAGATGAATATAAACTAAGATCTAACCATACTATCATCTCAAGCCATACTGTTGTCAATATGATTTAATAGTATGACTTCATCTAAGTCATATGTTTTCATTATACCAATGCTGACCAGTACTTGCTCAATGTCAGACAGATTTGTAATAATATTGGTGTCTCTAGCCAGAAATGAATTTTTACATTTTGGTTTTAGACTTCTCAGTATATATGTATATTCATTCCATATACAAATATACAAATAGCGTAGAGGTATAAACTAAATCATTTTTCTCATCAACAACTGCAATCTTAAAGAGTTCAGAGAAGCTAACAGTTCTTTGGTACTACTCAAATCTCTGCAAGCATGACTAAGGGCGGAGGGTCCATTCGTTTGCCCATTTATCAGAGTATGCAGCCTGGAGAAAGGTGTAACAACTGTACATGCAATGTGATTGGTTAAATCTATTGCCCTGTGATAATGTTGCTACAAACGGTGGCAGCACATATGGGTGCTAAAACTAAGAAATAGTATCTTAGTTTGGTCAAAAAGTTTAACAAAATTAGTTTGAAGGAAAGCAACAAATGTTTAGTTTGTAAGTTTTTTGTTACCAATTCACTTAATTCAAGACATTTGAAGTATTTTTCCTTTTGTAACCTGATAAGATGCACAAGAATGCTTCACCACCAACTTAAAAACAGTTTGAATAAGTTAGCAGACTATTTACATGCACTCCCTGCAGACCAGCGTTCACAAAATGCTTGTCTGAGTTCCTAAATGATTCAACCATTCACAATTGACTTCTGGACTGATTCTTACTTCTGCTAAAGTTAATAAAAATGCAGTATGTAAAAAAAGCAGCACCAAAGGAAATAAAAGGAACCAAGCTTGAGATTTGAGCATTAACAACAAACTTGACGCAAACCTTTAAGGCATCTCTTACTATTTCAATACCTAGTAACTCATGGGAAGTGATAGCATTAGATCAGACCTTTAAGGCATCTCTTACTATTTCAATACCTAGTAACTCATGGGAAGTGATAGCATTAGATCAAACGCGATGCAATTGAAGGTGGTTTTTCGTCTGTCTCGACAAAGATTTAGGTTGATTGAGTAAAATTAGTAATAAATTCAGCTATCAGTTTTACAGGATTCTACCATTCATAAGGTTGGCACGTCGCTAACTCTTTCATCAATGGCAGACACAAGCACACATGCCATCAGCTACCTAAATAAGACTCCAGAAGTATTTCAAATTAGAAACAAAACATGCACAAATTATGACGTTACAAGAAGACCTTCAAAATGTCTTAATATTTGGTAAGTACATGTAAAACATACTCTGCAACACAAAATCGTGTTGAAGATGTGATCTCATCACTTTCTATCAGAATGTATAGTTATTTTTCAATCATTTGAGATTTTGTTTGTTGTTTCAAGTGATCTGACTGCCAGCATGTTTCAAGATTAAAATCGACAGAAATTTTATCCCAGTTCAAACAAAGAAAAAAGTCAGAAAAAAAGACTTCTCTAAAAATGACGCCAATAGTTGCACTTCCTGTTTGTCTCTCTCGTAATGACATTGGCCATCGCGCTTAAGTCGCAGTGTTACCTGCCTTACTTTACATTGACATACTTCCTTTGGTATTTGCTCATGATTGTTGGAATAATACTTCAAATAAAGCCTCAGATACAGAGCTATAGATGTCTCAAATACAGCCTCAGATACAGAGCTACAGATGTCTCAAATATAGCCTCAGATACATTGCTACAGATGTCTCAAATATAGCCTCAGATACATTGCTACAGATGTCTCAAATATAGCCTCAGATACAGAGCTACAGATGTCTCAAATACAGCCTTAGATACAGAGCTACAGATGTCTCAAATATAGCCTCAGATACAGAGCTACAGATGTCTCAAATACAGCCTCAGATACAGAGCTACAGATGTCTCAAATATAGCCTCAGATACAGAGCTACAGATGTCTCAAATATAGCCTCAGATACATTGCTACAGATGTCTCAAATATAGCATCAGATACAGAGCTACAGATGTCTCAAATACAGCCTTAGATACAGAGCTACAGATGTCTCAAATATAGCCTCAGATACAGAGCTACAGATGTCTCAAATATAGCCTCAGATACAGAGCTACAGATGTCTCAAATACAGCCTTAGATACAGAGCTACAGATCTCTCAAATATAGCCTCAGATACATTGCTACAGATGTCTCAAATATAGCCTCAGATACATTGCTACAGATGTCTCAAATATAGCCTCAGATACAGAGCTACAGATGTCTCAAATATAGCCTCAGATACAGAGCTACAGATGTCTCAAATAATTTAAAGATAGGTTGGTTAGTGATTGTCATGCCTGATCTCTAAACACAAGGAACACGTCTTTGAATGTGTATTGTTTAAAAGAAGACTAATTGCTACAATTATACAATTTAGAATGAGCTGTTTTAGGTAATAAAGATGTTCATAAGAACTAAATGAGAGGGTAACTCACAACAATCCATATTAACTGTCAGCTATGAACTCACCTGACGAACTGATTCATTTTCTCTCATAACTTTGAGACACGCAGGTACAACCTGTGATATGTACTGCACGCTGTTATTGCCTGCAAAATATTGCGGAACATACAGGCATGTAGAAGCTGAAAATGCTTGAAAGTCAGATTTTTTTATATTATTTAAAATCTCAGAAACCTATGAAATATGTTGTTTGTGTCTGGCCATAGACACCAACTACTAAGGCATCAGACTCTGTGGGCTATGCGGCACGAACAACACAGAATTCATGAAAATGAGCGTAATCTCAGCCACAGCTATTACTGATAGGCTCCAAGGAGTTTTTTATTACTCATGCAGAGTTTACACATTTGAATAACTTTTGACCTGATGCTTATAATATTCTAAGTTCTTACCTCCAGCCATAAAGTGTTGGCTTATGGTATGCATTCAATTCAAGGGGACCTTCACAATGCTATCATGTGAAATAGTAAGGTTTAATAGTTGAAATAGTTAAATATATTTCCTTCTGACAAAAAGGCATCACACAAGTAGTAAAGTACAGTGGTATCCTGATACAGTGGTACCAGGATACCACTGTAAAGTACATTGGTATCCTGGTACAGTGATATCCTGATACAGTGGTATCCTGGTACACATTCACATCCTATACATCGTGCACTCCCTAAGTATGCCCTGTTAGCCCTAGCTGTGACTAACAGCACCCCACCATACTATATATATATTCTCTTGTAGTTGTTGGATTATTACCAAGAGACTTGAATATAATGTTGATGCCCGCAACAGCTTGGAGATGAAACTGGCCCAGACTAGGTTCATTGATGATCCTCATCATGCAAGCAATGGCTACTGCTGGGTAAAACTCATCTAAGGTGGCCGTTGGCATGGATACCAGCATTTCATTGGTAGTTATGTCTACAACAAAAACACATGGCATATTGTATAAATAGCCCTACCTGCTAAGGCAACAAGCTTAACATTACAGAGATGAAAGGGCTAAACTCATTATAACGAATGGCTTCAAATCCTCTATGATGCAATCTTTTTTTACGACCTTTAATTGTGGCTTCAGACAGACAGGCAGACGCGCGAATGGATGGACTACTACCCTGACAATCTAGCTGTGAGAGATCGTCAGGTGCGCCGATAGAGCACGGAGGAATAAATATGTGCACAATTATTCCCAAATCCAAGAAGGTTAATGCTTGGTGCAGGTGGCAGAGTGATGAGTAGTAAAACTGAGTGCAGTGGGTTTGAGTCCTGTATAGTTCTGAGACCTGTATAGTTCTGAGTCCTGTATAGTTCTGAGTCCTGTATAGTTCTGAGTCCTGTATAGTTCTGAGTCCTGTATAGTTCTGAGTCCTGTATAGTTCTGAGTCCTGTATAGTTCTGAGTCCTGTATAGTTCTGAGTCCTGTATAGTTCTGAGTCCTGTATAGTTCTGAGTCCTGTATAGTTCTGAGTCCTGTATAGTTCTGAGTCCTGTATAGTTCTGAGTCCTGTATAGTTCTGAGTCCTGTATAGTTCTGAGACCTGTATAGTTCTGAGTCCTGTATAGTTTTGAGTCCTGTATAGTTCTGAGTCCTGTATAGTTCTGAGTCCTGTATAGTTCTGAGTCCTGTATAGTTCTGAGTCCTGTATAGTTCTGAGACCTGTATAGTTTGAGTCCTGTATAGTTCTGAGTCCTGTATAGTTCTGAGTCCTGTATAGTTCTGAGTCCTGTATAGTTCTGAGTCCTGTATAGTTCTGAGTCCTGTATAGTTTGGCACAGATGGATGAACAATACCCTTATTATGGTAAAGATTATCACTTCAACCATCTCTCACTCCTAACTGTTGATGGGTAAATAATACATCGTATCATTATTGATACTTTCAATTGATCAAATTTTATCGATTTTAATCTAGAAACATCCTGGCACTCAGATCACCTTAAAAATAAAAAATTGGCACATGATAGAAAAGTACCGATACTTTCTGATAAAATCTATAAAAATTTTGTATAAGTTCATTCTTGATGCTACAACATAATTTGTACTATAATAAAAGCTGTGTCCGTCTGTCCATCTGTCTTTTTGTCCATCTGTCTGTCCACAGCCTTGGTTGGAGGTTGGGAAAAAAGAAGACATCGTATAGGAATTTAAATCCGTAATATTCAGCTTAGCCCCCCCCCCTCCGGCATACTAACAATGTTAAGAATATTCGCTACAAAATACGACAGTTTGAATGTACAAACAAAGGAGTACCACTCCATGTAGTAGTTATACCATGTATTAGTTATAGTAGTAGTAGTTATAGTAGTAGTAGTTATACAATGTAGTAGTTATACTATGTAGTAGTTGTAGTTATACCAGTAACTTACCAGCGCGATCACTTCTCTCTCCCCCTGGCTCCCACATGCTGAGTACAACAGCACCGGCTGCCTCCAACCCCCCGATGGTACCAAGGTTCACTTTATGGCGATAAGGGTCAAGGGCACCCAGCAAACCAAGCAGTCTTATAACCTGCAGAGAATTTAACGGCAATGGCACCATATAATACACGCATAACCCTGAACCCACATATGCAAACCTTCCTATGTCAGAAACATAATGTGAGGGTTATTGCAGGTTGTTAACAGCTTTGCTAACTAACTTGCAATGTTAATTACTTATTGCAAAAAGATTAACCCTTTCGCGGGCAAAGCGACATTTTTGTCGCTTCGCGATACTCCTTCAAATGGGCAGAGCAACAATTTTGTCGCTAGAAAAATATATTTCTTTTATTACGGCTTTTGGTTAGCTAAATGCCGTTTTTTGTTTACTTTTTCGATCGATAGCAAGCTATGATATATTGGCTTTGGTTAGCCTCTAAAAAAATTATTCTATTTGCACAAAACGATCATTTTTAGCAGTAATAAATGAATAAAAATTGCGAAAAAAATTAGAAAACCGTTCTAAATAATTTTCAATTATTTTTCTTTTTGGTTCTGTTTTAGTTGTTATTTACTGAAAGCTTCAAGAGTTTTATTTTAGTTTATCGTCATGACGACTTCTAAGAGAACTCTCCGTGATTATTCTAATACAGCAAGTACTAGTACCGGAGTTGCTAAGAGAATCGCAGCTGACTGTGACTTTTTAGATTTAGTAGCCAGAGATGACAATAAATCAGGTTCAAATTGTGATTGTAATTATTTTACATCTGGAAGTGATATTGATAAAAAAGCTGGTAGCAGTAATGATGATGAGGTTGGTGGGGTGATGTTAGTGCCTGAAAGAATATTACCAATATAAAAAGAGATAAATCTCCTACCATTCATCAGTTTGTAATAGTGACAGGTCCAGTATTTACTCCAGTAGATGCTGTGTGATTGGTACAAAAAGACAAGAATAAGCACATGGTGCAAAGACTGTGATGTAGGCCTTTGTAAAAGAGAATGCTTCTGGATATAGTATACAGAAATTGTGCTTATTAAAGTGTACACTTGTATCATAAAAAGATATACAATATATATATTTATCTTGGTAGATCTACATATATAAATATTTTTATGTTATACATTTTTACTCATTTATAATATATAGATATATATATATATATATACATCTGGACATATACATGTATACATATGCATGTTTATACATAGATATATGCACACAATAACATACAAAAGAGTGTATAAACCTTTTAAAAGAAATTGATTTTCCGGAAAATTAATTCGCCCACGGGGGCCTGATATAGTCCTGAAAATTGGCCCATGAAAGGGTTAAACTTTTAATCAACCATTGAAATATCTATTCTATAAGCTGTCACCTACAAAAGTAAACGGCTTTTTTAGTATGACATGTTTTGTCAGTTTTTGTTCTGATTTTAGTCAACTCAACGTTGATTGTTACCATTCCGGTCTGATTGGATCAACTCTTGCACACTTGCAACTCTTGCATTTGAAATTTTTTGTTCGCTCTGACGAAATTTGTTTTTGCTGAATTTATTTTGCTGACATACACTTAGTGTTTTAGCTGTAAAAGCTAGAGTTACTATAATAGAGCTTTAATCTAAAGTTTGTTTTAATCAGCAAAAGATTCTGCACAAAAATTGATGTATATGACAAACAGAAGCCATATTTAACTTTTGTAATTTATTGAAACAGACTGCAAAAAAAATGCTTTCATTTTTGACGTTTAACCAAAACGCAGACCCTATTGTCTATCAGAATTACCCGAGGTTCGATGTTGAAGTTCACTAGCAAAAATCCTTCATCCGTCCTAAACCAAAAATAAATACGTTTGGAAACAGCGATATTATGCTGGGAGCTCGGAGTAAAAAGAAAACTAACTGTTTTTTGGCAAAATGATAACCCAATTACCTAAATTTATTGTGACAGCATTTCGGGTGATTTGTTGACTCTGCAACGCGCGATAAATGTTTTTGCATAAGTACTACGGTGAGCCGTTATAAGTACTACGGTGAGCCGTTATAAGTACTACGGTGAGCCGTTATAAGTACTACGGTGAGCCGTTATAAGTACTACGGTGAGCCGTTATAAGTACTACGGTGAGCCGTTATAAGTACTACGGTGAGCCGTTATAAGTACTACGGTGAGCCGTTATAAGGATTTTCCATAGCAAAAGAGTTAAGCATATGGGCATTAGGCGTTATATATAAAATCGGGCATTTCTGTAAAGTAAACTGTAAGAAACCAAACTGTGCTGATGATTTTCTCAAAAGTATTTTAATGAAAATACTGAAACTGTGAAACTGCTGCGGGTAGAAGGCTATGAAAAGTTCCTTCTTGTCCCAAACACTTTAAAAACTTTTGGATGACCAAAAAGCTTCTTTTGGACACAAGAAAGACAGATTATTTGGCGAGTACAGAACTTACCCCTTTAGTCCTAATTTAAAAAAAGAACGACATAAAGACTAAAAATAAAGTTTCATTACTTACCAAAAATGCAAAAGCTGATTATTATTGTAATGAAATATCAAAAATTAATGACCCGAGAAAGCTTTGAAATTTAATAAATAATGCTTGCGGATGAAACCGAGGTAAAGCTTAACAAAAGTTACTAAGCTTTAGACTCTTCTTCAAGGAATTAACTGATGACAAACAAACAGCTACAAAATTTAACACTTACTTTACAGAGATAGGACCCAGACTTGTGCAAGCTTTTTCTAATACAAATATAAAGCATCAAGCTTCAGGGATGAAGACATTCCCAAATTTTAATTTTGTGCAAGTTCATGAGTTTACTGTTCAGAGTGTTATTGCAAATCTAAATGAACACAAAGCAGAAGGTATAGATGGAATTTCGGGAAAATTAGTGAAAACATGTTCACTTGAGTTATCAAAACCATTGACCTACATATTCAACATGAGCATAAAGCAATGTGTTTTCCCACAAAAAATGAAATGTGCTAAAGTTTTACCCATATTTAAAAACAAAGGCGATAAGCTGTTATCTAATAACTATAGGCCTATTTCTATTCTGCTGGTTTTTTCAACAATTTTTGAGCATCTTAAAAACCAACAAATCCATAACTACACTATTGAAAAAAAACATTAGTGCAGAATCTCAATTTGGAGTTCAGAAAGGGAAAGGAACTCGTGAAGCATTAATTTAAGGTATATTCATTGACTTTTCAAAGGCTTTTGATACAATAGATCACTCAATCTTGATTAATAAGCTTAAACAAATAAATTTTTCTCATTCGAGTTTAGAATTAATTCAAAATTATCTATCGAATCGTCTTCAAAGTGTTACACTATCTCAGAAAATATCCCAACCTTTAGTAATTAAATGTTGAGTACCACAAGAACCCATTCTTGAATCAACACTGTTTTTGTTATTTATAAATGATCTTGTAAATAGTACTGATAAATTTAAAACTACTTGTTTTCTGATGATACTAACTTATTTTAAAACGATAAAAACTTGAATAAAAATATAGCTATAATAAACAAAGAATTATATGTGGTAAAAAATTGGTGTGATCAAGACAAACTAACATTGAATGTTGACAAGATGGATTTCATAGTTATTCAAAATCAACAAAATAAATTTTGATTAACAAAAAACATTTCCATGAATGGACAAAACATACAAATGACAGAGAGCATAAAATTTTTAGGCATTACAATAGATAGTACACTAAACTGGTCAAGACACATAGAACTAGTGAGAGAACAACTGCGACAAAACTTGGGACTTATTTACCAGGCCTCAATGATCTTACCGGAAATGCCTCTTTTGTTTTTATATGATACTCTAGTTAACAGTAAAATAGTTTATTACTTGGAATCATGGGGAAATCCTCTGATGAGCTACTTAAACAAAATTTTGGTCACCCAGAAGCGATTGCTTAGAATAATGTATCATGAAAACTCGTGTTTTCTATAAACTCCTTTGTTTAAAAGATCTCGTGTTTTAGCTATACAACAACTATACCAATTAATATGTCTTTTATCCTTCACACAATTTAAATATCAATTAACTTGCCAACACATTACAAAACTCGTCAATCCTTATTTTCATTACCACTTCTACCCTCTTCCTCAACTGGTGACCATAGACGGGTTGCCTATCGTGTGTCATCAGCATGGAATTCCTTGCCAATTTGGCTAAGGAAAATTGAGTCATGATGATTTTAGGGCTGCTTGGAAGAAGTACTTGCTGGACTCTCTGGAATAAACTAGTTCTGATTTTTTTTGCTTAGACAATCCATGTTTTCTTCATCAACAATATAATCTGTTAACTCGGGCTTTGCACCTCGAATAACCATGCTACTGCGCATATGGGCCCTCATTGCACCTTCCTTCTATCATCTCGTTATGTTATGATTTAATGTAAAATAAAACAAACAAACAAAAGGAACAAACCTCCTTCCTAACATTCGGTTTTGGTTCTGTTACAAGCATGTTGAGGAGAATAGTAAGGAGATTAGGGAATCTGTTATAGGGCTCTACCACCAGTCCTGTACTCGCCACCACTTGGCCCATCGTGCGGATGACTACTTCCTGTTTGTGAGTAGAACTAGAATCCTCCAGCATTGACTCGATGACTACTAACAAATCATCCGCATACTGCAGCATCTTCTGTCCTCCGACCTGCAAGAGCGCTTCATTTCATGACCATAAGCGCATTTAAACTACTAAAATATAATAAACTAGAAATTCCCCTGTCATACAGCCCACGACCAAAGTGACATTGGAAAAAAGAAAGGGTACTGATGGTTGAGAAATGCAATATTAGCAGTTAAATGGCACTGCAGTGCAATAGAATAACTGCAATGGTAGCTGGAATGTACTGGATGTGGGTGTTATTATATACAACAAATAACAATGATGAAAGGAAAAGATTATACGTTTATATCTCTCCCCTGCAATAGGAGAAATGCAATATTGGCCAATATTAGAAGTGAAATGCACTGATATTATTAGAATAACTAATATTATTAATATAGTAATAATATAAAACCAATGCACAATTTTGTTTACATTTCAAAACGTCATAGCTAACAATATCAAAAAGTGATATTTATATAGATTTTTAGAAAATCTATTTAAAAAAGTGTTTGGTCATGACAAACAGCAATAATAAAAGGGAAAGATTATATGTTTATATCTCTCCCCCTGCAATAGGAGAAATGCAATATTAGAAGTAAAATGCACTAATATTATTAGAATAACCAATATTATTAATATAGTAATAATATAAAACCAATGCACAATTTTGTTTACATTTCGAAACGTCATAGCTAACAATATCAAGAAGTATCAAAAAGAATTATCCAAACTTAGTAATAGTAATACAGTAATAATAGAAAACCAATGCACAATTTTCTTTACATTTTAAAACGTCATAGCTAGCAATATCAAGAAGTATCAAGAAAAATATCCAAACTTATAATTAAATATTGTAATAATCTCATAAAAATCGTTAGAAAAAAATAACATCGTCATTTCCTTTACTTACACTGCGTTGGACATCAGTTAGAATACCGAAGTACTCAAATGTGTCTAAAATGTCAGTTACTATGAAATCGGCAAAAATGAAACGATTTCTGTACTCCTACGTTAATTACAGAAACCTTTGGCAATTCGACAATGCTATAGAATGGTGAAATGTGCACGTTATTTTTTCGTGAAATGCGCACGACTTAATCGTTCTATTCTGTCGCTCGGCGTTTCAATTTCCGGTTTTAACTTTGATAAAGTGAAGCTTACCAAGTTTTAATAACGATTTTCAGCCAAATTAATCTGTCTATTTGTGTATAATCCGATCAGATGGGTTAGTTTTAAGATAATAACGACGGGTTACAAAGACTTGGTAACATATTTAAATAGGCTTATATATGTTTTGTATCATTATTATACTTTAACGACTCTACAAAATGATGGTTAAAGTTGTTGATGAAATTTTGAGACAAAGGTTCGTCTCATTGTTGATGAATAATTTTCGGGAGTTGTGTGCACATGTGCATTTATCAATACTGTAGTAGATATGGCACTTTAGCTTGTGAAATGCTGTAGTAGATATGGCACTTTAGCTTGTGAAATGCTGTGGTAGATATGGCACTTTAGCTTGTGAAATGCTGTAGTAGATATGGCACTTTAGCTTGTGAAATGCTGTAGTAGATATGGCACTTTAGCTTGTGAAATGCTGTAGTAGATATGGCACTTTAGCTTGTGAAATGCTGTAGTAGATATGGCACTTTAGCTTGTGAAATGCTGTGGTAGATATGGCACTTTAGCTTGTGAAATGCTGTAGTAGATATGGCACTTTAGCTTGTGAAATGCTGTAGTAGATATGGCACTTTAGCTTGTGAAATGCTGTAGTAGATATGGCACTTTCATGATTTTAGCCGATAAGTATGCCTTTTGTCAGGCTTCGACACTACTAGTAATAAAATGATGTTCATGTATGTTCTAGAGACGCATATTATATCACTCTAATTTTATTTGATACAATTTTATTGAACACTCAACATATATATATATATCTTATATCTATATATACAAATCTTAAAGTTTGTGTGCCGACATATGTGAATCTGCATATCTGCGAATCAGTCTGTCCAGCTATAGCTATTAAAATCTTGGAATGAGGAATCCTTATGGCAGAAGATTTGAACTCCGAACCTCCCATTCCCAAGGCAATAAACTAACCCATTGAGCTACGTGAGATGCAATTGATTCATTGTGCACTATGAGTCGATATGTAGGTAAAAATAGCATAGCACTTTGCGTTACGACGCAATGTCACTAAAGCTTGCCCTCATGGCTCTTATTAGTAAGCTTAGCATTACTAGTTTACTCAAATTCGCCAATGGCAATGTGCCAGGCTAATGGCAAGTGGCAGGCAACTACATTACCTGCCATTGTCTATAAGCTGTTTTAATACCCGTGCAATGCCGGGCATTTTGCTAGTATATATACAGACGGTTCCCAACCTACGAACGCGTTACGTTCCGAACGATTGTTCGTAAGGTGAATTTGTTCGTAAGTTGCTTCAGTGCTACATTTTGTATAATTTATGTTTAAGGCCTATATAAGTATATTGAAGGTTTATATAAGTATGTTTAAGGCTTGTATAATTAACTTGTATTGGTTTGTACTAAAAAAATATTTAATAAAATGGAAATAATACTTTGGTGGACGCCGGGGCATGACACTGCATTTCTTATTAATTGTATGTCTTGTCCTTTCTATTATATTGTTGTTTTAATCGTTATGCTATCACTTATCGTTGTTGTCTTATTTTTTGTATGTGTAGTCCGTTTATTATATCGTTGTTTCACTCGTTATGCTATTGTTATATCTGATATACCGTCATAACACTATCACCTATCGTCGCTTAGATTGTTGTCATACCAACGAGCTAGCGGTCCTATTCATTCACCTTGTTAGCCGGTGTTCTTACCATTTGCCGTTAGCCGGAATGGTTGATATTATTGTATATAAATGAGTGCGCTCATTTAGTTGACCAGAGCAGATAGCCGTATGCTCCTCGGCAAGTGAAATTTCCTTCGCTAATTAAAAGCTGAATGAAACTACAGGCACTCGCTTATCTTTATTTATTAGTAGAGATCTTGCCAAGTAAAGGCCGGCAAATCTCTTTACAATACGTGTGTAAAGTTCAAACAAAGTTCAAACAAATAATTCGAAAGTTAATTGAGTTACGAACAACGTACATGCGTTCGTATGTACCGTTGTTCGTAACTCGAATGTTCGTAAGTTGGGAACCGTCTGTATACATGTTTATACATATATGATATGGAATAAATACTATACTATAGATGTAATCGGGTGCATACTTATTGCACATGCCAATCTTTCAGGGCTTCAGGCTTAACACTGCAGCTAGCGCTATGCGTGAAGCCATACCAGAAAAAAATATGTGCCAATAAAATTTTCATTGCAAAGACTTTTTTATTCCCCGGGCAGCACCAGGCATTCATCTAGTTGAATGCTAAAGTGAAATTGTGAAGTTAGAAAATTTTGGTCGATTTGGCATAAAAGCCAGTTATAAATTCATTCCCCTCTGCTATTTATCATGTATCTCAGATCCAGAACAATTTAATTTAATGATTTAGTTTAAATCCAGTGCAATTTAATATTAAATTACTTATTGTTTTTTCCATAAAGAATGTAAATACACCATTATGAAAAGCCTATTGATCGCAATTGAACAAGGTTGAGCTATGAAAGATTACCTCGGAGACACCACCAATAGCCTCAAGTACTGCAGTCAAAACACCCATATTATGGTCGGGTTCCTTCAGTTCCTTCAATTTGGACATGAGAACATCAACTATTGCATTGAGATACGGTTTGATGATGCGTGGAGCATTGTGGACGAGGAGGTAAATCATATTGGCAGCCTGCTCTTTGTCCCTGCCTATGCCACTGTGTTCAAGAACGGCAATCAGCTAGAAATAGATAGCACAACTACTAACACTATGCAAGATAAGACAACTCTAATTTCTTAGCAAATTGACTGAAGCAGATACTATATGTATGACAAATAAACTGCACTAATTAATTCAATCAATAGCACAATTATAAAAACAAACAATGTTTAAATTGAATGAACATCGATAAATAACCACATTTAAGTTTAATTGAACACTGCAGTCAGACGTTTAATTGCAATGTTTGCCTTAGTTTGTAAACTTTCCAACGTGCGATAGAAAATATGCGCAAATACTTGACCCTACGCTATAACAATTTCATCGTAGTTTCCAGAGTAAAAGTGAAATAACCGGTAAAAATCACAAATGAAAATTATTTTATTAAAATAAGCTAATCTAAAGGCTGCGTAATCTAAGTTGCGGTAAATTACGGTAAATTACGGTAAGTTACGGTAAGTTATGGTAAGTATCGTTATTATCACCTGCATTTGCAAGGATGCATCTTCATTGACCTGTCTCTAAAATCTAACCTTTTTTTATTGAGCATTAATTTGTTTTTTTACAGACATCTTATACAATACATTTGTTTTAATGCTGTTTGTAATCAACTGAAGCATTTGTTGAGGAGTTATTGGAACTTCTTGAGGTTGTGGAACCAATTAAACAAAATACAGCGTAATCTAATAGGATAAGGCGCCCCAACATGCAACCGTTTTAATATATTTCACTTATCTTGCAATGTATCACAGTTTAAACATTTAGATCAGGTTTCAAGTTAAATTAAACTTGTAGGTGGAGAATTGATTGTATTTTAGAAGCAAAAAAAGACAGCTAGTAACTATAAAAGTAAGTTTGAAAATTTTTTATGCTTTTCAAGTGCAATGGTTTGTAATTTTGATATCAGAGATGACACAATTCTCAATCATAAAATAAAACACTTGTAAAAATCAGTTCTTCACTACAAGAGAGCAACTAACCACAAGAGCAGTCGACAACCAGAAATAAAACAGTTAACCATCCTGATGTACCTGTATTAAAACTTTACGAAGAGATGGCATAACATAAGCAGGATTCTTCCTACTCAGTTTACCGATCATCACCATGGCGATGCTCCTAATTTCGAACCTCTCATCATTGAGGGCGATGAAGAGAGAGGCAAGGTTCTCAGCTTGAGCCAGATGCTGCTCAAACTGCACGTTGTTTAGGGACTCGAGAACGCAACGTCGAATCTCCCCGTCTGGTAAATAAGTAAAAGTAAATACATACAACAAATAAAAAATAAATAGAAATATTAAAATAACTATGTCAACACAATGTGACAAGACCTTACAGATGTGATGTAGTAAATCCAAATTTTATTTACCGTTTTCCGACAAAAAAGTTACGATGTCAAAAGCTCAGTCCATCACACTGACTAGAGGAGATCCAATACAGATTAGTTGTGAGAGTTCGATTGTTCTATGGAAGAACAATAAGCTACTGAAAGAATTAAATGACCATATGACTCGTTCATGTTTATAGCAAGGTTATCCATAAATGATTGTAATAAGATGAGATGACCAAGAGGGTTGAGATGATTCATCAAAGTACATAACACGATAGTTTATACATGGGTATAGCAACATAGCTCGCTAATAAGAGTATATGATAGTTTATACATGGGTATAGCAACATAGCTCGCTAATAAGAGTATATGATAGTTTATACATAGGTATAGCAACATAGCTCGCTAATAAGAGTATATGATAGTTTATACATGGGTATAGCAACATAGCTCACTCATAAGAGTATATGATAGTTTATACATGGGTATAGCAACATAGCTCGCTAATACGAGTATATGATAGTTTATACATGGGTATAGCAACATAGCTCACTCATAAGAGTATATGATAGTTTATACATGGGTATAGCAACATAGCTCACTAATAAGATTATATGATAGTTTATACATGAGTATAGCAACATAGCTCGCTAATAAGAGTATATGATAGTTTATACATGGGTATAGCAACATAGCTCGCTAATAAGAGTATATGATAGTTTATACATGGGTATAGCAACATAGCTCACTCAAGAGTATATGATAGTTTATACATGGGTATAGCAACATAGCTCGCTAATAAGAGTATATGATAGTTTATACATGGGTATAGCAACATAGCTCACTCATAAGAGTATATGATAGTTTATACATGGGTATAGCAACATAGCTCACTCATAAGAGTATATGATAGTTTATACATGGGTATAGCAACATAGCTCACTCAAGAGTATATGATAGTTTATACATGGGTATAGCAACATAGCTCGCTAATAAGAGTATATGATAGTTTATACATGGGTATAGCAACATAGCTCGCTAATAAGAGTATATGATAGTTTATACATGGCTATAGCAACATAGCTCGCTAATAAGAGTATATGATAGTTTATACATGGGTATAGCAACATAGCTCGCTAATACGAGTATATGATAGTTTATACATGGGTATAGCAATATAACTCACTCATAAGAGTATAATATGATAGTTTATACATGGGTATAGCAATATAACTCACTCATAAGAGTATAATATGATAGTTTATACATGGGTATAGCGACATAACTCACTCATAAGAGTATAATAAGATAGTTCATACATGGGTAAAACAACATAACTCACTCATAAGAGTATAATATGATAGTTTATACATGGGTATAGCAACATAGCTCGCTAATACGAGTATATGATAGTTTATACATGGGTATAGCAATATAACTCACTCATAAGAGTATAATATGATAGTTTATACATGGGTATAGCAATATAACTCACTCATAAGAGTATAATATGATAGTTTATACATGGGTATAGCGACATAACTCACTCATAAGAGTATAATATGATAGTTCATACATGGGTATAGCGACATAACTCACTCATAAGAGTATAATAAGATAGTTCATACATGGGTAAAACAACATAACTCACTCATAAGAGTATAATATGATAGTTCATACATGGGTATAGCAACATAACTCACTCATAAGTATAATAAAATAGCCCCCCAAAGTGTATAAAAAGAAGACTCATCTGTGAGTATCAAAACATTATTCACTCGCACTTATAAGTTATAACATGACAACACGCCCATGTATATATTGCAATAAATCATCAATGAGCATAATCAAATTAATCACACATATGTATATGAAAACAATTTAAAAATGGGTTTATAAACATGGTTCATCTGTGTGCATATGAAAGGAATGCACCAATATGTGAATTAAAATATCTCATTTGTGTGTATATAAAAATTATTCTCCTGTGTATATATAAAAATTACACACCAGAGAGTATCAGTGTATATTAAAATTATTCACCTGGGTGTATATTAAAACGATTCACATATGTCTATATAAAATGATTCACCTTTATGTATATAAAAATTGCACACCAGTGCATGTCTGTGTATATTAAAACTACTCACTTGTGTGTATGATAAAACAACTCAAACCTATATACGTATATGAAAATTACTCACCCATGTCAGTAATTCCAACAATAAGGAGTTTATTAAGCACTTCAGCTACAGTTTGGGCCTGAGCTGATTGCAAAGATTTCTGCAAAAAGCATACAACTCCGACATTAGCCACAAACATGCTTGCTACAAATGTGTCATACATTTGTAAATTAGGAAAAAGTAAAAAAAATATGGCAGTGAGTGGAAATTAAGTGAAGCTATGATTGGTTGAAAATGTGAGATGTGATTGTGACAGTGTCAAAGAGAAACATGTGATTGTGACAGTGTCAAAGAGGAAGATGTAATTGTGACAGTGTCAAAGAGGAAGATGTGATTGTGACAGTGTCAAAGAGGAAGATGTGATTGTGACAGTGTCAAAGAGAAACATGTGATTGTGACAGTGTCAAAGAGGAAGATGTGATTGTGACAGTGTCAAAGAGAAACATGTGTTTGTGACAGTGTCAAAGAGGAAGATGTAATTGTGACAGTGTCAAAGAGGAAGATGTGATTGTGACAGGGTCAAAGAAGATTCGACTGCCGCAGATAAACATAGTATGTCACATTTGAAAACTAAGGACTATCTCTGACAAGACATCCCTAACTTGTCATCAAGGTTTTATAACTACGCATGGAATAAGCCAATAACTAACTTACACTGGTATATGTGAGGAGAGAGGAACAAGTTTTGACAGCCTCGAGTCTGACTTCCTCATTATCTGAGGCTAAGAAGTTATCAGCACAGTGTCGCAGAAGTTTTGTTAAAGAATGTCCTTCAAAGTCAAATGTACCAAGGGTTTTCAGGGCCAGTGTGATGTTTGTTAGGTCATGGCCATAGCCAGCACTGTCATATACAGCTGAAAAATGTAGCAGTAATGTAGATATTCCTATGCAAGACAAATCTTAGTTGCAGTTGTCTGTTTTCCACAAGCTGGAAAATGAAACTTAATTTATAATTTCATAATTTAGGTAACTGATCTAAGTAGAATCAGGGGGCAAACTGTATGAGGAAAAACAATCTTTTGTAAACATATGATACAACACAACCTTCATGACTTAATGATCCAATCCACTCGATTATTGTTATATAGTACTTGATCCAATCAAATATTTATGACATTTATCCCTCGATCCCGTTAAATATTGACGAAAACCATCACATGAACTAGTCAAATAGCGTTGACATATACATGTATATATCACATGATTCAATCAAATATTTATAAAACAATGCATGATCCAACCGATTGTTGACAACAAAGCACACGATCTAATCAATTCTCTAATCTCTCAGTCAAGATCTAATCACTAAAGTTCAGTTGATAAGTTAATAAGTTCATAGTATTATAGTAACCCAAAACTTATTATGCTAATTTATATCATATAACCAAATGACATCTGCATACACAGGATCCAACGTTTCATCTAACATTGTATGCTGGACAGACTAGATATGCTACAGAACTTGATAAGTACATTCCTGCAAGCCTTATATTGCTTATAACCTTCAGAGCAGTGGTTCTTAACATGAGTTCGATCAAACCCTAGCAGTTTGGTGAGTCAGTCTCAGGGGCTGATGGAGGTCTTTCAAAGGCAACAGCAGAAGTCACACCGATTTACAAAGTTATATCTTCATAAAAAAAATTTAATTTTCTAATAAATATACTTATAATATGCTTATATATGCTTATTTATAATAAATAAATGCTTATATCGTTTTGACAATAGACTTGGTAAAAACTAGCAATGTTGATCCATGCTGTATGATCACCTGCGGACTGAAATGCCAGTCTAGCTGAACCTATAGGTGTAGGTGGCCGACCAGTCAGTATCAAGCTGAGCATCTGTAGAAGTCCATCTTTGATGTCTCGCCGGAGTGATGGAATGTGTTTAGCGATATCTTCTAGCGCTGTTGTCAGCGATGGACTAAAACACATCCATTTATTTATGATTACACTCGACCTTAACAAGCTTCACATCTGCTGCAACAAGAGAGTGACTGCTCAATAGTTAGCAAACAGACAGAGAAATTTGTTTTCTTAGCTCTTCCACCCTTTGTGATGCATTCTCTGATTCTCATACATCTAATGATGACCGGAACCTTACAAAGTCAGTAGGAAAAATTCAAATGGCTGCTAGCACTTTAGAGATACTAAATTTGTTCCCTAAAACGATTCCGGCCGCTGTACAACCAATAACTCATCTAAATCTCTGCAGCTCAATGGAAAGTTTGAACTTTATGACTCAATTGGTTGAAAGATTTTTTTTAAACCTCAAAAACTCATAAATTCATTAGTCATGATCTTATATTCTCTGTCTCCATTTTCCCAAAACAATCATAATGGCAAACTTAGGTCCTAATCCACCAATCAATACAAAACATATCAAAACATATTTGGAATAGTCCTCAAGTTGAGCCATCAGCCATGACAGATTTTTTTCACAGACAATGTTTTGATATTAGACTGAGCAAATTTGGCCTAAACGTAAAAAACTCTAAAATAGCAATGAGAACATGACAAAAGCCTTCAGGTTCAAACAATCTCTTCCTGAGCAGCTGCCAAACCGAACTGCCACAATCTATCGATGCTAATCATCACATCTAGGGTTTACAGCAGAATATATACAGAGCAAACAAGCACCAAGTCTTTTTTGTCAATACTCTGAATAGAGTATCCTTACCTGAGAGGAACGTGTAGCATGGGTCCCATCAACTCTCGTATTTTTAAATGAATCTCATTCTTCATGGCCCTAGCCAGCAGACTAATACAAGTAAATACTGACGGCTCCACAGTGTTGCTTTTCTGTTTCCTTAAAACATAAAAACATGGTATTATCTAGATGTATAATGGTCATATCCGTAATGGTCATATATGTAACGGTCATATATATAATGGTCATATATATAATGGTCATATCTATAGTGGCTTAATCTGTAATGGTTGTATATATAAATAATAACGGTCAAATCTATAACGGCCATATCTATAATGGTCACATCTATAATTATCATATTTACAATGATCATATCTATAATTGTCATATCTGAATTGGTCATATATATAATGGTCATATCTAAAATGGTCATATATAATGTATAATGGTCATATCTGTAATCGTTATATCTAAAATGGAGATAACTATAATGGATTAACTATAAAACCCTGAAAAAATGCTTTTTCATGATAATAATAAGGCAAGTTGTAAGTTTTGAGGAAGTGTGAACTGTGAGCAATTTATAGTCATGTTTTGTCCACTGGACAAAATGCTCATGAGCATATCAACTAACAACCGAGCTCATGGTAATCACCAGCCAACAGAAACCATGTGTGACAGACAATTGGCAAATAGCAATAAACTGCCGATTATCATGACGTAATTACGCATGCCTCATCTGCTAGTATTATATTATGACCGCATCATCTTTCCACTATCTTGCCTCTTTAATAATGAAATTTTAAAACGTGTTTAATTATTTATCACTACTGGCTGTTTGACGAGGATATTTATTGGACAAAATCTAAAGTATACAAATGGTTGATGAGAGATAGCTCATGTGAACAGGTGAATATTGGGCAAACGTATTTCGGCAACATGCAATATCTATTACATATATATATATATATATATATATATATATATATATATATATATATCTATAGTACATCCAGATTTGGCAGTAGATAAGTTATCTTCTATATATTAATACGATAGAATTTGTGTCTGTTGTGTGTCACGCTCTTCAGCCACGGTTACATGTTGACATAAAACATTGTAACAAGAAGGATTTGAACTCATACCATTCAGCCTGGTAGACAATCACTCTATCACTAGCACCATTTGACCCACTAGTGTCAGAGAATAACTGTTAGATCTTTATTCTTTCTGCTTTACCAGCACAACTAATGATCTTTAAAAAGCACACTGGCCTGTCTGAGTGCTTAGTAGAGATAATTTCATGGGAGATCGACTTTAAAACCATAAAACTAGTGATATTTGCTAAACATTTGGAGTATAAAAATATACAAACCTCCCCCTTACCACAAATGTTCATGACCAATAAGAAGCAGAAACAGAACATGAAGCAAAAACAGAAAATGAACTATTCTTTAGATAAAAGTGCCTCGTGACGATAGCCAAACAGTTTTCACTTTTGAAATAGAACTTCTATATGGAAACAGTTCATGCCAAGAACGAAAACTCACTTTTGTGAAAGATCCCTGGGTAGACAAGTCGAAACAACGTCCAAGATGTCATTGAGATACGGAGCGATATCTTTACCTACGGCAACACAAACAAGCCCCAGAGCTGTAAAAAGTCCACTTTTATCCCGCTCTCTCTTCAGCAGCATAAGCAGGTAATTGACGGCAACCTTTAGGTACCTAGATGGTGAAAAATGACATGTAAGAAAATAGAAGTGATTAACACCGTTGCAACCAGATGAAGACGGTTGAGACATGTTGCAAATGGTGGCCAGTGACACCAGATAAGATAGTGACTTACGATAGTGACAAGTGTTAAAAGCAGTGACAATCACTGCAGGTGTATTTATGAACTGGTAACAAATAAATTCATATTGTTTACGTTATTTCAAATTGGTGGCGTATCGTCATGGTAATTTAATTTAGCAAATTAAAAGACTTTTGTCAGCATATCATTAGCAACAGCCTGATTGGTTGCACAGTTTACCAATTAGGTCTTCTCTTTGAATAATTGATTGCACTGTAGGAGTTCTGTAATTAGAGTTTCTTTAAAAGTTAGCAATGACAAACATGCTATGATAGGAGTGACATTATTATGGGTTTACACACCCAAAGAGAAGACAACTTACATTTTGCTAACAAACTGTTCAGGACTAAATGCGGCCAATCTGGGAAGAAGACTTATCATTGCTTGCTGAATGAATCCATTTTTGTTATTTTTGTGACCGAGCACAACTCTGCAAAGCTGCAACAGATATCTTAGTATACAGTAAATGCAACCATGCAAAATGTAAGATAAGCGAGAATAAAGAAGCCCTGTAAGCACAGGAAATATTAAATAGTCCAAGCTAGTCAGTCAGTCAAGGTAATAATTGAGACAGAACGTTTCCTAGTGACAATGCGGCAATGCTATAGGATTTGTTTCTTCAACGATCTTAAAATTACAGCCTAATAGACTATAATCTCTATTTCATGGCAAGTTATGGAATTTAATTCATTGGTAGAAAAGATAACTCCATGTATTAATTATGTTCCATCCAGATAAATCAATGTACATAAGATAATGAAATGTTTGAAGTATTAGATCAAATTCTTCAAGCATTAAAAATTAAATCATTTATAAACTAGATAAATTTGATCCAACATTTGTCAATTAAATCAACCATGAGCACAGCACTCATCATGTCGTGTTAGTCTACTGTAACTTATGGCTAAAATACTTGAGATACTGACAACATCTAGCAAGTCCTTTAGTAACTGGTGGTTGTTATTATTCATTTTGACACACACTAGCGGTGAGCCGGGCGATGCCTGAGAATTCTTTCATATTTAATCAGACATCCTGCAGATGGGTGTTGAGGAGGCTGCTTCTCATGAACCAGAGAGTTTTGAAACCAAATATTTTATCAACTTGGCAGAAAGCACGGAGCATATAAGTTTGGATGAAATCATCCAAAAAAAGTGGAAACGCATAGCGCTGATGCAGACAAACAGACAGAGACACAGAATAATAAAGTGGAGTTGGTTAATATGCATTCTTCAGGCCAACCCATCACTGAACTTCTGGAACCGCATCAATAAGTAAAAACTCATTTTAAAATATAATAAAAACAATAAGATATATAATAAAATCGCATCCTTCAGGTTTATTTAGTCACTCAGCAACTCAAAAGTGGTAAACTATTTTTATCATCTTTGAGTTATATTTTGAAGAGAAAGCAAAGAATGGTATATCAGTACTAGCCAAGGTAAGAGATAATTTTGAATAGATGATTGAAAGATGCCATTCGTGTTTTCATTGTTTTACATTTGGACTGGAGACAGTCTCAGAATACTACTGGTCTAGTTCAGAAATATCCAACTTTAAAGCACATAAAAACTAGTATGCTAAAGATTATGTAAAAATTATATTTTTTAAACCAAATCAATGCAAAAACATCAAACTCATAAACTAGAACAAAGTTTTTATTACCCGGGCAATTATTACAATTTTTATTAACTTTTTTTATTACCCGGGCGTTGCTCGAGTAATAAAAAAGTTTTGGGACAGAAAATTGATTTTTATTTAACATATAACAACGTTTGCTATTCTTTCAAACTACGTATCATGAAAAAAGTGTTTTGTGTAGTTGAAATAAATTGAGCCAGAAAATAAAAACAACTGTCAAGGATTTCAAACTTCATATCATGAGGAAGATGTTCTGCGCAGGTCAAATAAATTTAAAAAAATAAAGCAACCATAAAGGGTTTAAATGTAAATGTTAAATATTTAGCAAGTAATTGCTAAATTAAGTCGGTTTTGCGACAATTACAATAAAAGATGATTTGGTAAGGATACAATTAATACAAGCTGAGCAAACACAATGAGAATCCTAAATAAGTTGAATCAACAATAACAATTCTTAATAGAAGTGTATGTGTGTACAAAAAAGGTTACTGTTCCAACGGAAACTATCCATTAAAACTTTGAATACGATGATACTGGTACCTCTCGATACTGGTATAAATGTACAAATGAGATATCGTACTGTCTTTATCTGACTGAACGGAGCGAGAATGTTGAGGCTCTTCTGACGAAGATAATATAACTGTCTGCATGAAAAGAATTGGGCTTAACCGCGGACTTAGCAATTGAACCTTACGAAAAAATGAAAACGGAAGTTTAAAAAAAAACACGAAAGAGCATCATGTTTCATAGATTTTGTAGAATTCATGGAGTTTCAAAAAATACGTCATTCAGCGTGTGCATACGCTATACAGTATTTGATTATGTCTTAGATCAGTGTGCCTAATATAGCTCAGTGGTAGAGCGCATCGACTTAAAACATTGCAATCTCTGTGAGTTCAAATCCATCAGAATGCGGTATCAGAGTTCCAAAATTTTAATAGCTTTAACTGGACATACACAGACACATACACAAACTTTGAGAAATATATATAGACAATAGATAACTATATAGTTTAAGAGTATAAAAAGTATTTTGTCCAGAAAACGTGTTCAGTAGCGGAGGAGAAAGCAACTGTATAAAAATGTTCAGTAGCGGAGGAGATAACTACAGTATAATATATAGCAATATATCTTTGCTATAATAAGAGCCATGTCCGCCTGTAGTCACGCTAAGAGTGATAGGAATAATGACTACAAAGCAGGGGAATTGAACTCAGATACTCGGATTGTCAGCCAATCACGCGACCATCTTTCTACATCTAAGAATATTTGTGCACATAGTTATTACGCATGATGATCCCTCATGGCCAATGGGACTGACAGAGTACTAGTTATATTAATATGAGATTTGCTTTAATGATAACTGAACACTATTTAGCAAATATAGATTGACAGTTCAAAAGCGCGTCATAATGAAACCACAAACGGTCGTCTACTAATAGTTTAACTAATTATGAATTGTCTTCTTTCATCGTAACCAATACTATGACAAGAGCAGACAACAGACAATTATTTCTGAACAAATGTTACAAAAATCATTTTGCTCAAATAACGAAGAAACAAATGGTAAATCTTTAGGCCACCAAACAACTCACCTTATGAAAATGTTCAGTGATGAGTTTGCGACAAGATGTGCTCTCAAACAAGGCCTCTTTACGCAGGCTGTCAAAAGGTACATCATTGCTAGAGAATCGACCACTCTCAGAAGTTGTGGCTGATCCGCCTGCAGATCTCGCAGGTTTGGCATTGTTCTGTAACATATTCCATAGCGGTGAGACTGCAATGTAACTCATAAGGATGTGTCATATGATCTACAGGTGGCTATAATCTGAGCCGAGATCTATTGTCTCTGTATCATCAGACGATCTTTTAAAAGAACATGATGACGACCAGATCGATTAGTCGATACATTATCTAACACCTCCTTTATGTGAATACAATTTTTATAGGTTCACCACAAATTCTTTACAAATGCCTTTCTGCAATTTTCCAGAGATTTTTAAAGAACAACAATTTTAAAAAAATTATAAAACTAAATCTGTTAGATGACTAACACGTTTAACAGATGTCCAAGCAAACAAAGGTATGGTATTTTTTACATGGTGAGCAAGTTTATCACTACTGTCAAACAAAGGCCAAACACCAAACATCAGTGAGCAGGATCTATTTTTTCAGAACAACATCTATGAAAACCATTGCACAGAAAAGCCTACTATAAATCAGAAAAAAACAGAAAACAGTTTAAATTACAACAACAAGGTTCAGAAATGCCTTGTCGGTTGTAAAGAGCTTACAGATGACACTTTATGAAAAGAAAGCAAGCAGAGCGCATGCTTCTATGGCAGCATCATCAGCATTCAAATTAACTTAATAAGTTATGAAACAGCCAGCAACAAATTTAATATACTATGAAGATCTACCCGAGGAAGCCATAAAACTACAAATAGCGGATGTAATCTTATTTCTAAATGATATCATTCATAAATACTATAATGGTCACAATCAGTAAAGGCTCTCTAAAGAAACATTAAAACAGAATAGGATAGCCCTCAATATGTTTCCCACAGTTATAACATTCAGAGTGTTGATACTGAGTGGCATTAACACCAGCCATCGACATCATAATTTAGATAGGGAATGATGACACAAGGTTTTGAAGCTTTCTGAAGGTGTTTGAGATCTCTTTGAGGTTCAGGCAACTAAACTCACATAAGATTCTATTAGCAAAAAAATTTTTTTACAGATTTTAAAATGTTGACAGCATTATTACTAAAGATTAAGTTGTAACGTCATGAATCTGACTTTCACAATGGCAGCCCAATCTTAGACACCAAATGGGATAACGTAGACAACAAAACAAAATCAAGAAAAATTACCTAACAAAAATTTAATAACATTACGTCAATTACAAAAGTAGTTAAGATATTGGGGTTAAACTGCTTACCAATGAATTCCACAGTTACTAATGCAGAAGCTTTACGACAAAAGCATTAAAAAACAGCATGAAAATGGTGAGAAAAGTAAGCACCAAATGAGTCAAATTTTAAACATTCAACAGGAATCGCATTAAACTCCCTTTAGGTTTTAAAAACTAAAGATCTAAGGCGAAAGTCAGATAGAAAGATGAAAAGCAAGCGTGGACACCCTACAACCTGCCACTTGAGAATTCTAACATCATTCAAGATTAAGCTAAACCTTTTGGTCAAACATATCATTGGGTTAACATAGAACTGGTTAGCAATGGATTACAAGCCCGCATAATAAAGAGTATAAAAATGTGCCAACTTTACAAAGCAGTAAACTAGAAAAAGCAAATGTTTTTTTACAAAATGATTAAAAAAATCTACTAACATTATGCAATATTTTAGTGACAGAGAGAAGCTAAACAGATGATATGATAACCATCATTACCAAACTGCCAGTTTTGAGAAAATTTAGGATTTCCAGTGTTTAGCATTGTCTATTCTCTTTTGACCATATGCTTTATATTTTATGCTCTATATTTAAACAGACTTGCATAATTTTGTCCAAGGTTAACTTCGAACAACTAGCAGAGCTTCAGCATAAGAACACAAAACGTAAATTGGAAAAATGCATTTAAAATATAATACATATGAAATAATACATAGAGATAATTCTGGACTATGAGTCTGTACTTTTTTGCTCACTTTGAACACTGCAGCTTAGACTAAGTGCCCCTTATTCATCTTTTCCATAGCAGCAAAACAGTTCAGATAGCAACAGCCAGCCAATAAAATTGAAGAGAGGTCCAGGCTACGGAATTGTATGACCAGGCCAACGAACTATCCCGAATATTAAAATCAGTCATTTCTAGTAACCCTGATAAACATGAAAATGTCTTGGAAAAAAGCACATGATGTGGATTATAAGTTATAAGAATAATTATTATACGATTATATGTATGATTATCCTTCAACCGACTATGGCAGTTGATGGAGGATATCGAGTAGTGCTTCGTAACTTAGGAATAAATTGATCAACAGTGAAGAGGTAGAGACGCCAACATGAAGAACTGAACCAAAAAGACGCCCACACACTACGACGACCTTGTTAGGAAATTTCGATCTAAGGCTAACATATTCGATATACCGTAACCACACGCTAATTATTTTATGATACGATTACGTTATGATGCCCCTGTTAAGATTTTTTTGTCGTAAGGTTCAACTACTATAATACATGGGGTCAAGACCAATTCTTCTCACGCTGACATTTATGGGAAGAGCTTCGACATTCTCCGTTCTGTCAGACAAAGACAGTACGATATCTCATTTTTACATTTGCACCAGTATCGATTGGGTAGTTGTTTTTGTAGTGTTTTGTGTGGTTAAAATAAATTAAGAGAAAAAATAAAACAGCTATAAAAGGGTTTAGATGTAAATGTGAAATAATTAGCAACCAATAGCTAAATTAAGTCTGTTTTGCTACGATTACAATAAAATATGATTCAGTAATGATACAATTAATACGAACGAAGAAAACAAAATAAAAGCCCAGACCTAGAATATGTTAAACTAATAATAACAATTCTTGCGTAGAAATGTGTGTGTATAAAAAAGGTTACTGTTCCACCAGAAGCTATCCATCAAAACTTTGTATGCGATGATACTGATAATAAAAAGGTCTTTGCACAAAAAATTGATTTGTATTTAACTTATAACAACATTTGCCATACTAACGTTCAAACTACATATCATGAGACAAGTGTTTTGTGTAGTTGAAATAATTTTAAAAAAAATAAAAACAACTGTAAATGTTTTTAAACTTTGTCAAACAACTGTAACTTTCAAACTTCATATCATGAGGAACATGTTATGAGCAGGTCAAATAAATTAACAAAAATAAAACAACTATAAAAAGGTTTAGATGTAACTGTGAAATAATTGGCAAGTAATAGCTAAATTAAGTTGGTTTTGCTACAATTACAATAAAAGATGATTCGGTAATGATACAATTAATGCGAACTGAGAAAACAAAATAAAAATCCTGAATATGTTGAATTAATAATAACAACTCTTGCATAGAAGTGTGTGTGTATAAAAAAGGTTACTGTTCCATCAGAAGCTATCCATTAAAACCTTTCTCATGATATGCAGTTTGAAAGTTAGAATGGCAAATGTTATTATATGTTAAATACAAATCAATTTTCTGACCAAAGACTTTTTTATTACCCCGGCAACGCAGCTAGTCTTCTATATACATGTATATATATTTCTCAAAGTCTGTTTTCGGTATGCCTAATTATAGCTATTATTAGAATCTTGGAATAAAGAACCCGTACCGAAAAAGATTTGATCTCGGACCCTCCCATTCACCAGTCCAATGCTGTACCAATTCGACTACAGAGATTGATCGACTAGGTACGCCTTATATGTCGCTATATGGGAGCAAATACCATGACTCAGTCATGGTATTCTTGTCATGGTGTACCATCCTTAGAAGCCTTAGCTATTGTTACAAAGCTTGGTGAAATTTTCCATTGGCAATGTGTCAGGCTAATAGCAAATGGCAGGCAACTTTCACTATTTCTCATTGTTTAAAAGCTGGTTTTTAATACTCGGGAAGCATTTTAATCTGATCAAGTTTTATCAATGCTAATCTTATAACACCCTGGCAGTCAGATCACCTAAACATTAAAAACAAATCTACTAAAATTTTGTGAAAGTTCATCTTTAAATGAAGTCTGCCAGTGAATACAAATTGAGTAGAGCTGTGCCAAAACATCAACCATCAACAACAAATTGAGAAGAGAACTGATGAGCTAAGAGGACGGTGAGCGAGCCCTCAAGTGACGCAGAGCATGGGGAGTGTAATGGAGTGAGTGATGAGATCCTGAGGTTGTTTACTTTGTACACTAAAGTGGGGGACTTTAACAGCTCCAGTGCGCAGGAGGAAAATAGAGAAGGTGATCAGTGAATCTTCTAGTAGGATGCAGTATGTAAACAAACATAGTAGACGTGTCCCTTACTTGTTTGCTGCTAACCCGCTGTCAGTGAATAACTTCTCAGTAAAAACGATAGAGAATTGAATGAGTGCTAAAATAATGTTAAGATAATTTTTTATATTATTTCTTGAGATACCTTGTGATTTATTGAAGTACAATACCAGTTCTTTTTAAAAATTGACTAATTTTAATCAGGTTTGCTCTGTAGCCCAAAATTGATCGTATTATATATATGACATTCTGAAACCTTAGGATTTTGCAAGTAACCTAATATAACATTATAATAGAATAAAAAGAAAATCCAATATATAGAAAATAAAACAAGATTCCAGTGAACCAGGTTAGTGTAACTTTAAATAGAATACCAGCCGAGACCAACCTGCCAACAACCATGCATCACCCTCTCCTTATTATAATCATGCCTCCTATAACTAGGTCGCCTCCTATAACTAGGTCGCCTCCTATAACTAGGTCACACTCACTGCAAGACGATAGAAAGGAGAAATGCACACAGACAAAGTTTAGCAAGAAAAAGCAAAAGCCATCCAATATAGCATGGGTTAAGAAACACAGAAAGGGAGCCTCTGTTCACCTACCATAAACGGAATACTGATTTTTCTTGCTGGGCTAACCACCTGCCAATTTATTGCAGAGTACAGTAACCAAGCACGATGCAAGTTGTCAAGCGAAGGTTACAAGAGGCAAAATAAATAAGAAGATTGAACGACACTGACTATAGATTATCACCTTTCCCCTTGATCTGGAATCGCTACGAAACTGCGTGTGGGAATGCAAAAGCATTAGTAAAAGTTATCGGTAAAAGGGAAGCACAACTCCCACATAAATAAAGCACAGTCCTATCTGATATGAAATAGGTGGGATTTTTATTATACAAAACAGATAGTAGAAGACTGCAAGTTGCAAATTTTCGTTGTTCATATAAACAATATACATCCGAGCGTGAACAACATCCTTTAACTAAGAGCTTACAAATGTTATATATCTAGGCAAGAATGATTGTTGGAATTGGGTGATATTAAAGCGTATAGTGGAACAACTGATACTAGAGCATACAAAACATACAAGCAATACATACAAACTAAACATAAGCTAGACGTATAAACGACTGTGTGGATATAAAAACACAAAGCCATGGTCAGGACAAAAAATAAAATGAAAAAATATTTGCAACATTTAAAGTTTGATTGTTAAAGGTTGACTTGCAATAAAATTCACATTACAGTTATTTGGTCTCAAAAGATTCACCATGTCTTACTCTGTTGTGTTTTAGGTGCCAAATATGTGGAAATGTGATTACAAGCTCTTAAAAGCTCAAAAACGAAAAGCCGCCGTAGATTGGAGTCTTTTTATTTCGATGACGTAGCCATGAAATTTGGTTATTGTCTTGTCACGTGATGTTCTCACGTGAATTGAAAGGCCAATAAATTGCTCAATATAAAACTTATCGTAGCACTAGTTTATGACAAGCACTTCAGTTTTACCGAAGACCCCGTATCAAATATAGATGCTCGCTACTTTACAGTTTTGTTTTGGTCTGGTCTAATCGGCAAGTCGTAATCTGATCATGTGACCCAATACTTCGCAAATAATTTTTGCAGCACTTTTCGATTATCACAGGTGACCAACAGGCTTGTCATGATTATCAGACAATGATATGTACTCCTTCGAGCTAAGGTTAAAAAATTAAACGAATTTTTATGGTAAGTTATAAGATATCACTGCTAAAAGTGACAGCATTACAATGACGATAAACTAGACGCGTAAGAACAATAGACATGGTTTATTGAATGCGTGAAGTATATTTGTGAAAATATTTTGACGAATAAGGTTGCATGCAAGTGTAAACAGAAACCATCTCTCACAACTACATCACATTTGAGCCGTTTTAGAAAGAGAATCCAAACTACGGCGGTCTCGTGTGGCTGCGATTAACTGTTCATTTTTGAGCTTTTAAGAGCTTGTAATCACATTTCCACATATTTTGCACCTACAACACAACAGAGTAAGACATGGTGAATCTTTTGATACCAAATAACTGTAATGTGAATTTTATTGCAAGTCAACCTTTAAAAATTTAATTTTTGACACGCCCCTTAGAATTATATTCATCTCAATGCCAATCTGTATGAGTTTCATAAAACTACGAGAGCAAAATACGAGAGGCAACTTCTATTATAGCTACATTGACATCTATTTGTCCAACCAACCAAAGGATACCTCCATTGCCTAACAACCAACTTAGATTTGTATGACTCTAATAGCGTACAAGTATTATCTGATAGGGTTGTCTTCTCCTTGTTAAACCACAGATTGTACACAGCTGTTGCTGTCATGTATTCATTAAATAGATTGCATAATTATACAGAAGGAATGCTAAAAGAAACTCGGTAGATACTGTGAATACAATCACTGGCAAAATTTCAGTATTAAGGCAAAAAGCAGCCTGTAAAACATTTAAATTGGAGGTAAATAAAGAAAACTGGTCATCAGACAGAATGACAGTTACACTAAAGTAGTCAAAGAGGTTGACTACTTAATGTTACTTAACATTAAGTAGTCAACCTTAATGTTACTAACATTAATAGGCCAGTAACATGCAGATTTCTGTATGAAAATGAAATGTTGACAAACAAAAATACACAAAGTATAGCAGTTGATCAAAAACTGTTTTTAGCATATTTTTGAGTGTTTTGAAAATCTTTTAATTTTGGCAACATTTCAGCCTTACAGACTAGGCTTTTCACAGAAAGATTTATCGCAACAAACAATCGAAACAATGGTTACCATTCAAGCTTACCAAGACAATTACACATTTCACTACATCAGAAGACTAGGACAGGTGTAAAAATCTGTGTTAATATATGTACAAATACTCTGCATAGAGAGCAGTAAGCTCAGTAGATGAAAATCTTAACATTTTTCTTAGTATTATTAAGTTTAATAATATTATCATCAATATTGTTGCTATTATTATTGTTGTTGCTATTATTATTATTGTTGTTATTCACATCCTTTCAGGAAAGCCTGAGATCAAGACCTCTCTGAGTTCATAGCTCCGCCATCACACTTCTTCTTTCTAATTTATTCTTCTCTATTATTACTACCGTTATTATGAGCATCTGTATTATTGTTGCCGATGCTATCATTATCATGATGTTTAATATCTAAATCACCTAGTTGATTTATTACAAAGGTTTCCCAGTCTAGGCACAAATCAGCATACCTTAACAATCTGTCTTTCATGTGCTGCCTGTATCTCACCTATCGCCATGACCTCCTCGTACAATTTCTGCAAAAAAATAAATAGGTATTAAAATTCGATATACACAAAGAAGTTAAGCGTTTAATCCTAATGTAAGCTAATGATGAACTATTCTAGACTCCTTTACACAAAAGAAGATTACTCCAAACTTTGATCTCGTTTTTCACCAACATGAAAGCAATTTGGGAATCCCTGACAGTGCAGTCGGTTGTGAGCAACCGTCAGGTGAGCTAATGAAGCGCAGAGAATAAGTATGTGCACAATTATTCAGAAAAACTGGAAAGCGGCCGATTGGCGCAAGTGTTGGGGTTCCCCGCAGCCGGACCAGAGGTCGCGAATTCGAAACCAACACGATGAACCTTTTTCCCCAACCTTCAAAAGTAGCTTCAGACAGATGGACAGACAGATGTACAGACAGATGTACAGACAGATACACAGACAGATACACAGACAGATGTACAGACAGATGGACAGACAGATGTGCGGATAGATGTACAGACAGATGGACAGACAGATGTGCGGATAGATGTACAGACAGATGTACAGACAGATATACAGACAGATGTACAGACAGATGGACAGACACATCTCTTATCTTAGTAAAGATTGAGGGAAAGGCTGATCAATAGACAATATTGATACGATGCTATGGATGCAAGTTGCAACTTGCAACCAAATAGCAAGTTGAAAGGGTACATCAAACTTCTTATTTCTATCATGTGTACTAAAGCTGAATATATGATACAGAAATGCAGAAAATTTTGCATGCTAATTTTCATGTCAACTTTAAATTCATTGGGAAATTTTATCCTCTATTTTGACTAAAAGAATGTTTTATTATGTAAACAAAAACTAGTCATTTACACAAAGCTTTGTTAGACAAGGCATCTCCATCAAACAGGCCCAATGCGATAACTTACTTTATTATTTTAAAATAACATCCATCTGGTTTTCTTATTCATAAAACAAATATAATGCTAGTCCGACAGTAGATTGAAAAGAGAGAGATTCATAAAATTTCAACATTTCTTATTTAAACTATTGGCCTCCCACCTCAAACTATGAAGCAATGCATTTTATTGTTGACCTCTGTTTTTGATAATCTGATCAAGACATGCTTCTAATATAAAAAGTGACGTGTAAGTATTCAGGGAATTATCATAATTAGTCTTGTCCACGAGTCAGCCCTAACCAGTTAGCTTTAGGATATGTGTCAGCCTGCCTCTAAACATCTCTTGGCGGGGTACTCACTATATCATATGATGAGCACATTAATCTATACATCTATTAATAGATCCCACTTTGCGTAAACGCTTTGCGTTTCCACGTTGTTTGGCCGATTTTGTCAAAACTTCACAGGCATATGTTCCGTCCCTCCCCCCAGGTAGCCTGTCTAGACAAACTGTTGTTTTTTGTGGAGTTGTCCCCCGTCGAGCGGGCGAGCAACAGCAGCTTGTCACAAGACGTACTGCACCTGATGCATCAGCTGCACTAATAGGGAGTTGTTCTCTTCCGTTTATGCGGCTTGGTTACGATGTTATGTCGGTCGCTCCATTGGTAATCATAACGGATTTCGCGCAAAAATTTATGTAGAAAAATTAAGATAAGAGCGTTTAACTCGCGACTCGTCTCTGCAGTAAACTTCAGTAGAATTTGAGAACATTAGAAGAATTAGGCAACAACAGCGACTAAACATTTCGTTATTTGTGCGCTCAGTCAGTTTTGTTTCTATTTTTGTATCAGTCAGTTTTATTTGTTCTTATTGATTTTATTTTCAATTTATTTTATTCTTAAGTTCTACTAAAGTTTATCACAAAGACTGGTCTTTGATTAAACGTTGTAATCTTATTTTTTTCTACGTAAATTTTTGCGTGAAATCTGTTATTATTACCAATGGAGCGACCGACATAACATCGCAGCCAAGCCGCGTAGACGGAAGAGAACAACTCCCTATATGTGCAGCTGATGCATCAGGTGCAGTACAACTTGTGACAAGCTGTTGTTGCTCGCCCGCTCGGCGAGCAACAACAGCTTGGAACAACTCCGCAAAAAACAACAGTTTGTCAAGACAGGCTACCCCCCCAGGCTGCTAAACATATTTGGTCTCAAAACTCTGTTTGGTTTCTGAGAACCAATCGTATAAACAGCTTCAAATACAATTCTGCTTCATGAAAGCTTTCGTAGATTGTTGTCATGAAAGCGGTCTAGCAATTCCTGTTGAAGGTCTACACAAATGCTGCGAGACATCTGATTGCAAAGTAAGCCGAGCTCGATGTTAGTCGATAAAGAGCTGTCACATGACCATGTTGGATTGGTTATATTTTGTATTTTTATATCGTATATCTTTAACCGCCCATTTTTTGGGTTATTGCAGCATTGCTCATACAAACTGACTTGAGTTGTTGGACTCAGAGACTTACATGTAGGTTACCCCTACGCAGCTGTATATTGCTTGCATTCTATACATTGTATGCTTGTTGATAAGGAAGTAAACAAAAATCCTCCCGCTAAATTTTATTGTCAAACTTTGAATGGCTGTATCTCGGTTATTAGATTCCAAGTTTTGATCAGATAATGCAAAGGTTTTTTTACATAGCTAATCACTCATCTGTTTCATAACCAAAGTAACGATGTATTCTTGAAGCTGAAATATTAGGCTGCATAATAGTGTTTAACGGAAGATGACTGATTACCTCATGAAGGTCTGTTTTGTTGAGCTGGCCTGTACGTGTAACAACGCGGCTACAGCGTACTCTTGCAAAATAAATAGACAGTAAGGGTGAATAAAATATTACTTTTATGAATAAAAAGTCGAAGTTACCTCCCCCTCAAGGTTGCTGCACCGTAAAAGCTCCTCAACAATCAGCAGCGTACCGTGAGACCAGTCATCCTTGCTCGGCTTTACTTTTTCTATCGAAGAGTCTGGGCCATACTCAGCCATGCAGTGCTTGAAACAAACCTACATCGGCAAAATCATACAGAGTGATATTCTTCGTTCTGCTAATAATAAAACAGTTGAAGAGCAATTCACTAATGAGAGAATAACTCCTGCGTATACGTTTTTATCACACAAATCTGTTTTTTGTACGCACTTACTCATTTTATCAAGTTATGCTTTATTAAAGGATATCCTATTAATATAGTCTACCATGAGAAATCCTGCATTTGGTCTCAAGAGGGAATAACTCCAACGTAAGCAAGCTCATAAATTAATAAGGTTAACTACTATCAGGTATGCTAACAAGAGAGGAATCTGCAAACAGGCCCAGCATAAAGTCAATAGCCATAAATACACTCTCTGCAGCAGTTCAACTTGAGGTAAGTAAATAGATACAAATATGTAAAATTTATGAGCAGAAATCCTACAAGAGATAGAGCAACAGCAAGTGGCAGAAACACTACTAGTCAGCTAGTAACTGACTTGTTCATTGAAAATTCTAGTGATGAGAGAGTAACTCCTATTAAGATTATCTTGAGGGAATAACATATCAGCATAACTTTAACTAAAAGAGAATAATTCCAACTTTCATTTTTAACATACACGTAGCTAATACGTGTATCTTCACTTTTGAGATATGAATACTCCAGCATTACACTTGAGTAAATAAAAGCCATCCACTACATCTCTTAAGTGACCAAACCATTTAAACGTTATGAAATATATGCAACTCATAGATATGTTACAAAAGAGAGTAACTTCTAAACAGTTTACTCTCTAATCATATTTTGACTTGCAACTTGGTAATAAAGCCAAACTATGCTTGCTAATTCTTATGCGTCGCAAAATATAGCCAGAGAATCTTATTGCTAAAATGGGCAAGTAATAAAGCCCTTTCGGTACAATGAACCACACTGTACAGCTTGGCATATGCCGACCTGCTGCTGTTCCCTTATTTAAAAGAATGACAGTAAAATGGAAAACAAATCTAAAAAAACCCAACTTAGACTAAACACCCAAGTGCTGAGTCTAGCTTTGTTACACACATAAAAAGGCATCTGAAAAACATCCTTCATAATATGTTTGTCTAGCCAAAGATTATTCTCTCCATGCAACCAAACAGCTCTAAATCGAATGATAATAATACTACATTACCGCTGGTCCTCAAAAATCTTTTCCCTGTTCCTCTAAAATGTCTCACAATAGCCTTGGACTGACCTGGTAAAAAACCTCTTCCTGATTTTCCCGCTGAGCTATGATACCAAGAGCGGCTCTAAGTGCTGCGACAGCCTGAATCCTTACAATAGACTTAGGGTCACGAATTGGTTTGAATATATTGTCAAAGAACCTGGAAATACTCTGATAGAAGAGGGTCGGAGTGTAAATAGCGAGCTCCCTTAAGATGAACACCTAGAGAAGACAATTCCATATGTAGAGAGTGTATCTCATATAATGAATGTGAAGTATTCAAACCACAGAAAATATAACAGATGATTTATAGTAGGAGCGTATGGTGTTTAAGCGTGCAAGTTGTCTTCTCTCGCTTTCACATGGCTTACAGCCTTGGATAGTCACCCCTGGAGTAGTTTTGAATTTCTACTAGCGGTTAGCTTCCAACTAAACCAAATATATATATATTTAGACCTTGTGAATCATGGCACCTCATGGCACGAGCATTATTAAAGATTGCTGCTGTTTTAGAAAAAACTGATTTCAAAATTTTCAAAAGAAAATAATAAACTGTTAACAAATCTAGATTCAATGACATATCTAATGCCACTCTACCAAGCTAACCAGTTACATACGGCACCTCAAAGAAAACAGCACCGACTATCACATCACTTGGCAAATTTTATTACACGCCACGCCTTACTCAAAGAACAGTGGAATGTGCAAGTAATGTACTTTGGAAAAATATCTCACCATTTACAGACCCGAGAGGGCAACTCTAAACAAACGAAGCGAACTCATACCTACTGGTAAACATTTTAAGAAACATTTTTTACAAAAGAGTGTTTCATAATAGATTTCATCCACCTAGCTTTTAATAGCTTTTAATAACTAAGCTTGTATTCTAGTTTACCAGTTTAAGCAGAATTTCATGTATAGTCCTCATTAAGCACGTTATCTGATGAGTGTTACACACCTTTTGTGTAATATGAAACTTTCAGTAATTTTTATGCTTAGTCAAATTTTAATAAATTTCTTACCAAATTCATAATAATCTGTTAATATATTTTGCACACAGGTGTGAATATCTTCCAAACCTTATTTATTTGTTGACCTTAGTTATAGCACTGATTCTTATTTGAGGATTGTTAGTAAACCTACAGATCAGTGCCTACTCATGCTGTTGTTAACACACTGACTAAAATAACACTTTCACAGAGGCAATGCTCAAAAATGCTTTACTGACACCATGAATTATTCCGCGTGCTGCAGTTGATCGCACCGATGTCGGTAAAATTAGAGACAGTTTGAAAAAACTTAACAGCGGTCAGAACATATGGACAATGGTTGCACTAAAAAACGGGATGGTGACCTACCGCTGCAAGTCTTCTGCTTTCATTCCTCTCATTCCTCTCGCTGGAGAGTTCCTCGATGGCCTTGTTGTTCTGAAAGTCTACGATGTTTCCAGCCATCTGCCCCGCCCTGCAAGGAAAACACTGAGTCAATAATTCAGGATCAAGACGAATATCTTAGCATTTGAAACTAACAACAATGATAGGAAATGTTTCCACCGGTGCAACAGCTTCTACAGTAATATAGTCGAGTCAGTATTCGCATTCCCTAAACAAAATTAACAATGTACACATATGTATGCATTTGTATCAATTTTCATGATAAAATCATTGTTTGTGCAGGTTTTGTGAATAAAACCTGTACAAAATTGCAGATGTATATGCATTATGATATCTTGTATTTTAGTGTATTCATTTTTTGATTTTGAAATGTTCATAAAATTCTGCAATTCTATTTGCTTTTCCATTTTTATAGATCATAGCTAGTTAAACGACTTTAACATCTCTATAAACCTGCACACATATAAAAAACATGCAAAATTAAAGCAAACACTTCCGAGTTTGTAACGAAATCTACACATTTTCAGGCTTCCACAATGCGACAACACAAAGTTTTCTAGGCTTTCACACTGACCACTTTCACATGAACAATTTCTAGACTTGTTTTACATTAAACTGGTATCAAGCCCAGCGTTACCATCGATTTCTTTCATTTTCGATCAGACAGCCCGCAGCTTACATGTAGACTTTCAAAGCCAACTGCTGCATGGCTTTCACTACAGCCATCCATGTTGGCATTAAGGTAGCACTGTAGATTTTCAAAGCGAATCGATACACTGCTTTCATTGACAATGATCAAGGAATGAGTTTATGAAGGACAACTGTCCTCCATAAATAATTATTAAATAAATTATCCATAAATAATTATGAATTAATTATAAATAATTAATTCATAATACATGTGAAGGTACATCATTGTGCTTGTAATCAAATGGGTGTGTATAAAAGGCTGGTTCTCAGAAACCAAACGAAGTTGTGAAACCAAATATTTTTGGTAACCTGGTAGAATCATGGAGCCTTTGCGCGTGGAGTTTGCATGAAATCAGCCAAAAAATGGGAAACCGTGTAGCGTTTAGGCAGACTAACAGACAAACATGCACAGACACGATAACAAACTAATATGTAATTATTAATAGAGATTTGCAAAAAACTTTTAAAAATTTTCAGAAACTTTGCTTTTCTTATATTTTCTATTAAACTTCATATTACTATCAGATCTCATACTTTAGTAAACGCTGGAGGTCTTAAACAGAATTCCCAGTTTTCTTTTCCAAATGTAAAATTTTCACTTCCTTAACTAGTTTTAAAACACTTTGATTCTTACAGAAGTGTGTCCATATTAGTTATAACTGAAGATGAGTGAGAAAGTCATATACCTTAGTGCAAGAGTACCCATAACTGATGCTGTCATCTGCAGCAGCGCTGGATCTGATTCTTTGGCCAGCATGTCCTTCAGGTGGTTCTCTGACCTGCTAATGGTTTTACTCGTGTTTCCAACGTCTACGTTTATCAGCACATCTGCAAGAGAGATCATAGACTATACACAACACATCTGTAAGAAAAACCATAGACTATACACAACACCTCTGTAAGAAAAACCATAGGCTACACACAACACGTCTGTAAGATAGACCATAGACTATACAACACGTCTGTAAAAGGCCATAGACTATACACAACACCTCTGTAAAGAGACCATAGGCTACACACAACACATCTGTAAGAGAGGCCATAGGCTACACACAACACGTCTGTAAGAGAGACCATACACTACGCACAACACGTCTGTGAGAGAGACTATAGACTACACCCAACTTATTTATCGCAACTAAGTGGTGACAGCAACTCTAGTGTATCCTTTCCCATCGGCCAACTTATCTCTCATACAAAAAATATTGTCAGTGTTCTAGTCACAGTGAGTGATTATCCAATTACCACTCTCCGGATATCTCTAATAAAACTATGTTACAATAAAATTAGTCTGCAAAGTAATGAGAAGAGAAACCTTGAACAACAGTCACCAGTCTTTTCCAGTTTACACGCTTCAATTGGTTTTATTGGAAGACTAGTCTAGGATGAAACAATATAAAAACAGTTTGTCTAACCTACTTCTAATTCAGGACATTTACTTGATGAAATACAGGAATAGCTTGCGTATTGCATAGTAATGTCTACTAAGAGAGTTCCATCTTGTGTAGCCAATATTACTACTAGTGAATATGTTAGTATCTCAAAATACTTCAGCACAAAGGATTCGCGTCCCAAGAAGATCTCCAGCAAAAACTGCCCAGCCCCATTTATATCTACAGTAATGTTTAAAGTAATGTAAAATATTTCAACAGAACAATCGTATCTGTATTGTTTGTAAAGGTTGGAGGTAAAGCGACGAATGTCAGACTATGCTTCAAAATGGCTAACAGAAAAGTTACTGATAGCAGATTATCATGATAACGTTACTGATAGCAGATTACCATGATAAGGTTACTGATAGCATACTACCATGATAAGGTTACTGATAGCAGACTACTATGATAAGGTTACTGATAGCGGACTACCACGATAAGGTTACTGATAGCGGACTACCATGATGAGGTTACTGATAGCAGACTACCATGATAGGTTACTGATAGCAGATTACCATGATAAGGTTACTGATAGCAGACTACCATGATACTACTATGATAAGCAGTATTTTCCTATTAGGATACTCAGTTGGTAATAAAACCAAAAATACTTTTGTGGCCAAGATGAACCGTATGATGGCAAATGGTTTAGCAAATCAAATGTGTGCAGTGCTCACAACTAGCATGTTTCAGGTATTAAATGCAAGCAGAGGCATCCTGCCATTTCAAATCTGACCAAAATGAAACTTCCTATTATCTGAGAGTCTGTTAATCCTGGAAAGTCATACCATATTCTCCAGGACTCATGCCAGATTAGGTATGAGTCCTGGAGACTCATACCTATAGTAAGTATAATAGAGACTCATACCTATAGTAAGTATAATAGAGACTCATACATATAGTAAGTATAATAGAGACTCATACCTATAGTAAATATAATAGAGACTCATACCTATAGTAAATATAATAGAGACTCATACCTATAGTAAATATAATAGAGACTCATACCTATAGTAAATATAATAGAGACTCATACCTATAGTAAATATAATAGAGACTCATACCTATAGTAAATATAATAAAGACTCATACCTATAGTAAGTATAATAGAGACTCATACCTATAGTAAGTATAATAGAGACTCATACCTATAGTAAATATAATAGAGACTCATACCTATAGTAAATATAATAGAGACTCATACCTATAGTAAATATAATAAAGACTCATACCTATAATAAGTATAATAAAGACCCATACCTATAGTAAGTATAATAAAGACCCATACCTATAGTAAGTATAATAAAGACTCATACCTATAGTAAGTATAATAGAAACTCATACCTATAGTGAGTATAATAGAGACTCATACCTATAGTGAGTATAATAGAGACTCATACCTATAGTAAATATAATAAAGACTCATACCTATAGTAAATATAATAAAGACTCATACCTATAGTAAATATAATAAAGACCCATACCTATAGTAAGTATAATAAAGACCCATACCTATAGTAAATATAATAAAGACCCATACCTATAGTAAGTATAATAAAGACCCATACCTATAGTAAATATAATAAAGACCCATACCTATAGTAAGTATAATAAAGACCCATACCTATAGCAAGTATAATAAAGACCCATACCTATAGCAAGTATGGCGCCTTTTTTCGCATTCAAGTCAGTACTGTTCCTCATCTTCTCAATTTCAGCATTCAGTTGGTTCATAAATGTACTGATGAGATCTTTATTTTCTTCACTCAGCTCAGACACGATATAACTACAACCCCAATAATATATAATATACTAAACAGGTAGGGGGCCACCAAATCTAACTGCAGATCAAACAATGGAACGAAGCGCAACACCAATATGTCAATATATTGGTGACTGATACATAGCTCACAAACATGACGTAAAATATTTTGGATCCTGCAAACGTATATAAGTTAAGTATTTGTAGATAAACTCCCGTTACATAATAGAAAACTTGTTTCCAAGATATATAGACCCGCATGTATATCTTGCAACCATATTGAACAAATATCGTACTAGGGATTAGCAGATATGCTGTAGAGTGGCAGTATCACTGCATATGTTACCATGAAGGAGAAAATTGAATATAACAGTCAGTATGAAGTGATAAAATGGTGAGTGCCACAGTGATAGTGCAAATAAAAGTAAAAATAGCGTGTGACACTCATGAAAGCATAGAATGAAATTGACCTTACACCTACTGTTAGATAGGGTAAATAGAGAAATTTATTATCCTAAATGAGGTTTATGAAGCACTTAATCCACCTTTACACGCACAACTGCATCACGTTGATACAGTTGCAGCACTTTTGTTCTCACAGGCTCTCTCCTGTAATTATAGAATTTTAAGAGGATCTCGTCATAATAGCAGTAAACGATGAGTACACCTTGTATTTAAACAGGAAAAAGAAAGGAAATGAACTTTACTAAATGTAAACATGTAAAACATGAAAAAAAACAGTATTGCAACCTAAAAAGATCCAAGTAATGAGAAAAGCCATAAAAATGCATGAAACATGCGAAAAAATGAATTCATTTTATTCAAATGAACATCTCGCCTGATCGGACCAAGCTTGGTGCTAAGTAATATTTGCTGTAAAAAGATTGCCTATTGAAGTCATCAAACAAAAGACTAGAATAACATACCTAATGGTATAAGATAATGAAATACAAGGTAAAACAAGTTACGATATAACACTAAAATGAATAATGCAGCATTATAACAATTAACACAACAGAGAACCACATTGCGCAAGCAAATAACATAATATTATACAGTACAATATAATCAAACTATAAAAGATTAAACTATTAAATATATTAAAATAAATCTATTAAAGATGTGACACAATAAATTTACACACTATATGGAACACTATATCGAAATTATGTTCTTGTATTTTAGTATGTCACAATAGATTAATATTAGCTACCTTTAGTCTGCTTATTGTGAGCTAATGCTCATTACACGTTCTAATTGCTGCCTACTATTTCCTACAATAGCACCTTGCAAAATATTTAAAAAAAATGGGGGCTTCCATATTTTAGTTCAGCTAAAAATGAAAGGAAATTCATGTTTCTATAATATTAAACAGGTTTCCTGTAATCAAGTCAATTCAGACGTTATGCTTTCTACTGGATAACTATGAAAGTTGGCAAAACCTGTGTCATGGGTCAATTGGCCAATTATTAACTCGAGTGTATGCATATTTTCATGTCACACGCAAGTGAAGAATTGCATAGTCCGCAAAAAATGACAGCGAATACCCACGAAACAGGGATTAACAAACTCTGCTACTGGTGAGTCACCTCTACAGATGAAGGAATGATCCGTCTTTGCCTCTACTTGCCACTGATAACGCATTCCTTTTACCAAGTGTGCGCTACTAGCAACTCAACAGCTAGCAATACCTTAAATTATTAGCGAAGAGTTGTCATTAAATGGCCAACAAGAAAACATCGCATGCCGGCTTGGATGTCGCCCATACGAACAAAAGCAGTAGTGCTTTATATACACTTTGAAAATCGAGAAAAGTATGCTAGCAATAGGAAGGAAGAAAACAGAAATAAACGCAACACTATGTACAGTGGAATGGATTGTGTGCACGCTACTAGATAATTCAGCATCAAACTGTCTAAAGAGGCCGAGACATTTGTCACCATAGAAATGAATATATATTTATTTCATGAATGCAGCGGCAATTAACAATACAAAATCACAGGGTTAAAATAGGGTGTCTTTTTTGAACGACAGCCTCCAATTGAAAGAGCACTCGAGATAGGCATAGCTCTCAAAAAAGCAATAGTAGCAACCTTGGATAAGAAAACAACATTTGTCAATACCAGGATCATGGTAATGCAACTCCCTATCAAGAGTCTTGAGATATCCTACTTCTACTGATTGAAGACTCCAATGTTAACACAGGATCATAAGCTTTGAAATGGAAAAGTGAACATAACGGTCAGGGAGAAAGAAAATGCAACACCAAAGGGGACCTCCTCAATACCAATACAGTCATCAATGACAAGAGGCGCATAAGAACACACAGACGCACCCAGGATCGAAACACTGGCATTTATTAAAAAATACATTGCCAGACAGGGTGATATAAAAAAGATGATGGACATTAGAGCAATGAGAGGTGTGGACTGAGGGATAGACTACAAAGTGTTAAAGGTTGACTTGCAACAAAATTCACATTACAGTTATATGGTATCAAAAGATTCACCATGTCTTACTCTGTTGTGTTGTAGGTGCAAAATATGTGGTAATGTGATTACAAGCTTTTAAAGGCTCAAAAACGAAAAGCCGCCGTAGATTGGAATCAGTTTCTTTATCTGACGAAGTCATTACAGTTTGGTTATTGTCTTGTCACGTGATGTTCTCACGTGAATTGAAAGCCAATAAAAAGCTCAATATAAAATGTATCGTAGCACTAGTTTATGACAAACACTTCGGGTTTTACCGAAGACCTCGTATCAAATATAGATGCTCGCTACTTTACAGTTTTGTTTCGGCTTGATCAAATTGTCAAGTCGTAATCTGATCATGTGACCCAATACTTCGCAAATAATTTTTGCAGCACTTTTCGATTATCACAGGTGACTAACAGGCTCATCATGATTATCAGACAATAATATGTACTCCTTCAAGGTAAGGTTGAAAAATTAAATAATTTTTACGGTAAGTTATAAGATATCACTGCTAAAGTGACAGCATTACAATGACGATAAAACAGACGCGTAAGAACAATAGACATGGTTTTATTGAATGCGTGAAGTATATTTGTGAAAATATTTTGACGAATAAGGTTGCATGAAAGTGTAAACAGAAACCATCTACCACAAGTACGTCCCATTTGAGCCGTTTTGGAAAGAGAATCCAAACTACGGCGGTCTCATGTGGCTGCGATTAACTGTTCGTTTTTTAGCTTTTAAGAGCTTGTAATCACATTACCACATATTTTGCACCTACAACACAACAGAGTAAGACATGGTGAATCTTTTGATATCAAATAACTGTAATGGGAATTTTGTTGCAAGTCAACCTTTAAGATTCAACCTAATGATCAAACAGAGACTGACACAGGCACCAAACCAACAGAAAGGCTGAACACAGGTATCCTGACGAAAAGGGAAAAGAAGAATGATTTGAAAGTGAAGATATATATTAATCTGGAAAACTGGCATATAGAGCAAGGTGCCTTGGAGTAAATGTGAATATGATTAAAAAACTGTCTTTAATGTGACTTCCAGCAACATGCTTCGAAGGAAACATCAAGACTGTTCAAATTTGCATGATGCTTACAGAGCTAAAGAACAAAGGGAGATAAGCTTCTTCAATGTGCAACACCATACCAAAGAGGATAAAAAACTCGAAAGCCAGAAGTAAACCTCAAGAAAGTGCTAAACGTGAAGATCCGATGGTAAAAAAGAACGAGGGTGCCATTTACTGCAATAGATAAAAGGACATGAAACTGTTCTAAACTAGACTGAAGGAGATTCATGACACAAAACAAATGAGACTTGTTCAACTTCACAACCATAATGAGACTAAAGTCCTGTAGGAAAACAATATATTGCAACCATCTTTTAACCGCTTTAAGAAACTGGTTTAAAATGGTTGAAAAAACAATATGCAAAGATCAGCTCTCCTGTGCTTACATGTCTCCTTTGATGTTGGTTATTGGTTTAAAGGCAGATGAGAAAGCCTTTGTCAGAGATAGCATGTGATATGAAGCATGGAGGCAGTAGCCAGAAGTCAACGTACCGTCTGTACAAAAAGATATAACACGTTTGGGATGCTCCGACAGTATTTAAAGATCAGGACAACAAGCAATGTCCATGGATTAAAAATGGTTTACCAGAAAGAATGCTGTAATTACCAAAGTTTTTCTCTCTCATCCATTTTAGGCAAGATTATAACTGTACAACTGAACTTTCTGAATACATATATCACTTAAAAGGTAACATCGTGTGTGGTATTTTGAGTTTTGGAGCAGAAGAATACGATAGATAGTTTTCTGCATAAGACAGGTTCAAAAAAGTACACTGCAAATAAAGGATGCCACAGTATGTGATATTTGCCGATATCGGTAAGGCCATTCACACTGTCCAGAATTGGTTATCAGCACACTTGTTCAAAGATCAGCTGCGCAAAGAAGTTCACCTACACCGGTGAAGCTCTCCATAAGAGTATGCAAACAGTTTCAAGAGACTTTGCAGTAAACAACTTCGTTACGGTGTGTATGCTTGCACTAGCCCTACTTTTACTGTATTTGTCGGCCATGGTTGAAGTAGCTTTCAACTACAGTTTAGAAGGCGTTTACATCCAAACTAGAAATGAGGCAGATCTGCTTAATATGGCTCAATTCAAATAAAATTGAAAAAAACAACTACCATGCTATTGAAATATTTGCTTTGAGTAAATGATAGTAAGTTAGTAGTTTACATACCAATGACATCCAGGACATAGCAATACATGTAAACGAATTCATCACTGCAACAAGACAATTCAGTCTCAAATCCATGTTAAGAAAATCGAATGTTCAATCTGTCACCAAAGTTTTCAGGAAGCGTCTCTGAAGCATGTACAATCACAATCAATGGAAAGCCACCTAAACAATGTAATACCATTAAATATCTTAGAATACTGTAGCTGATAATGCTAGACTGGACGATGAAATCTGACTGAGGATGAGAAACGCTTCCGTATGTTGCTGAAACACGGACTGTCTACAGTCATAAACTGAGAGACTCCAAGCATATGTTAAGGAACATTTATTATCTATCATTGGCATGAATGTAAGTACTGATACTGAGGTACTGAAAGGAGCAGAAATACAATCATTGGCTGCTCGTGAACCTTTAAACTGCCAGTTGAAAAACAAAGATCAGTCATGAGAGGCCTAGATTGAGGTTTAAAACATTATTAAAAAAGGAAGAGTGACTTTAGGTCATAATGAATGGCAAATGATGATGGAAAGAGCGGGCAGGGGATGTTGTATTCGAGCCAAATGAAAGAATCTTTCATCACACTTACAGACCACCAACAGATCAACAAACCGCTATAAAGCTGATGAAACCAAAAACTAAACTGATAGAAGTACTATAATTTTTTGCTTTCAATCCAGCACGATAGCTGGAGCTACAATCTAGTACAATAGCTGGAGCTACAATCTAGTACAATAGCTGGAGCTACAATCCAGTACAATAGCTGAAGCGACAATCTAGTATAATAGCTGGAGCTACAATCTAGTACAATACCTGGAGCTACAATCTAGTACAATAGCTGGAGCTACAATCTAGTACAACAGCTGGAGCTACAATCTAGTACAATACCTGGAGCTACCATCTAGTACAATAGCTGGAGCTACAATTTAGTACAATAGCTGAAGCAACAATCTAGTACAATAGCTGGAGCTACAATCTAGTACAATAGCTGGAGCTACAATCCAGTACAATAGCTGGAGCTACAATCTAGAACAATAGCTGGAGCTACAATCCAGTACAATAGCTGGAGCTACAATCTCGTACAATAGCTGAAGCTACAATATTCTGGTAGTTATAGGCAATGGAGTCTGATAGAGTGAAATGTGTACTTGAAGTATTTCAAGCAAATACTAGCCTCAATAACAACACAGCTATACGTATATTAGTAATAGCACTTGTGCTTGTGACTACTACTAGGATAATTTAAAAACAATTCTTCAAAAACCTGAAATAATAAAAAGATGCAGTAATATTATGATTGCCAGACCATGAAAACTTTACTACTGAACTACTGATGCTACTGACCTGAACTACTGTTCCTACGCAAGCATTTTCAAAAATAATTAATTTATCTGCAAAGAAATTACTGACAAATAAAATTAAGTTGTCTAAAAAAGCCTCAACAAAGAAGCTTATTCATAATTTTAAATACTTTCGTTAACAAACTGATGATCGGCTACATTATTATCATAATAGCAATAATTAGTATTAAATAAATGGCTCACGCCAACGATATGTCAAGTAACTCCAACGAGAAAATTCTTTTGATAAAACAGGTTTGTCTTTGCGCAAATATCTCTGCACAATCATGGATAGTGAACAGCGATATTTACTCTATGAGGTGCAGCACAGATAACAAAATAACCAAACATCTAATGCGTTGAAAAGCATCTGAGTATAATATATATAATACTATAATATATATACTATAATATAGTAGTAACAAACCTGCGTAAGTCTACCCATGACCTTGTCCTTATTTCTTCATTCTTTGATTTCAATCGGTCCACAAAATCATCGATGCGGTGCTTTTGTTTCAATGAAGTAGCCATATTTAAAGGGGTGGTCTTTCAACCGCGCAGTGAGTTACAGACTACGGCATCCTGTAGAAGTATGTGGAAACTCTTGGTTGTGTATAAAACTGCAATTTTTCGTACTAGTTTGCAATAAACTCACCTAAGGGCTTACCGAACCACATTCAGGTGAAACAAAATGTCAACAATATGTCACCCGAATTGTTAAAAGCTGAAGTATCTCGGCTAGCATCTGTTAGACTGGCATTTATAAGTATTCACTACAAGATGGTAATTAATTCACCCTTGTCTAACTAATCTCGCTCATTCGACCAATGATAGTTTGGGGTAAAACCCACAGTAGATAGTATTCAAAGCATTTCTATGAATGATTTTGAAAATGGGTAACACTATGTCAATGCGCAAAGATTGGGAGATAGGCAACATTATGGCAATGAGCAAAGATTGGGCAATAGGCAAAGATTATCATTTTCATTTGTTGAAGGCGTGTTCCTAGAACTCAATCTTTGAATGATCAACATTATAAAAAATCTTGCTAGAATTGCAGAAGTTTTTTATGATGTTTATTACTTAAAGAATCCTTCAACAGATAAAAACAGCAATCTTCAATAGTTTCAACCATTCATGTCAGTCTGCTCTGAAAAGATTATTTAAATGCAATTTAAATTTAAAACTAAGAAAAAGAAAAGCAACATATTGCTATGAATTTGTAAATGTGAAGAATCTCCATAAATGCAGACTCACAAAACTTGCAAAACAACCAGAAGTGGTTAACAGATTATTAAAATGAGTTCCGCAGTTTTTTGTTCATGAACCTTTTTCAATGCGGGCACAAAATTGCCAAGATTTCATGAAACTTAATTATACACTGCATTATCTGACTGTATGAAAACCCCAATGCAATTAGTCTTTCAACGATTTAACAATCCTTACAAAAAATACTTTCAGAAAATCAAAATGCAGTGAATATGCTGACAATGCAGCATTCAAAATTGTGACTGTTGAATGCCCTGTCTACCAATTTCATTCACAACTACCATATTGTAGCATCTTACAGTGTACCAATGATTGGTATGAAAAAAAAACAAAGGTTGTATAAGAAAGAACTTTGCTCTCACTGAAAATATTCAATCTATGTATTGGTTACAGGTCAAACAAGGATTGATTCTTATTTCACCTGGCTGATTACATGTTAGATGAGTGTGATGTACCAAATGCTAGCATTGTTCCAAATATTTTACAGTAGGTTTAATGAATAGAAAAAAATTATCATCAGTACCTAGAAAACTATCATGATTGAAAGGAAAATAGAGCAGTCTGAGAATAGCTCTTTACTGCACATTGCACGATCTCTGCATACACCCCAAGAATGGATTACAAGGGTCACAACAACTTGACTGTAAGCGATAAACGCAAAGAGACAACTGCAACTTCACCAAAAGTACTCTCTCTATTATTAAATGAATCATTTTTAGATACTGATGCTAGTAGTGCAGAAATACTGTTTCAAACGAACAACACAAAGAGGCATAATTTAGCCATGAATCTTAATTTGTAAAATGTGACTTCGACAATACAAGAAAGAATTTTCTACATTTAGCTAAAGTTATCTTTGGCTTTGGACTAGCCTATCTCTGCTAGATAAAAGCATTCAATCAAATTTCGCAGTTTAAAAAAGCTTTTTGGAAATATTGCTACAGATCGGACTTTTTATTCTGTAAAACCTATTGCAACAGATGGGAGCAACTAAAAAAAAACAAAGAGGGATTTTGACAATTTTTTAATGAGTTGCTAGAACATAAAGTTAGCAGAGTACAAAGGAACCTCGTAATTAATAACACACCTCACAACACTCATAAAGTCAAAACCTGAAGATGTATCTCTATTAGAAGTTCTTACTGCTTCAGTTAAGTATATCAACATACTCAAAGTTTTTTTGAGTCAGACACATAGATTACGCCATACAATGCTAGCACAGACCAATGGCATCGCCTTCCGATCCTTAAAACTAGCCGTTTTGACACATGTTTGAATTTTAGTTTGTATTAAATGTCAAGTTCAGTAAAATTCAGTAAAATTTAACTATGTTCAACATAGTAAAACCAGTTTCACCAAGTTGAACTGGTTTATTAGCGTTATTTATAAACTAGATATAATTTCTAAAAAGTTCTAGGATTTATGAAAAGAAGTTTTAGTTTCATTATTCTAGCTTTGCTTCACACAAAACTTCTTTGTTGCCTGTCAATTCAAAAACAAAGTTTTTGCCTTTTGTCTACCACACTGCACAAACAGAAGAGTCAAAGAAAAAGCATTTAATGTGAAATTAAAATAGGATTAACATTTATTGTGAAACTTCAAATTATTTCTAAATTATTGGGTCTCGTAGACCCACCAGCGTTAGGTATATGCATGGACTACATAGAGATGTATTTACAGAAACTTATTTACTTATATATGCAAACTAAATAGCAGCACTTTTACTAGGTCTATGCAGAAATAACTGATCAAATTTTTGCTAATTATCTGGTATCAGCAGATTCACATTGCAGCAGAAAGTGAGCATAAAAATTCTTTTTAAGAATTCAAAGCTATAAAAGTAAAATTTGGTACCACATGGTAACAATGAACTTTGTGTTTTTTGATCAGTGTATCTCCTTTAGCGTTGCTTGATTGTGCAAAGGGGGTAATGCATTGGTGGGTAGTAGGACAAGGCCAAGTCTTGGTAGCAAACCTTGGTAAAATATAGTGTAAATATATGTGTAACAAGTTTTAACAACCGTATCCAAAGTTGCAAAACAAAAACTTCAAGGTATATCAGGGTGAGCTTATGGCTCGAAGGTTAATAAGATCGATCAGCAAGAATGTAACTTCTTTCGCAGTACCAGTTCATTGCAAAGAAAGCTTTGTAACATGAAAACTCCGCTGTAATTATTATGCTAACTTGAAAACAAATAATAGGTGAATTTTTCAAAAAATGCGAGTTTTGTGGGATTAATGTTGCAGGAAGCAAGCTATATTTTTCACTTAGAAAAACAGAGCTTGGAGAACGAATTATGGACGGTTGGGCGACAGTCAATAGGGCGACAGACACTTAGGCGACACTTTCGGTTCGAAAGGCGACAACTTCAGACGGAAAGGCGACACAGCGGACAAACAGGCGACAATTCTGGACATTGAGGCGACAATTCTGAGGGCAGGATTAATTCAAAATATTAAGTCCTGCTATGGCCTGTTATGTTGTTGTGAATTAGTAGTGAACACTAACAAGACACCAACTTTATTGATGCCCAGATCGGAAATCTTGCATTAGCATACTTTTTACGCATTGCTCCACCTTACTTCCTTGGCATCTATTACCTGCTTATATCCTCATTAATGCCATTAATCTGATTACACTATTCTTTTGCACACAGTAGAATTTCATATTGTATAAGTGAATGTACCAAATATTTATTTAATTGAGATAGTTGTTATTTAAAAAAACTGCTGAGATTAATCTGTCTTTGATCGCCCAACTATTCTTCTGTTCATCCTTTTCTACAAATTTAACTTTAGAGTCTGTCAACACGCTCAGAAGTCATTTAGCCAGTCACTATTTTCTTTTTCACTTCCTTCCTTGAATGCTTGGAAAAACTGGCAAGATGCTTATCAGTATGGCAAGAGTCTGAGATTCCTTACCGCCTAATTTATGACATCATAGAGGTACTAACTTTTTCAACCCCTTTGAAGCGATGCATTCTTGAGTCACTAGCATACCGCTGTTGATGAGTCATTATACTACCTTTGGCTCCTGTATCATGTATTAGGACCCTCAGTAGTAGATCTCAAATTAATGTATATTCTTGTTCTGATCGCAGTATGAAAATAAATACATACATATGGGTTTAGCTTTATACATTTTAATAAATTTGCTTTTTGGTACATTTATACAAATATTAAAGCTGATTTTTATCATATATAACTTTTAAAAATACGTATATCAATAGTTTGCAGCATTAATTTTTTTTACAATGACTTTATTCTGATTGATACTATGTAGATAAACCCATCTAGCGATAGAACTTCTCTTTCCTATCTAGAATGACGAGATCAGGTTCACGGTTATAAACTGGCAACTGAATATTACTTTCTACTAATTCCTAAACTTACATGAGAAGATAATTTGAATTACAGGAGTATAATTGTACACAGTGACTCGCAGGTGCTCGAATGCACTTGCACTTCCAATCATACACAAAAAGAATTGCAGGAAATTCCCTAAACCACTATTTAATAAAGTTGTTATTAAAGTTCAAGCCAATGGCTGTCTATGTAATATCTTCCCATCTTTTCTGAAGTCTGTCTTTTGTTAAAATAGTCGCATATAAAAAAGATTCATAGTGCGTGTTAAAATGCAAAATATAGTATATGATGTGGTACATGGCAGCATTAACCTGCAACTGAGTATATATCACAAAGGTCTTTGAGGTGTTGATCACTCCTCATTGTCTCAAACTACAGGTTGTGTGTGCCATCGGGATCTGTGACAAGGGTAATTCGGTCAAATATCTCAAGTGACTCTAGGGTAACATGGTATCAGGACCAGTTGATTTCTATGCTTTGAAGTGGATCATTTCTCCATAAGCTTTCTGTGATGCTGTTTAGTCTTCTTGCAACAAGCTGCAGAAGTTAGTAAAATATGGATATATCTTAGACACCTATGTCAGAAAAAGCCTTCACTCTTCATACTCAAATAAAATCTCAACAAAAATAGATCCGTGTGAACCGCAATTTAGCCTATTGAGTCTGCATTATAATGACATTGAATTATTATCATAATTGTAAAGAAACAAGGATAAGGAAATCATTATTTCCACAAGTAAATGAGAAATTACAATAATAGGGAATTGTCTTTTCATCTCACACCAAGAACAAACTCTTCTCCCAGCTATGGTGAATTTTGACGATCGAAACCATAAAACTATTTCTTTTCGAGGTAAGATAACTCTAAGGTTTCAACAATCAGAGAAGGGATAACTCTAAAGTTTCAATAATCAGAGACAAGATTGTCGACAATTCAGCCGAGAACGTGACTTTTTGAAAAATTTTGAACAAACATGCTGATACAAAAACAAGTTTTGGTGTTTTAATTGAATAAGCTAGATGCATTTTTAGAAAAAATACCTCAATATTTTGTTAATTGTCTGGGCTAGCATAATTAGAGAAATCCCAATCCCACCAATGGCGTTTAAAAATACATGTTGCAATTTCGATTTATAAAAAAGTCTGTAAAAAACAATAACACTTTCAAGGCTACGTTTCAAAAATATACGTAAGCATAGCACACAACGACAGCATCTCATAGTTTGTCAGTACATTACCTTGCCTTCAACCAAACAGCAAACCAATTTGTCGCCTTTTAGTCTAGAATTGTCGCCGGTTTGTCTGCCGTGTCGCCTTTCCGTCTGAAGTTGTCGCCTTTCGAACCGAAAGTGTCGCCTAAGTGTCTGTCGCCCTAATGACTGTCGCCCAAAAGTCCAGTTACCTTGGAGAACACGAACATGCAGCCTATCTACAGGCTTGACGATTGCTATAAAACTATCAGGCAACAAAACAATTCGCCGCACAATACACAAACTGCGTTTTTTAATCTCTAATCAATGCTCGAAATGCTGAGCTTGGCGAAATGTCTAACGTTCTTGTTAAATACCGTAGGTAATCTATTTTGTAAGCTCGTCATTGTCAATAGAACAACTTTTACTGTGTCGTTATCTACTTGCACACGAACGGTTGCGTGTTTTTGATAATATATTTTGTTCTGATGTCAATGCTTATGAAATTAAATTGAAAGCTTAGGCATATAGAAGAATGTTTTGATTAACAAGCTATGTCAAGGTCGCTTAAACGACTATTGGAAATTTGCTGCATTCACGTTGCTGCAACTGTAATTACATGCAAGTGCTGTAGAAAACTTTTCACTCGTAGGTAAACGCACTCGTGACCGAATCGCTTGGGAATCAAATGTTTTAGGTGGACGTCATTTGCTGTATGTAAATTCTACAACATTCATACATAGGCCAGTTTTTGATAACACGGAGATAGCCTAGGTAGTTTCATTTGGTTTTTTATGATTTTGTTCCAGGTTCAATCGATCTGTGTACATGTATGTGTATGTTTTATTATGTCATCAAGTGAACTTGATTAGTTTGGGGTGAAAATCGATACTGTTCATGCGGCAAAAGTACAGAGCTTTGCCCAAATCACTGCTTAATGTGATGTCAAATGAAGTTAGTTTGAAAACGGATTTGGTTAAAATCGAAACACTTGTACGTGCTAAATAGTATATAACAATCAAATTGCTCACTTTGTGTGCGCAATTAAAATTCTACATCTTTAAGTTTTGAAATGGTAATACTCTACCATTGCGTCCAGAAACTTCTAATAAGCAAAGCAGATGTTCAACATAGGTTAGGTAATCATTAGTTACTCTTTTCTTTTTATTATTCGATTGACCAACTCATTGGTCATGGTGACTACTCTTAGACTGCCTTTATTATGGTGTTATAAATTAAAATTACCAAAATTCAGTCATTTGTAGAATACAAGTAACAGACTTGAGGAAAGTAAGGACGGCAACAAATTTAATTCAAAGACTTTTTTATTCTTGATTGTTGCAACTGGCAACTAGAAATTGAATTTAACTTTTTTGCTGGCAAACCGAACGTTGACTATATATTGTACTTTCCTTCACGCAGAACGGCATAAACCCTTTTAGATACAATAAATCTGCTAACTTACGCTCGACTTATCGTAGGTCCCTAAATAGGATATGCATTGGAAAGCCTAAAAATATCTCTACCATTTGATATCTATTGCTTGCAATTAACCTGCAATGATACTATAGCCTGTGCCCTGCTTTGCAATTTGTTAGAGCATCCAATTTTTATTTCATTCTAAATTCGAAGGCATATTTTTATTTTATAACTATATTTAACAGTGTTGCATAAAAGCTCATTGCACTCATTGATATGCTTGCTACAGTTTGCAGCCAAAACTAGCTTTTGATGGGCAATAAAAAAGGAGTTATGAGTGTCGGTCCAGTGTAAGACGAGTTAAGATAAACGCAAGAATGCTATCAAATAATATGATATAAATTTGCAAATTGATAGTATATAATTTGATCTTATTATTTTATATTTATATACTTTGCTAGTATACTATATACTAAATATATATATTTATATTACTTTGCATATTATTATATCTGCAAAGTTATATAATGATAATCTATGAAATGTTACATATGCAAAAACAAGTTACATAAACGAACTATACTCGTAATACATGCAGAAGCAAAAATTAACATTTTCAAAAAAAAATTGACTCATTTGCTCAGCCAGTTGCATTCTGATTGTTGCTTTCGATATAATGGACATCTTCTACCTGTTCAATAGCTGTTGCGTTTGTTTGAGTAAAATCACACAAAAATTAGACTCAATTGCTGACAAATGGGACTTGTTACAAATATTTCAGTCATCAAAGTTTTAAGCTACTACTGATTTAATGACAGATCTGCAAATCAGCTTCCAGAGCCATTCAATAATTAAAAATAATTTTGTTATTATTCAAGTTGCAATTGAGACAATACCTGATTTATTTCTAATAATTGTTTGAGAATGTCAAACATTTCTCTCACTTATGCTGTTTCTTCCATTTTCTTCCAGCATAAAAACCTTCAGGTGGCATCAAAGCTGTTTGCTCCTATCAAAATGTTTTAGTCCCATTTTCAGTCTCTATTTGAAAGTTTCTGGTATAAAAACTTAGACTTCTGACAAGTGTGTCTGAAGGGACCAGGTCAAGATTGCAAGGAATCCAGCTATCTTACATGAGTTGTTGAAAGTTTCTGCTACAATACTGGCAGTGTGGGATCTTACATTGTTTTGGTGGAAAATTACCTGCATTTTTGCATGCTTTATTTGTTGCTTTTTGGTTTTTCTGAACTCATGAAGAAGCCGGCAATAGTTTTCATCGGTCACTGAGCACTGTCCTCTAAAAAACTACTGTTGTTATGCCTCAAATGTTCCAACACCTGCCAACATCTCTTTCTTCTCTTTGCGCCCTGAACTTTGAGGCTGAAGACTGAGTGTTTTTACTTCATTGACTTTAGCTCCTTTCTAAGCATTTCCAAACACAGCTTTCTTCTCAGCATTGACCATGCTAAAATGAAGTCAAAACTTCTGTCAGCGAACGGCTTCAAAGTAAATAGGAGCATTTCTATGCTGAGGGAATATGACAGATAAATTAGGTATGCCCCTCAATTGCTCTGCTTATCTGGCAGCCCTCGCACTTATTTTGGCTGTTAACTTATCACCATTAGTGGAAAAATATTAATAATGTGATTGGTACGAAGGTACACATCATACACTGCTACAACTGTGAATAAATTTATACAGTTTGTGTATATATGTATATATATGCCATATATATTTTATAGGAATTTTATATTACCCAGTAATATTACGGTTGATGAACTTTATATTACAGGTAATATAAAGTTCATCAACCGAAAATTTATTTGTATTTAACATATAACAACATTTGTCATTTTAACTTTCAAACTACATATCATGAGAAAAATATTTTGTGTAGTTGAAATAAATTTATAGAGAAAATAAAAACAACTGTAAAGGTTTTCAAACTTTGTCAAACAACTGTAGCTTTCAAACTTCATATCATGAGGAAAAGGTTTTGTGCAGGTCAAATAAATTAAGAAACAACATGAAACAACTATAAAAGGGTGTCAATGTAAACATGAAATAACTAGCAAGTAATAGCTAAAGTAAGCCTGTTTTGCTGTGATTACAATAAAATATGATTCGGTAATGATACAATTAATACGAACTGAGAAAACAAAATAAAAATCCTGAATATGTTGAATTAACGGTAACAATTTTTGCATAGAAGTGTATGTGTGTATAAAAAGGTAACTGTTCCACCAGAAGCTATCCATCAAAATACGAAAAAGCATCATGTTTCATAGAGTTAATAGAATTCATAAAGTTTTAAATAATACGTCATTCAGCCTGTGCATACACTATATGATAATGTCTATGATCATTACTCCTTGTATAGCTCAGTGGTACGTCGTCTAGACATAAAACTTTCCAAGATTTTAATAGCTATAGCTGGACAAACACACATACCGACTTTAAGAAATATAGAAATATATTAACATGGTATTTTTGTATAAAAACAATCACCATGTCAGGTCAGTATACTTGCTGTATTGAGATGCCAGTGTTGTTTAATATTTCTGGAACTCATTTTTTGCTTGTTGTATAGGCTGGCCACAAAAAGTTAACTCTCATCAAAATCATGTAGTTACCTTTTTTAACCTGAGTGGGCTTTAAGGATTTATGAAGGTTTTTCGAATGCATGTCCGCATGGCCTTTCTATTTTAAATCTACATGTAGTTCAGGCATTGTTAGTTTTTGGGAATTAACTTTCAAGAGCTCAAATTAGCAGGTAGCGACTCCAGCTGCATCGGCATTCGTTCTAGCTTATGGTTTTTTCCTATTAACATTCATTACGAAGGTAATGTCCTTCCACATACATCATCTCTTTTGAGGCCATTGACCAAAACCGTGCAATTTCTGTCTGGTAACTACTGTATAGGACTATTTACAATTTTTGTTGCTTTAACTGAAATTTGTTCAATTGAAAAATTCAATCACAATGTGGCCATGTCTTAAAATGATGATTCGGATTGTTTTTTTATTTATAAGTACCTGATGTTACCTTATGTTAGAATGTTTTAAAATGGCTTCCAATTCATCTGTAAGCATCAATATGAATGTTATGGAGGGGATGATGTGTCATATTTCTTAATCAGTTGCTTGTTTATACTTGTCTGTTAATTCTATGAAATAGTTGTGCTTAAAATATAACGCTCAAATGGTTAATGCTCATTTTAGTTGATACCATTTTAAATCTAAACAAAACTACCTGGCAAATATAGAGTGGTCAATTTTTTACAACTGAAGGAAGCGATCTTTTATGCTGTTATCTTGATAATCTGAAAATTGCACACATAATATTAACACAAACCTTGAAAAATGTTTAGCTCTGGTTTTAATAAATGGCTGAAGAGCAGGAGAAACAAAAATAAATCCTCACATGTTCGTGAAGTCTCAAAAAAGGTTCGAAGAATTATCTGAAAAACTAAAAAGGATTTTGACAGCAAGCCTGAGCTCATCATCATAACTTGTGAAAATGTTTAGCTGCTGTATGTCAGCTTGAAGCTAAGGTCATTTACAAAATGAAGCTCAAACAAAGATTTAAAAGTTATTGTTCAATCAAAAACATGTATATGAAAATATCATATTCAATCTTCCCTGGGTTCACGCGCTCAGTCACTTCCGATTATAGTCAAACTGCCAATTCCAAAAATATCGTAGTGTTTATAGAATCTTGACAGAGATGTGTTTAATCAGTTGCCAACATCAGTAGCTACTTGATCATGTATGGGTTACATCCTGATGCTCTTAAGAAACACTAACATCATCACCGTATTCAAAAAAGCACACAATTCCGAACATGGCAACTAAAGGGTATTTTCACTGCTCCATAGTTTGTATGACACTTGCATAAATCATTAAGGTTCAATAAGACTTGTTGATGAAGGAGTGTCAGCCATGAAATTATTCTGGTTTCAAATCATAGTAGGGAAATGCCTAGCATGTTTCCTGTTGGACCATTTTATATGGCATCAGGAACAAGACAGAGTTTTTAAACTTCTTTATTGAGTTTAGTAAAGATATGTAATACAGTTTGTCTACTTAATCTGGGAAAAATACTGTCAGAGTTTAAAATGCGTAGTTGACGTGTTGCTTACTTCTCAGAAAAGATTCTAGAGTTAACCTAATTACAAAGAATTACACATTCTCGCTCATTTGTGAAAAAGTTGTCCTGAAACGCTGGAACTGGCGCTGCTCTGCGTTTGTATCAATATGTAATTGTGTGTTGTAAAAGTAGGTTTGCCTTGTATTATAGTAATTACACTGCACTGATTTTCAGCACAGGGTTTGTCTTGATTATTGCCATACCCATAACATATGAGAGGGAAAAAAGTAAAGAGGTACTTTTTTGCCTACACCGGAGTTAAAAGCAACAAACATCTGGTTCATCACGTAATTCTCTTTTTAAAGCACATTCAAGTGTAACCTGTCTTTGGTGCGCTTTCCTGAGTGCGATCAGTGCAGGTCGATAATCAGAGTGCAAGTCGAATCAGTTGTTAGCTTTATTTATAATTTATAGCTTACAAGCCAGAGTTTATCTTAAATTACTAACATAATAAAATTATGTAAACTGTGTACCTACCCTCATTATGGCTGTTCGTGTCAACTCGCCTTTTACGTGAATCAATCTTTCCTTTTACTATTTAGAGGGTAACTTGTGAATCACTTTACTAATTTTGAACTATTTTGTAGACAGAGATTTCTGGAAAAGCTAGAGTTTATGGCAGCTATGCTGCGTATAACTAGTCAATTTCATGTATATTTGACTGCCCTCCGTCCATGGAGCTTCTCTGCCAGCCTTATTCCTGTGCTCCTTGGTGCGATTTTAAGCTATAAAATAGATGGACTGTTTAATCTTCCTGTCTTTATCGTAGTCTGCGTCATAGCTCTTGCAGTCCACGCTGCCGGAAATCTTGTCAACACTTATTACGATTTTAAAAAAGGGGTGGATACTAAAAAGAGTGATGATAAAACGCTTGTTGAAGGACATATGACTTCGAATGATGTGGCGACTTTAGGAGGAATTTGCTATGGAATTGGTTGCTTTGGCCTCCTTGTGCTCTGTGTGCTTTCTTCTGCATCAGTACCACATCTTGCCCTTGTATACTTTTGCGGACTCAGTGGAAGTTTTTTCTATACCGGAGGTCTCGGACTGAAGTATATAGCTGTTGGTGATATCGTAATATTTCTGACATTTGGACCACTGACTGTTGTGTTTACTTATCTCGCTTTAACTGGAAAATTCTCCTTGGCTGCAGTTGTTTACGCACTCCCTCTCGCCATCAATATAGAATGCATTTTGCATACTAACAACTGTCGCGATGCGTTAACAGATCAGCAAGCTGGCATAGTTACACTAGCTATCATGTTAGGGCCAACATTGTCTTATTTCTTATTCTGCATCCTATTGTTTGGACCTATGATCGCTTTCGCTTATGTTTCTTTTAATTTCTCTTTTTGGTTCATGTTACCATTGTCAACAATATACTACGCCTTTGCTATAGAAAGAAGCTTTCGGTCAAGAATGATGTCACAACTGCCTCAAAAAGTAGCTTTCATGAATTTAATCTTTGGTATAAATTATCTTCTTTCCATTTGTGCAACAGCACCAGACAATTTGCCTCTTTTGTCACAAGCTTGAATACTTTTTTAGTTAAGACTTACGTCAGCTAGTAGTCTCAATTCTAGTTCAATAAGAGGCTAACAACCTCAGCAAATGAATGCTTGCTTTTTTTGCCCGGTGTAGTTGCCATATAAATAGTTTTCTGATAACTGTGTTAGTTTTTTTGATTAACAAACATTTTGTTTACCAGTAGAACACAATATTGCATGTTGTTTATGCGTATTGAGTAATATAGAAAAACTATTTAAAAAGGTCATAAACTTAGTCTCCCACATATACTCTTAGTTGGATATGTAACCCTGTTAATAGCTAGCACTATTCTACAGTCAAGATTGAATATGTCCAGTGTTATTTTCTGCATTCAAAGTTCTTTGGTATCTATAGCTGATTTTTTGATCTCATAGCATTATTTGTTGTTTATTTCTGTTTTATAAAAACGGTTTGCTCAAAAGTTCATTCTTGATATTTCTTCCTTCAAAGCAAAGCTTTGGTCTATAAGTTGCAGGCCCTTTGTTCAATACCGGATACCAAAATGTGATGACATCACTAAATCTATAGAGTACGAGAACATAGAGCCAAGTATTGGTAGAGTTTGAGCAATTATCATGACGCTTGTATATGTGGAAGGCTTGCTACTGTCTGCAAGTTGTCTTCAAGACAAATGTTATAGGCTGCAGCTGTATATTCTTACAGTTCATAAATAACATTTCTAGATTTATATAAAAGTAAACAAGAATATACAGACCTCTCCAACTGTTTACAGGTGTGTTTATATGCCATCATTTTATAATTACCATCTAGTTCTGATAAGAAACTGTATGTGTATGCTATAAATCATTAAGATGCGCTGAAATCATTTGCAGTATTCATCATCAGGTGATTAGTGAAGGGTTGTACCTTTGGTTCTCATCAACTAACTATTAGCAGATTTCATTGTTTTCTATATTTGTCACTGTTTTTTGTAGACAAATTCAAAAGCATATACTGATTTGTTAATTCTATAGGTTGTTGTACAATGAATTTTCCCTGGTGACACTAAAAGCAAAAAAATCAAGCATTAAAAGTCATCAGTGTACATACATGTAGATATATCGTATGTGAATTCATATCGTAATTGTCTCGGGTGATTTAAACTGATTAGAACGTTAATTATGTAGGTTGTGGTAAAACCGTTTATATGCATAGTAATCCATGCCTTCTTTGCAGCACAGGCTTGTTCTACCTCTGCTAGTCACAAAACATTTTCGGAATCCTAGCTGTTTGAGATATCAAACAGCTTAATGATAATAATAATAACAGATAATGAAGCATCTCCTTTAGTTGTATATTCGAGAAGCAATGAGAATGAAACCCTCAATTCCTCATGAAAACCTTATCACTCGATTTCCGAGAATATGACTATGCCCTAAAAATCTTGAGTAAACTAGGCCTAAGGAAGCTTAAAGTTTTGTGAGAGACCAATATTATTCTAGGTTCAAAACTACATTGTGTGAGAGACCAATAGTATTCTAGGTTCACAACTACCTTTTGTGAGAGACCAATAGTATTCTAGGTTCAAAACTACCTTTTGTGAAAGACCAATAGTATTCTAGGTTCAAAACTACATTTTGTGAAAGACCAATAGTATTCTAGGTTCAAAACTACATTTTGTGATAGCACCAATAGTATTCTAGGTTCAAAACTACATTTTGTGATAGCACCAATAGTATTCTAGGTTCAAAACTACATTTGGTGAGAGACCAATAGTATTTTAGGTTCAAAACTACATTTGGTGAGAGACCAATAGTATTCTAGGTTCAAAACTACATTTTATGATAGCACCAATTTTCATCACTCGTCTCATTATGCTGATATTTAAACACTTATTCTAAAGTTTTCTCATCAGTTTTATTATTCACTTTCATGTCTTTTTAAAGATATAATTGGTAAGAGCCAACCGTAGCTCCTCTATATGCCAACATATTCAATTAATAAACTTTATCATAGTAAATTGAATTAATAAACAACAAGAGTGAAGTCAATAAACAATAAAAACAACAATAATATATTAGTACCTTTTAAGCGTTGCAGTTAAAAAACCAATTTTTGAAAAATATGTCTTGCTTTCTTGGTAAAGGCGGTCCATGCGTGGTTTCTGGTTTTCTTTGCTGAAGTACGTTCTTTAAAGCCTTATTGGCTTGAAAGGTTGGAGTCGAATATGGCACGTTTGCTGTAGTCACCAAAGTCTACCATGGAGGCCATAATCTCTGTTATGTGTTTGGAGATCTCATCAGAGATTTCTGGAGCTCTTGGGTCTTTAGAAAGAGTAAAGAGCTCATACAGTCCAGGAAAGATTCTCACTTCGTATTCATTCCGTGAAGTGGATCCAAGTAGCAGATTCCTAAGAACAGATGGAGTTAACTACATACTCTGTTAACTACATACATTGTTCTTATGCAGACTCTGACATATATTTGAGATGCCCAATGCTTCTATCATAACTTATCATATTATTAATCATTCTAGTTTTTACAATTAAATAAGCACATTCCATTGTTCCATTTTTATTCAGTGTCAAATCGGAAGATATCAGATTTCCTTCATCATTTGTCACCATCATTTGTTTATTTTATAATGGGGAATATCTTGGTGCATAGCAACAGATAGTTTAGGTGATGCAATGTTCATTTTTGGTAAAACTCATCTAGCTTTTGATGGCTTTGATTGGACAGTTAACTGGTGGTAATTGCAGCCATTTTAGGCGTCCATTAATGCTCCATTAATTTTAGATAATGACGCTTATGAAATCAGGATTAAAAGCCAATTTGTTCAAAACATTCCTTAAGTGTAATTAGACAAAAGCTCTACTGCAGGAACTAGCAATATTACGTAGAGGCTTAAGGGTTGCTAATTAAAGACATTTTGGCTTTTGGGCATTGAATGCCTTCAGGTACATATTGAAGAATTTATCATGATCATTCTTGTAAGGCTTTGCACTGAGCGTTCGAGCTTCGCTTGTTACAATTATATTTTATTTCTAACATAGGTTTTTCTTTGCTGAATCCAAAAATAATCTTTAACTTTGTCAAATACCTACAGTGCAAAATAAGCTGTACCCTTTATTGGAAACTAAAACTCTCATTTACAATATTGTTCCTCATTGTGAATTTAATCAATAGCCATTAATTATATATTAAATTAATCCTCGTTTTGTCCTGATTTCGAATATGTAAAGCAATCAGCTTCAAACTTATGTTGTTAGATGATTATGTATGCTAAATTCTGAACATTTCAATTTTCTGATGGGTGAAGCTAACAATCTGGGTAGATATGATCACGTCACACACATTTTTATTTGCATATTTCAGGTCATGTACTGCATACGACTTGAAATAAGCAAATGTTAAATAACTATAATTATGTCTAATAGCCACAGCGCTAATAGGAGCTTGGCATCATTTGGCCCTATCATCTTGTAGGTTGTTGAGTTTGTAGTACCTGTTGTCGAGGTTCCTAATGACCACGCTTGTATTTTCTGGGTGGATCATAGGCACCCCTTGCGGTAATATGCAGGATCTTGTTAAACCCGTTAGAGCATCATTCAGTCGTCTGATAGTCATGTCACTGGATTAAAAAGAGATATACAAATAGACTAAGTAAAAATCAATTGATCTTGTCGTAAAACTAAATCAGAATGGCTGGCTGATCAATATCTGGTATAATTACTCAAACATTCTAGAACATTCTCGTCGTCACAAAAATATCAGAAGATATCCAGCAGTATGTTACAAGCAAACTTCCATTTGGGTTGCCTTAAGAGTTGGCACAATAACTCAAACATTCTAGAACATTCTTGTCGTCACAAAAATATCAGCAAAATGTTATCGAGTACATAGTATGTGTTACAGGCACACCTCTACCTCACAGATGAACTTATCAGGTTTATAAGTGAATTTCTAAAAAATATTTGACTCTAGCCTTGAGGAATTCTCAACAAGGGTGTTCAGAGTTTCTCACACCATCTCAATTTCTTTAGCAAAATTGAAGAGACCAGTGAAAATTAAAAGAAAGAATAAAAATAATAACAGATAATGAAACTAGGCGACTTTAAACATTAGATAAGGTAAGTTAAGGTAAGTTGCAGTTAAGGTGGGCTAAGGTACGTTGCAGCACATATCTCCATCATCACTTCTACTTCTGAACCTATACATCAGCGTATGCCTCTATTCTTGTCTCTAAGGTACAGTAACCATGAATCTTTTATTGATCGTTACTTTATTATTATAGTGTGTTATATTTAACTCTTTATATACTTTCCTGTAATGTACGAGTTACCAAAATCTTTTAATGCAGGGTCTAACAACCTGTTGTATTCATTAAGGAGTTATCATGGGTTTTAGAGTTGTGAAGTAACTTAGGTTTTTCTCACAGGAATATTCATTTCAGCATTTAACGATTTTAATACACAAAGGCATCAGAGTGAATTAACTTCATATGTGAAAGTTTGACTGCCTTTATAGCATTCCTAGTCTAGTGATTTTATTTTCTTGAATATATAAAAGCAAGTGCCTGATTTCACATATGTGCTGATATGTTACTGTAAACCTTGCATTTAGCATTTTGGTTAACTCACTGCAGTTTTATATAGGCCTACTGTCGTGTTTGCATGAGAGAGTGATAGATTCAGATTGCCAGTCGTGACTATCACATGTGTACGCAACAAATCGTAAATCGTTAGTCATAATTACTGCTCTTGTGAAAGTTACCAAAAATTTAATTGGCCGGAATTGAATGATTCATTGTTATTACTTAGCAAATTACACAATTTTTTTAGCCATTTTTCATATTTGTTATCTACATGTAATAGTGTTATACGACAATCATTTTAGTCACATCTTTTGGTTTACTAAAAATTTTTTTTTAAACGATTGGATTGAATGCTTTATCATTGGTTGTTTCATGATGAATCCTCGTCTACTGTAGGAAGCACCGGACCGTTTGAAGACGCGCTGAGAGCGTTAGAAAAAATACTGCTTTCAATTGGATGTTAACTCATGACTTTCTACTTCATAAACCAACACTCTATCAACGGCGCCTATCAACCACCTTGCCATATTTCAGAATGCTTGTGCAGTTACTTAATACACCTGGCGATCTCTCACGACGCCGAACTGCAAGGGTAGTTTTTTTACAATTAAGGGTTTAATAAAAAGCGATAAAGCCAAACTGCATAATAATACAAAGAAATGTCTTCTCTCAATGCCGCAGATGGGCATAGAATGAGTAAGAATTGACATACTTCATACTTCAACTTACTCATGACGTCCTGAGAATGCATTTTCTAATGTTTTGTTTAGCCTATTTTGCATTTTGTTGAGGCTGTTTATTCCTTTTTGAAAATCTGCATATAGATTGTCCTCTACTAGATCTCTGTTTCGTTGCACCATTTCAAAGCCTCTATTGTAGAGAACTGCAAAAATACAGAAATCTTGTTTGTGCACATCAAACATATAATGATAACATCTAAATGGCATCTTTTATTTAACCATACAACCCGCTGAATACTCTCTACCTCAGTGAATATTACTATTAAATAATAGTATAATTGTTGACGTTACTATATCAATAATAATTAGTAATACTAATAATCATACTATTAAGTAATCATACGGGCTTGAAATTATATTATGACATAATATAATAATTATATTATGCCATATAATATAAGTTCGTTATGGTTGCTTCAATCACCACTTTCTTGCTTACATTGTGTCATTGCCTAAACGCAGTTCTGTACAGTTTTGTTTTGATTTACCTAACTTAACCTTTACTAAAACAAACAGTGTTGATAGTTACGGTATATGGTCACACCACTACGAGTGCTACCTAAAACAAACAGTGTTGATAGTTACGGTATATGGTCACACTACTACGAGTGCTACCTAAAACAAGCAGTGTTGATAGTTACAGTATATGGTCACACTACTACGAGTGCTACCTAAAACAAACAGTGTTGATAGTTACGGTATATGGTCACACCACTACGAGTGCTACCTAAAACAAACAGTGTTGATAGTTACGGTATATGGTCACACCACTACGAGTGCTACCTAAAACAAACAGTGTTGATAGTTACGGTATATGGTCACACCACTACGAGTGCTACCTAAAACAAACAGTGTTGATAGTTACGGTATATGGTCACACTACTACGAGTGCTACCTAAAAAGTGTTGTATCGAAAGAGGTATTAACGCAAAACAACTACAAGAAACATTTATGCAGTTAACACTTGAGAAAATTAGAATACTACTTGTAATTGATACGCAATTCATGACTTGTAGAAGTGATTTTTATTGCGCATTTTGTTTGTTTTTCGTGTTGGTGAACAGAATTTATTACGGAGCCATCAACGCTCCATAATAGATAAATAAATGTCAATAATAAATAATCGCTTGCCATATACATGTATGTTTCTATTTATAGGGTTAGTTGTCAGCAGTATCTTGAATCACTGAATAAACAAACAAATGGATGGACATAATAAATGAATGAATAACTAAAGGAATGAGTGAACAAATAAATGAATTGAAGATGAATCACATGTTTGCTAGGCAATTTATATACGAAAATAAAATATTTTTTGCTACAGAGCTCTGCAAACCCTGAATATGCTTCATTTTTTTGCCTGAGAAAGATTATATTATATCTGTTATATCTGTATAATGTATCTGTATAATATATCTTTTTATATCTGTTTTATACAACAGTTATAAAAAGTGTCCATTTCCTTCAAGTCAACCAGTTGTATCATTTCTTCTTTTATAATTATTGTTCTTAACGAGCCATGTTAGCGAATGGTCTATTGCAAACAACATCTGATAACTGCCTTTTTATTTTTTAGACTAAATTGATTGAGAGCTCAAGGCAGAAAGCTGTCCTTAATGTAATGAGAATTGAAGATAACATTGTTATTTCTCTACATACAATCACAATAGTGACATTCATAAACAACTAGATAAAACAGCCACTCTGTGTTATTGATAGTTACTATTCAGTTCATCTCCTGTAGTATCATCCTGCTGTGACTCTGATATGTAGGTGCTATTACTGCGTTATTCAGAGTATTGATTTGAACGCAAGTGCAACATATTTGACTTGCAAAAATAGTTATTAGCTCTTGAAATTCAAGTTTAGACCAAAGATAATTATCACAACTTTTGTTAGAATGACAGAGATTAACTTTTGTAAAAACATGAAACCGAACGATGCATGAGTATCTACATTTATGATATTATGATTTGCACCCTATTATAATATTCTTATCTATTTAAGATATATATATATATATGTACCAAGTCTCCATACAGCGATAGTGTAGCAGCACCTGGGTAGGCTATGCGGGGCCAACAAGCAGGTCGTGTTTCCATAGGGCACTATAGAAGAGCTATGGAGCTATGGCTTATGGCAAGGCATATGTCAGTGTATGAAGCAACAGGAAAACAAGACCTATGCACATGCACAAGTGCCAAACCGTTGATCGCTAAGGCTGTTTTCATGGCACAAAGATGAGGCATCGCGTGGGTGTTTCACTTCCAAACGGCGACACTGAATCACAACAGAATGAGAGCAAAATGGCTGTTTCCGTGATGGCATTGTTGCGCCATGTGGGGGTGTATGGGTACTTAGTACATGTTGTCTGTAGGCATCAGGTGAACCTATTCAGTTCGGAACCTTCTAGAATATTACTAGTGATTCGTTTTTTCCTTAGAATTGACACATTTAAAGGTTATACATTTCTCTCGGTAAATTTAGTGTGCTTTTTGCTATATAGAACAAGCTAGTAAACTTTCAGAACAAACTGACATTACAGTATAATGGATTTGATCTCCGGTCATCCAGTTTCCAACCGCGCATGTTTACCAATATGCCATAACTACAGTGCACCCTCGAGATACGATGTTAATCCGTTCCAGGACTGGCATCGTATGGCGAAAAAGATCGTATGTCGGGGTATAGAAACCATTGAAATTATACAATGGAAAAATGCTAGGTAAAAATCGTCCAAAATTTTATAAAAATGCGGTACATATTGAAAATTAGTAACAAAATAGTATGCTAATTTATGTTTTAGTATGTATTTTGAATTAGTTTACTGAATTTCAATTTATTATCACGAGATTTTATCCTTCATAAGTTTCTGTCTTCACTTTCATTATAAAATTTAGCGTGTCTGGTTGAAACCTTTTTCAACCAGAATTCAATAAGAAAGGCCGAGCGATGCAGTTATCGAAAGCAGCCTCTCACACACCTGACCATTTAATGGCTACCGAAAAGAAAATGAAATTTTATTTACTATTATACAGGACGTACATACCTTTGTAGTAACGTGACTTTAGCTGGTACATGTAGCGAATAAAGCAGAGGGGAGGTAAAAACGTATCAATGTTAATTATGTTGCTGTACACTTGAAGGTTAATTTAATACGTAATGAAATGGAATTTTTGGCAGGCGAAAGAAAGTTGTCTAGTCCTGTCCAATTTTTTTCTGATTTAAAAAAAAAATGCTGGTGCAATGCAGAAAACTGCTAGCTAGCTAACGCTTGTAGAAGGATCCAGAGAAGGCGCTACAGTAGTTTTTCTTGTATGAAACGTGCACAAGAATCAATGTAATCATACGTACAAAGTTTGTACGTATTTATACACTAGAGGACAAGGCTTGAACAAGTTTCAGAAAGTAATGTGAATGCATCAACCATCTTGAGTAGCTAGTTATATGAGTTACATACATACGATGAATTGTATTCACATAAGAGATAACAAGCCCATCTGCAAAGACATGGTTAAACAAAAAAATAAAACAAAATCAAAAGGAAACAAATAAAATGAATAAAATATGAAAAACGTGCCACACAAGAGATAAATAATATATATTATACATGTATTGTTTTAATGTACCATTCCACATCAGTAAATTAAACACTTGAAACATTTCTGCCAATGTGGGGGTTTTCTGTATCTTCTACCTCCTCGCCCTTACTAATTGGTTGCTCCTTTTGAATGCTGATCGCGTGCATGGCCTTCTAACTCCTTCAAATTTTCAGTCGTAAGCTTCTTCTTGTGCTTGCTTTAATGGAGTTCTTGTTTTAATAATAATTGCAAATGCTGATTGGTTGCAATCATATTCCTTGACAATGTTAATAATACGGGTGCCTTCTTCTTATTTATGACATCAACTTTGTTGACATAGAAATCATTTTTCCTTCGTTTTGTAGCAGTCTCAGATTTCATAGCTAACAAATTAAATGTAGATACTCGTAGTTATATACGTATGCTGACTAAAAGTTTATAGTAAAAGATACTATAACGCTACAAATGAATATTTCCTCTGCCTTGAGTATTTTACACGAAATTTTCCACGCGGAATTCTGACATGAGAGAAGTCGAACATCGTGTCTCTTCTAAACGTTCTGAAAATTTTTTCGGCACACTATGTTTCGGTGTCTTTTTTTATTTCGACGTGCGTTATGAGCACACCAACCGCCGAATTTTAACTCGGGCAAAACTTTTCTCACGATCGTATGGTGAAATAAAATTCGTATAGCGAGGTGAAGATCTCACAATGTTTGACTTCGTAAGGTGAAAAAATCGTATATCAGGGTAATCGTATCTCGAGGGTACACTGTATTAGGTATCAATTTGCGTATTTAAAACTAGATCGTGTACCTTGTATTTCTGATGGGTCATAAGGAAGAATTGGTTCTCCAGCCAGTTTCAGAATTGTCTGTAAATGTATCTCAGCTGTCAGCCTGACTTTATCCTCATTTGTGCTTGCTGTAGTTGGATCACAACATACTGGTAGGGAGTCAACTCCTCTTGCTTGCTCCTGCAGAAGAATTATATAGCATACAACTGATGTTTGGATGGAACAGTGGATAAATATTAGCGAATGCACTGCTAGGTTATTACTAAAGTTGTCCCTCTTCTTTTGGGGGGTCTTGTCTTTTGTAGTTGCCTTACCCTTGTTGTAAAGCTTGTTTGCTTTTTATATTGTGCATTAGAACAATTGCTACATTTTGTATAATCCAATATGGCCATAGAGTAAATTTTAAAGCAAATAGTTCTTAAAATAAGTTTTACAAATAAGACCAAATTTAAGTCTATAATTGTGAGATAGAAATGGTTTAGCCAATCACAATACTTGAGACATTTGTAACATTTTTAGCGGTTAATATCAGCCTAATCATATCTCCAAGTTGTTTATTTAAAGATAACTATTTTGTTCAATTTTCTGGTTGCGGCGCCACAATAAAAATATATAACTAATACAATAATCAAAAGTTTGTTTGCATTCAGGTATCAAAACAATATAATACCAAGCATCACGGTAGGTCATACAATTTAAAACATTATATTAAAGTTGGCAATCATGTAGAGATATTCATATGAATATACATTCACTGAGATGACTACTTGTTATACAGAGTTATCTTACCTTGTTAGAGAAACTCAACTCTATGATTGGAGCTCCGAGATTTGAATAGAATGTTCTATAGGCGTTAGGTCCCTCCACACTTTGATAACTATACAAAAAGATTTTGATGTGATATGGCACAACTAATCTACAGTCATTTTTTCTCTAGTGTTGTCTTTACAGTTGGATTGCAAACACTTAGGTTAGATAACAGCTAATAGTTGTCTAAAAAATCTTAACGCATTTGAGTTACCATAGTTCTCTCTAAATCGAGTTTAAATTTTTGGTTCAGAGATATTTATTTTGAAGAAGCTGGTAACACTAACATAAAAGGTGACACAAAGATGTGAATATAAGGGCAACTGTTTGCCATAATTACATGATGCACAATCAATACAAAACTGTTTTGGGATGGTTAAAATTTAAAAAATTTAACATTCATTCATAAGCAACTTTAGCTAATAAGTTAGTTAGCTTTTAGTTAGCCTGTAGGCTATCAGACAAACAAACATATCATTGTTTAGCTATGTTGAGCAGATGCAAAAAATAACCTTGAGAGTTTGAGCTTACAGTGTCATCCATATATGCTGTCGGTAGCAGTAGTTTTAGATGGAACAATTCAAAACGCTACAAATGAACTAACTACCTTAACAGCATCAACTTCAAATATTGAATTTTGTTCACCAGCTGCTGAGAAATGTAAGCTAAATCCAAGCTCATTACAGAGAAACATACACTATATGTATCTCTATGTATTTATGTACAGTCAATATTAGCCTTCAATAGACAACCTCATGGAACTGGCTATGAAATAGTTAAAGATGATTTTGTCTAAAAAGAATTTTCTCTGCATTCGACAAATGCCAATGCAAAGAATTAGACAGCATGGAGAAAACTACATAAACTAAACATTGTTGACAAATAATAGTGTTCTGATAACTCCGAAATATATCATTAAAATTGTCACCATTTGTGTGTTGTCTGCAGGGCTTATACTTAGCAGGTTGTAATGAAGCTAGCTAGTAACTGATGTATTCAAACTAACATCTTCTCTTCCAAGGAATGAGTTTGATAAACCCACCTTGCATTTGTATTAGAGAAATCTGAGACAACCTTTCTTATAAAGTTCTGCAGCGGTGGTGAAGATTTCACATGCAGGTAGGGGCCTACAATTTATCACACTATAGCTTAGAGGGCATGCAGGTACAATATATAATAAATGATATGCAAGTATTAACAATTAAAAGCACAATGTTTCAACTCATAAACACAAGCAGTTTTTGCTAATTCGTTGCAAGATTATGCCACGTATACAGCAATAACCAAAACTTTATTTTGATTTAGTATACAAATTAATACAATGATATAAATATATTATTTACATTTATATATACTATATATTTTTCTATATCATATATATTTATATATGCCTATATGTTTATATGTATTTATATATGTATATATGTCATCTATATTTATACATATTACATATACCGGTACTTGTGTATAAAAATATACATTTATACATAGGTGTATACATTATTACTAAGATATACCATACATATGACTACTATGGTGCATATATATATTACAAAGCTTTTTATATCATTGCTTTGGTAGTCACGATATTCCTATAGTACAACTAACACGACAGTGGTATACATATGCGTTCTTGTTACCAATATGGTATACAAATTAAATGCTTAAATTTGCAGCTGACAAACATTTCAAATTTACAGATTTAGTGCCATAGCCAGTACAGCTTGGTGTTACAACAAAAATCGCATACAAATCAATAATCTATAAACCTCAAAGTCTATTGTGTGTACGTCCAGCTATAGCGATTAAAATCTAGGTGGTATTGATAAATCCATATTACAAAGGATTTGATCTCAGAACCTCTTGCTCAGCAGACCAGTGATCCAATCCACTACACTAAGATACCCAAGCTGTTATACTCATGCTTATATAAAATACTCATGCTTAAAACGCTTGGGGTCATTAACTAGTAAAGGAATGATTATTAAGCAAACACAGCAGTTGTTTTAGTAAAGTACCTTTACTTAAACTTACCTTTACTGGCTTACCAGGTAAGGTACTCAAACTCATTCGGTAATTAGTTTATTACCCATGCAACACCGAGCATTCAGCTAGGATTATAATAAAATTAAAACAGAAGATTTCCAACTATAAAGCAGCTTGTTTATCGTCGGTATATTCTTGTTGTATGAAAGGGATCAGTATTCATATGTGAATTTACTAGCAACATTTAGATGATTGTTTTTGGGATTGTAGCTTTTGTTATCAAAAGAATTGTGAGAATATTGATAACCCTTCAAAAACATTTCACTCGTTTTAATTTATATCTAGTAATACAATCATGGACGGTTTTTTGCTGGGTTCCAATAACTGTAAACAAAGAAAAACTAACATTTATAAACAAAAAGAAACCAATAGTTGTAAACAAAAAGAAACCAATAGTTGTAAACAAAAAGAAACCAACATTTGTAAACAAAAAGAAACCAATAGTTGTAAACAAAAAGAAACCAACATTTGTAAATAACAAGAAACCAATAGTTGTAAACAAAAAGAAACCAACATTTGTAAACAAAAAGAAACCAATAATTGTAAACAAAAAGAAACCAACAATTGTAAACAAAAAGAGATCAGTAGACTAACAACTTACCTTGTGCAAGTGTTCCTTTAAGTGAGATATAGGCAACTGCCCGTTCACCGTGTTCTCTCAAGTTCTCTTCAATAAACTCGTGAGCAGCTATGTCAAGATAGGCGGTGTCCGTAGAGAAAAATACGATACTGCGTCTGCTGCCAATTATTGCTAAAATCATATACATTGTCTGCAACCATGCTTCAGAAATCTATGAAATGAAATGAGGAACGACTGGAAACAGAGAGAAGATAGTAAAGGCAGTCAGCTGAATTTGAGAGCCTTTGAAGAAGAGTCAACAATAAGTCTTTAATTTTTCAACCTGAAATATTAAATAAAGAAAAACAAAAATGTGCGATAGATTTAAAAAAGGTTCACTACCATCAGTGCCACATGACCACCTTTCCACATTTAGGAATAATTGTGCACATACTTAATACACATGATGATCTCTCACAGCGCATATATCTACAGTTATCATCTCCATGTCTCTTTAATAATATAAACTGACAACATATCTGCTCAAGTGGATAAAGAATGACGAGCAGACGAATCCAAGCAAAGTAATTTTAAAATACACCAAATGATTTAGTTTATTAACAAGTACTCAGTTATTTGCTATTTGTTACAGTTGCTATTTTCTACACACCCTAATTACCTCAGGTATTCTATTACTTTATTCCAAATACCATAATTAAAGCATAGTTCATAACGAGGAGATGAAGGCAATATTATATAAATAGAAAAATTTGATTAGACTAAAAAGGCTTCAAAGCTATTGCATGAATTGCTATTTTTTTGATTTGATCTTTTATTTTCTTTCACCAGCCAATTTCGGACAAGAGCAAATCAGGACATGGGAAAAATAATAAAATTGGAAGTTAACAGTATTTAAAAACGGGAGCTCTTATGATATATTGAATTCTTATCCTGAACTAGCTGTACTACCCGGCATTGCCCGGGTAATAAAAGTCTTTGGACAGAAAATTTATTTGTGCTTAACATATAACAACATTTGCCATTGCTAGCTGAATGCCCGGCATCGCCCGGGTATTAGAAATCAGCTTATAAACAATGAGAGGTAATTATTACTTTTTATTATCTGCCGCTTGCTATTAGCCTGGCACAGTGCCAATGGCTAATTTGAGTAAGCTTTCTAATAAGAGTTAACCATTTGCTCTCACTTTTGAGCATGCATAAAATTACGCTACTATGGTGGCTGATGGCTAAAGTAACGGAGAGCAGTAGTATATTTGCTCCCATATAACGACATATATTGTTGCTTAGCATATTTATCAAGCTCGCGTGGCTTAGTTAGTAAGGTATCGGACTGGTGAATGGGAGATTTCAAGATCAAATCTTTTGTGATATGGATTCTTTATTCCAAGATTTTAATAGTTATAACTGGGCACACATACACACAACTAACTTTGAGACCTAGGTATATAGATCATATTATAATTCTTATGAATTATGTAACTTCTTATAATGTTCTAAATATAGGATGAGCGAGTTATTTTGTAAGCAAATGGTTTCGTTTTGTGGGTTGAGCTATGAAGGAGTGGCTAGTTATATATGATAGTCTGTTAGAGTACTTTAGACACCGGAGATTAAGAAATGCCGATAGAGCACCGAGGTCAAGGGCATCCAATGATTGGTCATAATTCTTTTTATGAGGCATCATCGCTCTAACACGAAGTCTTTGTAGCCTTTTTAGCTTCGCTAAATATTTATTAGACCAATATAGAACTAGCAAGGAGCTGTATATGACAATATGCATGTCTGGCTTTTCTATATCTCTATCACTTTCTTTTATAGCCAAACTCTTCAAACAAATTTATTACAAAGCTGAATCGGAATTTGCTCATACAATTAAAAACTAGCTTTTGAAAAATATTTTGGCGGCAAGCTTGTTTATATACATAACTATTTATATATTTGTATTCTGAATTAGCAAAGTGTTTCACTTTATCTATTCTTGTCTAATATGTAACAAAAGGATCAATAGATTCTATAACATAACTGGGTCTGTCTCAGGGACACACAAACTTGTAACTTCATAACGTATGTTACATATATATAGTACATTGTATATATGACTAACTATATATTTTATGCATTATATTTGTATTGTTTTATACAGTATATGTATTTAGTATAACACATCGTAAACATAAAATATGATGAAATATATCATATTTTATGTTTATGATTTTTTTTCATAAATCTAAAAAAATATGCTTATCATATATAATATATAATGTATTGTATAGAACATTTTTGTAGCATATATTATATATAACATATTATATGTAAAATATTATATATAACACATAGTATATAAACCAAGTTATATGCTATATGAATCATATATAACATATTATATATATCATATATGATTTATATACCGTGTCATAAATAACATATTATATAGAATATATTATATACATGTATATAACATATAACATATAACATGCACATAGTTTACTCCACAACACGCTCGTCCTGGTCCACCACTTTGTCAGCCCTTCCGTCACTTCAACTTCATGAGTTTTTGCTAGCAAAGTGACATGAACAGATCACTACTTTGAGCCGCAAGTCAAATGCAATAGTTTACTAAAATATGTATAGCATTGTTTACAATGCCGCCCAATTTTGCCAAAAAATGACTTCCCTTCATGCATCTATGCCATGGTTGTTCTTACAGGAAATTGGCAAATTTCATTCGCATGTCTTCAGTTATATAGTAAAGACAGGTCAAACCTTGCCTTATGAGCATTGTCGAGTATTTTACATATCCCAATATGAAACAAAGATAAACACTCACACCACTGACTCAAAAAATGTGTTAGTACACCTTGCCAGTTGTCATTGGTGTAATTTTAAATAGAGTTACGTGAATCATCTCTGTTATACATCTACTGTCATATGTTTCAGTTTATGAACTTTCTGTTACTACAACCTACAATTCACTATCCTGACTCCTACACAATACTATTAGATTACCAACTTTTAAAACACTTTTGTTCAACTCACTTAATAATTCCTGGTTTCTGTCTTTTCATTTTTGTTTTGGTATTTAATGAAAAACAATATTTTGTTGATGATTAATATTGCCAATACAAAGTTATACACACGTAAACTCGTAAATACGAACTACAGATACTGTATAGAATATATTTTGTAGTCAGAAGTTTGTAGGAGTGAGTGCAATGAACAGTTGTTCCTATTGATGTCATTTTTCATGCATACAAGAATAGATCTTACCTTCATTCTGTCCTATTAAACGAATTAGTTCTCTCATGACAGCTTGTCCAGATGCCGGGTCAACATTCCCACTTCCTGCCTCATCATGATGAGTGCCAACTATGATATATTTATCCGAATCAAGGCCTCCTCTAGAGGCACACATGTTGCTGGTGATTTTTTCAGATGGAAATTCATTATTTACTGAGATTGTCACATTGGTGTCAGAAGCGGGATCTCTGTTTAGATAGCCCTATAAATTACAATATATAATTTATATAAATAAGTTTCTGTGCATATATGTCTATGTATTATTTTATTGGTAATAAATTCATTTCAAACAAAATTTTCCTCAAAAAAGCAAGTCAATAAAGTCAAATAAACAGTTCAACATATCCTTTTAAAAATACCTTTCTCTGCCAGGCAAACATATATTAGGTGGAAGATTGTTAAAGTAGCTAGCTATGATATTTTCAAAATGATTAGTAGTAGTTGTATACAATTTGTTCATATCACGTGAGTTGAAATCAGTTGAAAACTTGTAAACGTCACGTAAAAAGGAGAACACAAGATTTGGAAACATTCATTGCAATAAGATGTGTTTGAATATGATGTAGATTATCATAATCAGATAATCAAATAATCATAATCAGATCGTAACCACTAAATACACTTAAGTTACTGTAGGTGACTATAATTACTATAAATTTCAAATTAATTGTTAGATATTGTGTACAACTTGTTCATATCATGCATGTTGAAATGAGCTGAAAACCAGTATAAACCAAATGATTGACTAACCTGTAATCTTGTTTTTGCGGCCAATTTAAAAATTTCTCCTTACTTTGACACTTTCTTGATAAAATTATATTAACAATTCGTTTCAAAGTGTTAGTTACTGGTAGTAAATTAACTAGTGATAAATTATATAAGGTCACTTACGTTGAGTAGTGGTCCAGTTTTGATAATTTGAGTTGAGTTTTGGGTTACGAGAGAGCTGAGGGCTGGCTTTACCATAGCCTGTGAGGCTGATATAATGGGAATGTTGGGTGGAATGTAACGACCGGTTATTTGATCTCGTCTCAACTTATAAGTATTTACTGTGACAAAGACAAACATAACATAACTAACAGGTTGGGAATACTCAGCAGGCAATTGTGAAATCAACTTGTATAGAATTGTGAGTGTATAACAAATTGTATACAAACAATATATTATATAGATTGACGTATACATGAGTATATTCGGTATATGTAAATACTACTGGAAGGAATCAGAGTTCTGTACTTGATACAGCGAGATGAAAGCTGGGAGAGACTATCATTGTCATGGGATAAAACAAGTGAGTTTTACTGCATAACAAAGTGCACAAGCTGTGATATGTACACCAGCACATCTCTGCTTAGAGATGTGAATGATATATATATACCTATTTTATATCATTGTTTGTAATGTTTGTAACTGAGACACAGAGATTTTAATTCCTAATTATACACCCACCCCATGGCATAATGAGCTTCAACAACAGAGTATGAAGTGAAAGCTGAGGTACATTGAGATAACAAAAGGCAGATCACCAACATACTACATCCACCATCATATGTTTCAGTTTATGAACTTTCTGTTACTACAACCAACAATTCACTATCCTGACTCCTCCACAATACTATTAGATTACTAACTTTTAAACACTTTTGTTCAACTCACTCAATAATTCCTAATTTCTTTTGTTTCATTTCTTTTTTGGTATGTAATGAAAAACAACATTTTTTTGATGAATACTAATATCAATAAAACGTTATAAACCTCTGAGGACAGTCTATAAAAACAATGTGCTTTGTTATGTGTGTTTTACGTTTCGCATTTATTGTATAGGTTAAAAACTCATCCTAATAAAGACACTACACAAGGACAGTTGGCAGTCAAAAAGTCAGTTCCACCGCACTGCCAATGCTTACATGACAACAAACAGCAGGTTTTATTCAGTCTTTGAAAGGTTTGCTATGAGTTATCTTTAAATTTGATTTGCTAATTTTAAAAGGTTTTCGAAAATATTTAATTGGGAATTAGTTAGTTTTATTTATACAACATTCTAGATATACGAGAGTTATTTACCAGTTACACTGGGAAATCCGGGGGTTTGAGGGTCACCCGCAATGCTTTTCCCATTTGAAATTATAGCATCAGTCTCTTTTAGGTCTGGGAAATCTTCCGGGTCTGGGTAGAGGACAACTCCAGTACAGTTATGTGAGACGGCATTCATAATCTGGATAACCATCATAGCTTGTCATTTGCTAATTTTATTGAAAAACCATATCCATAATTTCATAGCGTAAAAATGTCACTAGTGAGATTTCATGTTTCGCTGATATTTGGATATCTCAAGAGTTTACTTTATATAGTTTTATTACTTTTTACTTTATAGAGTTTACTTTATAGAGACCTTTACTCAAGAGTTTTATTATTTCTTTGGTAATAAAACATAATCTCATAAAATTATCTATTTCAAGTTAAGTTTATTTGAGTTTGTGAGAAAAACAAAAGATCTTGTAACATCTTTATATTTGAAGCTAACAAATGCCTTACTATGATGTCACTATATAGTCTTTAATTGTTTTACCTCTCCTCTCTATGTTAGTCTATTCAACTCGAAAAGACAGCACTTAGAAAACATTTTTTTTAAGATAGTGATTAGAATATTAGTGATAAGTTGACTTTAAAAAACTTAAATAAAATAGATTAAACAGAGCATGAGTTCTGTTTAAAACAATGACTTATATATCTTTTGTTTTCCACTGAATCATCAATGAATGCCATAGCAATAACAGTCTTCGTGTTTAGAAAATGTTATGCATTACTCTGAAATTTTAAAAACAAATAATGTATTATATATATGCTTTGTTTTATTGATTATAATTTGCTACCTTTTTTAATCTAATTAAAGATTCTAATAAAACACACTTAGATTGGGAAGAATAACGTACAACACTTTTATAACAAAAGATATTTCTTTTTGCCATTTGAAATATTATCCTTATTTTGAAACTCTATCATCAAGCAATAGTTGGTATTTTAATATATCGCAACACTGTGCCCAAGATTTGTTCAGAAAACTTTGTGTTCAAATCAGGAAGTTGATAGTAAATAACATTGATTATTTTTTCTGTATTAGTCACATTTGGTTGGCTCATTAGAATTAGTTTAATTTCAATTATAGTTGACCTTGACCTTTTAATAACATCAAACTTATATTAGCCTACAGTAGCGCGTTAAAACAAAAAAAAACAGAAAAATTTTCAAGATGCTGCTATTGACTGATTTTATTCGACACCGACTCACTCCAGAAAGGAGAGCAAGAGGAACAGGCACTAAAAGCAGTTTGAGATTTCATTTTTCGTTAGGTCATTTTCAGTCGATATCATTATAAAATGCAGCATGCTTAAAGGAAACACCCTGAACAACAGTAAAGTAGTTGTATGCTCTATTTCGAAAAAGGTTTCATTTTAGCTGGCTAGCATTTAGAGTATGTATAGGCGGCCCATAGAATCAACCATTCCACTGTCGAGAGGAAGGTCAATATATGAAATTGAGGTTACAGACACTGATGCCTTACCATGTTGTATGGATTAAGTCTGCCATATCTCATGTAGCAAATTGCTCCATTATAATCCACAGTACTACTAAAATTGGAGTTGTAGCCATAATCTACATAGACAGGTGGGCCCTGTAGAAATACAAGCAAACAGAGCTGTTACTCTAGTAGAGTTATGATCAATATAGAATCCACAGCTAAAGTCTACTTGGCAATAGACATAGATATATAAACCTTTATGTTTATATAAGTTATATATAAATATATAGTGTATAAATAAATAATGTATAGTTATTACGTAAAATGTAGTGCCGATAACAAGTAATACATGCAACAAGCAATGTTGGTAACGAGTTATGCAGGTAACAAATGATGCAGGTAACGAGTGATGCAGGTAATGAGTGATGCAGGTAACAAGTGATGCAGGTAACAAGTGATGCAGGTAACAAGTGATGTAGGTAACAAGTGATGCAGGTAACAAGTGATGTAGGTAACAAGTGATGCAGGTAACAAGTGATGTAGGTAACAAGGGGTGCATGTAACGAGTGATACAGATCAACGAGTGATACAGGTAAAGAGTGATGCAGATAACGAGTGATGTAGGTAACGAGTGATGCAGGCAATGAGTGATGCAGGCAACGAGTGATGCAGGTAACGAGTAATGCAGGCAACGAGTGATGCAGGTAACGAGTAATGCAGGTAACGAGTAATGCAGGTAACGAGTAACACAGGTAGCAAAAGGGTTCACAAGACTAAGTTACTTGCTGACTTACCGCAGCATCACCCGAGTGAGTGTAGGCAACAAATGGTTTAAGTGTATCTGGAGTGGCATCAGCTGTGGAGTCACTGAAGGTATTAGCTCCCTCTACTTTATATGTCATGGAGTTTGGGCGAGACAGGAGAACCTGTTATGAATGTCACTGTATGTTCTAAGTAATTGACTTTCATTAATACAGCTTATCTGGCAGCAAGAGTAATTAGTTGTAAAGCAAATATTAACAACAGTTTAGAACACCAGAGCTATTAATGGAAAAGGATATGGGATCTATGGGCAGCACTGGCAGCACTGGCTACACTAACTTAAGATTACTTGAAGCAACATTTAAATGTCACAGACAGCGAGTTATTTCATCATTAACTTCACCAGGAAAATTATTTACACAAAAGTTTCACTCTACATTTATAAATCTCAAAGTTTGTCTTAAATGGGGGTCTGTCCAGCTACAGCTACAGCTCATCTTAAATGGGTTCTGTCCAGCTACAGCTACAGCTCATCTTAAATGGGTTCTGTCCAGCTACAGCTACAGCTCATCTTAAATGGGGGTCTGTCCAGCTACAGCTACAGCTCATCTTAAATGGGGGTCTGTCCAGCTACAGCTACAGCTCATCTTAAATGGGGTTCTGTCCAGCTACAGCTACAGCTCATCTTAAATGGGTTCTGTCCAGCTACAGCTACAGCTCATCTTAAATGGGGGTCTGTCCAGCTACAGCTACAGCTCATCTTAAATGGGGTTCTGTCCAGCTACAGCTACAGCTCATCTTAAATGGGGGTCTGTCCAGCTACAGCTACAGCTACAGCTCATCTTAAATAGGGGTCTGTCCAGCTACAGCTACAGCTACAGCTCATCTTAAATGGGTTCTGTCCAGCTACAGCTACAGCTACAGCTCATCTTAAATGGGGGTCTGTCCAGCTACAGCTACAGCTACAGCTCATCTTAAATGGGTTCTGTCCAGCTACAGCTACAGCTACAGCTCATCTTAAATAGGGGTCTGTCCAGCTACAGCTACAGCTACAGCTCATCTTAAATGGGTTCTGTCCAGCTACAGCTACAGCTACCACTCATCTTAAATAGGGGTCTGTCCAGCTACAGCTACAGCTCATCTTAAATGGGGGTCTGTCCAGCTACAGCTACAGCTACAGCTCATCTTAAATGGGTTCTGTCCAGTTACAGCTACAGCTACAGCTCATCTTAAATAGGGGTCTGTCCAGCTACAGCTACAGCTACAGCTACAGCTCATCTTAAATGGGGGTCTGTCCAGCTACAGCTACAGCTACAGCTCATCTTAAATGGGTTCTGTCCAGCTACAGCGATTCAAATCTAAAAATGTACACTGTGCTTCAAACTGGATTTGAACTCATGAAGATTGCAGCCACAAGTTTGCAAATACATCACCTAACCACAAGGCTAAGCCGTTCTTACTATTCCCATCGCTCTTACCATAGACTGAGTACCCTTTACTCGATTGCACATGCCAAATTATTAGTTAAAACAGTGCTCTCATGAGTTACGATGCCCCTGTTACAGGAGTTCTTTGCTTTACTCTATGAAACACGATGCTTTTTGGTTCTTACCATACCAGGGTGAATTTGTTTTCCGCCATACGATATCAACAAAAAAATTTCTTGAAATTAAAATTTGGCAGTCGGTGTACTGATTCTGAAAAAATACCAAAAATGCCGATATGCTATTCGCCAAAATTGCTCCCACAACGCGTGAAAGAGATTAGATGCTCGCTTGCTCTATATCTCACTTCAGCATTAATCGTTATAAATTATAGTAGAATTGAAATTGAAAACAGATTAGTAATAAAATTTTAGCCTATGACATAGTTTGAAGCTTAGTTTAGTTAAATACATACTATAACTTAGCTTTAAGAAGTATGTGTTTAGTAACTAAATTCATTCAAGTTAAATTCAATGTTTATGTTAGGTATCGAAGGTAAGAACATCCCATGGTGCGTAGTACAATGTAATGTTACATTTTCTTACAGATCCTAACCTCTAAATACACTAAAGTTGCTATAGCTAACTACAATAACACATTTAAATTTAAACACCTTTACAGTTGTTTTACTTTTTCCAAATTTATTTCAACGACACCAAACACTTTTCTCATGGTAAGAAATGTGAAATTGAGAACAGTAACTGTTGTCATACTGGTGTATTAAATAAAAATAAATTTTCTGTGCAAAGACGTTTTTATTACCCAAGCAACGCCGGGCATTCATCTAGTCTTTTATATAAGAAAAGTCATGTCCATCCGTCTGTTCAAAGCCACGGTTGGATGTTGAAAAAGAAACTGCATTTTTAAGATTTGAACTCACAACTTTTGGCATGGTAGACCCACACTCCAACAACTACACCAAACAACCACATTGCAACACTTTAAAATAATTGGGCAGGTACTTATTATAAATGATGATCTCTCATGGCGCTCTGGATTGCCAGGCTATCAGTAATTATACTAAGAAGCTACCTGGATTTCTGGACATCAGGTTCGGGTAAGAATCCCATAAGTTTGCTGATTACTGAAAGAAGAGTGTCCGATCTTGATAAGTATTGCAATAATAAAAAAGCTTAGATCAAGCTAACTTTGTGCTATATATCTAATAAATAAATTTTACGCTTTGTTTAGCTATTTATTAAATATCTATAGCTAGTGGTTATGTAAACTGTGTAGGTTTTAAAGGCAACAGTTCATTACATACTATGAGAGTGAATAAACTACATTTGTTATAGCTTGTGTTATTATTTATACAAAAACATAAAAGATAAATTATTAAATTAACAATTACATGTAAGTTGAAAAGGAGTCCCATTACATTTAGCTAGAATTCTCAGATGTATAATGCTCCAGTTTTATTGCATACATACCGTAGCTTGTTTTACAGTGCTGTGTGCATTATAATTTGTTTTCGTACTATAGTACTACAGTTATAATAATACCTGATAGTAATGATAAATATTCTTGATTGTGTTTGTTCTGTTACTAAAAATCAATATCAATATTTACTTCATGAAATGTGCTCTCACATTAGTATACTGTAGACTGAATTGACAGCATTCTATATGCTTCTAGATCTTTTTCAATTTTTTATTGCATAATTTTTCTTCTTACATGTTAGTATTAAGAAAGGCAATAAAATAACTTTAGTGACTAACTCTAAACAAGTCAAACAAAACAACATTGCATCACACTCCACCATGTAAAGCTAGCTATCATCTTTTTAAGAACCTTTTTTTAAATAAACTAGCTTTACCCACTCTGTAATCTTCTATTAATTGGTGCTGCGTGCCCAGCACTGATGAATGTACCTTAGAAAAGTTAATGCCGGTAAGTGTGAGCCCGGATTTCTTGCAGTGCTTATCAATCTCATGAAGTGAATTGTTAACATTGGTAGAACCGGCATGGTATGTCACTCCACTCGTTGCATAATCGCTGCAATAACAAAAGTGACGCAAATAACCACAGTCAAGAACCAGAGTAAACCACAATAATTGCTGTCAAGAACCATAGTAAACCACATAATCACTGTCAAGAAACAGAGTAAACCACATATTCGCTGTCAAGAAACAGAGTGAACCGCATAATCACTGTCAAGAACCAGAGTTAACCACACAATCACTGTCAAGAATCAGTGTAAATCACATAATCACTGTCAAGAATCAGAGCAAACCACATAATCACTGTCAAGAACCAGAGTACACCACATAATCACTGTCAAGAATCAGAGTAAATCACATAATCACTGTCAAGAACCAGAGTGAACCACATAATCACTGTCAAGAACCAGAGTTAACCACACAATCACTGTCAAGAATCAGTGTAAATCACATAATCACTGTCAAGAATCAGAGTAAATCACATAATCACTGTCAAGAACCAGAGTTAACCACACAATCACTGTCAAGAATCAGTGTAAATCACATAATCACTGTCAAGAAACAGAGTAAATCACATAATCACTGTCAAGAAACAGAGTAAATCACATAATCACTGTCAAGAACCAGAGTTAACCCCACAATCACTGTCAAGAATCAGTGTAAATCACATAATCACTATCAAGAACCAGAGTACACCACATAATCACTGTTAAGAACCAGAGTGAACCATAATTATTAAAGTACCAAAGCATGCTCTAGTGTACTCTTCTGGCAGGGATCCGGACTAGCTAACTTGAACCTATTTTTAAAAAGACAGCCGATGTTTTTAGTTTTTTATCAAATAGTTTTAATACAGACCTTATCCTGCAGTCTTAACTAACCATGACTAAACAAAGTTAAGATAATACAGCTAAACAAATCCTAGAAGATATATCAAAGAATATTTATAGCCGTCTGATTAGACTGTTGGTTAGAAGTTGTGCTACCAGGTCTTCAGGAACACTTTCATTTTAAATTATAGAGTATGACAACTCTAAATAGGTTTGTTGATGTTAAGAACGAGCTAGGTACTTTTGAATATAAAATAAAATACCAATGTTCTTTACTCACTTGATATATGTGACCATAGAGGGTGTGTCTATAAGGGCAGACAACTTCTCATAGGCCTCATTGTTGTATTTCTGAAACACGCAATTATGTGACAAATGTGACTCGGTGTTTCATTGTATCTAAAGAACAAGTTACGTATCATAATTTTACTACATGTAATATCAAGCGTTCGTGTGAGAGAAGTATAGTTATTAGTTATATTCATGTATCCAGTCAGCTATACCATTATGGCACAACCTAAGATCTTTTTAGTCTTGCTGTTTAGGTATCTTTGTCAACATGCTTTAGCTATGTTATACTCGCTGCCACTAGCATAAACGCTCAGAGTGTTTATGCTAGTGGCAGCGAGCATAATAAATACAGTATCTTTAATGGCTGCATTTACAGATGAGGTACATATCTGAAAAATATGTAAGAAAAGAGGTTCACTTCGTCAAGCCAATATTTTAAAAAAAATTGACTTCTAAGTCAGAACTCTTTTCTAAAATAAGAAAGTGGCTTGATAGTGAGACAAAAATATGATAACAATAGAGTCATCCACTCGCCCAAACTTAATGACCGAGGCTACAAGAAATATATTCGATTTGTTTAAATCTCCTTTCTGCAGAAAACTGCATTACCTGAATATCTGAATAACATCAGATACCTCATTATCTGAATAATAGATAACTGTTATTCATATAACAGTTTTTTGATTCAGTTATTCAAATATTTGAATTAAGATAATTCAAGTTACCTGAATTATTATGCAGATAATCGCATAATAATTTTTTGTTCCGTGTAAAGGTGCATTTTAAATTATGTTTTATGTTTCTGTCCTTTAATTTTGTCTGAAGGCTAGTAGACATTTCAATGTTTAAACCATATTATAACTGTTAAACTGTCCACTGCCTTTCTGTAGCAGCTTTATCTTCAATAGTGCTGCAATTCTCAGCGCTTGCATAGACTGTTCTAGAATATTCTGCAAATTTAACTGGTGTCACGCTATATGTGTATTAGTCAAAGCATAGATTCTGATGCATGTGAAATGAGAGATCTGTGTATCTGTTATAGGATATGAGAAACAAGTTGACTTAATAAGGAGACCTTGTTATGATTGTATTATATTGCCAGAGCTGATTACAGTATTCAGTATGCAGCACATTATTATGAACATCATTGCTGATGCACTGGCAACCATGTGATTAGAATATTATTCAGTTAGCATGTTTTAGTTGGTAGGTCTTGCAATGTTCTTGTCAAAGTTGTTACCGAGGGAGCTCTAACCAATGTCTGATCAGAAGTAGGGTTTGAGCTTTATTATGTTTGAGTTTCACAGGGTGTCAGGCTGTCACAGTGTCAGAGTGTCAGGGGGTCAGGGTGTCAGGGTGTCAGGGTGTCAGGGTGTCAGAGTGTCAGAGTATCAGGGTGTCAGGGTGTCAGGGTGTCAGGGTATCAGGGTGTCAGGGTGTCAGGATGGCAATCGTGAGGATGGCAATGGTGTCAGGGTGTCATGGTGTCAGGGTGAATAGGATATCAGCATCTTAATAGCATCTTCAACTGTCAATCATTGGGTTTGGTGGTTCGAGCCCTGCTTAACGCCGATCTGATAATATGCTCTCAGCAAGCGTTCAACCCTAAATTGCTGGGCCTTCTGGATCTAGACCGTAACTTGGGAGGCCCCGTGTACCACACTGATAATGTGGGCACATTAAAGATCCACCTCTGTCCTTCACACATTGAACAAGTAAAATAGCTTCCCGGTCTGCCAGACTAGACATGTTTCGAAATACATCCCTTCAGATTAATCTTGCTTAGATAAGATCAATTAAAAGTGGTAAACTATAAGTAGCTAATAGTGACAGTACTAATAAAGCAGTTAGTTGGAAATATCATAACAGGGGAAATAGTAGGGCCCATACGTAAGGGTTGTTAGCAAGAGATATACTAATAAGGTTGATTAATAGTGACAGCACTATAGGGTGGTTAGGAGTGACGGTACTATAAGGTAGTTAATAGTGACAGTACTACAGAAAAATTGCGAGGATTTGACTAAATTATGAGTTGAAAGCACTAAATATGTAGCTCTAGATGTTTGTGCAGGAAGCATAAGTAATAGGCATGACATTAGCCCTCCTTGACAAACTGTTGTTTTTGTGGAGTTGTCCCTCCGTCAAGTGGGCGAGCAAAACCACTGTTGTTTTGCTCGCCCGCTCGACAGAGGGACAACTTCGCAAAACAACAGTTTGTCAAGACAGGCGAGCATGACATGTAAAGTCATTATAGTAAATACACTGTCAAATTTTCTAGCTCAAAAGTTAAACTATTTGAAGTAATCCTACATAGAACCACTTTGTTGATGTTCTCACAAATAAAATACAAAAGAACATTTATCCTTTTGATGTTGTTGCCGATTTTTTTAATAAACTTCCAGACAGTTTTACTTCCAAGCCATTTTTGTCCAAAGTCACTATTGGATAAATTATTTATTTTACATAAAACTGCATTACAACTTGTGTGTAGTTTACAAATGCACCACCTTGTTTTGTACCATTTAAATTTTAGCTTAAAACAGTGGAAGACTAGAGATACCAAAGAGCATCTCATACAATTTCAACTCTTGCATTCGCTAATAGGGTGGGAGCAACTCCTCGTATATAGAGTATTATGTCTGCTTAGCTTACTGCAATCAGTGGCTGTGCATGTTTCTGTTATACTAGCAATGTTACAAACAATGGTCATTCGATCTTGGCTGGGCGTGTTGGAGCCCAGCAGTAAGAAAATCTAGATGACTGGAGGCATGCCCATTGTACCTTTAGTGGTACCATATCCAAGCACTACATTGTTTAGAGATGTAGTGCATCATTACATGTAACTACATGAAGTTTTTAAATTCACAATTCCCAGCTCAGTGTTGGCAAGTAAGGATTAACAGTATATCTATTGTAATAGGTAGGGATTAATAGTGTATCAGTTGTCATAAGTAAGGATTAACAGTATACCAGTTGTCATAGGTAAGGATTAACAGCATATCTGTTGTAATAAGTAGGGATTAACAGTGTATCAGTTGTCATAGATAACGATTAACAATATATCTGTTGGAATAGGTAAAGATTAATATTACACCAGTTGCCACAGGTAAGGATTAACAGTATATCAGCTGCCATAGGTAAGGATTAACAGTATATCAGTTGTCATAGGTAAGGATTAACAGTATATCAGTTGTCATAGGTAAGGATTAACAGTGTATCAGTTGTCATAGGTAACGATTAACAATATATCTGTTGGAATAGGTAAAGATTAATATTACACCAGTTGCCACAGGTAAGGATTAACAGTATATCAGCTGCCATAGGTAAGGATTAACAGTATATCAGTTGTCATAGGTAAGGATTACCATTATATCAGTTGCCATAGGTAAGGATTAACAGTATATCGGTTGTCATAGGTAAGGATTAACATTATATCAGTTGCCATAGGTAAGGATTAACAGTATATCGGTTGTCATAGGTAAGGATTAACATTATATCAGTTGCCATAGGTAAGGATTAACATTGTATCGGTTGTCATAGGTAAGGATTAACAGTATATCAGTTGGAATAGGTAAGGATTAACATTATATCAGTTGCCCCATGTAAGGATTAACAGTATATCAGTTGTTTTAGGTACGGATTAACATTATATCAGTTGCCATAGGTAAGGATTAACAGTATATCAGTTGTCATAGGTAAGGATTAACATTATATCAGTTGTCATAGGTAAGGATTAACAGTATATCAGTTGTCATAGGAGTAAACAACATGTACATTTCATATTATAAAATATAAACCAAATTTCAGTTGATAGGTAATACCTGGTTATAGGCAGGTGTTGGTGCAGGTGTAGCATCGCCATCAGTGCTGGCTTTTAAATGGATCGCACGTTTCGTCAAATATCCAAATATAAATCCAAGAATCATAGCAGTCAAAGCACTGAATATCGTGATAATGAACCATCTCTGTAAATGTAAAAACAACATTTGGAGGTATGGCCTCTTGATAGCAATTAGCTCTCATCTAAGTATCACAGACTACCCAAAAAGCAATAACACAAAAGCACTCTTGTAACACAAAATCTTTATTAAAATAACAACTATTTCTGTGCGTCTATATGTGGAAAGCCACTGCTGAAATTTGAAAAAAAGATTGCACAATGCAGGATTCGAACTCGCAACATTTACGGTATACCTTAGTAGACCGTTTTTACACTCAAACTCACCAATCGATTGCCTTGCCACACTTAGCAATAATTGTACAGATAGTTATTATTATACCTGACGATCTCGCATGGTAGACTGCCAGAGCACTAGCTACTAGTAGTTAGTAATTGACTCAATTTTATTGACCTTTTTTTCCATCTGTATGTAAAGGCTTTTATATAGAGATTTATGTTGCTAAGACCATTTGAACTTCAAATACTTGATCAAGAATTGTGGGCTCAAGACAATAATTTTTATTTTTTATAACACTTCGGCCAACTAGTAAATAGTAAACAGCTGTAGCCAAGGCAATCACTATATGAGCTATCACTTAGGTAATAAGAGAGTACATTCACTCTTCCTTTCATATTCATAGCAGTGTCAAAATTCAGTAGATGTCACAATGACCTATAATAAGATATCAGTCTTGTGTTTCTAAATAAACTAGACACTAGTTGCCGGTAAGTGTAATGGATGCCCATAGAAAAATTCATGACCTATTTTAAGCAGCCTTTGAAAGCAGCTCAAGGAATAAGTCCTCACTATACATAATACATATAGTAAGGACTTATCCCTCGAGCTTCATAATATTATTATGAACAACTGTACTGAATGCAAAACATTAAATTAGGAGTTGTCTTCTCTTCTAGTTCATTTTGATTAAAAAAGGCAAACAACTCATTTTTTGTGTCTATGCGGTCATGTTTTTACAAATATTTGTTCAACACAATATTTTAACCATCGCTCTGTTTAAACTCTCAATTAATAGATTATAAATTGTTCCACTAAAATGTGACCTACATTTGTATAGATGAGAAATATTGGGCAAAGATCCAAACTTAGCGTTTCAATATTTGTTTGGTTCAAGCACTCGGTGAACAGGTGTTGAATTTCCATATCAACATATTATAGTTGAGTCGTTCAGAGTGTAGTTATTCACTCTGAAATGACTCCTGTTATCTCCGAGTATTTGAGTTCAAGTCATAATTGGGAGAGATGTTATCCGTATGAACTATATACTTCATGGAATTTTCAAATACTTTGTAATAGATGGTTATGGCTAGTAGTTGGTACAATGTACAAGCTTTACTTTTGCGTTAAAAAATCCCCAACCAAAAAGTGCAATATGAGCAAAAAGAAGAGCCATATAATTGAAATAATTTGCACCTCTCCTTTAGCTAAAAATATTTTGAATTCACTTTTATTCTTTTTTAATTCATTTATGACTATTTTAAGGCAGCTATCTTTTATTACAGCAGTTCTAGCCATTTCCATAAAAGAAACCGCGCCAAGTTTAATAGTAACCAAAAGCTTATGTTAGTAAAACAACTTTGTACAGTTTGTAACACTTAAACCTGCTGTTCCCTCTCAAATGCCACCACAAAGAACTTTGTACTAACTATGGCATAATTCGAAGCTACCGCCGAGGAGTAATTGTAAATTGTAAATTAGTTAAGGTAAACCTTCCAGCTCCAAGTTTTGTAAAAGCTCTGCTTGTTTCTCCTGATATCCAATTGAATATTCTCGGTTGAGGAATTCCACCTTGAATATCCAGACGTGTCTGACTTGGTATCCTCCATATTTCTTGACGAAGATTCCTGCTACAGTAAATACTGTAATATGAATGTTTCTCGACACAGACCAATAAAAGGCATTCACACTTGTTCTCGTTTTGAGCACACAAACTGTAAGAGAGCAACAACATTTAAATGTTTAGTGTGCTAATTGGGTTTTATAGAAGAGCTACAACACTTCCAAAAATTACACAGTTTGTATTTATTTGACCAGCTCCCCTAGTGCAACGACATTTAGATGTCTAGTGTGCCCATTGATTTATTGAGTTTTATAGGAATGTTACAGTAGTTCTAAGAGATTTGCATCTCATTTGGTAAATGCATTGATTCCTTTTACCATGTCTACCAACATTACAGCCCACAACTCTAGGAATGCTGCCACTTCTCATAATGTTTGAAGATTGTTTTGTAATCAAGACCTCATAGAGAACTCATGGCCGCTGCCCTGTCTGATGCTTTTCTGATTTGAAACAATTTTTCTAAAAATTTCATAAAAAGACCAACTTTCCAGCAAAAGTAGCAAAGGTTGCTAAAAGAGTGCCTCCTTTATCCAAATTTAACCAGCTATTTGGATATCAAAGAGGGAGTTGAAAGCACTGCCTTGATTGACCCACGGCTACCTCGCTAACAGCTTTAATACAAAGCAGCAGTTTTTATTAGAAAATCAAGTGTTTGCTAATTTATTTCAGTTGCTGCCAGGCACTGTGATTAGTACTTATAGATATAACAGTAGCAAACAGCTTGTTGGATGTTTTTGCTACCAACAAGTAAAATGTGTCAGCTCTGTGAAAATCAGGTAACAGTGCTTATATCAGCATATTTTTGCCTGTTTTCATTGCTGAACCCCCTACGACTGACAAGGATAATCTCACCCCCTTGCTTGGAATAAAACAAAAAGGCTCAAATCATAATAGAAAGCAGACAGACTTGTTTGTGCTTTATGAAAAAAATGTTATTGGAAGGTCATTCCAAGAAGAGTCTAATGTTGTCACACAACAGCAACATGCAAAAAGCTACTGATGTTATGATCTTTGACTGCTTCCCTACCTCTTCTCCGCCTTTACCTCATCATATGGCTTCTTATGGCTGCCATTTAATCAGATACTTGTATGATCTGATCATTTCAATCGTTTATAAGGAGTCATGATGAACATTAGCTGATTGAAATGAGCTGATCATTTTCAGGATTAATGGTGTTAGTATATTTATTTTTGACATATAGAAGAGATGAAAATTGATTCCTGGCCCCAGCGCACAACAGCTCACACTCCTAGAGAAGCTCTAATTTATACTGATAGGCTGAAATCATGAAGAAGTCATCTGTTTATTAAATGACCGTATATCCTAAGCATAGTTTTGTTCCAAATCCCGCAAAATGCAAAAACTACTACTGTTAATTCGCCGATCAAATGAATCAGTATGGATGTTGAAACAGGTTATAGTGAGTCCAATTGTTATTATTCACACCGTTGCAGTAACAAGTGTGACTCTCTGTACACAAAAAAGCATCGCATAGCAGAAATATTTGCACTGAATGCAATCAGCAAGGTGTACATAGAGAAAAAGCCTGACAAAATCTCATAAAAACTTCACATGAACAATAGACCAAAACAGACAAATAAACATAGTGACATAGACACAGAAGTCTGTTAGATGTGCATTTACATTTTGTGTTTAAGATGTTAATAATAAACTTTTTATTTTGAATACCACCCATGGTAATTTATCAGCATGCATAGATCAACTCTGATAAATCTAAATAAAAGCAAACCTTTCTATTGATTGACTGAAACAGTCTGTTTATGCTATCATGATTTAAAGCTTAGCTCTTTTTCTTCTCCACGAGGTAGGTGAACCAACTATCGCCTTATCTGGATTGCCTAGTAGTAGTCATATAATTTATGACAATGACTAGCAGGTACTTGCAGCTCTACCCATTCGACCATGAAGTGTATGTACAATATATACCCAGCAATTCACCTTTAATCAAAAGCTAACCATTGATATAGGCATAAGTATTGTTACACTTTGTTACTTTTATTTATAGAGCGGTTGCACTTCGATATGGCTAATGTGGTTTGTGGGTGGGCCCGGTGTGACTTGAAATACTCTTCAAACCATAATAACACAAAATATGCCTTTTGCTAAATAAGCCTTCTACAGAATTCAGTTTACACAAAAGTGCCTTAATAAAAAATATACTTTCTCCAAAATGGGTTTTTTTCAAAATGGACTTTCTACAAAATAAACCATTTAAGAATGCATATTGCTACAAAACGGACCTTCTATAAAATGAACTTTCTACAAAATGGAAATGTCAGTGAATTTCCACAAAGGTACATTAGTAAACTTCTACAAAGTGGTCTGCTACAAAATGTTCCTTTTACAATGTAGACCTTCTACATAATTGACTTACTACAAAATTTATCTTTTACAAAATCAAATTTTAACCGAAAGAAATGACTAAAGAATACATCCTTATACGGAATTAACGTTATTACGTATTGTACAAAATGTACTTTTAAAAAAGCTCGCTTTGCACACAAAATGCTAGCACATTATATACATACACCAATTACAATATGTACGGAAGAAACTCTGCAAAATGTGCTTTTTGTGACATTCACACAATAAAAATGTATCTTCAATAAAATGAATTTTATACAAAATACTCCTTGCGTGGCCTACCATATGCCATATAATATAGACCTTCTACAAAGGCTGTTTATACCACGGAGCTGTAGTCTCATTGTTGCCAGCTGGTGCAATAAGTTGGTTTATAAAGCATCAGTATTAGCCATAGTAGTACATGTACTTACTACTTACTGCTAGTCAAGTTATTTAGTAAACTGATCATTTGGGATGACAAATTACTAGCTAATGTATTTCTTCTAATTCATTATTGTATCATTACAGCATCTACTTAGGCTTTTAGTATTTCATTTAAATAAACCTAACAACCAATAGAGTTATCCACTATCAAATAGAGTTATTCACTCTCAAATAGTGTTATTCACTCTCAAATAGCAAAACTAGTTAAAAGCAAAAACCTTTCATACCACAATATTGAGACATTCTGGGCATGAATGATTCGATAAAACAAATAGGTTTAGAACTTGTTATTTAAAGTGAACAGCTGCGAAAACATGTTTTACGTAATAATTGTGAATAATTTGTTTATATACTAGCTGTGCTACCCGGTGTTGCTTGGGTATTAAAAATCTGCTTAGAAACAATGAGAGGTAATGAGAGTTGCATGCCACTTGCTATTAGCCTGGCACAATGCCAATGGAAAATTTGAGTAAGCTTGCTAATAAGAGCTACCAGTTTCTCGTGACGTTAAGCAATCACCCTGCGTCGTAACCTAAAGTGGTGGAAAATTTGCTTCCATCAAGTTCGTGTAGCTGACTTAGAAGGGCTTTGGACTGGTGAACGAGAGGGTCCGACACCAAATCTTGTGCGATGCGAATTTATTATTCCAAGATTTTAATAGCTATAGCTGAACACGCATATACACTTTGAGAAATATATATAGTTTGCATATATGTTATACAATGGGGCAATAGTTAGTATATACATGTATAGATTAATAATGAATATAATTGGGTATAATAATATTTTATATGTATATATAGATTTATAATACATATAATTGTGTATATATTATACGAATATATATATAAAACGCATATATGTAACTTGATGAGGTGATACAGAGTATGTATACCTATTGATTGTGTATATGTAACAGAATGGAGCATTAGAGAATAAAATGTAAAAATTGGGTAAGAATCTTTAAAAAAAACAGTAATATTTTTGGTGCATTAATGCAACAATATATCAATCCCTTATATAATGACAATATATCAACCCCTTATATAACCAGACTGAGTGAAAAATAAAATTCATTAGATTAAGGTTTATTTAATGTCAGCAAACACATTAATATTTAAAATTCAGAACTAAGCTTCTGATAAATTTAGCTACATGTACAATTATAGGCTACTAATTGAATGCCAAGTGTTGCACGGGTAATAAATGGTTCCCCAATGAATTTGAGTAACTTACCTCATAAGCCAGTGGTCTAAATCTTTACTCGAACAATGGCAGCGTTTTAAGCCAGCTTAATAATCGTTATGTTACCCACAACGTTATGTTACCCACAATGATCAACTGTGCCAGTCAATATCGCAAAGTGTGAGCATTTTAATTGTTGTAATTGTTGTAATTACAGTAGTTCATCCCTATGATCAGTAGAGCGATCGCTGTTTAGATCGTGCTAAATCGCTAGTCTTCAAACCTGGAGGTACCAAGATCAAATTCCCTGCGAAGTGGATTCTTTGTCACTAGATTTTAATTGCTATAATAGGACACGGATGACAGAAAGGCTAACACAGAGATATATATGTATACTAGCTGTGCTACCCGGCGTTGCCCGGGTAATAAAAAAGTCTGGACAGAAAATTGATCTGTATTTAACATATAACAACATTTACTATTCTAACTTTCAAACTACATATCGTGAGAGAAGTGTTTTGTGTAGTTGAAATAAATCAAGAAAAAAATGAAAACAACGGTAAAGGTTTTAAAACTTTGGCAAACAACTGTAACTTTCAAGCTATTAGCCTGGCACATTGCCAATGGAAAATTGCAGTAAGCTGCTAGGCTTCTAATGACGTACTCCATGACATTGCGACAGCATTGTTGTCCAGCTGCAATTATTCTAATAATAGCTATAGCCGGAATGCAGACAGACATACGACACACGGACATACTTTGAGAAATATATATATACAGTCAAACATGGATAACTCACCCACGGATAGCTCGAACACATGGTTAATTCGAACGGTTTCTTTGGTCCGTTCCCAAGTAATGATAAATTGCTATAGATAACTCAACCTCAACTCTGTTAACTCGAACAGTTTTTTGCCCAACGGCTACCGAGACAGTTGTTATCGCTTTAGAAAATCACTTTATTTCAAGTCATAGAGGCAAACCTCAACTTTTCGTAAATCATAGGCGTCGTTATTACCACCGTCGGCAAAATATTTTTGTCAACGACTTTTCTAAAGGTTTGGTGAATTTTGATTTTTGCCAAACATCCGCTTAACGATCGCCTTTCGGAAGCATGGAAAAGTGAGGTAACCTTGGCATAAATTTCAAGAAAAATCGGCAAAACTGATCTCGGTTAAAACGCTCAAAAGAAAAAGATGTCTCTTCTTCTGAGCATTTCAACAACGATCAAGTTTTGCCAATTTTAATCTAAAAAGCGTCCTGGCAATAACATCACCTCAAACAACAAAACAATCTCAAGTGATAGAAAAATCTCCTATACTTTTTGATAAAAAAGTTTTAAACTTTACATTAGAAGCATTTACTTTGAAACAAGCCATTTATGCTTTTGATTTCTATTATAGTTTGTATATGTGCATGTATCTACTAATAAATAAATAAATACATGGACTTGTGACAGTGCTCTGATAACTTGAACGCTCTGATAACTCGAACACTTTCGCTCAATCTCGTGAAGTTCGAGTTATCCATGTTTGACTGTATATATAAATATATAATATATATATAATATATATATACACACGTGTATATATAGATTATTATCGGTCAAATTGAACATTGCAAAGAAACATTCAGTACAATACTACAGAAACATGTAAAGTCGTTGTAGTTGCAATGTTCACAGACTATCTAACTTTACCATTCCATCATCATCCATGAAGGAACAATCTCCATCTGTAGAGCATGAATCCAGTTTCATATGCATTTACACTATTTTTGCAATTTTACAAAATATCGAAATCGCGCAGAGCTGCGACCAGCATTCACTTGGGTAAAAGAACAAATGAGATGCTATCCTATGACATTCTGGAATCCTGCTTCAATGCTGCCTCAGGCACTCCTTTGAGATTAGACAAGCTGTAGGTGTTACAAGCTCTTATAATTGTTGATGTCTAGTGAATTGTTAGCAATCGATTGCTCGGAGCCAATTCTAAAAAAGATTTATTTTAAGAAAGTTTCTCGTGAAACTAAGACCATATTTTTTGTTTAAAGTCACAATAAAAACCAACATTTTCTAAAACAGTGTTTTGGCTTCAAAGCAAATTTATACAGTAAAAATGACTGATTGCCATCAACTCAACTAAGAAACATGCTTTAGCTTTTGCAGAGTTGTCGCCCCTGTCAGACACAAAGCTGAAAATTGACAAACAAGTACAAATCTGTTAACCATGTTGAACATGTATGTTTATTACTAGATATTTTATCAACTCTGTTGAAGTTCATGCTGTCCATTAAGACTGTTGCCATTTTGAAGGACATACTGACGAATAGCCTACAAATGTTTTATGGCTCACCAAAGGGAGCCATAAAATAAATAAATAAAGTCAGTCAAATAAATAACAGTCAAATAAATAAAACAATAAGTTAATTTGAGCTAAAGCCCGTGAATGGTATTGCAGTTCTCAGTCTACTGCTAATGTACAACCCTATTTAAAATTCTCACATCAGCCAAAACAAGGACCCAGAAATTTTTGAAATACAGTAATGGTCCATTAATCATCAAACTGCTGAATATTTATCAACGCAACATCCAGATGAGTATTTGGCACACTTGGCTAAAAACTTATGCATTACTGAGCAAGGATTGGGCAATTATTAACTACAAATAACAGTACTCACCTGAAGACAGCGTTCATCCACAGAGCTGTTGCACTTAAAATAACAGTACTTATTTGGAGACAGCGTTCATCCACAAAGCTACTGCACTCCAAATAACAGTCCTTATTTGGAGACAGCGTTCCTCCACAGAGCTGCTGCACTCCAAATAACAATACTTATTTGGAGACAGCGTTCATCCACAGAGCTGCTGTACTCCAAATAACAGTACTTATTTGGAGACAGCGTTCATCCACAGAGCTACTGCACTCCAAATAACAGTACTTATTTGGAGACAGCGTTCATCCACAGAGCTGCTGCACTCCAAAAGTACTTATTTGGAGACAGCGTTCATCCACAGAGCTGTTGCACTTAAAATAACAGTACTTATTTGGAGACAGCGTTCATCTACAGAGCTACTGCACAATACCTTTTTATACTGTAGCTGATTTGCTAGAGCTGGACTCAAATCTTTGCTTTCAACGTTTAAAATTTTTTTAACTTGACAAAAGTGAACAAATATAGTAGACTTACTCCTCTATTTGGTAATAGAAAGCCTATTTATGCCACATTGTTGCTAAGAGTATTTCAGGAACACCCCTGAAGTCAGATTGCTATCAAATCAGGATCACTGAAAACGCAAAATATGTTTCAGAGAACTGTGACTCTCCTATTCTGTGCTCCAGGCCTGTCATTTGAAAACCATCTAATCAAAAGGTCACCACGCTTTCTATCTCACAAAAGCTCTACTTATTATAGTAGCTAACATTACCCAAGGCTGTTCAGGCAGCCTACATATACATCGGAAAGCATTTAAATTCTACCTGCAGGCGAACTTGCATTAGATTTTTACTGTTACAAAACAACGCCTTGTTGTCTGGTATCATACAATCAGCATTTGTTGCGCAGAGCTTCCCTATTCGTGTTCATCACCGCACCCCCTACGACTTACCATGGTAATCTTACACCCTTCGCTTTGAATGAAACAAAAAAGGCTTAAAACATAATAAAAAACAAACATACAGTGTAACCTCGGTTCTCGAACGCTTCGATTCTGGACCACAAAAATTGAGATTGGTTCGTCTCGGATCTTGAACATAAATTTGGTGCTCGACCAAAACGGAGAATGCGCATTAAAATTAAACATTCAGAACAGCTCCGGAAACTGCATGGAAAAATTCGTTAACAGAGAGAGAAGCAAGTTACGCTTCATAAATCCTTTACAAAAAGAAAGGAGCTGTCTGGGACGACGTCCCTCTACCGAAGAGATTTCCTAGGAAGACAACTCCTCCAGTCGAGTTACCCGAAATTGTTTTGGAGGAGGATTCTCCTTCAAAGATGTGAAGTAAACGTGCCATTGCTGTTTATATTTTCTTTTTCATATGATTTCTGATGTAACTGTCGCATATTTTGCTGTTTCATTATTAATTTATGCAGTTTTTGGTATTGTATCTTAACCTAGAATGTTTTCGATGTTTTAACAGCAAAACATACAAAATTTTTACTTTTGGTTTTCATCCTCATAGATAGAAAATAATCTATCAAAACTAAACATATATCTACCCCGTTTTTATTTATAGTATGTAGTATACAGTACAGTTTATGGTGTAAAATATTAAACAATACTTTGCCAAAGTTGTTTTCTTGCCTTGGAACGGATTAAAATTTACATACATTAATTCTAATGGGAATAGTTGTTTCGGATCTCGTACAACTCGGTTTTCGAACAACCTTCTGGAACGGATTTTGTTCGGAAACCGAGGTTCCACTATATTTGGAATAAGTAAATGAAAACTATGTTATTGGAAGGTCATTCTAAGAAGGGTCAAGCGTTTTCACACAGCGGCATGTAAAATAACAACTCACTTTATGATCTTGGACTTCTATCTGATAGAAACATGGTTACTTATGGAAGAGTGACTGTATAAAAACGTCATAATTTTTGGGTATGTGGACTTGCTGATAGGTTGTGATTAGTTATGAAAAAATATGTTATTTTTGTGACGACACATACACTTACTTTGTCTTCACGATTGATTCCCCCAAACAACAGCTCGACATGTATTATTATATTACCACAACCGTTACCATTTCTACTACTATAGTTGGTGTTCTCTGTCTCCTTAATGTTCATTATTGGCAGCATATTGTAAACAATGAGCCTTCAATTTGGTGTCAGAACAAAAGCCATGTACTGTAAAGAGTTGCAACAGAATGGATCATATAACTAGTCAAAAATTTTGTCCCAACTGAGTGTTGAAATCTTTGTACTGAAATCTTTGTACTGAAATCATCAGTACAAAGCATGCCTGTTATTTTGAAGGATGATGCAGTTAAACTAGTGTTGTTTAGTTTAAACTAACATTGAGCCCGGAGATGCCTGGGAATTCTTTCATTTTTAATGAGCTAGCCTACAGGTGGGTGTTGAGGAGGCTGGTTCTCACGGAATAAGATGGTGTTTTGAAACCAAATATTTTAGCGACCTGGAGGAAGGCAAAGAGCGTACGGGTGTGAAGTTTGAATGATTTCAGCCAGCAAATTTGGAAAAGTACAAATTCTATGCGTTTCGACATGTTTTGGAAACAGACACACACAGAATGACAAAGTGGGATTTATCAATATAGGTTTACGCCTAGAGTGAACTGCGTAGTAGATTGAGACAAACTGCATACTTATTCTTTGTAAGTATACAAACTGCATACTCGCTCCTAAGTCTTTGTAAGTAGTAGGAAGCTGGTACATGTTAACATTTTTGTCTTTCATTAGTTAATACATGTGGGCATGTCATTTGTATAAAAATTTTATTATCAGCTTCGCTGGGCTTTATAGCCTTCTAGCTTTTTTAATTAAATTTTTCGCGTAGGCAATTACTTTATAATTAAAAAATATATGCAATACGCATGGATTTGCATGTTAATCCTTCCAATACAAGACCCAAATTTCAACTTTTGAACGAAGTGACAACTAACATTTCGACTTGGCTGCTTATGGTATCTATACTAATAAAACCTACTTTGTCATTGTGTTTCTCTGTTAGTCTCCATTTAGTTCCACACTTTTTTGGCCGATTTAATCCAAATCGCACACGCCTTTTATCACTCCTTGTCTTCTGCCAGGTCACTAAAAACATTTGGTCTCAAAACTCCACCTGATTCCTGAGAACCAGCCTCCTAAACATCCATCTGGAGGTTATCTGACCAAAAATGAAAAAAATCCCAGCCATCACTGGCCTTACTGCTAGCTTGGCAGTAAGCCAGAAGGCAGTTGATTAGTGCAGGTCAGTGTTAGTCTAGTAGAGTGGTAATCTAATAAGCTGAATGCCAGGAGTTCAAACCCCTTAGAAAACAATCTTTAATGAAGCACTTTAATTATTGCTGATATTATGTTTTTAGTGTGACGGCTTCAAGCAATATTACAGGTCGATCAGAGTTTTACAAGTCGATCAGGGTTTTACAAGTTGATCAGAGTTTTACAAGTCGATCAGAGTTTTACAAAACGATTAGAGTTTTACAAGTCGATCAGAGTTTTACAAGTCGATCAGGGTTTTACAAGTTGATCAGAGTTTTACAAGTCAATCAGAGTTTTACAAAACGATTAGAGTTTTACAAGTTGATCAGAGTTTTACAAGTCAATCAGGGTTTTACAAGTCAATGAGAGTTTTACAAGCCGATCAGAGTTTTACAAGCCGATCAGAGTTTTACAAGTCGATCAGAGTTTTACAAGTCGATCAGAGTTTTACAAGTTGATCAGAGTTTTACAAGTCGATCAGAGTTTTACAAGTCGATCAGGGTTTTACAAGTTGATCAGAGTTTTACAAGTCGATCAGGGTTTTACAAGTCGATCAGAGTTTTACAAGTCGATCAGAGTTTTACAAGTTGATCAGAGTTTTACAAGTCGATCAGAGTTTTACAAGTCGATCAGGGTTTTACAAGTTGATCAGAGTTTTACAAGTCGATCAGAGTTTTACAAAACGATTAGAGTTTTACAAGTCGATCAGAGTTTTACAAGTCGATCAGGGTTTTACAAGTCGATCAGAGTTTTACAAGCCGATCAGAGTTTTACAAGACGATAAGAGTTTTACAAGTCGATCAGAGTTTCACAAAACGATCGAAGTTTTACAAGTCGATCAGAGTTTTACAAATCGATCAGAGTTTTACAAGTCGATCAGAGTTTTACAAGTCGATCAGGGTTTTTGCCTTCTGGGTTGATACTCCCCCAAAAGGCCCATTAGGCTCAGCCCAAAATGACGTTTTAGGGTGGGTTTTCAGACCACGAGGCACTATGAGTGAATTTGCTACTTTAGAGGAGTTTCCACAGCTAAGCCAGTAAAAGGGCCCATGCCCATTATAGATGGCTGTTATGACTGTGAACCCCAAACAAAATTTACTAAGTTTTGCTGAACAATTTCTTTCATTGATTGGCCTGATTAGGTCCCCTAGATCCATGGGGATATGTATGCTATAGGCCTAATGGAAATTATTTTTATAGCTTCTGAATCATATTGGATGTTTAGCGGGGCGTGGAACCTGGACGCCCCTAGGAAACTCCCAGTGTTTAGGGGGTGCACTTCAAATTGACCAACCAGGTTATCGGGGGTATAATATCCAAATCTGGGCCTAGTCAGGTGGGTGTTTCTTTCAGAGTATCAACCCTGGGACTTTTACAAGTCGATCAGAGTTTTACAAGTCGATCATAGTTTTACAAGTATAAGCAATCGACTGCCCATCAGATTTGCAGAATAATCTTTACTATAATAAGGGCGTTGTTATATTCTCTTGTAAGGGAAGAGTTGTAAGAGCAGAATGCCAAAGCTCTATGTACTAACTACGGCTAGTTTAATGTGAAAAAGCAGGCCTACTCCAAGCGATGCTGGGCTCAATTAGCACTCTTAGAACTTTCATTATCCATATAAATGTGTCACGATGTATCGGATTAGAAACTCAGGAATGCGCCTTTTTATGCATTATGTACAATCGCCCTCAACAAATGCATTATGTACAATCGCCCTCAACAAATGCATTATGTACAATCGCCCTCAACAAATGCATTATGTACAATCGCCCTCAACAAATGCATTATGTACAATCGCCCTCAACAAATGCATTATGTACAATCGCCCTCAACAAATGCATTATGTACAATCGCCCTCAACAAATGCATTATGTACAATCGCCCTCAACAAATGCATTACGTACAATCGCCCTCAACAAATGCATTCATGGGTTGTTGTCCTGAAAGCAGCGCGGCAATTTGCGGTGAAAATTTACTTGCATATGCTATCTGATTGCCCATGAAAGAAATCCCGGCCTTGCTACTAGTAGAGTATAAGCCATGACCCAGAGTTATTTTACAATACGGATATAATCTCACGAAAGAGATAGTCTTTGCTAGCACTTTCATCACCGGAAGAAGGGAAAGCTCACAGGCTTATCATTTAGCAAAAAAATACAATCTACTAGACATGAGCAAGCTATTTTTCCGGTTATGATGTGACGTATTTTTCCACTTATAGTTGAGCATTTTTGTGAGCAGCAGGTAAGAGATTACCTTATGAGTAGAAGAAATATCACTAATTGTAATTGACGTTTTGTTTGTTTTTACCCAGAGCTGATAACGATCTGTTTTGGTAAGTTTCCAGAAATTGAGGTATAGATCTGGCAGTTTGAAATGAGTGTTAAAAATATCAAAGATAAGGGTGAACAGAAATATGCTGAATAATACAACTATACTTTAAAATAAAAGGGATAAAATCATCATATCGCTACATGTACTCAACTAACTCAAGAATGCGAGCAAATATTTGGTTAAAGCAGTGAAATAAAGAGGATATTTGGAAAGTATCCATGTCACATCAGAGAACTTGTCAAGTATAGAGAATGTTGACAGAAAATAAGAGATGGATGTTGTTGATAACCGGAATATGCAATGAGCTGCAACGAGAAATGGGACAAAAGAGATCCTAGCTGATTGTATAAAGATGCACTTAATGCTAGTAGTCTCATCGCATCTTCAGTTGATCAGCTTTCATTCCATTTTGTTTATTAACAGACTCGCTATCCTTTCATCATTGACAAAATCTTACACGTTGCACAAGTGCTGCTATGACACATTTCCTATTTGAACTCATGTTCAAATCACATGTCTGTAGTTCAACAATTCACGTAAAAGTTAACTACACCAGAATTTAAAAAGTTGGAGGAGATGAAATGTGAGAAGTGAAGACTGAGGAAGCGCGAGAAGTTCCTAAGAGTAAAGAAGATGGGAGGGAAGAAACGAGATGCTCAAATTCGGCGAATCGCATGAAACAGGAGATGAAAAAAGGACAAAGCACTTCTGATTGAATTAGAAGAGGTGAATTGAGAAATGGCTTGGCGAGGTTGAACCCTGGAGGCTGCTCATCGCGAGTTGCTTTTCTCCTCTTTTACAGATCCTCATTTAAGATAAAATATTTGCAGAGATGGCATCAGAGGCAGCATAGGTGGAGGCATAGGTACTTTTAGAGCTTTAGATAGATGAGAGAACCTCTGATAGCGGTTGTTACTAATGAACATTGCATCAATATTTAAAGTTGTTCATAAAGATGAGTGCAGAGAGCTAAGTGAAGTCTAAAGCTCAAATGAAAATGTCTAGAAACAGTTTTATAAATATAAGAAAAGGTACGCGTGTGCACAACTGAAATATGGAACGGTGAGTGAACAACAAACAGTGTAATAGAGTGCAAGTAAGATATAGTGATATATAGAGATGATCAAAGAAAAACCATAGCTGATATTTTAACAATTCCAGTTAACCATGCTTGCTTGAGACAAACCTTTAAATGCATCAGAAAAGGTCATTTATTTTGATTTGTCATGTCATATGGATTTGCTTATGAAACTGGGTGCAAGTCCGAAAAGTTCACTTTCACAAAAAAAAGTGCCCTCATAGATTTGAACTTATAACGTTGAGAACAAAAGCTATAAATGAGACGTTTTATGTAAGGCTATGATATAGCCATGTTTACAGTTGTATTCTGTCATGTTGCATAAGAGAATGCAGACGAATGAATAATGTATATACAGTAGAAAGAACATAACAGCTGGACTAAGGAGAGAAGTGAAAACAGTTTACATTGACAAGTAAAAAAACTTACACAAATACCTTCCATAGCTGGATGAGAGACTATGAAACAGCATTTTTGTTCCATAGATCCCCTTGTAATATTTACAAACTGCCATAATTAATATGGAAAAGCATTGGAATAATTACATAAGCCATCAGTTTGTACAGAATACAACTAAATACATCAACACCTGATGAACTTGCAATGAACTTGGTGCACTTAGAGAGAAATGTGCAGGTATTACCTAGATATCAAATGTTACACCAATCGCTTTATATTGGCTCAGCTGCTGGGTTTATATGCCTTTATTTGGTCCTCCATCTCGAGACAAACTCTCTCTATTTCGTAGTTTTTACTCACGAGACCGACCCAACTACAACAGGAAGAATAGCATGGCTGTGCACTACTGCAGATGCTTTCTAGTTTAACTCTATGGTCACATTTATTGTAAACACGTCCACGCTTTGATGACTAGTCCTCCATAGCATCCGTTGATACTCTGAAATGAGCAAAACTTTAGGCCTTGACCTTTGGAAAAATGCTTTCACTACTGTATTTATTCTTCAAATAATATATCCTACGGTGAATCCTGTGACATTTGTTTTTGTTATTTTATAAGATAAAATATTTCGCAACAAAAAACAATTCTTACCTATGGCAAAGGTATATTATCATACTAAAATATTCTGATCATACTGTCATAATCAAATGTATATATATCATGTCATAAATATACATTTATGACAATTTTCATTTATAACAATTTGACATTTATGACAAAAATAACAATTTTTGATCTTTGATTATTTCAACTTTCATAAAAAATATCTGTTTTATATCCAAGGCTACATATCTATACAGTGGACCCTCATACGATTTTAATTCATTCCTGTGGTAGAAACCCATAGTAAATATCTAATGCAAAGCCCCTGCTAAGAATCATCAAAATTCTATATATTTTACCTATTGTACACATTAAAAATTAGTAACAAAATAATATGTTAACCTTAGTAACTATAAGTACTAACAATAAATTTAGTATAATTAGTGGTTATGATCTGCATTAAAAAATGTAACATCACAATGTACTATGTGCAGTATGTACCATAAGGAGTTCTTACTTTTGAGGCAGACATATAATATAAAAATTTAAATGAAATGAATCTAGCTTACTAAATACATACTTGAAGTTAAGTTTTAGAATGTATTTTTAACTATTTTACTGGACTTCAACTTTTTCATTGCTGGAATTTTATCACTTATTTGTTTCCGGTTTCGTTTTCACAATAGGTGATAACGCGTACTGCAGAAATGAGCGAGATGGAGCATCATATTGCTTTCATTCGTTGTTAGACGAATTTGGGCAAATACAGTAGCATATCAGCATATTTGTCATTCTAACGTAATCAGCAAACCGACTGCCAAATTTAAATTTTGTGAGAAATTTTTGTTGATTTAACACGACAGAAAATATTTCGTATGAAAAGGGTGAAAAATTAGCGTGTTCTACATTGCAGAACGAAAAAATCGCATAACAGGGCCATCGTAACCGGAGGGTGTACTTTCTATTCTGAGCATCCATATCAGTTTACTATATCAAAAATTCATATAATGTAATTTTATACTGAAACCAAAAAATTTAACTACTACTACTATTACTACTAATACGATTGCTACTAAACCTTTGAATATAAATAGCCTTAAAAAACATTAGCTAACATGGTAAATCAATAGTGGTTTTAGCTGAAATAGACTAACAGCCATATAAAATATACTTGCCAAATTATGCATGTTAGTCAATAAACTTATACTGGTTCTGACATAACAATTATAATTTATACAATTTGGTTATAAAACTTGGAATACCAGACACCAACAAAAGATCTTCGAAGCATAGAGATGCTGTAAAGAATTCAGTGAGGTGTAATGCTAGTGTAACTGGTTAATGACCAATCTCTCTTCATAGATGGTTGATATAAGGTAACCTATAGATCGACTATTATCGTGTTGGCAAACTGAATTGCTGATACGGTGGAGGGAACATCTATAATCAGGTGTTCGTCTTGCCATGCCGAGTGCCGCTACCAAGAACCAAACCCTAACATGTTGTTCACATAGCAGGTGCTCAGCCCCGCTAGGCTTTGGCAGCGCAATCCACAGCTGCCTAGTTCACAAATATCGAAACATCTATACCATCGTTAGCTTACAGTTAAATCTTCAGCCGTCAGCCAGCAACGGAATGACAAAAATGAAGGTTGCGTCAACGCCTGTGGTTTTTTGTTACATATTTGCGTTATGAGGCTTTATGGTTTCAGGCATGTTGAGACTGAACATTCTAGCCGATGATTGAGCACCCCAAGTGACCTCCTCTGCCCTCCCTCTCTCTAACAATGATTTGACAGACAGGCACTTGACGTCACAAAAAGGACCTCACAGACATGTATATCATGAGCAAAAGGACTGCTTGATGCTGTACCAGCTAGCAGATCTAGCAATGCCACTTACTAGAAAACATTTACAGGTTGCTACCCAGTATTAAATGTTAGATGAGCTATGTGAATGACATAGAGCTAATATTGTTAGGTATAACAGGCGGTAAACCTCAGCTTATTTTTTATCGCAATATCATAACAGTTTCTTACTATTTCTACTGGCATCAACAATCCGTTCTATCAATCATGGTTACAAACAATACATTTAACAAAACTGCCATATTTAAAGAGCAGAGACACATGCTACGTCTTCCGTCACATTGGTTAAACCATCCACAGTTTGTCTAGGGTAACCGGCGCGAGCCAAATGGCTGAAGTGAATTCGAGGCTTCCATGTACCAATGATGATAGTTTCAAACAATAGAAAGAGAAACAGCACACTTGCATATAAATATATGAGATTTCAACTTTCTAACAACAAAATAATGCATGTCTTTCCTGAGCATAAAACAGAGCCTTGGAAAATATTAAATGTGCCAAAATGGAACAGCTGTTGGCTTAGATTATTATAGATTATTACATGAACTGTCCCACACGGGAACTAAGGTGCCCAACTCCAGTCTGCCTGGCACATGCCTAGTGTTTCCAACTCGGAAGCTCAACACCTGTAAAAATAATTGCGACACAAAAACTCTATACCTGTCTTCTAAATTCTTCAATTTGCTGCCAGCCTCAATTTGCTCGTTCTTCCGCTGCCAGTTAACATCTTGAATGCTCTTTCGCACTTCTTGTAGCTGCTGCTGTGCTGTGTTTAGCATCCTGACTAGAAGTTCATTACTGTTCTTCCAAACAGTGGATCCATATTCGTGGAGTAGTTCTAAGTTCTGAATTCTACAACAATTAGAATGCAAACATAAAAACAACAATGTAAATCAACCAATAATATAAATCAAATTACAATAATAGTTACATGAAAAAGAACGATATGATAGATAATTCCATGATCGACAGCATTACAGATAAACAGAGGTGCAAATGAGAATAATAGCAATATTGAGCGTGGAATACATTAAACATTATGCTTACATTATGAAAAATATGCTACAAAATAATGCAAGAATATCTGACAGGTACAATCAACTATTAAATATCAACAAATGAATAAACTTCAGTATTTAACAATCTCTACATCTTGCTAGTTTTCAGCTAGTGACATGCATAATATGTGCCGGCTTGTCATGTACCAGTTTGTCATATGCCTGTTTGTCAAGCGCCGGTTCGTCAGGCGCCGGTTTGTCATGCACCAGTTTGTCATGTACCAGTTTGTCATGTACCAGTTTGTCATGTACCAGTTTGTCATGTACCAGTTTGTCATATGCCAGTTTGTCAAGCGCCGGTTCGTCAGGCGCCGGTTCGTCAAGCGCCGGTTTGTCATGCACCAGTTTGTCATGTACCAGTTTGTCATGTACCAGTTTGTCATGCGCCAGTTTGTCATGCACCAGTTTGTCATGTACCAGTTTGTCATGTACCAGTTTGTCATGTACCAGTTTGTCATGTACAAGTTTGTCATGTACCGGTTTGTCATGTGTCAGTTTGTCATGTACCAGTTTGTCATGTGCCGGTTTGTCATGTACCAGTTTGTCATGTAGTCCTACCAGTTTGTCATGTGCTGCAGCAGATACAACAAATGACAAAGCCTCCAACTCATGTTTTGCATGCTGGCATAGAATTTACCAAGTGTAACTGAAAAAAATCTCAGTCTCAGATTTTGATGATTCTTTAATATGTTGTTGCCCATGTTGAAGAACGCTTAAATCCCAAATTTTGATCTTCTAGAGTCATCGGTTCAGGTGCTATGAGGATTTGAACTTTGACCATTTGTCGCCCGAGTTTGAGGGCATAGCACATCTAGCTGACTTTAGACTCATATAAATTCAAGAATATACAAGTTGGAGGTCTAGATTTTTTGTGTTCACACAGAATTTCCATATTTACACAAACAAATAGGTTTGAAATTTTGCGGATAATTAATGTGGGAGATAACTCCGACCAGAAATGCTACTTTAGCGACTATTCAAAAGCAATTATCACCCCTAACATATAATTTGCCATTGTTTCTGTTGATATTTCTGAATTCCTCCAGGCCTCACCTATCCAAAACTAGTCTCATCTTCTCTGTAAATGCATAGGGTCAGCGTCTAGAAGCCATACAAGATTAATATATTTGTCGAAATACTGCAAAAGTCGAGGTCAACCTGTGGTTTCAACAAAGCCACACATTTTTCTCATGTTTTACACCAATTAACATATATAGGCCTATGCAGATTTCATAAAAACCATCGAAAGTTTGTGTTTCAAACTGTAAAATGCTTAAAACTGAGTTCCAAATGCTCTCCAAACACCTTTGTAAATCGCCTTAATTAAATGAGATTATCCCCTTGTCAAGCTTTAACTTGGCTGATTATTATCCTATCAAGTTCAAATTTGCTGTGTGCTTGTGGTTTGTGATTGTGATTAGTAATGAGCCTTAAAATCTTTTCTTAACTTACATTCCTCAATGTTATCCATTGTTGTAGCTTCAAATGCGTATGTTTTGCCTGAGCTGGTGGTAGATGGCGGCGCCACAGCTAATAGAACATGCTCTTGTGGTACCCAGCAGATGTCATCTCGCTTTGGCCATGTGAAACTGTTTGTTGAGCCTTTTTGCATGAATCTCACATTAACATCATTGTTCTCTTGATCAAAGCCAATTGCCATCCCCATATACCACCGACCATCATATATACAAGCCAGATATTGTCTAGGTTGAGGTGTTAAGGTATTGCTGGTAACATGTGAGCCATCAGTCTTCCCAACTTTGTATTCTTGTAGCCGACATTTTTCATCAACTAGTGGTGAAAGTTTGCAAACTTCAATGGCTGTTCTACTGAGTGGCTTGAACCAGTGCTGGTCCCGACAACCAATGACTCGTTGTGCTGCTTTGAACCTTGGTTCCAAAATCGCTGCTTGTTCTGCGACTTCTTCAGTGAGTACATAAGACACTTCCACCCTAGCAATGTTTTCCCTAGCATACTTGTACAGTTGCTCAGCACTGAGCAGTCTTTCTTTCCCTGACTTAACTAACTGCTTGGAGTGACGGGTGGCCAGTCTCTTGACTACCCCGCCAATCCAATCACACGGACCTTTTCCATGCGAGGTGGCAAAGAAGCTCCAAGATGCTGTAAGATCGAAATCAAGCTCATGGTGACATAAGTTGGCAAAGTTCTTGTAATTCTTGTATTGGGCACCAGATCCATCACTGAAATAATTCACATGAGTCACTTGAGGTAAGGTAGGTTTTCTTTGATGAATCGGATGAGCGTTTTCTTGAATGTATACATACATTCCAGAGAACGTTCCCTAGAATGTATGTATACATTCTAGGGAACGTTCTCTGGAATGTATGTATACATTCCAGAGAACGCTCTCTAGAATGTATACATACATTCCAGAGAACGCTCCATAGAATGTATACATACATTCCAGAGAACGCTCTCTAGAATGTATACATACATTCAAGAAAACGCTCATCCAATTCATCAAAGAAAACCTACCTTACCTCAAGTGACTCATGTGAATTATTTCAGTGATGGATCTGGTGCCCAATACAAGAATTACAAGAACTTTGCCAACTTATGTCACCATGAGCTTGATTTCGATCTTACAGCATCTTGGAGCTTCTTTGCCACCTCACATGGAAAAGGTTCGTGCGATTGGATTGGCGGGGTAGTCAAGAGACTGGCCACCCGTCACTCCAAGCAGTTAGTTAAGTCAGGGAAAGAAAGACTGCTCAGTGCTGAGCAACTATACAAGTATGCTAGGGAAAACATTGCTAGGGTGGAAGTGTCTTATGTACTCACTGAAGAAGTCGCAGAACAAGCAGCGATTTTGGAACCAAGGTTCAAAGCAGCACAACGAGTCATTGGTTGTCGGGACCAGCACTGGTTCAAGCCACTCAGTAGAACAGCCATTGAAGTTTGCAAACTTTCACCACTAGTTGATGAAAAATGTCGGCTACAAGAATACAAAGTTGGGAAGACTGATGGCTCACATGTTACCAGCAATACCTTAACACCTCAACCTAGACAATATCTGGCTTGTATATATGATAGTCGGTGGTATATGGGGATGGCAATTGGCTATGATCAAGGTAACAATGATGTTAATGTGAGATTCATGCAAAAAGGCTCAACAAACAGTTTCACATAGCCAAAGCGAGATGACATCTGCTGGGTACCACAAGAGCATGTTCTATTAGCTGTGGCGCCGCCATCTACTACCAACTCAGGCAAAACATACGCATTTGAAGCTACAACAATGGATAACATTGAGGAATGTAAGTTAAGAAAATATTTTAAGGCTCATTACTATTACAATCACAAACCACAAGCACACAGCCAATTTGAACTTGATAAGATAATAATCAGCCAAGTTAAAGCTTGACAAGGGGGATAATCTAATTTAATTAAGGCGATTTACAAAGGTGTTTGGAGGGCATTTGGAACTCAATTTTAAGCAGTTTACAGTGTGAAACACAAACTTTTGATGGTTTTAATGAAATCTGCATATGTTAATTGGTGTAAATCATGAGAAAAATTTGTGACTTTGTTGAAACCACGGATTGACCTTGACCTCTACTTTTGCAGTATTTCGACATTTTATATGTTAATCTTGTATGGCTTCTAGACGCTGACCCTATGCATTTACAGAGAAAATGAGACTAGTTTATCAACTGAAGCAATGGCAAATTATATGTTAGGGGTGATAATTGCTTTTGAATAGTTGCTAAAATAGCAATTTCGGTCATTTTTGGTCGGAGTTATCTCCCACATTATTCACCCGAAAAATTTCAAACCTATTTGTTTGTGTACATATGAAAATTGTGTGTAGACACAAAAAATCTAGACCTCTAACTTGTATATTCTTGAATTTATATGAGTCTAAAGTCAGCTAGATGTGCTATGCCCTCAAACTCGGGCGACAAATGGTCAAAGTTCAAATCCTCATAGCACCTGAACCGATGACCCTAGAAGATCAAAATTTAAGATTTAAGCGTTTTTCAACATGGGCAACAACATATTAAAAAAATCATCAAAATCTGAGATTATGAGGTTTTTTCAGTTACACTTGGTAAATTCTATGCCTGCTATAATCATCATAGAAGGCATCTAATATTACTCAATGAACATTTTACATAAGCGTTAATTAATCACCTCCCAAAAAAATAATATTTTCAGCTAATATTAATAAGAATGTTTTAGAAGAAACTAAAAGTCAAAATATGCTATCAAAAAATGAGCCAAAGCAAGTCAGCAGGCTGCCGGCTCAAATACAGATAATCAGCTGCTCAAATTCGCATAAACAACTTGTGTACTCTGGAATGAAGCTAGACAAAAACAGTAAATGTTATGATACAAATTACTTGGCACGATGGTTAAGACTATTCCCCCTTCACTTTACGTATCTATTTATTTTAAAAAAGATGCAAGATAGTTGACTTAACAGCTATAGAAAAGTCAGTAAGAGGGAAACTCAGGCTAGCTCACAATTGAGGGAGGGAAAGCAACTCCATGTCAGACTAAGGTAAAATGATTCGACTTTTCAATACATAAAAAGGTTTTAGAATACTGGCGATTCTCCTTGCCTTTAGCTGAATGTGTCACCACTTTTTGTATCTTTCATAGATATACTGCACAACCTATGTAAAAATGCTACAAAACCTATGTAAAAAATACTTGCATACCAGTGCTTCCACCCAAAGTTAATGGTGTTTTTAGCTTCAATCTTGAAAAGCCTGAAGCGTAGGAACTGAAAAAATTGCGTACTGGCCGTTGTTTTCGAAACCGATATTGAAATGCTGTAAAAAGCTTTCATGACTTTGAAAGTTAGTGGCCCAATCTTTATTATGAGTACAAAATCGGAATCAATGTGTCTGATTTACCTAAAAAAAACGGATGAAAGCTGTACGTGGCAGTTACGGTTTAATATGACCAAAATGTTTTTGTTCATACATATAATAGCGATCGAAAAATCAGCCATTTTGCAAAACAATCACAATTGCAAAGTAAAAACCAGATGTTCAAATGTTAATGTAAAAGATTTGAGAGGTTAAAGGTTGACTTGCAACAAAATTCACATTACAGATATTTGATATGAAAAGATTCACCATGTCTTACTCTGTTGTGTTGTAGGTGCAAAATATGTGGAAAGGTGATTACAAGCTCTTAAAAACTCAAAAACGAACAGAAAATCGCAGCCACACGAGACCGCCGTAGTTTGGATTCCCTTTCCAAAACGGCTCAAATGTGACGTAGTTGTGAGAGATGGTTTCTGTTTAAACTTTTATGCAACCTTATTCGCCGAAATATTTTCACAAATATACTTCACGCATTCAATAAAACCATGTCTATTGTTCTTACGCGTCTGTTTTATCGTCATCGTAATGCTGTCACTTTTAGCAGTGATATCCTATAACTTACCATAAAAATTCGTTTAATTTTTTAGCCTTAGCTTGAAAGAGTACATATCATTGTCTGATAATCATGACGAGCCTGTTGGTCACCTGTGATAATCGAAAAGTGCTGCAGAAATTATTTGCGAAGTATTGGGTCACATGATCAGATTACCACTTGCCGATTAGACCAAACCGAAACAAAACTGTAAAGTAGCGAGCATCTATCTTTGATACGGGGTTTTCGGTAAAACCCGAAGTGTTTGTCATAAACTAGTGCTACGATAAGTTTTATATTGAGCTTTTCATTGGCCTTTCAATTCACGTGAGAACATCACGTGACAAGACAATAACCAAATTTCATGGCTACGTCATTGAAATAAAGAGATTCCAATCTACGGCAGCTTTTCATTTTTGAGCATTTAAGAGCTTGTAATCACATTTCCACATATTTGGCACCTAAAACACAACAGAGTAAGACATGGTGAATATTTTGATACCAAACAACTGTAATGTGAATTTTATTGCAAGTCAACCTTTAACACAAAACCAGGAGCGAATGTGTAGCATCTTGCAAAACAGTTTTTCATATCGCAAATAACAAAGATAAAAACTGATTTGGAAATTTCATTTTTATATAGGCTTATATTTATCATTGTCAGAGGCTGACCCTATTTTAGCATGGCCTCCTTGTATTTTACACCGTAGCAGTCACTTTATATTAATATTTCACTATATATTATGTAGGTGAAAAGTGAAAACAAACCGATGATTTTATGAACAAGGTCCTGTTGATTGCTCATAAAACTTTCAACAAATATGTTGCTGATGCCAATACTGCTGCTATGCTTACTACTGCCACCATCTAGGAGTTATCTACTTTTGTCTTTTTTTCTTTTGCTCTCATAAGCAAAAGCAATATATCAACCTGAATGTTAGAAAAATACAAACTACTATAATACATATTATATATGCCAAACTGTGCTGAATAAATTCTTTTGAGATATTCATGATATGTCAAAGTGCTCTGTCTGTAGTAGTCAAGTCTATGTGACTATTAGCCCCTCTATAACTATAATGTGTATAACTACGACTGGTTGGATAATGTTTGAGAGCCAATGAACGGTGAAAAGTGTAGCCAGTGTTCCTATGCTCTATAATAATTAATGCTTGCAGATTTCTCATTATGGTTTCAGTTCTTACCAGCATTGCATTCTAATAATAGTAATGTTACATCTACCCATCACTGTATATATTTGTAAACTTTCTCCTATTACATGCATATATATTATATATGACCAATAGCCTGCTTTTTTTACAAGCCTTCTGATTGCTGTCACACGAATCGGACGAGGAATTTATGCTAGAACAGAGCAACCCCTCTATAACTCTAATGCAATCAACAGCCCTGTGACAGCGTATATTTAATATAAGCAAGGCCAACTTTTCATACTGCTTCCTTAATTTTTATTGGATGAGGCAAAAATTAAATTAATAAGAACTTCACAAATTCAAGTGCAATTTAGTAACTTTTTTCAATTATAACTTTTTGGAAGACATATACTTAATACACATCAATAAAGTATAAAGACTATAACATTGATCTGAAGTATTTTTCTTAACGAAATAGTCACACAATTAAAATAACACTGGCTATGAAAGAAGACAACTCCTATTGATATGATTAGTTGAAACAATGGGCAGTCATCAAAGGAAGAGGCAACTCCAATACCAACTAATTAATGGAATGACATTACCAGACAAAAGAATGGTAGACAGTTTAAACATATTATTTTGGTGTAATAGGTTAAATAAAGATTGATTAGTTTACAATTGCAATATTAGCACAAATACAAGTTCATTTGAAAATATGCCTCGATTCACAATACAACAGCTGATCAAGCCCACAGATCTTCACCAAAAATAACCAGTGCCCAATGTTTTATGAAGCGTGGTTGATTGTTTCTATTATAACAAAAACACAAGTAAAATATACCTTTATTCATTTATCTCTATTTACCAAAAAAATAATGAAATTTAATTTTGTAGTAATAGTAAAAAAGGTGTTAGTAAACAAATTACTAATAGCCCATGATAAGGAGTCATAAATTTTAACAATTGATTAGTAATAAATAATCAATTGTAGATTTCCAAAAAATATCTGAAGTCTCTTGTGTATTTAATTGAAGCATAGCTGTACAAATCCAGGTACTTGACCCCCGTATTAGCAATGATATCGATACCAATATTGGGCATGTCTAATATATTAGATGCACTGTTGTTGATAAATTCGTAGTTCGGTAGTTTTATGATGTGAGTTCTAACCGATTACAAACGAGCTGCTTCGTGTGGGTGTGCACGCTCCTAAAGTGAGAACACAATCTGGACAGAAAGAGACTACATGCACCGGTTCCATTGCATTTATTTTTCAAAGAAACTTCACATGCAGCTTTTCTTCAAGCGCAAGCTATTACTGCTACTGTACCAAACAAACTGTCAGTAAAAGGCTACCAGCCGCATACTTACCATGTTTCGAGTTGAAGCCAACAAACATCGTTGCTGGCTTTCAATCAAATCTGGTCTGTTAATTGTGACTAGTCTTTAAAAATGGTGTCAACAGGTGTCAGCAAAACTGTCTTATAACCTGAAAACCAACCACTTTTCTTTCCCACAGGATACGGGATACCCATAAATCACCCGTTCTAAAGCCTGCCGAAAGCATGTTAGAAATTTGGTCTTTTCCTTGAACACTTAAACGATACGTACCAAGCTGGAACGCTTTTGAGCAATTCGTGTATTCACTGCATATCTTAGCTAAAATCATGAGGGGCCGATATGAAGAGCAATCGGAGCCTAGCCCAAACCAGCAACTGCTCTCATATCACTCCACTACACAAAAGGTATTTTATCTCCAGCCTGAAACCGGCCTTGAAATGGCCCAGGTTTGTTCTCAACTTGATGGACATGAAGCTAACAATGGCTAGGGCTTCAAAGTCAAAAAAATGCGTCGCTGTCAATACTCCTACCTTAAACCTTGGTGTTCAAGTTGAGCTTCCGAATTGTGAACCGCCTCTAGCCAAGCTTGCACATCTGTCATCTTACCAGTAGGGGGCTGCGGTAGCTCACACCTACAACAAAACTAGTAGCTCAGGCTATCAACAACCGAACACATCACATTATCAAACACATGAAAACATGAACAAGTATTTGAAAAATTTGCATTGAATATACAGAGTGGGGGGAAATAAACTGGACCCTTTTGTTGAAGAACAAGCTTTCATTTACAACATTCTTACTCATTGTGAATTTGGTAAATAGCCATAAATTATATATTAAATTAATCCTCATCTTGTCCTGATTTTAAATATTCTAACCAAATAGCTGTAAAATTATATTTTGAACGATTATGTAGGTAAAACTCAAAACATTCAAATTTTTAATGGTTAAATATAATGATCTGTACAGATATAGTCATACCATATACATATTTATTTGCTTATTTCAACTTATTTTAAATGTATACTTAAAATTCTTGAATCAACACAATACAGTGATGGAAAAACTATTGACAATATTTTGCAGGCCTGCAAAATAATTTTTTTTATTTCAGTTGCTAAAATGGTAGATCTAGTTCAGCCAATTCATTGATCCTTTATTAGTATCTATAATAATCTAATTGGCATTAATAACAAAAATATGACATGACTAAATATAAATAAGATTCATTATTTATTATCAATTATTTTACACACAAATATATGCATATAATCAACACTAATTACAACAAGGCCAGCTGAATGCAGTTGACCTTGAAGTAAGAAAATGTGGTGAATTGAAGAAAGAAACTATTCGCGTGACTTTCACTATATAATAATAATAAGACACGCAATATTTAAATATCTGCTTTTTAAAACACGTTTAAAGCATGCTCACCTTATTGGACAGCAACTCAACAAATTAATTTCAAATAAATAATGTTGAACATCATCTCTATGTAAAGTTATGTGATATCCTATTATGAAATTAGTTAAAAGATGGTTAGGTCTAATTGTTCTGTGAGCTCAAAAACTATTTTATATGCGCAATAATGATTCGACAAAAGTATAAACCAATGGTGTGTAAAATGTACAAGAAAGTGTGCACTTGCAATAAAAGAATGTACCCCAGTTGAGTTACTTTTTATTCTACAACAAATGCTTTTGCCATCTGGGTTGAACCAAAGGAAATGTTCACCTATAACATCATTTAAAACCTAGAAAGGTTCTTATAGCAAACTAGATCCTTTCAACTTACCCGAAAATAATTCTAAAAAGAATCAAAATATTGGCGGCCTAATTACTGAAAACTGAGCTGCTAAGATATCTAAAGCCAAGAGTAACTTTTTAGGTAGTGATAAATAGTTATTAACATAACAATGTTGTGACAAGGTAAAAAATTATACAAAATAATTCAGAGAAAAAAATAATGCAGCCAGAGAGCGAAGAATAAGGCAAAATTAGGGCAAGAAATGTTATGAACATAAAACAGAATGGGAAAATAAGATGATAAAAATGGTTTGAAAGACAGGATGAGAGAAGTGTAAGTTAAGAGAACGGAAGAGAAGTGTAGGGTGAAACAAGAATATGGTGAGAAAGAAATGGTACAAGAGAAAGATTACCTTTTCATGCTAAGGGTCTCCATTGGCAGCCGTGCTTGCATTCTCTCCCACTCATTCTTCATTATCTCTGTCTGCAAAAATTAGTCAATCCATGACAACTGCATTCTCCAAATCGTGTGCCAAACAATTATTGATAGCTTATTTCAGCATCCACACTGATGTTGACGGGAATACAGAAAATCGGAAAAATGATTAAACATAGTAAACTGATTTTTTATTGCATTCTATGATCACCTTAGCTATGATTAGATCAGAAAAAAGAATGTCTAACGATAGCTAGGGTCAAACATTTAATCAGATAAAGGATATATGGTTCAATTAAGATTGAATACCTCGAAGGCTTTATAGTTAGGAGGTGGCAAGAATTCAAGATAATTCTTTGTTGGGCGGTAACGTCTAGTTTCCTCTTCTATAAGCGCAAGAGCCTATAAATGTACAACTAAAATGTAAGTAAGAGTAGCCTTCTCCTAGAAGTTTTGTGAATGAAAAGACAACTGAAATAATATGTACAGCACCACAGAATTTAACACAGTTAATTGACAGACAACTTGTCATAACATTCTTGCAGCTCCTATAAAATTGCTTGTTTTAGCAGGCAAACAAAAAATCTTTAGTCTGCAACTAAAATTGCTTTGGAAACGCAAGTCAGTGCAACTGCCAATGTCTATTAATCCAATATATGTGCATCATATTTTTCCATCTGGATTAGGTGTTAATTTAATAACACTCTAAAAAGCAATCAACTAAGCAAAATAATATGAATGTACCAATCAGCTCCCTGTGATCACTAACTCAAACATTGTAAAGCCAAACCGTTTTGATAACATGGTTGGGCTGCACAAAAAAGGATTAGGCCAGCAGGATAAATTCTACCGGCCAACAAAGTGGTGTGCAGCAGCATTGCTTCAGCAGCAAATAATCCACACTCGTACTGTTTTATACAAATAAAACATTGCAGTGTGTTATTCTGAATAATCAGGTAACACTACGTAACACTTACATCTTAAAACAGCGTTTGACACAATCTTACAAAATAAGAAAAGCTGATGGCAAAATGATATTCTAAATGTAAGAATGCAACGTCAAGTATTCTACATTATCAAAAATAAAAAACGACATACGCTATATAATAACTAAATTTAAAAAATATTTCTCAATTGAAGCATGCAAAAGGATTCACGGAAAACTGATAATTGTAAGGCCGCGTTTAGATTTTATTAACTCACAGCTTCTTTAACACCTGATTCTTCATATCCTTGATCAAAATATGGGAGAGCATCTACAGTCACCTCTCCTGCCATAATGCAGCAGAAACGGATAAGAGCAATTAACTAATTTTCGATGTAAACTGACTTTTGAATGAAAAACAAATTCGTTCGATCAGCGCGTCGCACAAAATTTTATTGGCGGGCAACAACGATTTATACCTTGGCGAAGATGATCGAGCCGTCTGTTTATTGAGCACTTCTTCTTATGTGTTGATACAAAATTAGATTTACACGAAGAGTTCATTGAAGTAGAAGATAACTCCGTTGATTTGCAAAGTTTGGCTTAAGCCTAAAATCCTCACACGCTGTCGAGACTATAATGAAAAATATAATACACACTAATGAATTTATTGTTACATTGAAGCTAAAATGTAGGTCGACTATTCTTGATCCTTAGGCCGCAGTCCATTCATGCACTCGGCAGAGGGCAGTCGTAGATTAGGGCCTGGTCAGCAGCAGTTGATCGGGTAAATCAACAGTAGGACTATTTCGAGGAGCCTGTAATGTTTTGTTGATTCATACGACTTGCAAAGAATAAAGTTTTTAGGTACTGTACAATATGTAGTTTCTGATGAGTTTTACTTAAGGAGTTTATTCATATTTCTCTTCATTCTCTCATTTTAAACTGTATCACATTAGTCAACGTAGGCATGTCGTTAGTTGCTTTTAGTTTAGCTAATATGCTGTTTATAAAGCGTTAAGTAGTCAACTCTAGGGCCTTCACCCTACTTCAATAAGATCCAAAGCTGACAAGAGTTTCTCTGAACAACGTTGCACGTAATTATATACTGTAGTTTTAGAGAGCATTTGAGAATGACATTACAATACAAATTAGGGAAGGTTATTTTAAGCGATAAGTTTAGTGTACGTGATGTTTAATAGCTTTCTGCATGTATTACTGCGAGTTCTGTTACGTTTTTCTGAGATATTTCTTAGAACTTTTTTAATGTGTGCAAATAACACTTGGATTTTGTTCTACATTTGGATGGCAGAGAGAACTGTACCTCCATACATATACACACATATGAAGAAATTAATTTCAAATTATATATACTTATATGCCTATGCAACTACGAATTACACGAAAGCAAGCTTCTTGTGGAGAGGGTAAACAGAGGAACTATATAATGTTTTAGCAGCACCACATAAATTTAAAACCTGAGATACCATCTTGTCAGCAGTACATCACTTAATCTCTTTCTCAGCCATGGTTTTATAGTACCATTATTTACATGGTTATACTGTTGTTGTGTCACTCGTTGGTGTTCATTTGCATGAATGATTTTGACTAGACACAAAGGTAAAACTTTTGTTTAGACAGTAAAGCATTATTTGTAAATGCATTGTAGGTTTTGAATAATTTATTTATTTTATTATATCCAAATTTATTACATTTATCTTACTATTTAGTGCAGTATAGAATAATAATAGGACAAACAATAAGAAGAATAGTAAGTTTAACATTGTTCCTATGATTTGTATTGCTATAAAGTCCTTAAGGTAGTCCGCTGTAAATACGGGCATTACACTACCAGTATAAACAATAGAATGTGATAAATGGAGTGAACTTAATAACGAGTCTGGCTAGGTACTTTCATTAACTAGCCTCTTCTGTAATTAAAACTAAGCCTTCTAGTTGTTTCTCTAGCAGATAAACTGCGATGTCCTTGGCTAGAGAGTTATTACCCAATGCATGTCAAAATTATTTCACGCATAACTATAAAAAATAGATTAATTGCGAAGTGGGATATTTTATATTATTAACTCATCATTGTGACGCACTTTTCATATGCCCTGACTATTATGTCTTCATGGCAAAAAGTTATAGGCAATTTTGCTTGTCATCAGGGATTGGTAATCATCCTTTTTCTAATTTCTCAACTATATGGTATTTTATGGCACTATTTTATTGTCTTTGTTTCATTTGGCTGGTCTACCAACGAAAGTTGGAGATTTTAGTTGCCTTTTGCTTGTGCCTGGGCAGCATAGTAATCGCAGCGTGTGGTTTCCGCTCTTTCAATCATGGAATTTCAAAGTGGAACTATTAATTAGGCTAAATGAAAGATTTTCGTTCAATTCTACCACCAGCTATCCACCTTGGCTTGTGCGAAAGGCTGTCCTAATGTTCTACCTCTATTAAATTAATGTGTAATATATATTAAAATATATGTTCTACCTACTGTAGATTAAAGCAAAAAAATGCATACTTCTGTTGGCTGCATGCCAATACATTCCTCAAAACTACCATTTCTTGTTGTAGCGTTAGAATCATGTGGTGCTAACATTTTACCTAGGTAAAGCTCTAAGATGGTGTACAGTACGAGGACCAGAAGCATGCAGACGAGATCATCAAAGCCTCTAAACAGTGGAAATAATGGTGCCAGAACATTGAGAAAGCGCCGGCTCTCCTTGCGGTATGCTGAGGATGATGGACTACCAAAAGTACCTGAGTGAGTAGTATGGCTCATTAGAAGGTTCATAATCTCGGCACTGGCTAGTTAGATGATCAAGGTTAATAATCCTTCGTTTTTTTGTGACGTAATTTTATCGTTGTCGTCCATCTTTATAGACGATGTTATCGTTAAAAACACTAAGCTTTTGCAATAAATGTTTAAAAACGATGCTTTTGTTTGAACTTTTTTATTACAGTATCAAAACGACACCAAAAAGTACTATTAAATAAAAGCAAAACGATTGTTTTCTACAAATATGGCGGCTTTTTCGTTAACGAGCGCATGTGCAAACGGCTTGATGACGTCAAAAAAACTGATGGATTGTTCATGAAAAAATGAAAGATGATTTTAATGGTTTTTGAGATTTCATGGAGTTTGTCAAGATGTTATCGTGAAACCTATGTATATATTCTTTGTACATTGCTGTATTTGTTCACTTAATTAGAGCCCTAATAATAATTGTCTTTCAACATTTTGTCGAGATGCCATAACTTCAAAGTAATTCCTCTGTCAGTTGCTATAAACATATTAGTAATCAAATAATAAAAGGAACACAGGTTTTCTTCAATGTGCCAAGGTAGGTAGTCCTTTGGGAGAAAAATTATAGCCAATTTATTAAAGTAAAAACAACAGTATTTCCTAGCTGTACTGCTGTAGTAGATCATAATGTCGTGGATGGTTTCACTATGTTACTAGGCAAGGCAAGCCGGACCGGAACAGTGATTGGGGAGAGGTGGTAGGTATATTGACATAGCCAAAGAGTGTAGACAAAGCTTTATGCTGCGCGAGTACTGATTACGGTTGCTACACGAGTCGGCTAAGTCAACAGAAATATCTTTGCTGAAACGAGTGTTTCCGTTAGGATCATATTAATCCAGGATTATATCACATAGAGACAATGAGTTGAACTGTCTTTCTGGGAAACCAATTTATATTCAGCTCACAGTCTTTGTCTTTCATCTATGCAGCCTTCGTGTATCGACTAACTCTGTTTTTATTGTTGTTGTTTTGACTTATAAGAGGGTGTCATGTGCTTGACAGAAAGTTCATGAGAGAAGATGTGAAGGAAGGCAACACTCTTAACTCATACATGAAAAGTCCATCAGGCAAGAAGTCACTAGTAAGTTTGACCTTACTAGCTAGTTGACTACGCCCTCCTTCTCCTGTTTGTCAATTAGTAACCACTGCTGAGGGCAGCCATTGTTTGACCGCGTCGATATCAGATAAGTGCCAGGGTACCCTTGGCATTGCAAGTTATGCCTTAGTATTTTTAGAATGGAAGCTAGGGGCTATGGTTCCTGCTCAGTTGATCAATATCTTTTCAAAACAATGTCTAGCCTTAGACAAAGATATGTTTTACGTATTCGATGAATTTTCTGTTAGCTAACCCTTTGTTAGCATTTTGGCTTGTATGCTTCCATTACAGCGTGCCAAGAATATTTGTCCGAGTCCTAGCAAGAACCAGGAAAAATTCCGAACGACGAACGAAATAGCTGTCGATATGCGCTGTTCAGACGGGGACTCGGTCGCTTCCTGCGACTCGTTTGACAGCGGTATGGGCAGCCGATCGGATGAAGAACGTCTTGCCCTTCCACCAAGTCCAGAGAAACATCAAGCTAAACCAATTACGATAGAGATTATGTCACCCGCGACTAATGTGGTGAATGTCATTGAAGTGTTTGAAGAAAATGACCAAGAGTTTGTCGGTTATGTTAGAGCCTCGCCCGATAGTGGGTACACTGTGGATCCGACTAACTGCGCAAATTGCAATCTAATGAAGCGATCAAGAATGGCACGGTCTATAAGCACAAATGTAAGCGAGGATTCCAATGACTCCGCGTTTCAAGGCTTTAAGCCAATTTCCCGCGATGACACGCCCGAAATAACAAAACCTAACTTACTTATTAGTAATAAACCACTTCCTGCCAAAACATGTAAAATCAAGAAAATCATGAAGAAAGACAAGTTGAATAAGAAAATCTCAATGAAATCAACACGGCTTTCTAAGACTGGCAAATTATCTACAAAGAAAACCTCTAAAAAACGACCTAGTACAAAACATTTACGTAGGTCTAGACACCCGATGCCATGTAGTCCAAGAAAGCGTGCGCTACTCCGCATCCAGCATCATAATCGAAGTCCTGAGAGACCTGTGGAGTGTGCAACTCCTGCAGTTGTGGCCCGTAACTGTCGTACTCGATCTCATATCAAGTCGCTACTGAAGGATATAACTACACCAACCTCTGGACAGTTGACCTTGTCAGCTAGTCGACAAAAGCCCAGCTCAATTAACAAGCCTTGTCCCTTGACATATATTACCACCAACCTCGGTGTGGATAATACTGTGGAGAAGCCCAAGTTTTACAATAGTACACCAAAGTTTAGACCAGAAAGCAATGGCAGCGAAGTTGACAGCGGCACAGCATCTGACGATCAACAGACTCTTCCGGCATCAGCGTGTCAATGGAGGTAAGCCAGGAATGTACTCTTGTGTTTTCTAAATCTCATGTACACTAGTACAGAAAGTCATCCCCAACAGGTAATTGTAACAGCCAATCGCATAAGACAAAAATAGTAACTAATGACTTACCCGGGTACTTGTTTAATGAATTCAGCATGAGCTGGTCTTTAAACGTTCTGTTATGAGTTCAGGTGAAGTTAAATTTTTAGCTACTAGCAGGTGTTCTCAACTCGGTGCAATCGTTACTTCAATATAATTGTGGTACCGTGTAGGTAATTTGGCTATTAGTGATTTATAGCAACATTATTGGTATAAAATATATACCAATCTAAACTTATCACAGCAAACTGTCTAAACAGTTGGAATACTGCTGCTTAAGCATTTCTGAAGGAGACTGAAATCAAGTAGACATCAATGGAGTTATATTAGGAATAGTAAAGAATAAGCTGGTCAACATGCCTGTCATTTTTATATATAAAGTGGTTCAGCTCCATTTTAAAATGCTTGTTCTTTACAATTATCACCACAAATCTGTTTCTCAATGCATTCTAAATATCATACAAGCAGATTCAGTCAGTAAACCTTTGTATTAATATTTGCTGCGTGTTCATCTGGTGAAGATCTAGGAAAGTAGGTTAATTTAAACTTTATGCAAGAGTTGCTGTTGCTGATAAACTAAAGGGCATGGAAAACTAAATAATATTCCCATAAAGGTTGCCAAGGTTTAGTCTGTCAATTGTTAGCCTTGTGTCTGAATTTGATCGAAAGACACAGATTACGAACACAAACCACTTCGCGGTTTAGTGAAATATCGGCGTAGTGTAAGGTCCTGAATAACTTTTTGTTCATAACCCAAAGTTACGTTGCATGAAGATGGCAGGTACAGTTTTTACAGCTACACAGACTGTTTTATTCTATATACATTTACAACATAGTAAACTTTAGGGACTCCAGGTACAGTTTTTATGGCAAAATAGACAGTTGTACTAACAGTAATATTTCATATATATTTACAACATAATAACAAGTAACCTTTTCAGGCATATTTCAGATGTCTATCTGCAAATTAGTTTGTTAGATATACCGCTTACTGGTAATATTCTGTCTTTAAACTAAACAATGTGTTAAGTGTAATAAAGAAACGATTAAATTTCCAGATTATTGCAAACTATTCATTAATACGTTTGGAATGTTCCAAGTTAGTTTGAAAGTAATAAATACATCCTGACTCACCCTACTGAAGATCTATCCGAAGATCTATCCGAAGATCTATCCGAAGATCTATCCGGTGCTGTTGCAGATTGGTCGAGGGACAAAGAAATCCTTGACCACATTAAACATTCCTATTTACTTCATCTGTCATTTATTCATAGTTAATATTTTATGCCATAGTCACATCACTACCACGTGTGAATCAAGCTTGGAAAAAGTCAACAATTTTTTTTGAAACCTATACACTAAACCCCTTAGAAGGAGTTTGTTCTGCGAAAGAAAAATTGGAGTCTACATTTTGAAATTTTTTAGAGTCAACACGAACTGACGATATTGTATGAGCGGTGGCTGTAAGGATTAAAAGGAAATAGATAGCCAAACATTTATTCATTATCATCAATTGCTGTTCCTTAGTGTAGTCTATTGGTTAGCACCGTTGGGAAGCTAGTTAATCATTTCAGATCACTGGCAAACTGACTACTCCATTTTTCTCAGATTTGCCTGTAAAGATTTAGTCCGCTTGCTCGTTGTCCAGTATAAGCACGTCTTCAGGTATCTTCGTAACATTGTGCATGTCATAGACCAAATATAAATATACAATGCATTGCTCCAGTGGTCACTGCAATGCTATATTGGCAAATGACCCTTCGACCCTACAAAGGTCTCCGTAATTTTCCAGGTAAAGACAGTCGGGCATTGCCAGCATTTAGTTGAGATTATCAATAGAAATTTGGGTTTATCAATTGTTATTGGCTCTTGTGTGATGACAAAGTATCTACGCATTTAGATGTTCTTGATCAATTTCCAAATGGTCTATGAGGACTTCCTAGGTGTTTAAACCTAAAATGGTAGACCATTAGTTAGCACCGTAGTTTTTTTTCACGCATTCGTACCCTCATTTTCTGATCTTGAAGAAACATCCAAATACGTAGTTTACTTTTAGGTGTTTTTCTTTAGCGTTGCATTTCAGTTGTAACTATCACTGTTTCCATAGCGAGGACAATGCTGATTTGGAGTTGTGTACACCTTGAGTTACCATGTGATGAGTGTTTCAAAGGACATTAGCATGTTGCGGATTAATGCTGACACTTGGTTAAAAAAAGATAAGAAATTCTATGCCAGAGGTCACAGCGACGCAATCGGAGCTGCTCAAATTGAAATAGGAATGACTGAAGTATGAAAAATGTTTAAAATGGAACAGCTTGCACAGTATTTCTTTGTGCATCATTCGCGAGTGTCGTTTGCATTTTTCGTAAGCATGAAAAATTTGTTAAAATTTGTGAGTAAGAAATCTTGCTTGGCTTGTGGCTTTTGCTGTTTCCACCTTGTGAATGATGTAAACTTGTGGATTAACAGCGTCATAGAAACACTGTGATATTAGGGTGGTAAGGAGTGTGGGGTGGTGTCTGCGTCTTCCACACATGCTTGGGTGAATATGGGCCAAAGTATTAGGGTGATAAGGAGTGTGGGTTGGTGTCTGCTTCTTCCACACATGCTTTGAGTAAATGTGGGCCAAAGTATTAGGGTGATAGGGAGTTTGGGGCAGTGTCTGCGTCTTCCACACATGCTTTGAATACATACTATTTAATAACTCGCTTGGTTGACAATACTTATTCCATGAAGTTGGAAGTTTGACAATTTTTCATGGCTTTTTTAATTTTTTAGTCACAAGTGTAGCAGACATTGTTTCCATAACGTGTAAACATGACCAAAGCTGGCTCGACAACGGCTAAATACAACGCAAGGCACGCTAAACACTATTCTGGTTACATCGGTACTCTGTACACAGTGCCCATTCTTGCATCAATGTCAATGATTGGCCGGTGTAGGCATGGCAGTAGCCAATCAACTTAGCTCTTAAACCCGAGTGTTTGACACTCCTAGTGCCTCTACTTGACAGTTTTTATTGTAAAGTGATACTATGTCTCCTTGGCTTTTTCTTTTCCTTTGTTGTGGTGATGTCATGCCCGCAACCCTTATCATGCCTCTTTTCTCGTTCATGCTTGGTTTTTTGAGTGTTCCGTAGACCCTTTTTCAATTCTTAAAGGTTGACTTGCAACAAAATTCACATTACAGTTATTTGGTATCGTAAGATTCACCATGTCTTACTCTGCTGTGTTGTAGGTGCAAAATATATGGAAATGTGATTACAAGCTCTTAAAAGCTCAAAAACGAACAGTTAATCGCAGCCACACGAGACCGCCCTAGTTTGGATTCGCTTTCCAAAACGGCTCAAATGGGACGTAATTGTTACAGGATGGTTTTTGTTTACACTTTCATGCAACCTCATTCGTCGAAATATTTTCACAAATATACTTCACGCATTCAATAAAACCATGTCTATTGTTCTTACGCGTCTGTTTTGTCGTCATTGTAATGCTGTCACTTTTAGCACCGATATCTTATAACTTACCGTAAAAAATCGTTAAACTTTTTAACCTTACCTCGAAGGAGTATATATCATTGTCTGATAATCATGACGCGCCTGTTGGTTACCTGTGATAATCGAAAAGAGCTGCAAAAATTATTTGTGAAGTATTGGGTCACGTGATCAGATTACGACTTGATTGAATAATGCCGAAAGAAAACTGTAAAGTAGCGAGCATCTATATTTGATACGGGGTCTTCGGTAAAACCCGAAGTGTTTGTCATAAACTAGTGCGACGATAAGTTTTACATTAAGCTTTTTATTGGCCTTTCAATTCACGTGAGAACATACGTGACAAGACGATAACCAAACTGGAATGACTACGTCATCGAAATAAAGAGATTCCAATCTACGGCGGCTTTTCGTTTTTGAGCTTTTAAGAGCTTGTAATCACATTTCCACGTATTTGACACTTACAACACAGCAGAGTAAGACATGGTGAATCTTTTGATACCAAATAACTGTAATGTGAATTTTGTTGCAAGTCAACCTTTAAGTTTCTCTCAAGCTTTCCTAGTTAGCTCCCAAATATGCCAGCATCTGTATGTATATTCTCCAATATTACTAACTTCTGTAAATAGTTGCTCACTCTAGATATTAATATTAGTCATGCCTATTTATCGCTTCACGTTTATTTATTCTCAATGCTGAGATACTAGTTTGGCAATAGTATTTTCAATACTATTGCCAAACTGGGGTGTGACTGCAATTCTAGCACCGGCCAGCCGGAACCTATTTGTCACGCTGTCATCATGCTAGATAAGTAATTAGAGCAAGACCAATTGCATCTATAAGAACTTGAGGACTTCCCCCTGTTAGTCACTCACTCCCTCTGACTTGTCGCGCTCCATGAGATTTGTCAATCAATCAGTTTGTCTATGTGATGAACTTTAAAACCTACTATGGCCGTGTGACAATCCATAAAATTGAAATGCATAAGTCATTATATTACGCATGTAGCGGTTATTACTAGTTCATCAGTTATCACTAGTTCATCGAGCATTTTAGATTCTGCCATTTATGTAATAAGAAGTTCATTTTAACTAATTATTTTTATTGACCCTCGTGTGGTATATGTTATAAAAGTTAGTCAACAAATATCTATATGCTCCAAAAGTTGCCAAACATTCTGGTTATGGAATAGGCCCCCTACAACCGATATTTTTTGCTATTAAATGTTACTGCTATGGGTTCATCCCACTTGCTTTATATTGATCAGTAGGTTATCAAGCCCTAGGAGCGCTCGCTCCGTTTTTCAACAAATTGGGAACGCAACCAGTGCCTAGTAGACTGACAAAAAGCTTTGGGTTGTGTTGATATAGCTATTCCATTAAAGAATTACTCGCGTCAAATTTTGAAAGATTCTATCCGAAGGTACAGATATTTTCTTATCATTTGAGATTTTGTTTGTTATAGGCGACCTGACGGCCAGGAATTTTCAAGATTAAAATCGGCAAAACTTGCTTGCTTTTAAAATGCTCAGAAGAAAAGGCATCACTGAAAATGACGTCAGTAGTCACACTTCTTGTTTGTTTTGAAAAAGTCTGGGGAACGTCTTTCGCTTCCGAGTGTTTTAATCACGATCATCTTTTGTTGATTGTAATCTTGAAACATCCTGGCAGTCAGATCACCTGAAACATCAAAAACAATCACAAATGATAGGAAAAAGCCTATGTTTTCTATACTTTTAAAATTTGACATTAGTGACCATCTAAGAAGGAGTAACATTGTAGGAAGGAGCCAATATAAATTAATAACACTTTCCTATTATGCAATGACTAGCTATAACTACTCCTAGAATTAATAACCGCAGAAGCTTCTTTGTGTAGCTAAATGGAAGATAAATCGGGAAGTCTCTGCTAGAGCTTTAGGGGAGTTTGCTCTAGGTCATTATGTCTACATTATGGCTGGCAAGACTGCTGTGTTATGGATTATGTGCCATAAAGTGTGCTTACGTGATCTATGTACATATTCGTAGTTGGGAGGAGGCGCGAGGACATCAGACTTACTGATATCGTTTCTCTTTGACAATAGACATCATGTGTGATTTAGTCAATATGGCTTTAATGTGCTCAATGATCTCTATATCTACTTATACTGAAACCATATTTGTCAGTGGCCGTCCTTGATATCCTAAACTCGTGCTCTTTCAGCATATCAGTGATTGTTCACATTCTTACTACTTCATGCCAATCAATTTGTATTAAAAATCAATAGAAGTCTTTAGGTTGCATAAAGAAAACAATGAGAAACCTCTAATTGTCACCAAGATTGTTTCACTCCTTATGAACCTGGTTCTGGCTAAAAGAACACTGTTGAACCAACACAGCGGAACAGGCATCAACATTCTCGCATGTCTTGACTAACATTGGCTAGCCTTATAAATACTTAGTAAGCCTATAGTATAGATTAAAATATATATATATATACACATGTATGTGTATATATATATATATATATATATATATATATATATATATATATATATATATATATATATATGTATATATATATGTATATATATATATATATATATATGTATATATATATATATGTATATATATATATAGTATATCACTCATGTACTTAACCTAAAGCAATAACAGTCCATTGAGAAATAGCGTTTCTTAAAAGTTTTCTATTGTTTTATAATTTCTTGCTAAAATAGCAGTATATAGTGTTGTATGTTTGGGGAATGTAAAGGAACCAATGCTATTCCAGTGTTTTAGCTACATCATCTCACAAGACCAGTTCTCTGATAATCACACAATTTGTTTATTCTGGCTTTTTACTACCGATATCAGTGTGGTATGGTATCTGATACTGCTAGTTTTACTACTGATATCAGTGTGGTATGGTATCTGATACTGCTAGTTTTACTACCGATATCAGTGTGGTATGGTATCTGATACTGCTAGTTTTACTACTGATATCAGTGTGGTATGGTATCTGATACTGCTAGTTTTACTACTGATATCAGTGTGGTATGGTATCTGATACTGCTAGTTTTACTACCGATATCAGTGTGGTATGGTATCTGATACTGCTAGTTTTACTACTGATATCAGTGTGGTATGGTATCTGATACTGCTAGTTTTACTACTGATATCAGTGTGGTATGGTATCTGATACTGCTAGTTTTACTACTGATATCAGTGTGGTATGGTATCTGATACTGCTAGTTTTACTACCGATATCAGTGTGGTATGGTATCTGATACTGCTAGTTTTACTACTGATATCAGTGTGGTATGGTATCTGATACTGCTAGTTTTACTACTGATATCAGTGTGGTATGGTATCTGATACTGCTAGTTTTACTACCGATATCAGTGTGGTATGGTATCTGATACTGCTAGTTTTACTACTGATATCAGTGTGGTATGGTATCTGATACTGCTAGTTTTACTACTGATATCAGTGTGGTATGGTATCTGATACTGCTAGTTTTACTACTGATATCAGTGTGGTATGGTATCTGATACTGCTAGTTTTACTACCGATATCAGTGTGGTATGGTATCTGATACTGCTAGTTTTACTACCGATATCAGTGTGGTATGGTATCTGATACTGCTAGTTTTACTACCGATATCAGTGTGGTATGGTATCTGATACTGCTAGTTTTACTACTGATATCAGTGTGGTATGGTATCTGATACTGCTAGTTTTACTACTGATATCAGTGTGGTATGGTATCTGATACTGCTAGTTTTACTACCGATATCAGTGTGGTATGGTATCTGATACTGCTAGTTTTACTACTGATATCAGTGTGGTATGGTATCTGATACTGCTAGTTTTACTACTGATATCAGTGTGGTATGGTATCTGATACTGCTAGTTTTACTACTGATATCAGTGTGGTATGGTATCTGATACTGCTAGTTTTACTACCGATATCAGTGTGGTATGGTATCTGATACTGCTAGTTTTACTACCGATATCAGTGTGGTATGGTATCTGATACTGCTAGTTTTACTACTGATATCAGTGTGGTATGGTATCTGATACTGCTAGTTTTACTACTGATATCAGTGTGGTATGGTATCTGATACTGCTAGTTTTACTACCGATATCAGTGTGGTATGGTATCTGATACTGCTAGTTTTACTACTGATATCAGTGTGGTATGGTATCTGATACTGCTAGTTTTACTACCGATATCAGTGTGGTATGGTATCTGATACTGCTAGTTTTACTACCGATATCAGTGTGGTATGGTATCTGATACTGCTAGTTTTACTACTGATATCAGTGTGGTATGGTATCTGATACTGCTAGTTTTACTACCGATATCAGTGTGGTATGGTATCTGATACTGCTAGTTTTACTACTGATATCAGTGTGGTATGGTATCTGATACTGCTAGTTTTACTACCGATATCAGTGTGGTATGGTATCTGATACTGCTAGTTTTACTACCGATATCAGTGTGGTATGGTATCTGATACTGCTAGTTTTACTACCGATATCAGTGTGGTATGGTATCTGATACTGCTAGTTTTACTACTGATATCAGTGTGGTATGGTATCTGATACTGCTAGTTTTACTACTGATATCAGTGTGGTATGGTATCTGATACTGCTAGTTTTACTACCGATATCAGTGTGGTATGGTATCTGATACTGCTAGTTTTACTACTGATATCAGTGTGGTATGGTATCTGATACTGCTAGTTTTGCTACCGATATCAGTGTGGTATGGTATCTGATACTGCTAGTTTTGCTACCGATATCAGTGTGGTATGGTATCTGATACTGCTAGTTTTACTACCGATATCAGTGTGGTATGGTATCTGATACTGCTAGTTTTACTACTGATATCAGTGTGGTATGGTATCTGATACTGCTAGTTTTACTACCGATATCAGTGTGGTATGGTATCTGATACTGCTAGTTTTACTACTGATATCAGTGTGGTATGGTATCTGATACTGCTAGTTTTACTACCGATATCAGTGTGGTATGGTATCTGATACTGCTAGTTTTACTACCGATATCAGTGTGGTATGGTATCTGATACTGCTAGTTTTACTACCGATATCAGTGTGGTATGGTATCTGATACTGCTAGTTTTACTACTGATATCAGTGTGGTATGGTATCTGATACTGCTAGTTTTACTACTGATATCAGTGTGGTATGGTATCTGATACTGCTAGTTTTACTACCGATATCAGTGTGGTATGGTATCTGATACTGCTAGTTTTACTACTGATATCAGTGTGGTATGGTATCTGATACTGCTAGTTTTGCTACCGATATCAGTGTGGTATGGTATCTGATACTGCTAGTTTTGCTACCGATATCAGTGTGGTATGGTATCTGATACTGCTAGTTTTACTACCGATATCAGTGTGGTATGGTATCTGATACTGCTAGTTTTACTACCGATATCAGTTTGGTATGGTATCTGATACTGCTAGTTTTACTACCGATATCAGTGTGGTATGGTATCTGATACTGCTAGTTTTACTACCGATATCAGTGTGGTATGGTATCTGATACTGCTAGTTTTACTACTGATATCAGTGTGGTATGGTATCTGATACTGCTAGTTTTGCTACCGATATCAGTGTGGTATGGTATCTGATACTGCTAGTTTTGCTACCGATATCAGTGTGGTATGGTATCTGATACTGCTAGTTTTACTGTCGATATCAGTTTGGTATGGTATCTGATACTGCTAGTTTTGCTACCGATATCAGTGTGGTATGGTATCTGATACTGCTAGTTTTACTGTCGATATCAGTTTGGTATGGTATCTGATACTGCTAGTTTTGCTACCGATATCAGTGTGGTATGGTATCTGATACTGCTAGTTTTACTACCGATATCAGTTTGGTATGGTATCTGATACTGCTAGTTTTGCTACCGATATCAGTGTGGTATGGTATCTGATACTGCTAGTTTTGCTACCGATATCAGTGTGGTATGGTATCTGATACTGCTAGTTTTACTGTCGATATCAGTTTGGTATGGTATCTGATACTGCTAGTTTTACTGTCGTTGCTTAACACAATGTCAGTATGATTGTTAGATTAGCAGTAACATTTTGTGTTCTGATGGCATTCAAAAGGTCTTCCATGCTTTTAACATAAAAGTCAGTACTGTGGGCCCCGCGCTACGATGTCCCTGTTATACGATTTTTTCACTTTACGATGCGGAACACCATGTTTTCACTTTACGATGCGGAACACCATGTTTTCACTTTACGATGCGGAACACCATGTTTTCACTTTACGATGCGGAACACCATGTTTTCACTTTACGATGCGGAACACCATGTTTTCACTTTACGATGCGGAACACCATGTTTTCACTTTACGATGCGGAACACCATGTTTTCACTTTACGATGCGGAACACCATGGTTTCACTTTACGATGCGGAACACCATGTTTTCACTTTACGATGCGGAACACCATGTTTTCACTTTACGATGCGGAACACCATGTTTTCACTTTACGATGCGGAACACCATGTTTTCACTTTACGATGCGGAACACCATGTTTTCACTTTACGATGCGGAACACCATGTTTTCACTTTACGATGCGGAACACCATGTTTTCACTTTACGATGCGGAACACCATGGTTTCACTTTACGATGCGGAACACCATGTTTTCACTTTACGATGCGGAACACCATGTTTTCACTTTACGATGCGGAACACCATGTTTTCACTTTACGATGCGGAACACCATGGTTTCACTTTACGATGCGGAACACCATGTTTTCACTTTACGATACGGAACACCATGTTTTCACTTTACGATGCGGAACACCATGTTTTCACTTTACGATGCGGAACACCATGTTTTCTCCCGTCATACGACATTTTTTTGCCATACGATATCAACAAAAGATTTTCTCAAAATTAAAATTTGGCAGTCGATGTGCCGGATACATCGAAATAACAAAGATGCTGATATGCTATTTACCGAAATCTCTTTCACAATGCCCGAAAGAGATACGATGCTCGCTCTCTCGCTCAGTTCAGCGTTATTCATTACAAGTTATATTGAAAACGAAACCGGAAACAAATAGGTGATAAAACTTTAGTTCATGACAAAGTTGAAGTTTAATTTAGTAAAATACATACTAAAACTTAGCTTCAAGTATGTGTTTAGTAAGCTAAATTCATTTAAGTTAATTTCAACATTTATGTTGTGCACCTGTCTCGAATTTAAGAACTCCTTATGGTACGTACTCCACATGTAACATTGCAGTGTTGCATTTCATGGCAGCTCGTAACCACTAAATACACAAAATACACTGAAGTTACTGTAGGTAACTATAGTTATTAAGGTTAACGTACTATTTTTTTACTTATTTTTAATATGTACAGTACGTATATAAAAGTCTGGTAATTTTTACCAGAGGATGTTCGCATTAGATAGTTATATAAATAATAATACTAGATAATTAATAGCTATGGGTTTCTATACCCCTCTATACGACATTTTCGCCTCGCGGTGCCAACACTAGCGAGGGTCCGTCCTCTGAACACTTATCGATAATCTCCGAAGGTAAATTGTGATTCACTGTGTTTCCATGACGCGCATGATACGGATTTGGAGTTGCGCACACATGTGGCATTTTCATAGAATAAATGTTTCAATGAACGTTCGCATGATGCTGATTAATGCCACCATTTTGCTAAAAAGTAAGGAGTTGTAGCTCATTGGTCCATAATTAGTGACAGTTTTGTTATGCTTAGTAGAATTCGGAACATTAGAGCATTTGAAACTTCAAATCGATATAAAAACATTTTAAGTGTAAAAATGTTTAAAATGGAATAGCTTGCGCGGCATTTTCTTACGCATTATTCGCAATCATGGAACATTCGATAAAGATTTATGAGTAACAAAACTCACTTGTCTTGCGGATTTTTGCTGTTTTCATCTTGCGGACGGAGGCAAACTTTGGCATCATCTGAATGATGGAAACATGGTGTTTATCTGCTGTTTGGAAAAAGTTAAGAGTACTAAAAATTCCACAATGAAGTGGAAGGGCTCCTTTGTATCATAAATAATCTCAGGGTAATAATGCATTGAGCAACTAACAACCTAGAGTTGACAGGCTGCCATTCAAAAGGCTTAGTCAATCTAATCGCGGGCACTCTTGCCATTTCAGCGCTCTAGTTTATCGATGAGTGGCTGATAGCAGGCCTTTGAACAGGTGATGTTTGTGATAATGGTGACCTCTCTGTACCTGCAGGTTTTGCAAGGCGGAAGTTAGTCCTGCCGATCTGTCGGAGCACATTGATAAACTCCACGTCGCCCCCCAAAAGCGCAATAGTAAAATGTATAAGTGCTTCTGGGATGGCTGCAAGGTTAGTAGAAGTTTCCTCTCATTTAACCGCTATGCGATCATCGCTACAGAGATGAGCAGCTAGCCCATAATTCATTGCTATGACCTAGTAGGCCAATGCACGGGTGTGGTAGACCACCTGTCAGTCTTCATGTCCAAAAGGTAACCTGTCTAAACCAAACTGGTTCTTCTACTGAAAAGACAAGGACATTTACTATTGAGACGTCTTACACGGCTCAGCGTTTTCTAAATGAAAAATGCATATTTATGAAAATTGTCTGTTGGTAGATGGTACTTCTGGTTTTAGCGAGGTTCAGGTATTAGTTCAGTGGGAATGTGATATGGTTATTATTGAGGGTAAAAATGAGCAATTTTATTCAGGATTAGTTGTGAGTTTCTTGTATGTCAATTTATTCCTTGAGAGACATTTTTTACTCGCCAAATCCTTAGTGGTGGATATCTTATCAGGGTCAAGGCCATTTTAAGAGATAGACTTAAATTTACTCCATCCCTTTTGGGATTGAGTAAATTTGTGATAGGCCCTTTTGTAACAAGTGCATTTTTATGGTGTGCCATTTTGTGACACTTTTTTTGGCCATTTCATTTGAAAGGCCTTATTTAGGAAGCGACATGTTGGCATTCCACTGTTGATTTTAAACACATTCTAGTGTGTGGCTGACCCATGACCTTCATGTTTATTTCTTTGTGGCATAAGCAGACGGCCTAGCCTATCGGCAAGCCCTACTAATGAATGAAACCATGTGAAATCTTATCAATATGCTTTTTCATGTAGGATCTAAATTTACTTCTGCAATGAAACGTCATTGCATTCTATGTCATCTATCACAGCGTATGATAAAAGTAGATATTTTTGGCAGAAGCACTGATATGGCATAATACCAGTACCCTTTCATGTGTTAACTGACACTCATCTGACAGGTATATGGCCAAGTGGCCAAATCCATCATCTGGCTCGAAGGGCACGTGAAGAAACACCTTGGATCACGTCCCTATCACTGCATATTCCCCGATTGCGCCTCAAGCTTTCCATCGCAAGAGCTGTTGCTGCGGCATGTAGATACACATATAGAGCCCGTCGAGCTGGCGAAGGCGGTAAAAAAGGCAGAGCCTTCCTTGAGCAAGAAATCAGAGAAAAAGAAGATAAAGCGAATGAGAGGCACCGAGAAATGCATACGTAAGTTGATGTTGTCAGTTTTGTTTAGACCCAATTCAGCTGTCATTTGAGGGGTTCTCATAGTGTCCCCAAGCTTCACCTTTTTACCACAACTTGAGTGAGGCTAGTCAGAATGCCTTGTCATCGGGATCTTGGACAAGACTATTATAATATCTCTGACAGATTAGCCTGTCTAGAGATTCATTATAAGTCAATCCAGGGAATTATAGTTGTCAGCTCTGACATCTTGCTCAGTTCTCCTGGTCTCCAATTTATCCTAACTATCACTTACCTACATCGGAGATCTCCGTTTATGGCTTTCTGACCAGAGAGGGTCCTCCAAATTACAGCTGTGATTGTTTAATGTATTGTGGTGCAACAACTCTATCTCTTCACTGGTCTGAACTCATAGATTGCTACGACCACAGATATGTCCCAGGATTCTTTTGAACTCCATATAAATTATGGTTAGAGTATGTCTATAAAGCTTCTTACTGATCTGATAAAATTATATGAAAGCTTTAGAATATGTTTATAGCAGGTTTAGGTGCTATTTCAACAGTATTTGGTGATAAGACAAGCTCACATATATCATATAAATTATATCTTTTGTTTAATTTGATTTTCATCAGGTATTCTTTAATATTATGTCACTAAACATGCAGCATTTTTTATTCTCAGCATCTGGAATATGAGAACAGTTCAATGGTATAATGCTAATATGAAGTGCTGCATAGTTGAGAGCGTCCGACCGCCCCTTCATCAACAATCATGCATGACCTGACCGCGCTTAAGAAATGGTGATAGCCATTCTCAGCATTTGCGCCTGTATTGGTTTACCAGATAATTAAAATATAGAAACATATGTGAATATGCTGCAACTTTCCCTGCATACTTTCCCAGCATACTAGCTGTAATATATTGTTGTTCAGGCAAGTTTTTTCTGTACTCGGTGATTTCATTAAAAGGTGTTCATCGCTAATGGTTTTAGGCATCACATAGTTATGACTGTCAAAGTATTAAAGGTTGACTTGGAACAAAATTCACATTACAGTTATTTGGTATCAAAAAATTCACCACGTCTTACTCTGTTGTGTTGTAGGTGCCAAATATGTGGAAATGTGATTACAAGCTCTTAAAAGCTCAAAAACGAAAAGCTGCCGTAGATTGGAATCTCTTTATTTCGATGGCGTAGTCATTACAGTTGGTTATTGTCTTGTCACGTGATGTTCTCACTTGAATTGAAAGGCCAATAAAAAGCTCAATATAAAACTTATCGTAGCACTAGTTTATGACAAACACTTCGGGTTTTACCGAAGACCCCCGTATCAAATATAGATGCTCGCTACTTTACAGTTTTGTTTCGGCTTGATCTAATCGTCAAGTCGTAGTCTGATCATGTGATCCAATACTTCGCAGATAATTTCTGCAGCACTTTTCGATTATCACAGGTAACCAACAGGCTCGTCATGATTATCAGACAATGATATGTACTCCTTCGAGCTAAGGCTAAAAAATTATATGAATTTTTACGGTAAGTTATAAAATATCAGTGCTAAAAGTGACAGCATTACAATGACGATAAACTAGACGCGTAAGAACAATAGACATAGTTTTATTGAATGCGTGAAGTATATTTGTGAAAATATTTCGACGAATGAGGTTGCAAGAAAGTGTAAACAGAAACCATCTTGTACAACTACGTCCCGTTTGAGCCATTTTGGAAAGAGAATCCAAACTACGGCGATGTCGTGTGGCTGTGATTAACTGTTCGTTTTTAGCTTTTAAGAGCTTGTAATCACATTCCCACATATTTTGCACCTACAACACAACAGAGTAAGACATGGTGAATCTTTTGATACCAAATAACTGTAATTTGAATTTTGTTGCGAGTCAACCTCTAAACCAGTGCATCAGGAAGGACAACTCCAAATTCGTTAAATGGTTCTTTGCTATGTCATAACTTTGATCCTAACTTGACCATTCCGCGGTGCCAAAAGCATTCGTATACCCCTTAATTTTCAAAAGGTTCCAGAAATCAATGTTTGCAACACACCTTTAAATTGTTTATTAAATGTCCTACTTTTGAACGCAGTACTTTAAGGCTAAAAGGGCCTAAGGCTAGAAATAATAGATAACTTGAGCGATCAATTTCTGGTCAATTCTTTTAAAAAAAATTTGCACATTCTTTATGCGGAGTGACTGGCCATGTTAGTTAAAGTAAAATGTAAAAAGTATTCAAAATAATAACAAAAATAGGTTAAATTTGTGTTAATTCGATAGATTAAATCAACAACTTGACTTTTTGATACTTTTTACAGATGCTCACGCAATTGAGTTGGCAATCATTTTCCTCTTTGGGTACTGAAAGTGTTATAAATGGTTGTGGGCGTAAGTTTCAGGTTTTTTTTCCATGTTAACCAAAGCTGCTGCTAACACACTAAAAAGAGTCTTCTTGTACATATCCCTATCATCTAGGAATAGACTGTGATTCTTATTCGACTATGCTCGACTAAGGAAATATGACCTTACTATGAAACTCACGAACACATGTGGAGATATAAAAGCGTTGCGAATCGCGAGTACGAATATCATCCTTGCATTGTACGCTTTTTGAAGCATACAGGAGACATCAAACATGAGCGTTATCTTTTGACCTTGACATTACACATTAATAGTCATGACGACGCCATTGGTTTAAATTATATATTTTTAGTGCTCTTTCAATCATTTTGTTCGTAAAACATATTTTAATAAAAATTGACATATTATTTTAATTATTTTATTGTTAGTTATACTACTTTTAGTGAGTTTCAAGTTTTGTGTTAACACGTTCACTGACAATCAGCTTGCCAATCATGACATAGCGGCAGACGATAATATCAACATGAATATGTTCCCAATTCCTGCCGGGGTCAGGCGCAGCATCGATGCTCAGAATTTACTTCATATTTCTCTGGTCTGCTTCAGCTTTAAGGTTTCCATAACAGTTGATGTGATAGTTGTAGTCCAAACTTATCCAGTAGGTGTTAGTAGCTTGATTCAACCTCTAATATAACAGTCGAGTTCATAGTGCTTGCAGACACTGTTGGCTATCAAACTCGTAGATATATGATAGCTGATGATCAATTCTCTCTTGTTATATACTGGCTGTATGCTTTATTCTATATGAGAAGCTTGTGTATTTGCGAGATTACTGGCTAGAATGGTTGTGTATGCACGATATTTGATCTAGATGATTTTCAAGTTCATTTCCAGTGCCGAGTTCTTCAACACCTGCAAATGCTTCTGACTAGCTGCATGAAGTCTATTTTATGAGAAGTCTTTGTTCCGCTTACAGCCATTGTTCGCTATCAATGTTAGGGCATTCATGACTCATCCCTCCCTTAGTATGGACCTGATGGAACATTCTCCTCCGGTACTTCATATTCCCCTCACACTGTCTCTTCATCCACATTAGACTGAACTCAAACTTCATCAAATTCCTCAAAGTCACAGTTTTGTGATGCAGTTTTAGCTAGTTTTAGCAGGAAATGAGCTGCAGGAGGTGATTAGCTGCTTTAGTAGCCTATCACCTGTAAGTATAAATATCAACCCTGTTACAAGCAACACTGAATGGCCTTTCAAGGTTACTTATGAACAGCGAGTCTGGCTTCGTTAGTTTGAAAATGACTAAAAGTCACGGGTTATTTGGCATAATCTTAAGCGCTTAGCTCAGCTTAACCATAATTGAAATTGTCTCTTTCTAGCTCGCTTTTATCTTTCTTAATCTTGCTAAGTTATGCGTGGCTTCTGTTAGAACTCTGGCAATCATGGACTCATCTATTGGCCTTTCATCGAATGCTCTGGAGTTCACTAGCTAGCTGATCATTGTCTGACTTGCTAACTACTAAGGCCTGTTCAGTATGGGTGTTAGTATTGTATAGTCAGCAATGAATCGGTTGTATTCTGATTAGCAAAAAATCTGGCTTGACTGCTTGACACTAGCAACACTTCCTGCCAATTCTTTTCCACTTTCAATTTTTTTGTCATCACCAGAGTAGCCCAAGTGGTACTTGCTATGGGATCATCCACAAATCATAAGTTTTGCTGTTCGTTAACCCTTTGGCTGGGTAAAAGCCCCGAAAATCGTGTAATTTATTTTTGAAATTCAATAAAATCGGTATTCTATGAACATACATAACTCAAACTGAAATTTATTTCTATTAACAAAATATTTTGTCTATAAACATTCATTTACATGTGTATTACTACAAAAAGCTATAACTATGTACAATTGTCTATGTATGAAATGCTTGAAAGCATTCCTTTCGGCAAAGTCCAATGCCACAGCGTAGCCAACGCAAGTAGCATCTTCATCATCCGAGCAACCATAACGATCACTTTTCTCTGTATATTCAAAGTTTTCAGAGTTTAAATCACTACCATCATCCTTATTATTATCATACTGATCATACAAAAGATTACTAACGATCGCGGGATCAAATAAACTTTTATTTTTTTTGTTTTGAACGTCGAGCCGTATGTTGACTGGTTTTTCCAACTTCTATTTTTTCAAAGGTGTCGCGATTTCTTTAGCTTTTATCATAAAGCAACGCCTCTCAGATGATCGTTTCATATTGTAATTCATCGACTAACATCTTGTCGATAATATTTAAGATTTACTAGCGTTTATATCCTTTGTTTATTGTTACTAGGCGACGGTTTTTATAAACGTCTGCCAAAAGCAACAGAAAATTCGTTTCCCCGCGGAACCGATAAACGACATTTTGGTAGTTTCCTCAGCCAAAGGGTTAATATGATTCTATTAAGGAAAATATTGGTACAAACAGAATAAACTAGCGCATTCCTATCTATCATTCCAATTGACTATTGCTATGAAAGGGATGCTCAGGGTGCACTACCAGGTTTCTGGCAGAGGTACTGTTTATAAACCTTGCATATGCTTGGTAGCCACTATTAAATTTCAAGTGAATGACATAGAGCTATTCTCTGTGTAAGTGGTTAGCAGATACATCATACCTGTCTTCTGGATCATTATCTCTACAAGTTTGATACCAGATGTTCGGTCTTTGATCCACAATTATGGCTGAAAATGTCACATGGCTGGAAACAAACCCCTCTTACAGCCTAAAGAGAAATGATATGCGCCACTTCTCTTTCTCACATGGGAATGCAACTTATAGTTTGTTCGCTTTGGTGCGCTCCTGGAGTGTTCCGGAGAATATTTTGAAACTAGTATACTCAGTGGCCTGTGGCCATCTAGTCTACCGAGCATCGCTTGTAATCATCAGCTATTCATATCTCGCTATTCATATGTTATAATGTTCTATATTCGTCAATGCCGTCATGTGATAAAATGAAGTATCATGTTAATGCTAGGTATTTCTTCATTCTGTTCGCACCTTAAAAAGGTGCCTGTGCGGCTCATTCAGCCTTGATGACCCCCTACCAATGACTATCTTGCCTATCACCTTAGCTAATGTGAAAACTGGTTGCTGGTAAATAAAATAGTTTAAATTGGTGCTGATAGCCATTGTATAACGATAAAGTACGTTGGCACTAGCGGGAGTGCCACATCAGTTTTTTATTTTTTTTTGTGTCATTTTTTGGCAAATTTGGTGGTTTTCTAACGTTTTCTAGCATTTTGAAAAGTGGCTTTCCTTTACGGTCAACCCTGAGAATTGTTGGATCATAAATGTGTATTTTTCCATCAATATGCTATCAAGCAGTAGTGCAAGGTTAACTAAAATGTTTATTCGGTGTTGTTGTATCTGTTCCACATACTCAGTTAATAATGAGAGTGGATTAGCAGATAACTACTGAAAGCCTCTTGCAAAGGTTTTTATAGACATGTAAGGGAGAAAACAATGCAGCTTTTCTTTGTATCTCCATGTATTCATGTTTTATGTACTGGCCGTGCAGAAGGATGAGTTTAGCAATGAATGTTTAAAACAGTGGTAGTTTACACCTATGTTATGCTATGTTATGTTATGCTAGAAAACTATGTTTTCATGAAATCCACAAGTTTGTCGTCATCGGCAAGATGTAAACAGCAAAAACCCTCAAGTCGAGTGAGTTTTATTACTCGCAAATTTTTATCGCACGATGCCTTGTGAGCTATTCCATTTCATACATTTTCCACGCTTCAGCCGCTCCTATTTCAAAAGTGTGCTGCTAAGGAGACCGGAGCACACCGCTATGACCTCTGACTTAAAATTTCTGATCTTTTTTAACAAAGTTCCCGAGTTAGTCTGTAAAATGCGAATGTCCATTGAAACACTTATCGCAGGGTAACTCGACGTGCGCACAACTCCAAACTCGCCTCATCCACAAAATGAATACAGTGAATAGCATCGAGTATGGAGTTTTTCGAAGTGCAGACTGCAAACTGCATCGATGTTAAATTCCTTGTGCTCATACATTTATACTATTTGACACTTTCCGCACACTGTTTTGTCAGTGTCTGAGTTCGCTTTAGCAATATGCTACCTCTCACACTCCCATTTCCTGTGCTGTGAAAGGCAGGTAGTAAGCATCCCACTAGTAGGAATATATGTAGCTCTTGGCTCCAAGCATCTTTCTCTCTTCCTATAAAGGAAGATAACGGAATCGCAGCACTTTGATGTGACTCCTCATTCCATTAGATATTAGCATACTTAGGTTCAGCATGTTATCAAGTCCTACGAACTCATCTTATTTCATGACTGGCAAACAAAGACCTGAAGTTTTGCATACCAGGCTGTACAGGGGTAGTCAATCACCTTGTGGTCTTTGTTTTACAGCGAAGAGGACTGATTTCTTCACTAGCAGTATCGTTGAGGCAGGCAGGTGGGAAAACAAGGTACTCCAAGACAACCTTTTACATCTGCTCTCCGAGGATCGTGCGTCACTGAAACTGCAAGGACAGGTAAGCAGTGGTGCTTCTGTCTTGCTTTTGATTCTGTCCATATTACTATGAATGTGGGTGGTTCGTATCCATGGAAACCTTAGTGCGGATGAGGAAGATGGCGTATTGAGCCACTCGCTATGCACAAATTCGATCGATAAAAGGCCGATATATTAGCCAAGGACTAAACATCATTCTAGCAAAGATGACTATCTTAGGGTGACACAGTTGTAAAGATACAGTTACAAAGGCCGATCAGGTTTAACGCGACATTTGAGTAGGTGAAGGTCATTCTACTGGCTCGTTTTTTCTGAATTAATATTTCTAGTTTGCAAACAGAACTGCCGTCTGCTTTTGAAGTGAGCTAGGCAGCTGTATGAACGGTGTTAGTCAATATAGCCAGTTATGTGACTTGATGACAGACATACCTTCTTTATGATTAACTGTGGCAACTGTATTAATATTAATTTGTCTGATATATTCCTTTATTAATATTATTCTCTCTTTAAAGATTAACTTACCCAAAATTTTTGTAGATGTTATCGGAAAGTATCAGTATTTCTCTATCATTCGCGATTGTTTTTGATGTTTGAGGTGACCTGATCGTCAGGATGTTTTAAGATTAAAATCGATAAAACTTTGTTGCGATTAAAACATCGGATCAATCGAAAGTGCGATTATGACGTCTATAATTGCATAGAGACTGACAGAACTTATGTAATGCTTCAACTTGAATGCAATAGTTAGTTAAATCTTGGTAGACGGACGGACGGAAGTCTTGCTTAAATTGTAATAAGCATTTAAAATTGTGTTCAAGTGTTTTAAATGTTTTGCATTAATTTTAATACTGTAAAGCGATATGTAAAGGCACACGGATATGCTGCCTGACATCATCAAGGTTCACATTGGTTAACCAGGGTAGAAAAACATGATATCCAAACATTGCTGTTAGTATTACACAGTCAGTTACCTGTCAGCTTCGCCTTTGTGCCAATATGAAATGACTCTAGGAGAGGGTTGAGAGTAGGAAGTACTGTAAACCATCTGACAAATACCACAATTTTACATCATAGCTAGACGAGTGTTTTAGAATCTGTTCAAGGACCGGTAGCTAATAAATTAATATGGCTTATTTGTATTGAAATGATAGATTTTTTATTTTTGTATGATTTAGTCGTTTTTGTGGCTAAGGTAAAGTTCTTATTGTATATTGCAGTTTAAATTTTGTGTGTTTTGTCTGTTTTGGCCACGTTTATACCAGCGCATCGACGTTAGTGGTGAAACTGTTGAGATCGTTGGGGAAAGTAGAATTTTACTGTTTGCGTCACAGATATTCCGGAACACTCGGGACAATCATTATTCATCAAAGGTTTACTAATCTTCCTCAAAATGCTGCAGCAGATTCACTTCTGATACAGTTTCTCGGTTCATTGAGCTCCCTTCATTTCTGTTAAGGCACTGAATGATTGTGTAAGATTGACAGGGAACATCCTGGTGTACTCGATGTTGGCATCGTCTCTTACAATTATTGCTACATTAAGTAGAAAACAGTGCAAAGAGTACACTCTTTTAGTGAACTAAATTGTGTTAAAAATCATTCAAACAGTATGTAGGATGACTTAATACACATTGGGATCAATAGTTAAGTTGTGTTCCTATCAGAGTAGAAGGAGTATAAGAATTTGTGTCTTGTTTTGTTATCTACCTGAGAAATGATGAGAGTATTCCTTTACATAAGGTAGTGTCTTTGATGGAAACACCTCAGCTATTTCACCAATTCCTTATAAGTATATTGTTTATTACTGTAGTTATTTATTACTGTAGTTATTTGTTACTATACTTGTTTATTAGTATAGTAACTAGAAGATTTTTTGCTCTTTTTTTGCAAAATGTTATGGCCACTGTCAGGGATTAAAATTTAGTCTTTCTCCTAATAGTTGAATCTGGCTACAATGTAAAGTTATAATATTTGTTTGTTTGACACGACTCTACATGAGGTTGGCTTTCTTTAGTTTACTCTGTCTGATTGTAAGGGTTGATGGAGGTCCAAGTGATAACCACACAGGCCATTGAAGCCTGTGTCCAAGTCAGCAAGCATTCGATCTTTAAAATTCCATCTTGACAATTATATCGACCCGATTTTTATCGATCTTCACTGGTGTCATGCCCAGTTCTTGACTATGTTTCCATCAATCTAATGTATCAGCGTTTCGATTAAGAAATTCATATCATGACTATTGGCTCAATATCTTACAGCTCTTAAGTAGCTCCAATTATGAGCCATGGCTACCCCTGGACTTCTAGTCATATTGGATATATCAAAGCCTGAGTAATGACTAGGTGGGATGAGTAAAAAATTGCCTGCCATTGCATGGTAGTAACTTTGGATATAATGTCTTTTTGCTCATACTCGAAACAGAAAATCCCATTTGTAGGGATTCCATTACTATTATTTCTATCCATCTTTGTAAAACTGTTTCTTGTATTTTGGCGCCATTCATTCTTCTAGCTATATATTGTACGACTCTTTAATTCTATATGCGTTCTTGTTACACAGCTCCATCAAAATCCTATTATCTGCATAACAGAGATTTATTTTGATATGAAAAAGTAGGAAATATTGGGGTAATAGCTATTCAATTCTACCATAGTTCTTTTTTATATATGCTGTCGAGCATAACCTGCGCATGATAATTGTTAAATATCACGATATCCGAAAAAGGAGCTAAATTATACACTTGTGGGGCTCAGTCCGTTGTTGGCATTTAACAAACCATCCCGTGCAAGGTTACTGATTGTGTGGACAACTTCAGTTTAGCTGTTATTCAAATTGGAAAAACTTTTCTTTGAATTGCGATGTCCAAAATAACCAGATATAACCAGCTCGTTGAATGGCTAGATATCGTTTGTTGATGATCATTAGAGTTCATTTCCATGTCTTTAGCTCACTTCCTCCACGGAGCTAGTCTCTGACTAATTCCACTCGCTGAAAGTTGAGTCGTTCCGCTCTGCAGCCTTCTTTTATTCCTTGTCGAACCTCGTGTCAGTCACTTGGTGTTCTCTCAATTACCGTACTAATCATGTAGGCCAAATCAGATGCTATGGAATGCACTATCAAAGAACGGCTTTGATTGATCTGTGAAAATATGCTAAATGATTTCATATAGATTTCGAAAGTTTGTTGGAGCAAGACCCTTTTTTGACATCTAGGAGAGAACACGAACCGATGTGCACCATGATTCCAAATACTGCCACGTTCTTTGCTGATAGACGCTTTGCTGTACTCGCGCTATTGCGTTAGTTCAGAGTCAACCCGCACTCGCTGTTTGCACGGTGTCCGGGTCTACAAATGGCAGGACTCGGACTATTATGTGCTCTTTGGAAATCATTTCTTCGATTGAATTACATTGTGAATACTGGCAGGTCTCAATCAGCCGGTATTACTAGGTTGTGTAGACGGCCTAATCAATAGCGCCTGTGCCTGCCGCCTTCGTTCCTCCCTCCAGCCGCGCTATCAGGCAAATTAATGCAGCTGGTCCTATATCCTTCCTGTACAGCAATTGTATAGCTGTCAAGTCACACCTCTTTCTTTTGCTTGCTGTTCGAATTGCTGGCTTGGCACTGATAGATTATGTCTGTATGCTTGCATTGCAGATAGTCGCCATGACAACGGTGGGCGACGATGAAATGGTACAGTTTCATTGGTTTCCTGAAGAGCTACAATTAGCTGACAGTTGGCACAAGAGGACAGATCCTGTCTCTGTCAGCAGGGTCAAGGAAGTGAAGATTTCTAACCTTGACCGTGACACTTATATTAACCTTCTCCAGTCGGCTAACTGCTGACCTTTTCGTTATGCGTTATGAGGCATGCTGTTGCATTTGTGCACAATCCATGTATAATTAGTCGCGGTCCAGCTGGCCCTCAGGCTACAATTCTGATCTCAACATTAACTTTTATATAATTATTTGAACTTATTTGCACTTTTCTATGAACATAGTTTAGTAGGCCGATCATGTCCTCAAGTATTGAGCGCTTGCTAAGATGGATTCGTAGCTACATCGATGGTCTCTAGTGAATAGTACCCAAGATGTTAGCAGGAAATGAATCGCAATGGAAATCGAGTTAATTTTACCAATATGTCAAAGTGAGAGTTGGGACTGTTGCCTAGAATATTGTGAAGGTGTCTAGTCTACCCTGCTTCAAGAGCTTATGCTGAGGAATGTGGATGAGATGAGGGTTTTCTGCAGAGGCCCCCTAATATGTATAAATCAATGGTCGCTAATATGTATAAATCAATGGTCTCAATGGTCGTGTGAATTAAAGGAATGACCATGATTTGTATAGGTAATTTCTTATCTATTTATTGGTAAACTGTAAGACAGTACTATTGATAGCCACTTGTACCGCTGGTTCTAGTTGTCATACACGGCACCCTAGGCTAGTCTATTCTCCCTCCATCTGACATCACTTACAGGACCTATTTACATCCATATTGCTTCTCCTTCCTCTATCTCCTAGCAAATGCCAATCTCAACGACCAAATTGATTTTTATTTTGCTCTTTGTATGCTCAAGGGTCCAATATTGTACAAAGCGAAATATGCCAGCCCATCAATCCTGTGCAGGGGTCTCTGCGTTTATTAATAACTTGCCTTTGAGTAGTTAGTCTGGCCTCCCACGACTAGTTGTTTCACGGTCTTACCGGTGTCCCCCCAGCTTTGAGTCACCTTCAGACTAAAGAACTATAGCCGGTGACTATTGCTATTCAACCTCTGCATGAAATTCTATCACCAATAGTAGGCCATTATTGATGATCGAAATTTAATTTTTGATTACCTTTTAAAGATCATAGATAGTTAGGCATCCGGTAGAAGGCTCCTATTGGCTATTGCTTATGTTTAGTTATAGCACACTGGGAAACAGCATTGTTGTTTTTATTCATTCTTTCAATCTGTTGCATTCAATAGTTCTACAATATATAGTGTTCCATATAATTTTGATGCGCAGCTGTATATAGTTACTTTATCACGGTGGTGACCTTAGCGAGTATGGTATGAGAAAAATTCCTTTGTCAGTAGTACAATCTTTTCATGCAAATGGTCTCGCTTGTCTTCTTGTTTGTGCAACTTGTTTTAGTCTAGTTTCATGTTTCAACTGATGTATTCTTTAGCGTTGTTTGTCATGTTACTCATGCTATGTTATCTACGCAATTTTAGGCATGAGTGATTTTCAATATTATGATGAATATATTCAGTTTTTGGAAGTGTTACACCCGCTATGATTTGACCTCAAGAATGGATAGTTGAAGTGTAGACGATAACTATGACAAACAAAAATAACTGTTTGTTTTCACTGATTGATACTGCACATGACAATTAAGTTATCCCTTCATGGTGCAGGCAACTCCAATGAGTAATGTTGGCAGAATGTGTGAAGGAAAAGAATTACAAAATTACTTGTTATCGTAACATCAAACATTCGTACAAAATAATAAGTCTGTAGCGACATAACAGTTGGCTATTACATAGTTAAATTGTTGTATGTTGTTTAGAACCTGAATTCGCTCTGAGATAAAAACAAGACAGGTGAACCAACCAGCCTTTCAAATAATAGCACATGTACGTGTATTACTGTTGCGAGTTCAATTTCATGTCATGCCAGGCAATATTTTATTACACTTAGACCTCTCTCATTGTATAATGGGTTCATGCATAAGGTCTACAGAGATTAAAAATATTTCTTTGGTGTATCATGGAGATTGTCGATATAAGGAACCAAAAAGTGATGCGATGCAATCAGGACAATGATGATTTTCAGGTAGAAGTTGTTTGTAGTCTCTCTCCAGCAGACATCGGAAGATTGTCAGATCTCATTGCTTCAACATCGTGCCTATTGCGCTTACTTGGATCTGCAGTATTTGCTGGGGCATCGTTCCGGAATGTTCCTTCTTTGCCATTACGTGCAGTCATATACCTTTGGAGCAGTTGGTTTGGGTTGTGAATGCTTTGTCCAAGATCAAAGAGATTGATTACAGACATCTTCTGCAAGAGGAAATATTCAAATTTTAGCGCGAGTTAACTTTTTTTTAATTTTGACAGTCCTGACCGATGTACTAACAACAAAGATTATACAATTTAACTCTCTAATACTCATTGTAAAACCTTAATTACAGATAATTAAAAATGTTTATCTGCCAAGTACGATTCATTGTGTTTAAACAATTATTTGCAACAGCAAAGTTTGTTTTGAAACAATGAATTCTTAGGCACGAAGGTGGTTTACATTTTAAAAATTTTTTTACATTATTTAAAAATCAAATCTATTAGTATTAATTATTTCAATTTTTTAAAATTCAGATAAGTAACATGATAAGAACATGAATGTGTCTGGCACGGCACTTGTAACACTGAGTAAAATAGTTTTGTGATTACAAGACACAGCAGGCTGCTCAACAGACGCCACACCCCCGCTCTAAGCAGATAGAATGCCATAAAGATGGTATAGCTGATCCATAAATATATTCAATCTGTTTTGGCCATGAGATAGAGAGTCATAGATCTTACATTTTTAAGTGGTGGAAGACTCATCATGGAAGGTGGCTGTGTTAGCCTCAGGCCCGTCGTACCAGTGGGATGAAAGTACTGTGATACTCTAGGATTGTATACGTTGTTTCCTGTGTTGGGGTTGTAGAGCGAAGGCAATGACACATCTGTAACAAATTATATAAAAAATTCTCACAAACTTATATGGCAAAGTACTAAAACGTAGCATCCATGAAAAAACTTGAAAGCCTACCTATGGATTTGTATTCACTGTCAACTTCACCGTTAAATACATAACCTCCATGTTCAAGTGCACTTACACAAGCACGATTTTCCGGAGTTGCTTCTACGTTGACAAAATTTGTTTGGTGAAAAGAAAAACATTTATAAAAATGACTGTCTCGATCATCGACACAAGATCGGTGAAATGTTGCATACAACGTTTGTCCACTTTTGACGGCCATCTTTGAATGTATACACCGTTGAGCAATCCATTGACCATATACAGCGTTGACCAATCATATATCACAGTGTTTAGTAGCACCGAAATTCGTACAAATGGAATGGCTAGTGATGTTGTACATCATTGGTTAAAAAAGTTGACCCATTTTATATAATCGTAGTTTGAGTTGGTTTAGTGTAAAGTCTTAGTAAAAGTATTTTAAATCATAAACAGACTAGATGCCTTGTCAACTCTGGCTCTCTTGATGAAAAACAACTTCGACAAACCTTCCTGGTGTAAACGGCCCTTTTGTGTTCACAAATTCGTGCATAATATTCATAGAAAACAAACATATGTACAGGATAGTAAGCATACTTGCAATGCACATTTATACAATGCATATGCAGACATGAATTAATCAATATTCACATGTTGGCAAGTGATATGTTCCGCTATGTAAGTCAATAGATACAAGATGATGTAGCAATTTCCTACAGACTCGAAGGCGGAGTAACACCAAATAAATCTATTTATCTTGTGGAAATGGGAACTTGACAGATAATTTTGTTTTAATTCAGAGCAATTTCCCATGAAAGAATTGTTAAAGAGCAAAAGTCAAGGTCGATGGCAGATTCAACCTATCGCTTTTATAGCTAAATAGCCAGCTACCAACTCAGCTAGGTGAAAAATTTTATAGTATTGATTATGCAGGGTTACTCCACTGTTTTTAATATACTTAAGACCTTACAGGACCTTGTTAAATGTAGCATAATATTAATAAACAAAATTGTAATAAATATTTGTGTATATATGTAGTTGCATATGTTTAAATGCAGTCAAAACAAAAAGAGGTCTCAATACATAATATAATATTATAATAGTAAACGTAGAACCAGTTTTATAAAGTAAAACAGATTCTATTAGAACAGATTTGCTTCACAATTGGTTTCTTGGTTGCGGAATCTTTGTACTCTTTCTAGCAATTAACAAATCCACAAGCATGAAACCATTTTAGTGGAACCTGTTTCACATATTCACAGACAAGCGCATGCTGTCAAACTAGTCCCATATTGTGAAAGTGGGCAAGGAGAGCTAGAGGGATATATAATTATGTAATTATACAGATTATGCTATGTAATAGATATAGCGGTACCCAATGACTACAATTGAGCCAGCAAACAAAAGAAATAGATCGAGAAACTTGGAGAAATTTTCTACTCGTAGAGAAGATTATTAAGTACTGGCAAATAAGAACTGTAATTCCAGCAGTAATTGGAGTATTGGGTGCAATAACACCAGTACAACTGTGGCCCAAACACTGGCAACAATCAACATAAATGTGAGACAGAAAAGCACGTTATTGGGAATGGCTAAGATCTGGAGGTGAATGCTCAAATGCCCAGATCTCTGGTAAGAGACCGGATTTTGAGCAAACATTACCACCCACCTGGTTTGACTGAGGTGAGGAAACAATATATATATAATATATATTTATTTGAATGACATGGCGCTCTATTTTTCAACCCTTCCTCTATAGTGGCGGTCAATTGGAGGTGGCATTGTATTTTTCAAACACCTCATCAGGATGTTGAGACATTACCTGCACATTAACGGTGGCTGGCTCAAATACTATGAATGATCAACATGAGTGGGTGGCAGAAAAGTACGTTATAGAAAACGGCTACGAGCTTGAGACGATTGCTCAAAGTTCCAGGTCTGCGGTAAGAAACCCGGGGAGAGTCCGGGTCTCCTGCCGAGCTCTACTAACTTGACCAACAAATCTACTCGTACTTGAGTAGACGCTACCACCCACTTTGGTTAACCGGGGTGAGGAAATAATAACAATATATACATGTATATGCATACATACTTATATGTACAGGATATATATGTACATATGTATATATGTATATATAAATGTGTACAATTATTTATATATGTGAGTTTACGCACTATTTCTATACAGATAGGTGTGATGTAATGACTCATAAAGGTGGATAAATAGAAGTGTGTTATTATCCAGATAAATAAACAGTTTCACTCAATAATGTATGTTCAAAAACATACATAAATGTGTAATAGCCAATTTACGTGCGTGTTTTAAGTTATCTCTCCCATGATTGGATCAGATTACCTATATATGCGTAGGTAAAATATCAACAAACAAACACAGAAACATTCATATTTCTGCTGAGGATCAGACCTTTCAGAGCATCTACCACGTCATTCTGGTGTCCCCTGAAGGCTTTATTCTGAAATGCTAGTTTCTTCTCTATACTTTCACTCTCTTCCCGTTTCATATGAACAGCAATCGCCCTTCTGTTAGCCTCAGACTCTTCTTGAAATAGCTCAAGCCTTTCAAAGAACTGCAACAGTCCAAAATGTTAGCAAGTTTATAACAAACATGCAGCATACATTCTTAAACTATTCTATATGATAAACACACAGCATATACCAACAACATATCCATCATAACAAACAGAGCATATGCCACTAACATATTCTATACGACAAATTCTATACGACAAATTCTATACGACAAACATACATCATATGCTACTCATAGATGTATTAGCATATTCATTTTTCTCTCTTTTAGTTGACAAGAATTTTATCTACAAAACTGTTTTACTTTTCAACCCATAAATAATTTTAACGATGTGGCCACACAAAAATATATTAATCAATCAAAACACATATTATATTTTAGAACACAGTATTGTTATATTCTTGTGATGGAGAGATAACTCCAAGTAAGTGTATTACTTTCCTATTATCAGCGGATATTCTTCAAGCATGATTTTAATTAAGGTGAACACAAAGATGTAATATTCTCTCTGATTGGACCATCACAGAAATGTAATATTCTCTCTGATTGGACCATCAGCTTGGAGTGGACTAAATCTTGTAGCGCCTCTTTCCATGGATTACCTACTTTCCTTCAATTTGTGTGTTACAAAATAAAACAGAAAGAAATACTTTAAGATGTACAACCATTCTGCCAGTGTGCTCAAAGTAACGTCACAGATAAAGCCATCTTGCAACACTTAAGCATCATTATTCGACCAGATGCACTGTATGTCATGCTGGTACACTCTAATGCCGGACAGATGTCTAACACAAGAAAGATAACTACCACATGGAAGGTAACTACCACATAACAGCTAGCTGTATATGGAGGTACTTCAAATTCTATACATATACCACTTCCAGTAATAAGGTGCTCAGCAGGTGCAATAAAGTAGACTGAGGAAGTCATCAAGGAAACAGACATAGCAACTAGCGAACTGCTCACCATGTATGGAGCACTCAATCCAAAGTCAAATACTGCCAGGTTATAATGTAGTTATAAAGATGGGACAGGGAGCTCAAAAACGTACAGCAGACAGTGAAAAAAGAATGGGGCATGGAAGCCAATGCAGCCTCCATGGCCACCATCAACAAGTTACTAGCTGAATTTCATTCAATTGCTGTAACAATGGAGCCACACAGTTATGATGAGGAGCCAAACCTCTTCACGGCGTCTACCACTAACAAGTATTTGAGGTTGGTATATATATGTATGCGTATATATAAACATACATACAACATTAATATGTATGTTTATATATATATACAAACATTTATGGTATATATGCATGTATATATATGTTTATATATACATACATATAAATGTATATATAAACATACATATATATGTATGTGTATATACGGTATAAACATATAAATATATATGTATGTGTATATACGGTATAAACATATAAATATATAAATATATATATATATATATACATACATACATATATATGTGTATATATATGCACATATATATATATATTAATATATAAACATCCATATATATGTATGTGCATATAGAGACAGTTCTATGTGTCTATATACACTTACATACTGTACATATAAATATATATGTATATACAAAAAAGGAACAAGTGAGGAGACATTAGCAATTGGAGAGGAGATTACAAGTACTAATATATAAGAACAACTCTAATTCCAGTAGTCATAACACCTGTACATCAAATGTGGCTTGCCAAATATTAGTAACAATCAACTTATGTGAAAAAAGTACATTATTACGTTATTGGGAAAGCCTAAGATTTTGAGGTGAGTGCTCAAACTCTCAGGTCCCTGGTAGGAAACTCATCTTTAGTAGACATTACCACCCGCTTGGGTTAACCGGGATGAGGAAATAAAATGTATATACATAAATATTTATTCACATACATATGAAGATAAATACTTATGTATATACATACATGTATATATGTATATACATACATGTATATATGTATGTACATACATGTATATATGTATATACATACATGTATATATGTATATACATAGGCCTACATGTATATATGTATATACATATACAGTGAAACATGGATAACTCGCCCTCGGGATAGCAAACACATGGTTAACTCCAATGGATTTGCTTGGTCCGTTCCCACGCAATGATAAACGGCTCTATATAACTCGAACTCAACACTGTTAATTCGAACTGTTTCTTGCCCAACGGCTACCGAAACGGTCGCTATCGCTTTAGAAAATCACTTTATTCCAAGCCATAGAGGTAAACCTAAACTTTTCGTAATTCATAAGTGTCGTTATTACCACCATCGGCAAAATATTTTTGTCAACGACTTTTCTAAAGGTTTGGTGAAATTTTATTTATACCAAACATTCGCGTAGCGATCGCCCTTCAGAAGCAAGGTAAAGTGAGGTAATCTTTGCATAAACTTCAAGAAAAATCGGCAAAATTGATCGTGGGTAAAACACTCAAAAGAAAAAGATGTCTTTTTTTTGAGCATTTCAACAACAATCAAGTTTTGCCAATGTCAATCTAAAAAACGTCCTGGCAATAACATCACCTCAAACAACGAACCAATCTCAAGTGATAGAAAAATCTCTATACTTTTTGATAAAAACGTTTTAAACTTTACATTAGAAGCATTTAATTTGAAACAAGCCATTTGTGCTTTTGATTTATATTATAGATTGTATATGTACATGTATCTACTAATAAATAAGTAAATACATGGACTTGTGACAGTGCTCTGATAACTTGAACGCTCTGATAATTCGAACACTTTTGCTCGGTCCCTTGAAGTTTGAGTTATCCGAGTTTCACTGTATATGTATATAAATATTAAACGAAATAATCATCTGGTGCATTCAAGAACTTGATGCTAAATTAATCTAAATCAAACCAAACAGACCTCCCCCTACTTGTTAAAGAGCTGAGATTACATAACTGAACTCACATCAGCAGGTAATGATTCTCCCCACTTTGGTAGCTTCTGATTTTTTGGAATCTTTTTCATTTCTCTTTTCTCTCTAAACATATATATTCTAACATTTCCATGCTGATCAACTAGAGGAAGCTGATGCTAGGTAGTCAGCCAGGTAGTTAAAACAAGCTTCTGTACCACAAAAACAAGTTTTAAGAACTACTCTAAAACTGGAATGCCAAGTACATAATACCATGCGCAAAGGAAGAACGACTTCAATAAAAACTAGTGTAATTGCTCTAGTCATTCTCTACAAAGTGCACTATTCTGCATATCATCTATAATATTAAATAAACCTATTATTATTCGAACAGCCTAATCGAACGACTCCGTAGAATGACCTCTACCTTCATGCTGATTAATCTCCCTCCACTGCAAGCCTTCAACGTTCAATCACTAATTAGGCATATTGTTTTTAAATGAAGCGATGAACTCATTTTTGAAAACCTACATAAGTACAAAACACAATTTTATTGCAGATTATTGATTAGAATATGTTTGGCAATGTTAATGTCTTGCTATGACAAGCCTATGAGTTTAGTTGAGCATATTCATGAAGATTTATAACCTTTAGTCACCGCCGAGAAATGCGCCCACTCGAAAGTTCCACACCCCTTTGTAGAATGACTATCTAAATACCTTATTTATTACACTTAATAATATAAATGATATGATATCAACCAAGAACAGTCGGATAAAAAAGCCTCACATTATATGTTTACATTCTTGAATCATCAATTACAAATCTTATCTTTTTAGAAATATATTTGTTTATATCTGCTTACTTTTTGTACTCGAACACTTTATGTTTGCTCTCTTTGCTTGTCTGGCTTGCGGTATGACCACTTCGAGGCGGAGCTTGATCCCCCAGTGCTGCCTGGCTCTCCAGGGACATATGCAGTCGATCAATTTCTTCCTCCATTGCTGAAATTCTCCTCCTACAAGTTGGAATGATAGATTTAACCCTGGTTTGATGCACTCAGTAAAGAAATAGAAAAACTTGATATAGGGGTAAAAGAGCTACCGATAAAATATGAAAAAATTAAATGCATGATGTATCCATAGGTGATAACTCCAAAATTTCAAAGCATTCTCAGCGATAGAACACTAGACTTAACGAATTGATAATAGCAGGATCATAAACTCACAGAAAAGTTCTACAGCTGCAAAATGATAGTCTTAATAAAGTCATAAAGTGTTAGTCTAAAATCATAGAGAGATAATCGTAAAGTCATCAAGTGATAGTCTTAAAACTATAGAGGGAGCCTTAAAATCCTAGAGTGATAACCTTAGTCATAGAGTGATAGATTAAACCATAAGTGATAGTCTCAAAGTAAGAGAGAGATAGTCTTAGATAAATAGAGTGATGGCCTCAAAATCATAAAATGATACACTCAAAGTCATAGAGTGATAGTCTCAAAACTAGAGCGCCTTAAAATCACAGTGATAATCTTAAAGTCCCACAGTGATAGCATTAAACCATAAAATAACAACTCAGCCAAAGAGTAGTACATCCATAGAATTAAGGACACACATACAAACTCGTTATAGAGCCAACCAAAGAATGGTAAATTAATCCACAAAGACATTAAAGAGTTTCTCATGTAGCATAACTACCATATAGCTAAATAAGGATCAAGAGAAGACAAACTCACTCATAACTTATTTGCATTAGCTCCATGTCTCGCTGATGAGAATCTAAAATAGCCTCGAGTTCTTCAGCTGGAATAGTTTCTTCCTCGTTAGAATGTCGAGAGAGTGTCGGAGTTCCCCGTACGGTCATCGGGCTGTTGGTTCTATCATGCTTTTCAGGGAACAACGTTGCTTTAGTCTGATGACGAATGTCAACCCCGATCTCTTCCAATATTAAATCTCTCAGGTTCATCGTACCTGCATAGCAAAAACGCCGGCTTAAATTTTAGAGTCAACCTTGAAATTCTAAGACCAATTTGTTAAAACATATGTTAAGCGTTATAAAATACTGAGGAAATTCACAGCCTAATTTTGACATAGTGAGCAAGTAGTTATTTTACCAATTCACATAGTCACAATTGTATATCACAATCAACTGTTCATTACCGTCTGTAAATGCAAAAAGTAAGATGTATTTTCCTTATTATTTTAGGTACAATTTAAGACAAGAGCAGACAACTCCTTATACTGTTGTTTGCTGAGTTCCCCTCATGGTTTAAAGCGCATGCACACAGCAAGCGCTAATCATGAACTACATATGGCTGTTTTATAAAAGTTCCAATCTATTTCCAGTCTTACTAGCTGGTTCAGATAAAAATCAAGAACTACCCTTAATAGTCCAACAATCATGACTGAAGCGATAACACAATTCTGTGAGGTACGTACATAGAAATCTACTCATATAATACGAAAGAACAAATGCAGACAACTCCTAAAATAACTGCTAGTAGAATACAAAATTTTTTAATACTTTCATCTAAACCTAAGAGACAAGATAAGTTCAAAATAATTGCATCACGACAATGATATTTTATATATAATATTTTGGCTATAAAAAAAACAATTTAGCAATGAAAATGAGTTAAAACTCTTACAGATAATTAATGATAAAAGGTAATATTTGTTTAGAAATTTATTTAAAAACCAATCAGCACTTCTGTAGACAAAAATCATTTTACTACCAATGATTTAAACTTATGTTTTGCCATCTCTAAAGTAACCAAAAATTAAAGTTTGTAGATAAAGATGTTGACATCAACAAATTTCCCAATACCTGTAGCTCGGTTGAGTAGCCTGGGTTTATAGATCTTCCTATAGTAGAAAAAGAGTGGGACTGTGCCTACAGCTTGCAACTCCGACCCCGCTCGTCCTCCACCCAGAGGATATATTGGGAAAGCTACAGGCAAAGGTTCAGCCAGTTGTAATTCAGCATCAACTATGGCTTGTGATGTGTACATCATGCTATCTTGTAGGGACAAGTCATACTCCCCGTCAGTCCCTTTGGGCAATTCATAAATCTCAGGCATTTCCTGCAAAAATTAAAGGGTAAGTAACCAGTTTTATTCAGTGATTCCAGCGACAAGTATATAAAACCAAACAAAACAGTTTTGCTATTTGAAAGTTGCTAGTAATAAATTGCTAGTGTCAAATTTGCACTCATTAGATGTCATGGTAAGATCTTTTGGGTGTTAGATAAGAAGTTTTTAAGCTAGTAAAATCATAGCAAAAATCAACCTGAGATGGCAGCATTTGCGCAATTTAAACTAACATTGTACCTAATATGTAACTTTGCAAATTTGTGAAAGCTTCAAATACAAAATACATGTAGGATTGGTCAATAAAAGAAGGGTATACAAATAATAATCACAATAGACAGAGATAGATGATGCTCAATGATAGCACTTCCTGTCCATGTGTTTTCAGTTATCTGCTAGACTTTCAGATCGTTGTATTTAAAATTTATTAGAATTGTTATTCAAGCTTCATGATGCTTTCAAAACCAGAAACAGAATGTTTTAACATCACAATATAACTAGATTTTTAAATTTTTTACTTTGTGTAAATTATTTTGTAAAGTTAGCCATTGTTAGACGATAACGGGGACCTAATACACCGATGTCCTTAAGTACTAGAAAAGATAAAATATAATATTTTAAAGGAAACAGCAAAAATATTCAGAATTTTTTGAAATACTTCCCAGCAGTGATGTTACCCTCCAGTTGTTAGCACCATCCTTGTTACCAATATTCCATAGAAAGTATTAATTACACAATTATATAAAAAATCAAATTTTTGCCAAGAGAAGCATAGTCTTTGGAAATGCTGTAATTCAAACCCTTAGCATCCTGTACCAATAAATAGAGTGTTGGATATGCAACTCATGAAAAAGATAGAGCTGTAGATGTCAGACAGACCAAAATGAAATGAGCCATTGTCAGATCAACAGACTTCCATGAAGATGATGAACCACTTGCCCAGAATATTTGTATTTATCCTTCCAAACATATGACAAACATTGATTTCTATTCCATGACACCGTCTACTGTATCCATCATCGTATGTTTCAGTTTATGAACTTTCCGTTACTACAGCCTTCAATTCACTGTCCTGACTCTTCTGCTATACTCTAAGATTAGTTACTTTAAAAAAAACACACAATAATTCCTGATTTATGTCTTATTTCTGTTTTGGTACATAATGAAAACATCATCTGGTTGATGATTAGTAATATCAATAAAAGGTTATACATACATAAATACTAGCTACCCATGTACCTGATATTCCAACCAAAAATGTAAAATATATCTCCCAGCCATCGCTTGGTTAATGACTGCTATAACAGGAGCAACGCATAAACACGTGACTTACACAGCCAACGATGTCTTCAGCTTCAACAGTGCCCATGGCAACAACTTCTTCATCCTCTCCAACATGCACAGTAACTGTGAGAGCTTCTAAAGTTGGTGGAATCTCTCTGTTTTTTATGTATTTGACAGGCAGCTTAAACCTTAATTCGGAGTATCTGAAAAAGGAAATCAGAAGACGACTATAAAATATATGGACCCAAGGCTAGCTTTAGCATTGACATAGTATTTAACAGAAAAACATGGAATCGTTTGGTTAATATGGCAAAAGATAAAATTGAAATCATAAAAATATATATTATCATGGTGATTGACACTCTCGGAGTTGGCCTACACCGAGTAGAGCTCAACTCTACATTACTTTAAACTCAACCGATGATTAATTCTAATTACATGTATCTCCGTAGATAGCAGATTAATTAGAAAAACCAAGCCTGAAATAAAATCACTCATAGCATATAATTGATCATACATGATTTTTTGTGATGAAAGCTTTAAATTTCTGTATTGAGTAAATAACGCCACCATACAAACGCTTTTAAAATCTGTACACATTGTGCATATAATGCCTTGAAAAAATAAAATGAATAACTACATTGTATTTGCAGCCTCATTTAGGATCTAAGAATCAATAATACCTAATCAATGGTCAATAATACCTGTAACTCGAGGTATAAAGAATAAACTGGTTCATTAGCAGGCAAAATAGACGGGACTAAACAATAGAGGTGTTGAGAAGCGGAAAGAGAAGCAATAGACAAAGCATGCAAAAGAACTGGCCAGTCCAAGCATGCAGCATTTCTGCAGCATACAAATCCAGACCAGTATATAAACAAAATGCGTTAGCGGAATTAGTACCTGCGGTATAACAAGATGGCTAAAATACAGGCAAAACAATGCAAATGAATGACATACACTTCCTGGCTGTACTTGTTACGTTCACTGCAATGAATTAAACCAAATATATGAGCGTTGAGTAAAAGAGCAGGTATATGATAGGTTTAGTTGGTATAAACAGACTAAAATGGAAACTAGAAATAAATGGAAGTGACAAGGCAGCCATGAAGGCTAAAAACCCAAGGAGTAACCTAACAGAGGCTTATATTGAGAGGTGCATCAATATAGGTGAAAGAGAGAACAAATGATAAGAGATAAATTTGCAGGTATATTATGAATTGACATATTCTAGAGATCTAATTATTTCCTTTATTGTCAATAAACCTTCGTATTTTATACTCTTGATCATTTACAACTACTACTCTAAAGACTTTTGCAACATTCAGCACATACTTGACATGCTTTGGAAGGATGGGCTCTGGTGGAGGGGGTGGCGCCCCTTTCCTCTTTGGACCTTTTGGCTTGGGTGGAGGATCATTGGCTACTTGCTTCGCAATCTGCAACCAAATTATCTTAGCTAAAACCTCCTAACCGTGGCAAGAGGTAGTCGCAAATAACTAAAGCCTTGAAGTTACTAAAAGGTAGCACAACTTTCAAAGAAAACATCATGAGGTCCAAATTTGAGCTGGGGAGTTATCTTCTGCATATTTCCAACTAAATTTTATGCAGCACTTAAGTAAGCTTAACTTATTACGACAGCATAATTCCAACCTATCAAACAGTGTTAACTTTTATTGAAGTAGATGATTAGCACATAATAGAATATTGTAGAACAAAAGTCTTTTTTAATCCATGACAGTTTCTGCTGATTATTAAATGCTGTCTAATAATGATTACTTGTAAGAGACATGTATCAGAAACTTTAGAAGGTACAAGCGCATTTGTGTTAAAAATATAGACACATCATCAGTTAAAGCGACGACCATCATCATGTTATGATTTCTGACTGTACAGAAAGTAAGACGACTCTCAACCTAACAATAGTTGTCTGCTAGAACAAGGTAGGACAACTCTATATATCAATGCTCTCCGCAAATTCAACAAACAGAAAAGCAACTAACTCCGAGTTAATAAAACAATGTCATAAAATCGCATACGAAACTAACACACCTCCTCATCGGTGAAGTCAAGTCTAGATGTCTTCTCATACTGGGTGCCATGAGTAATTGAACATTTGATATTCCTTCCGTCTACACCCTTAGGGCAGTAGCATCGCACAAAGAAGATCACATCATACTCTGGAGGATGCGTCTCTGTAGTCGTATCCGATACTTCAGGTTTCGGTGGTTCAGTTGTCATTACCATACCCTGATAAATAGTTCTCAGTCTATTTACAAATTAGTAAAAAAGATATGCAGTAACAGATATTCTTGGAATGAACGGGTCAGACAAATAAAACAATTTAATATTTTTTGATTGTTTTATCAAATTTTACAGAAAAGACACTTCTATGCATCCACAATGCTGAAACCTACACAAACTATTTTGAACTTTTAAACACGGTATATATATGTACATATTAAATATATATACCGTGTTTCTTTTATAACTTTTATATATATGTATATATATATACATATACATGTATATAAAAGCTACTCTGCAAGTCTATCACTAAACAAAAACATGTGTAGTTGGATATACTATAAGATGCCCAACAGGCCAAACTATAGCGACACTAGAAATATTCACAAGAAGAAACTGACTCAAGGTAACAAGAGGATTAGCTTTACCTGACCAGCCATTGAGAAACCTGATTGAAGGGTTTCTGGCCCAAAGGATGCTTCTGAGTCTGTACCATCAGAAAAATGCTCTCCAGCGCTCTGTGAAAATAGGAGACCTGAACTGAAACTATCTTTTGAATCTTTGAAAGAAAACAGATCTATGCATCAACCGTTTTTAGTAGGTTCAATGCAATATTCATGAACTAATAGCAAATTATATTATTAGGTTAACAAAGTTTTAATAAAACAGATATTCCCATAAAACTTCTGAAAACTGTTAAGTTTTTTACTTTGACCTCGCAGATCTATATATTCGAATTTTCATAATTTGGTGAAATACATGCCTTCAGTTTATTGAAAGTATCTAGAGAGTCTCTCGTTGCACCTCTCTGTACAAGGGTAACCTTATATGCAACAACCTTTTAATTTTGAAAAATTTGTGAGGAAAATTCTGTCGTTTGACTAAAAACTTTCAGAGTAGTGACATTATTGTAAAAACAGGAAGTGTTCCGATCAAAAGCCTAAATGATTCAGCAAACATGTGTGTGTCTTTTACAAGAGCTTTTTAAGTTATCAAGACTCTGTCTACAACTACGGACATTTGTCTCAAACATTGCACTCTGATTTACATGTCTTGAATCAGTCAAGTTTGATCATACAACATAAAAAACGAGGTGAGACTATTTGGTTTCGGAAGGATTCTAGAATTTTCTAGAACAATATTATGAGAATATTATTCTAGAATAATCTAGAAAATAAGACAGTTGAGATGAGCTAGCAACTTGTACTACGAGGAGAGGAGCTAATCTGGCAAGTCGGAGCATGGGTCTGGGTAGGCACACAGATCAAGTGACAGCAATTAAGAGTTGGAATGGTGAACAATATTCCATGCATGGTCATCAGCGGTGCCTAGGCTTGAGTACAACACTGCCAAGTATGTGAGGATAGAGAAGAGACATTGCCAGCTATAAAGAAGCCGGTACTTACCAGAGAGCTTGACAAACCTGACCGATTAGTTAAATCAGTCCCCGCTGTTCCAGGTTCGCGGCAGCGTGTGTGACGCTGCATATGCAACAGTACAAGACTATGGCATTGTAATATATATGAGGGAAACTGGTTAGAATATAGTGCGATGAGCTCTAAACTACATTATATAAAATAAATCAATAAACTTGTAATTATTTTCTAGAAACTAAAATGTTCTGATATAATAACTCTAGGAATAAATGACCTTGCCTGTAATAATGATCAGCAAATTAAAAACCTTCAAAAGCCAATGATAAATAGCAAATAAATAATAAAAAAACAGAGAAATTCAGAGGAAATAACAGCCCAATTACAAAAAATGAAAGAGAAGAAAGGTGTGTGCGTCTGTGTGAACAGATAAGAGAAATCGGCTATATGTCTGTAAGTGGGCGACAAATGAAAAGATAAGGGCGATAGACATAGAAGATATTTAGTGTAAAGAGATCGTCTTTAAAAAAACGAACAACTTGTGACAAGGTCTGAAAAATTAAATAAATGTTTCTGACCTCTTCTTCCATGTGGCTGCCTTCTTCACCCTCTTCAGCGATTGGGTCCATTTGTGGAGCCACTGACTCTGTTCGCAATTCCTTGTCAGGAAATGGTTCATTGACATCTTGCTCTACCTGGTCAACGTGGTGCACCAGCACGTCATACCTACAGCATTGCTGTGGAGTTATGCATGTGAAGGTATGGGTGGTCCAAGTGCACTTACTATGAACTGCTTAAATAAACAGAAGTCGATAGGACTAGCATAGCAGAAATCAATAGAGCTAAACAGGTTAGAATTTACTGAGTCTTTAATAATATTAACTGTAGAATTGAAATAAAAATACCTAAAATAAAAACACGTATAGGTAATATCTTATTAACAAACATAGTATTTTTGAGGTTGTTTTTCTGTTCCATCCCCAACTCTTATCACACATTTGTTGTTAAGAAATATCCTAACAACAACTTCGGTCTTTTTGTATTTTCAAACCAGCATTACCTTTTCAAGGTCTGAACTCCGTCGTGATAGCACTTAACAGTTATGTGTAACGTAAAATACGGTGATATAAGAAACAAAGCTGTCCTAACCTACCCCAGTTTTGTTCTTTCTTTCAACTCTTTAATAATATATTTCCAACGACGGCCATGTCCTTTAGAGCTTGTCACCTTGCAGTAGAGTTTTTCCCAATTCAACAGTCGGCGTTCATAAGCAATTTTCTTTGACTGCATGAGACAAAACCAGATGACAGACGGAAGAAAGAGAGTAACATTTAACGAGTTAGCAGTTAGTGAAATTGGAATACCCACCATCGCATCTACTAAAGTCAATCTTTTTAATGCCACATCTAGCTGTCGCTTCTTTTTGTGAAAGTCATCTAGAATCTTCTTCAGGGCAGCAGACTTTTCCTCCCAAGGAGTAGAAAATATTCGAACTAGCCTGATGAGCTCGTTTACAGGCTCATGCATGTCGGTTATGCTGCAACAGGTACTTTGTTATTCCAAGACAGTTTCATTGCAAATACATGCAATTCTGCACCAGCTGTACTATAACAGCCGTACTATAACAACTGTACTATAACGGATATACATGTTCAAGTGCGTTACGCATTAATGTAAACATTCTTTTGGCCTCAGACATACATACATGATTTAGTGTGAATAGATAGTGAATTTAGTCATCTAGAATTATTATGTAAAACTATGTGTAAAAAGGTTGAACGCAAAAAACTAGCTACATCTATTAATAGTGAGCAAGATCGTTTAGAATATTCCCTTTAAGAACTTTAAGCAAGTTAAGAAGTTATTTACGCGAGTTAAGGTATGTGAGAGATAGTCGATACACCTAAAAACTCTCATCCTACAAGACAGCCAAACCGTATGTTTGTCCCTACAACTAAAACTAATGCTAATTTCAACTCTTTTTGGTCTCACGCCACCCAAGAACTACGAGATTGTGTGGATAGGAAGGAGAATGGAATGCTGAGACCACAGAATATGTTTTTAGCTAGGTACGATAAGTTAGTTGCAAATGAAATGAAAGAAAACGTTAAAAAAACCGATATAAAAATATCATAGCAACAAGAAGGCATGGGGTTCTAACTCTTCCTCTACCTTATTCAAGGTGCTTATTGAAAACCTTGAAATTAGATTAAAACTTATTTATCTATTGCTATTTAAACTAATAAATCTTTTAAAAAAATGTTTTGATATTAACGTAAATTAGTGATAAAAAAAACTTGTACCTTCTGAAAAGTTTAGAGCTTGTGATAGACAGTGAGAGTAATACGGACGGAGGTAAATGGTGCTGTAAGAGAGTGTCTTTCACTTCAAGAAATTCTTTTAGGGACTCGTGGACAAAGGCTATTGTGTTAAGAACTCCTTCGCATAACACGTGAAACTTATTTGGGTCATCTTCCATAACACCCGTCATATCACCATCTTCATCACTTGAATCTTCTTCCATGTACTGATCTGTCCAGGAGACGGCTTCCCGGCCTTCTTCTGTTTCAATTATATATTTAATATGACAATGATACAATTTTATAATTTAAATGTTACACACAAAAAACTTTTTCACAGTCCCAGATTAATTTTGACAAAAAACCTTTTATATTATGGTGATCGGGTTACTACTTTTTGTCTAACAATTGTTTTGAGTTCGGTTCTGTGATATGTTGTTGTATAGAAGTATTAGCAAAAGCAGATAGCGTAATGGAGAAACGACTAAACACCGGAGACATACGCAACATTACAATGAACATGACACCTAATACATTAAAGGACCAGTAATAAAGACAGTCATCATATACTCTTCTACAAGCAGTTTTGAAATCTCCTGTGGTAGTAGCTTATGAGAAAAAAGACATCAATTGACATGACAATAAACCATTAAAAGATATCAGACCTGTACCAGACACGACCAAGACAATTGGAGTTAGTCATCATTATTAATCATTACACTCCTATGACGTACTTAGGACAAGTTCACTCAATTGCTAATCCTCAGCAACATAAAGAACAGAACCTGAAATCCTAAACACCTTCTCACAGGCTAACAAGACATAGATCTACATGTATATAAGAGAACAGCTCCAATGACTCAGCCTTTCTCTATCTGCAGTCGATCTATCTGTCTCTCCTTCCTGAAAGACTTACTGAGGCTCCCTCTGCCTGCTGAGGCACGTTCCTCTGCCTCTGGAGCCTCCATTGCTCTTTCCTCTAGAGCCTACTTCCCTCTGGAGCCTCCCCCCTCTTTTCCTTCTGCCTCTGGAGCCTCTATCATTTCTCTACCTATGGAGCTTCCTTCTCCATGATCACCTGACCTTTTACTTTCCTATCTCAACTACCAAACCTCTACATATAAGGACTGCCATGACTCTCATCTGACTATCAAAACTCGCAGCCATACAAGACTGAGCAAGCAAACATAGACGACCGTTCGAGTAAGGGTGTAACTTTTATTGGCTATTTTACCCTATTGTGATTAATATTCTATTTTACCCTATTGTGATTAATATTATTGTTTAGAATTTTGTTAGTTGTGCATTTTAATTGTCGGACTTATAGAATAAAATACTTTTTACCGGTAAATATCAGTATTGCTTATCAGATCAATTGTAGATGAGTGAGGTACTTGCAGGTGTATTTTATTTATTTTCTGGACTTAATCTTAAACGCAAAATATTACTAATACAAATACCGATTAATAAAAACAATTAATGTATATACATAACCACTAACAAAAGTAAAATTAAAACACTGTGCAGAATTTTTGCAAAGGGTTTCCACGCTGTTGCCTCATTGTGAGGATTATAGTGGGAAAATTTCCGATCTGAACCGACTAGTATCTGGAGTTCTGAACCAATAATAATCAAATCAATTCCCTCGTGCAAAGCCAAAATGGACAAACTGAACATAGTCAAAATAAAATAAAATGACAAAGCAAATTCAACACTAATGTTGTGTGTGGATTCGGATTAGTTATGCATAACAGAATTTCTCCCTTTACACCCATAACAATGTACCGTAATAGAAAATTGTTGAAATGCCTCAAAACTTACCTAAGCCAAGAGAATCCATATTTTAGGTTATTTGATATGGCTTACAATAAAAACATGCTTCAATATTACAATGACACAGATAGCGGATGGGGTCCACGATGAATAACAAGAATGATTTAATTAAACGGGTGTAAATTCCCTTATAAAGTGCCCACGTGACGCTGTATTAACGACGGGTTGCCACCACGTGACGTACAGCCGGATACAGATATCGGAAATCCAATATGTCAGCCTCCATGCAGCCAATTTATTAATACAGTAAGCTACGAAGTATTCTAAAACTTTTTTCAAGTGTTTTAACCGGCTCACTTTTCAGACATAACTATTTTATCTGGCAAATAGACGCTGCAATATTTATGTAATATTCAGATTTTAACTTTGTACTCCATCAGCCACTCTTAAAGCGTTTTATTTATGACTTTTAGGATTCGGTCTGTAACTTTATTTTTGATAAACTATTTAGTTGTATGGAAGTTTATGCATGTAATAGAATGATAGAATAGTTACCGATAAGAGTAGTTTTACTTGCTTGTTGTCATGTTGTGGATATTTTAAAACAGTTCTACAAATTCAATACAAGCCACGTTGTTGTATTATGGGATTTGTTAGGCTCAGGCTACATTGGTGTCGGAGCTCAAGGCACATACCTGCCAAATCTCACGCAATCACCCCAAAGAAAAAATGGAAATGCGTGAGATTTTTGCCCCAATTTCCACAATTTTATATATACTATCATTGATACATCAATTGCCCCAAAACCAAATCTCACGCATTGCCCCACTCTTGGGTTGGCAGGTCTGTCAAGGCAGTACAGGTGGTCTTGGTAATTACGGTGAGTGCATAAAGCTAGTGGGTGAAGCTAGTGGGTGAAGCTAGTGGGTGAAGCTAGTAGATTAGGTAGTATAAGGCAGTATATAAGGAAGTGTAATGGAAGACGGAGACTCTTCTTCATCTTCACATCAGTACATGTAAGTACATTGATTTATACAACAACGTAGTGTATCAACTTGAAAAAGTGAAAACTTGGATTGTTAGTGTTTAATGTCAATTATTGTAAGTCTACCGACTATGCTCAATTGACTCGTATGATGAAACTATTTTTAACGCAATAAAACTTCAATGATAGATTTTGTGAAAAAACTTTAAGACTACGAGTATAGGTGCTAAAGCACATCTTACTATTGATTGGTTCCTTTAAAGTTTTTAAGCTTTACAATTTATAAAGTGTAACATCAGGGTGATTTATGCGTTTCAATAACTGCTGTATTTTTATATAATATATATTACCCAAATCATGCATCTAAAGCTACAAGTCACAGGGCTACAGCATCTTACTTACAGGGGGACAACATCAATATCCCAATAATTATCACTTTTCTCAGATACCGCATCAACTTATGATTAATTGTTCTCATTAACTGTTTTTAACTTGAACTTTCATGTTAGCTTAATCTATTTTATCACATTCCAATTCATTTTTGATCTCTACAAGGGTTGCTTCACTGTTCTGTAACTGCTTTCACTTACTTCTCCAGCCTAGCAATGGAACGTCTATTCCTCAACAGTGCCTCATCTACCCTTTTTTTGTAGTTATACATTTATCATATGTGTATTGTAGTTATGGAACTGTCACTTTTCATAATTGGAGATTTTTCATGTCAACATTAACCATTGCTCCATCGCAGCACTGCATTCTTTTATTATTCAACATTTTTACTTGTTCTTGATGTTTGTGCCTTGATCTGTCCGATATTTGACAAAGTTTCTTTATAACCACAGTTGGCATGCCGTATCGCCTTGGGTTTTGGCCTTTTAATGCAATTTGCCATGTTGATTGACAGAACCAGAGTTCGTCTTCCCATTTTTCTTGCCAAGTTATTATAACTTTTTTTTACGTTCGGAGTAGTGTCTTACTAGTTGTTCTTGTAAATTGGTAACACATTTGTAATTATTAAACTTGTTTGTTTTTGTTTCTGCATGTTTGAACATTAGAGCAGGTTGAACTTTTCAACACAGAATAGCAGTTATCGCTTATGATTTGTCAGATGATTATCTTTGACAGTTTATGCTTTGAAAGGAATTGGTTGTCTTCAAGTTTATTTAGCCACACAAATATGCTGAAAGTTTAATGATCTTGTATTGCAATTACAAGTAACTGGCCTTTTATGGGTGTAGCTATGAATATAACATCGTTGTCTCGATTATAGACCTTCCCTTTGAGACATATCCTTGAAGATCACTCCTTGTAAACCACTCTTGTAGACCTCCCATTATGGACTGTACCTTTAGGCCCCGCTTTGTAGACCTACACATGGAGAACTTTCCTTAAGTACCTCATCTTGACGATCTTTCCCTCTAGACTTTCCTTTGTAAAACCACTTGGTAGACCATTCCGCAGAGTAAGATAAACTTTAAAGTTTGCTGGATGGTTTTGGATAAACCTAGTTGTAACTTTCACTTTGACATATTTAATTAAAATCTATCCTTACTCTTAACTAACAAAATGTAACCTTATCCTCAAATTATGCAAGATTAATATAAATACAATTACAGCTTAAATTAAATCGAACAAGTTAGTATACGATATAAAAAATAATATTGGTGTATAACTTCTAAAATTATCAATTTTGAGCCTTTTGAATGGATTAAATACGATGTAATGTGACCAATTAGTTAGAAGAACCAGCGACTCTTTTGATTCTCTGCTTTTTGTTGCTTTATCGACATTTTAGATATTTAGTTTTTCAATAGATCTGTGATACAGAGAAGGTGACTACCTTGGTCATGACTGGGTCTCGGCGACTTCATCAGAGGCATGGTGGAGCAAAACTCGACACCCAGTCGTGAGTTATTTGCTAATACATAAATATGCTGAAGGGGAGCCTCCCTTTACTAAGCTGTATATTAAAGATGACAAATATCTGTTAAGCTTTGACCTTACATCATTGAGCCCTGGTAGAGATTTTCGTGGACTGGTAAGCTACTACATGTAATTAGCTAATCATCCCAGGTAGACTAGAGCCACTTCTGTCATTTATGAAAGTTATAATTTGTTTTAAGGTTTAAACACACTGGGTGATTTTATCCCGTGCGTCATGAGGAGCGCGGAGATATCGCTGACATGTACCTAAACACACTTGAGCGATTCACCAGCAAACAATAACGTGGGCACGCTCGCAAACTGCCAACAAAGTTCCGTATCATGAGTTTCTTCAGAGCTGTTAATGAATTTAGGAAAGTCAATACGGCGCCGTCTAGGCAACGACGTAAACAACTTCCGCTTTTGTTATTAGGCCTATCTCACTTTCGCGGATTGTACACTACAAGAATACATGAGATAAAACGATTCGTGTATTTTTAACAGCAATATTTTACGATTTTTTTATATAGTTTACTTTATAGTAGTTTTTTATGTTTAATATAGTAAATATTTACCATTATCAAAATGGTCAACCTGCGCAACGATTGACTTCAAATGTTGGTTTTCAACTGGTTTTTTTTTGTAATTTTTGTGTGTTATGTTGTACAGGACTGGGAGTGCTTTTATTAAACTTATAAGCAATTCAGTGTTCGTTCTGAAGATGTTTCAATCGTAACAAAATAGCAATTGTTGCTTCTGTATGTCGGTGAACATCGATAAGAAATAATACCCGCCATAAAAATACATTCTGGAAGAAACCACTCAATCAAAATGCATCTTGTTAGGGATAAAGTTGTGATAGAGAATGTCTAGCGTTATCGCTCTGCATGAGCTCGCTGAGTGAGTTCTAGCGCAGATTAGCGCCACGCAGCACGATATCGCGCTAAATATCGCCTAGTGTGTTTTCACCTTTACTTTTAGTAATGACAAGAGCTAAATATTGAAACTGTGCATTTAAATCATACTAGCATTAATATACTAGCGTTGTAACGCTGGGGTTAACTTGCGTTAACTCCGACTCTCATATGGCCCTCAGTATGTGAGTAGATTTCCAACGCAAAATGCTACGCTACTTTCCCTACAGCCATCCATGAATGTGGTTATTGAGGGTAGTTGTCCTTAATACATGTGAAGGTGAATCATTGTGCTTCTAATCAAATGGGAGTTTAAGAGACTGGTTTTCAGGAATCAGATGGAGTTTTGAAACCAAATATGTTTACTAACCTGGGGGAAGGCACGGAAAATATGCACTTGAAGTTTTGACAAATTCGGCCAAAAATGTGGAAATCAGAGTTTACCCAGACTAACAGACAGACACAATGACAAAGTAGGATTTATTAATAGAGATTTTTCGCATGATTCTATTTTTAAGTTTACACTTTCAAAAAACTTTTCAAAAACTGCAAGAACATTCGAGTGATCTTCAAAGTAAAGCTGATCTTGCACTGATTAAAGGTTATGTTTTCGTAAGCTCTAAAATATTTAATATGGCAGTGATATGACACAGACTGTGCATTCATGATGTTATGTGGTTGGTTGTTCTTTCATGCTATCAGTCATTGATTAAAGAACTAGTTAGTATTGTGTCAACATTATAGATGCTCGCCTGGCATCATAGGTTGTCGACTAACTTGAGAGAAAATGTTTGATTTTTCCTGCCTTTTATTGCGAAGGAGGATAACCCTGTTTTGAAGGGTCTTTTATTCAACAGGTTTGGCGCCTTGAACTAGTACACGCCTTGAACACAACTGCAGTTTTCAGTTCAAAGTGTTTCCTGTTATGGGCATACCCAGTATTTGTAGCTGCTGGTTTTTCAGTATTTGTAAATGAAGGTGTTCCCAGTATTTGTAGCTGTAAGTATTGCCAGTATTTGTAGCTGTAGGTATTGCTAGTATTTGTAGCTGTAGGTATTGCTAGTAATTGTAGCTGCAGGTATTGCTAGTAATTGTAGCTGTAGGTATTGCCAGTATTTGTAGTTGCAGGTATTTCCAGTATTTGTAGCTGTAGATATTGCCAGTATTTATAGCTGTAGGTATTGTCAGTATTTGTAGTTGCAGGTATTGCCAGTATTTGTAGGTATTGCTAGTATTTGTAGCTGTAGGTATTGCTAGTAATTGTAGCTGTAGGTATTGCTAGTATTTGTAGCTGTAGGTATTGCTAGTAATTGTAGCTGCAGGTATTGCTAGTAATTGTAGCTGTAGGTATTGCCAGTATTTGTAGTTGCAGCTATTTCCAGTATTTGTAGCTGTAGATATTGCCAGTATTTATAGCTGTAGATATTGCCAGTATTTGTAGCTGCTGGTTTTTCAGTATTTGTAAATGAAGGTGTTCCCAGTATTTGTAGCTGTAAGTATTGCCAGTATTTGTAGCTGTAGGTATTGCTAGTATTTGTAGCTGTAGGTATTGCTAGTAATTGTAGCTGTAGGTATTGCCAGTATTTGTAGTTGCAGCTATTTCCAGTATTTGTAGCTGTAGATATTGCCAGTATTTATAGCTGTAGGTATTGTCAGTATTTGTAGTTGCAGGTATTGCCAGTATTTGTAGCTGTAGGTATTGCTAGTATTTGTAGCTGTAGGTGTTGCTAGTAATTGTAGCTGTAGGTATTGCTAGTATTTGTAGCTGTAGGTATTGCTAGTAATTGTAGCTGTAGGTATTGCCAGTATTTATAGCTGTAGATATTGCCAGTATTTGTAGCTGCAGATATTTCCAGTAATTGTAGCTGTAGGTATTGCCAGTATTTGTAGTTGCAGGTATTGCCAGTATTTGTAGCTGTAAGTATTGCCAGTATTTATAGCTGTAGGTATTGTCAGTATTTGTAGTTGCAGGTATTGCCAGTATTTGTAGTTGCAGGTATTGCCAGTATTTGTAGCTGTAGGTATTGCTAGTAATTGTAGCTGTAGGTATTGCCAGTATTTATAGCTGTAGATATTGCCAGTATTTGTAGCTGCAGGTATTGCCAGTATTTGTAGCTGTAGGTATTGCTAGTAACTGTAGCTGTAGGTATTGCCAGTATTTATAGCTGTAGGTATTGCCAGTATTTATAGCTGTAGGTATTGCTAGTAATTGTAGCTGTTGGTATTGCCAGTATTAGTAGCTGTTGGTATTGCCAGTATTAGTAGCTGTAGGTACATGTATTTTCTTTACCTATTGGCGGGGTGTTTTTAGTAAGCCCAACAATAATTTTTCGTTCTCACATTTGCAGTCTAGATGATAGCGGAGGTCCTGTTGTAAATGTGCAATCACCACCACTGCCTCGACACTGCCAGCTGCCAGAGATACCCACCCTTAATGAGATTGTTTTTCAGCTAGGATATTTGGTTAGCGCTCTCGTGCTTATGGCTCTTCAGTACTTGAATCTCTACAACACAATCAACTGGATACCATATAGACGGCATGAATATGCATTGGTAAGAGATTCTGTTCTCCCATGTGGAAGTGTTGAAAACCTTTCAATGGTTTATGATTCGACTGATTTATGATAGGATTGTAGGAGCCATTCTATTATTTTATTGAGCTTAGGACACTCTGTTTTTATTCTTCCTCGTGTTATCTATGGTAGTTGTGTGTAATAACTACTGACATATGAGTCCATCTTGTTATCACAGTTTTTAACAGTAGTGTCGTAATCGATCACTAACACTAATCACTAACAAATTCTTATAAGGGAAGATTGACTTTTTATTGGCTAACAGCACATCTCTTTCTGATTTGTCTTTTGATCGTCTTTTGATTTGTAGTCATCAAATCGTTGTGCTGTAAGCGTTGTCCTGGTTTTTCACTCACTCGAGGGGAAACCTGTGACCTGAAGTTCATCAAAGCTAGAACCAAGTGATTAATATTAAAAGTTAACGAGTCAAATTTCAAGTAACAAGTCAAATACAAAGAGTTGTCTGCCCTTTTTTATATCATTGAGTAAAAGGAAAAAGATAGCAACTCTTAATTCTGCTAATAATATAATTTTTTTAAACTATTTGCACCCTATCCATCATACAACTATTTGAATTTTTTAAAAATTTGCTTGTGAATGGGCCATGAATTTTTTATAAATACTTCAGGAGTGTCGCAGTGAATATAAAATCTGACAGCTATTTCTACTTGATGGCTAGCTATTGAGGCTACATAAATCTTATTCCCTTTTCTATAACAAATCAACTTTTATGTATTTCCTTTGGCTCCATTTTTGTTTTGTTCTACTTCTCAACATGTAAATATGTTTACTGCATTTGTAGGACTTTAATGCGATAGACACAGACCTGGTAGTATTGATAGTGTTGTTGCTATGCAATCGTCCACTTAAGACAGTCCTTGCTAGGGTAAGAGCATATTCTATCTCTTGACATCTTTGCAAGTGTTTTATTATCTGTAATAGTATTGGTGATAGTTAAATGTTGTACGTTAAATAGGCTAATGAGTCCATACGAGACTCTTGCTCCATATCAGCAACCTTTTGTCATGGATGTTCTGTATATAATATGGCATCCTGTTGCAATTCATGTCAGAGAAGGCTTACAGTCATTTGAAACACTCTTAGCAAAACTGAATGCAAGGATTTTAATTTTAAACCAGTTTTCTATAATTTCATTGTCACACCGTAGCCTGTAGCTGTTAGGAATAGGTCAAATGCTTGTCTGTAGCTGTTTGGAAATAGGTAAAATGCTTGTTTGTAGTTGTTAGGAAATAGGTCAAATAATTGTTTGTAATTTTTAAGAAATAGGTCGCATGCTTGTCTGTAGTTGTTAGGAAATAGGTGGCTTCCTAGTCTGTAGTTGCTAGGAAGAGGCCTCACCATAGCCTGTAGTTCTGTGGTTTGTTAGGAAGTAGGTCTCACCCTTGTCTGTAGTTGCTAGGAAAGAAATCCCATGGTAGTTTAATAAGCAGCTATGACATAAGTTACATCCTATTCTTGTGTATTTCTAAGAAATAGGTCATTTTAGTTTGGCAGGTGATATGGATGAATGTACTTGTAGTATTAGTTATCTCTGGAGTAGCTCAGTACTTAATTATCTCCACCTGTTCTATATAGATAGCACCTCTTCACCTTAATCTGTGTTGAGTATCATCTTTGTTAATTCCGCAGACTGAGAGGTTTTTCCTAATAGCTTTATGTAGAAATGTGATCAAAGTATAAAATTGAAACTTGCATTTTTTTTTCTCTATGGATCTATCGAGTTCGTCACAAACGACCTCTTCTAGCAATAATTTAACACTACCGTATATGTATTGTTGTAACTATGTATAGTTGTCTCACACTCGATTTCTGTTGTCCAGATGTTTGAGTACAATGAGAGAATTCCTGTCGTGGTTGCCAGACTTATCAAGTACGTCCTCCTATTTATTTATTATCTCCCCATTGTTGGCACCTCATGGCTGCTCACCTCAAAGTATCCTGCGTTCAACTGCCTCAGTCTTCTTATACCGTGAGTATCGATTTTATCAGAGGTTCAAAGGTCAAGCCATTTGTATGTCTAAGTGCTTGGGATGCTTGCGGCTGTTTAGAGCTGTTACCAGGCTAAAGGAGGTATGACAGTGGTGAACTATGCTTCTTGCTAACATCGTTACAGGGGCACACAAATCACATTTATCAAGAGTAATTTCCTCGTGAAACAATTTACAATTAATTGGTACGCTTGCGCATGCTCAGCAACACAGGTCAATGACAAACATGGAATCATGTCACTACAGATATGGAGCTCATTGTGTATTCGCATCACTCCATTTCTGCTGACCGAAGCTTTTGAAGAGCTTGTTAAGATAGCCTAGTATTTGTTATGAAAACACATCTTATCACTCGTAATAATTTTTTGATCGCATATTGCTAAAAACTGAGGTCTATTGCGTGCTGTCTATCAACACGAGCAATATTATATTACTATTGTATTGGCTCAAATATCAACAGTCTAATAATAGTTGATCGTTTGTTCATTTTATTAAACTTAGCTAAATTATTCTAAAACATGGCACGGAAAACTTCTTATTTCTAGCAGCTTTAAAATTATAACTAAATATTAGTGCAGAGTAATTAAAATAGGTGATCTCAGCAGTGATGATTTCAGCAATCTAGCACGCAGAGGGAAAATCAGGGGAGGAAAATCTATATTTGGTTTTGCAAGTCCAAGTATAAAGTAATTATTGCATGCGTTAATACAGTGAAACTCGGATAACTCACCCTCGTATATCTCGAACACATGGTTAACTCGAACGGATTTGTTTGGTCTGTTCCCACGCAATGATAAATTGCTTTAGATAACTCGACCTTAACTTGGTTAACTCGAACAGTTTTTTTTGCCCAACGGCTAACAGAGACGGTTGTTATCGCTTTAGAATATCACTTTATTCCAAGCCATAGAGATAAACAACAACGTTTAGTAGTTCTTAGGCGTCATTATTACTACCATCGGCAAAATATTTTTGCTAACGACTTTTCTAAAGGTTTGCAAAAAATCAAATTTTACCAAACATCTGCTTGGGGATAGCCCTCCGCAAGCAAAGAGAAGCGAGGTAACCTTCAGATAAACTTTAAGAAAAATCGGCAAAACTGGTTTTTGTTAAAACGCTCAAAAGAAAAATATGTTTTTTTGTTCTGAGAGTTTCAACTGTGATCAAGTTTTGCCTATTTTAATCTGAACGTCCTGGCAGTCACATCACCTAAAACAAACAAACGAACCTCAAGTAATAAAAGGAAAATATTTATACTTTCTGATAAAAATTGTTAAAACATCACATGAGAGGTCCCTTGACTTGCAACAAGCAATCAATGCTTTTGATTTATATATAGTTTGTATATGTACTGATAAATACAATCATACATGCACTTGTGACAGCGTTCTCATAACTTGAACGCTCTGATAACTCGAACACTTTCTCTTGGTCCCGTGAAGGTCGAGTTAGTCGAGTTTCACTCTATTTTGATGTCGAACCATGTTTAACTGCCCTTAGATTTTGTATTGCAACTGGATGCAGCTCTATTATTGTGTACTCGCCCGTACATTGACTTGATACATGAGGTCCAGCTGATTCTTTCTTGTCAGTGAAATGATAAATATGTTTCTTTACCGGTTTATGGGAAGGGCACGAATTGACCTTCAACTTATCTGTACATGAAGCATCGATTGTTCTAGTCTCTGCCTGCTTGTTGCCTAGCAATCTATAACTCTTTACCAGTACCCTAGCAGTCTTTAACTCCTTACCAGTACCCTGGCAGTCTTCAACTCCTTACCAGTACCCTGGCAGTCTTCAACTCCTTACCAGTACCCTGGCTGTCTTCAACTCCTTACCAGTACCCTGGCAGTCTTCAACTCCTTATCAGTACCTTAGCAGTCTTTAACTCCTTACCAGTACCCTAGCAGTCCAGTGAGCCGTGGAAGATTGTCAGAAGTAACAAGTATCCTAGGACACTTATATTTCGCTAGTATTTAGTTTCATGAGTAGCATACAGAGTAAAATTTCGCTGCAACGTAGTTTCGCAGCTCTGATGAGTGCGAAAATATAGTGATGTGAAAATAAATGCAGTGGAACAAACATCATTAGATTCCTCAGGTCTAGTTCACTGGTACGAAATATTTTTCAATTTGGGACTAGTTTATATTTGTGAACCGCAGATAGAAATGTGTAGGCGAGATCGATAATGCAATTTGATCGCTTGCTGCCATTTGTTTCTTGGACTATCAATGACGTCAAGGTCCCTGCTGCCGTGACTGATGTGGTACCAATATTAGATCTCAAGTATTTATAGCACGTGGTGGCAGTCCCGTATTCCCTGGAGCGGCTGGCCGGCTGAGCTGCCCCAACTTTTTAGAAACTTTCCGCAGCTAAGTACAGTCAAACTCGGATAACTCGCCCTCGGATAAAATGTAACACTTCATCTCAAACACAAGGTTAACTCGAACGGATTTGTTTGGTCCGTTCCCACGCAATGATAAATTGCTTCAGTTAACTCGACCTCAACATCATTTATTCGAAAAGTTATTTTCTCAACGGCTATGGAGACGGTTTTTATCGCTGTAGAATATCACTTTATTCCAAGCCATAGAGACAAACATCAACTTTTAGTAGTTATTAGGCGTCATTATTAACACCATCAGCGACAAAATATTCTTGTTAACGACTATTATAAAGGTTTGCAAAATATTAAGTTTCACCAAACATCCGCTTGGCCATGTCCCATCGAAAGCGTGGTAACCTCCGTATGAACTTAAAATAAAATCGCCAAAATTGATCTTTGTTAACATGCTCAAAAGAAAAAGATGTCTTTTTTCTGAGCGTTTGAACTGCGGTCAAGTTTTGCCTATTTTAATTTAAAAACGTCTCGTCAGTCACATCACCTAAAACAAAACAAATCTCAAAAAATAAAAAAATGTTGATACTTTCTAATAAAATTTTTTAAAACTCCACATGGAAGGCCCGGCTGAGGCCCTACATAGGAGAAACCTGTTGGAGCTTACACCGCCCCCCCCCCCCCTTCACACCCCCAGGTGTTCATAACTAGTCGCCTCACATTAGCTGTCCCAACTTGCAACTAGTGAATACAGGCCTGCGCGGTGGCCATGGCTCTGGGTTGTTATTGTTTTTGGTTAGTAATAAAATTCATCACCACAATAATTATTATTCAATTTTATGACTTTCCCTACCAGACTTTCATCATCAGTTACAAATTCAGTGACTGAACTAATATCATCATCTTCCTCATTTGTCTAGGCTTTTCCAAAAAACTTATTATCTTAATTTGTTTTGCCATGCTGCTCAGTCAGTGTATTAGCTATAATGAGTTTAGCAGAAATTGCCTAATGAGCCAACCACACACGAAAATTGCCTGCATTTCTAATATGACGATTTTATTGTGAATATCAATGAAGAAAGCTATTTAATTTCGCGTTTTCGCTCGCTCGTTATGATAGTTTGGTTTCGCTCATAAAATTTTCGCGAGAGGATGACTCCGCGAAAATGCAAAAGTTAGATGCCGCGAATACATAAGTGTCCTAGGGTATCCGCAATTATTCATGCCGATGGTAGGGTGCCTAGCTGCTAAACAGAATGTCCGGGTTCAAATCCTGGCGACGCAACCTTTTTTCAACTTCCACTTGTGGCTACGGATGGACACAGCTCTTATTATAAGATAGCGAATAGCCGAGCTTAGACTCTGATTCTCTACCTAATTTTTCGCGGAAGGCAACTTTAAGCATGCAGAATAGTCATACAAAAAGCATTTGAAATTTGAAGACTGTTCTCTCCCAATAACTTGCATGCGCTAAGGGTTTTGTTTCGCAGATTTTTATTTATATTTTCGCAAATTATTGTAGCAATGTTTTTTTATTCAACTTTTGTGTAGGCTTCAAAGGGTTTTTTTTAATATCATCAATTTTTGTTTCAATATATCAATTCTTTTTAATATCATCCATGCGTTCAAACAGAGTTTTGAAACTAAATGTTTTTAGCCACCTGGCGGAAGGTGCAGAGCATATGCGTGTGCAGTTTGGATGATATGGACACAAAATATGGAAACACACAGCGTTCACGCACACGTGCGCACACACTGACAGCGTGGGATTTATTAATATCGTCTGTTACCATAGTTACTGCTGCCATTAGTTGTTAGTCTCCGTTAAATTGACAGCGAGAAGTTATGGGTTTATTGATATTTTCTTGTCATTAATTAAGGCAGCCAGTGAGAATGTTTGTACTTACTGTTTGCACTTACTGTTTGTACTTACTGTTTGTACTTACAGTTGGTACTTATTGATTGTACTTATTGTTTCTACTTGCTGTTTGCAGCGCGGTGCTGTATTTTATCATGTTTGGTCCTAACATCTCTGGCTATCTCCTGAAGCACCTGCCTTGGCTGCCAATGAACAAACCCTCACACCCCTATGATGTCCTCGTACCGTCACCAACTGAGCGCACATCTAGGTATGGCTGCCAACTTACTCCTCCTTTTCAAGAAAATTTGCTCTTTCCTTTCAAATTTTGTATTTTGGCAGCATTCATCAGTTTAGCTCACTAGGTTTGTGTGCAAGGTCTTTAAAATGTCATCCCTTGACTCGTAATGCCGTTAATTGTCTCTTATCCATCAAAATGCTACAGAGGAAGTATGCTCCTTTTATACAGAATTTATGTACTGCATGTAGTGTATATGTGACTATATGCACTGGAGTGTAGCCTCGAATGATGTATTTGTGTGGATAAAGGATTGATGTTTCAAGTTTGAAGTGTATCATATACGTGATCCGCCTTTTATAGCGAAGTATAACATATATATATATATATATATACCACCACTTGTAGAAAAATATAACATATATGTGTACCACCACCCTTTATGGAGAAATATATCATATGCATCTATGTATATGACCACTTTTAGAGAAATTTACCATACAAGTGTACAATCTTTTACAGGAATATATATCATGCCTGCAGCACTAACCCTGAGCATACAAGAAGAGAAGTTTTTATACTCAAAACAGATTTCAACTACCGGCTGAAGATAGTGTATTTTGAAGCCATGTACTCTGTCTTCTGCAGCACTATTGTTCCATTCATCTTCTGTAGGGTACGTGATTAGCATGTAATTTATCTCCTGCTCAGAACCCTCCTTACTTGCTCTAACTCTTTTGGAGAAGGTTTGAATACCTTAGCATCTACAAAATGTTTTAAATTTCATTATTTCAGTTTTATGTTGCGCTTGTAATCGTACAGGCTATCGGATTTGTTTTCACTGTATATAATGCACTCCTTAGACAATGCTGCTGAGAGGAGGTGAGACAGCTGTGAAATCTATGCAACAGTGATAAACAATTTAAAGGTTGACTTGCAACAAATTTCACATTACAGTTATTTGGTATCAAAAGATTCACCCTGTCTTACTCTGTTGTGTTGTAGGTGCAAAATATGTGGAAATGTGATTACAAGCTCTTAAAAGATCAAAAACGAACGGTTAATCGCAGCCACACGAGACCGCCGTAGTTTGGATTCTCTTTCCAAAATGGCTTAAATGGGACGTAGTTGTTACAAGATGGTTTCTGTTTACACTTTCATGCAACCTCATTCGTCGAAATATTTTCACAAATATTCTTCACGCATTCAATAAAACCATGTCTATTGTTCTTACGCGTCTATTTTATCGTTATTGTAATGCTGTCACTTTTAGCACATATCTTATAACTTACCGCAAAAATTTGTTTAACTTTTTAACCTTAGCTCGAAGGAGTACATATCATTGTCTGATAATCATGACGAGCCTGTTGGTCACCTGCGATAATCGAAAAGTGCTGCAGAAATCATTTGCGAAGTATTGGGTCACATGATCGGATTACGACTTGACGATGAGATAAAGCCAAAACAAACCTGTAAGTAGCGAGCATCTATATTTGATACGGGATCTTCGGTAAAACCCGAAGTGTTTGTCATGAACTAGTGCTACGATAAGTTTTATATTGAGCCGTTTATTATCCTTTCAATCACATGACATGAACATCACATGACAAGACAATAACCAACTGTAATGACTACGTCAGAAAAATAAACAGATTCCCAATTTACGACTTTTCGTTTTTGAGCTTTTAAGAGCTTGTAATCACATTTCCACATACTTGGCACCTACCACACAACAGAGTAAGACATGATGAATCTTTTGATACCAAATAACTGTAATGTGAATTTTGTTGCAAGTCAACCTTTAAGGATAAACTAAACAATAGTATTTAAATCAAGAGTTATTTTCTGTTGGAATAGTTTTTATTTGTTTTACATGCTCGCTCACCAGCAGTCTAGTAGAATAGAGTTTAGAGTGTAGATTATTATCACTGGCTATCAATTATTAGGTCAAAGCTTTTATCCAAGGTTTTGTGTCGCATTCTGTTTAGGAGCATCTCATATTAATCCAGAAAGGAAATCTTACTTCTAAGATACAAGTCTACAGTCTACCGCTGTCTAGCAATTCGAGCTGTAGTATATCTGTAGTATAGCTGTAGTATATCTGTAAATATATGTAGTAGATCTGTAAATATATGTAGTATATCTGTAAATATATGTAGTATATCTGTAAATAGCTGTAGTATATCTGTAGATAGCTGTAGTATATCTGTAGATAGCTGTAGTATAGCTGTAGTATATCTGTAGATAGCTGTAGTATATCTGTAGATAGTTGTAGTATATCTGTAGATAGCTGTAGTATATCTGTAGACAGTTGTAGTATATCTGTAGATAGCTGTAGGATATCTGTAGATAGCTGTAGTATATCTGTAGATCGCTGTAGTATATCTGTAGATAGCTGTAGTATATCTGTAGATAGCTGTAGTATATCTGTAGATAGCTGTAGTATATCTGTAGATAGCTGTAGTATACCTGTAGATAGCTGTAGTATATCTGTAGGTTGCTGTAGTATATTTGTAGATTGCTGTAGTATATTTGTAGATAGCTGTAGTATATCTGTAGATAGCTGTCGCATATCTGTAGATAGCTGTAGTATATTTGTAGATAGCTGTAGTATATCTGTAGATAGCTGCAGTATATCTGTAGATAGCTGTAATCTATCTGTAGATAGCTGTAGTCTATCTGTAGATAGCTGTAGTCTATCTGTAGTATATCTGTAGACAGCTGTAGTATATCTGTAGATAGAAATAATTCGAAAGTTATTGCTCAAGTTTTTGTTGTGTTTTCATCTTGCTTATTTGAATACCATATAAACAATGTATAATATTTCCTAATTTCAAAAGCGCTAACAATTCCACAACAATCAATATGTATTCGCTATATTATTAGCTTATCATAAGTCTGCCTTAGGCAGCAGTAAATATGCATAGTAAGATGCATTTGGTTTTTTCTGCAATCAAGAAAAAGTTCATTTCTGGAACAATCTCAACATGGTGTTGGCATAAACCATATTATAAAGTTTTATAATTATTTCTCACTTTTTATAAATGACTCAGCGTTAGTAAGAGTTGTCTACTACTTGTCACTTATTTGTCCTTGGGAATCTGTTTATAGCACACCTACCATCTGGACAAAGCATATATATGCAGCTACATTCTTGTATCAGCCTTGACTATGACCTTGACGGGGTTTGTGCAGCGCGTCCCCGCTTCTTACATGGATACACTACATAGAAGTGCAATGCACCTTGGGAACTGGAAGAGGCATGAAGAGAGAATAGCTAACTTTCCTCATGCCACGTGAGTTCTCAGTCTAGATTTGAAGTCGTGTATAAGGATAGCTGGTTTTTCAGTGATGGTTAGTTTTCTACAGTTTCTCATAAACCAGGTATGATGTTATAGCATATCATTGGTTTGATATTCTATGGCTATATAGTAAATTGTACCCTACAGGATGAATTTATTTGCGGAGTTATATTTCGCGAAAATTGCCATTTCATGCATATTCGCGGATTCATTTATTCGCGGCTGAAAACTGCTACTTTCTATGAAGAGTTAACTCTATTACGTCTACCAATAGAGTTAACCCTACGCATGCGCGCATTGCGTGTTTCGTTTTCTATTTAGCTTACAACTACGGGTGGATCGTGCTAAGGCGGGACAGCTAAGCTATAAATTTTTCGCTGTGTTTAGAGGTTTTTACGAATATTCATAGATTTGGAGGCCTCTGATGAACCAACAATTTGTGGTAAGTATTGAGTTTTTTTCAAAACCATTTACTAAATTAGTTGAATTTTACTTTGGTTCTTCGGTAAAACGCAATATTTATTTTTTCCATCCCTACTGCTTCATTATTTGTTTTAGTGCGAGAGAGATTTTTCATCATACACGCAAGCACAATACTGCAAGGGTGGTATATGTCATTCTTAGAAGATCGCGAATCATTCAGGGAAGTCTGGAAATTGAAGTAGAAGCAGCTACTTACGAGGAGAATATATCTGTTTTAAAAAAAGAACAAAAACTACTTTAAGAGCACAAATCTTTGGCCAACCGGCAGAACTTTGCAATAGTAAGCCACGAGGAGAGTTCTGATGATAACTTCCTTACCAGCCATGTAGTAGCGAGAGAATCGCCTCTAACATCTACCCAAGACAGTGACAGCGATATAGAGCTGCTATTACCAAAATAACTAGTCAGAGAGCACCATTACACGCTAGTATTCACTTATCAAGAGTATCAGTTTAATTTTGTTGCTCTAGACAACTGCCATATAGACTAAACTGTTTATATTTACTCCATTCATCGTTAGTAAAATTTTATTTGTATTGGAAATATTTTATTTGTACACTCAAGTTTGTAATAAATTATAATATATCTATACATTAAATAAAATAATGTATATAATTTAATCATGTTTGCTGCAGCGATATCAAGGAGTTGTTGTCGATGAAGAGGTCTAGGTTGACTGGTTGCTTCTCTGCCAATTTTCCTGCCTTGATGAATATCACTACTTGTCTCTATTTTTCGTAATCGGAGTAGGTTGTTCCATTCTCAATCTGCAGTTAACACAAAAAAGAAAAAATATTAATAAGTGTTAAGGAAGTACAAAAACAATAGCTGAAGTATTTAATGAAAGCGATCAGTTTTTAAACAAAAGAATTAACTAATGTAGTTAATTATGGAAAAACGTATTTGCACTGCAAATCAAATACCATAATGTCCAGATCAGAATCATGATTGTCCTCAACTTCGGTATTCGAGATTGATGGAGTTGATTTCAATGTAAAAAGACTAGGAGAGATTTTTTTTGTGATGACGAAGCCATGGCGAATAACTTGTGAAAACCTTGAATAATTTTATAAAGTTTGATGCAATGGCAATAAAACTCGAAGCCCGGCGATGATTTTAAAGAAGTTTTGGAACTCGGCTGCGTTTAGTATTTATATTAAAAACTAGCCTAGCAGAGAGTTTTTAATTTGATGCAGTAGTTATTCTCCCTTGTGATTAAAAATAGAACTAATTATTCACGGAATTTAATAATTTGCGGAATTGACTGTTCGCGAAATCGCGAATTTTTATAACCAACGAATATTTTCATCCTGTAGGGTATAAGCTGTCACATAGAGGTACTCTACACGTGGTTTGTATAAGCCGTTACATAGAGGTACTGTACACATGGTTTGTATAAGCTGTCACATAAAGGTATTCTACACATGGTCTGTATAAGCTGTCACATAGAGGCACTCTACACATGGTTTGTATATGCTGTTACATAGAAGTACTCTACACATAGTTTGTATATGCTGTCATATAAAGGTACCCTACACATGGTTTGTATAAGCCGTTACATAGAAGTACTCTACACATAGTTCGTATATGCTGTCATATAAAGGTACCCTACACATGGTTTGTATAAGCTGTTACGTAGAGGTACTCTACACATGGTTTGTATATGCTATTACATAGAGGTACTCTACTCATAGTTTGTATAAGCTGGTACATAGAGGTACTCGACACATGGTTTGTATATGCCGGTACATAGAGGTACTCTACACATGGTTCGTATATGCTGTTACTTAGAGGTACTCAACACATGGTTTGTATAAGCTGCCACATAGAGGTACTCTACACATGGTTTGTATATGCTGTTACATAATGGTACTCTACACATGGTTTGTTTAAGCTGTCACATAGAGGTATTCTACCGGTGGTTTGTATATGCTGTCATACATTGACGTTTCTCATGTGTTTTGTTTATGAAGGTGGTCAGAGTTGACCGTATGGCCAAAAGGAGTCAGCGTGAGGCACGTGAAGGGGTTGTTCAAGGCTGAAGGCTGCAACAACGCTGCCGAGCCGGGAAATTCAATGCACTCAAAATTTTATGTAAGTGTAAATTTTTTGTGGCAGCGGTTGTTGTTTGCATCAATAACTTACCAATCTGATAGTAAGTTAATAAGTTACTAGGAAGTTAAAAACAGCTTGCATAGTTTCTCTGTCCGCTTGCATAATGTTAAGTTATTGGGTAACAACACCCGTCGGTGAGTAGAACCAGCTGGTTGTGTAATGGAATACAAGTGAAATTTTGTTAAAGTATTATAAAATAATCTCATCATTCTTATATATTATCATTATTATGTTATCATTGTTATATTGTTATTTTTATATTATCATTGTTATATTATCATTGTTATATTATCATTGTTTTTACAGAAGATGTTCAGACAGCCGCGATGTCTCAGTGGGTTCATATCATTACTCTGTTGCGTATGCACACTGCTGCAGTTTCTTATGCTTGCTGAGTACCGACACTGGTACCAGGTGCTCGCAACCTGTGGCCTTATGTTCAACAATTACTATACACTCTATATATCTGTCAGAGACTCTCTCATACTCAGTCAAGTCTATAAAGATGAGAAACCTAGACACAACTGACATATTTATGTTTATTTTAACTATTAATCATGATTCGTAGGTATAGTAAATCACATTTTTAATTTAAGTTTGCACTATATACGCAGTAACCATGGCGATGAGACAATTTGTAGCTCGGCCATTTTCAATCTATTTTGTTTGAATTTTGTTAATCAAAAGTGCAATAACTTGTTGAGTCATTTGTTGAAATATAAGTCCACTTTCTGTTTTATTAAAACTTGATACGATAGGGCCTGGTGCAATTTGTATTACATACATAATGTGCTAAATGAACTGCTGAAAGCAATGTTGGGTCTATTGTTCAATGCATGGATTCGACAAGTTTTTGCAATTCATTTTTCAATGATCGATGAGATTTCACAAACATTAATTGAAAATATTGAAGGACTATGGACAGACAACTCTCATGTGTATTCTACTGTGTGTGAAATTACCGCTGTCAGTTCAAAACCAAAATGAAAGGCAGATTAAATATATTTGAAAAACAGAACTCATAAACTGTGAGCTAGCAAATGTTTTCCCTTACCACTCTTAGCATTTTGAGCTGTCGTCAGTTCATTTTTCAACTCTAATTTATATCCATACAGTAAATTATTATAGTAAGCTTACCAGGTAAGTTACTCAAGTTCACAGTGTTATTATTTTATCACCCGTGCAATGCCGGACATTCATCTAGAATTTAAATAAATGCATTGTTGAATACACTTATTTTGAAATTCTATTATATCACACAGTCTGGGTTTCGTCTAATACATTTGGACAGATCTGGATAGTTCAGCGGAATAAGCATATGAGCATTCAAAGTTATGTTCCACCTCGAAGAGGTGAGAAGATGGGGCGTCTAGCTTCAGTGATTCAATGCCCTATACAGCTATGCAAACCAATAGAGGCTGTATATCGACAATCCTAGGTGAGGAAGAAAATTTGATTTGCAAATGTTTTATTTTAAAACCTGTATCCTAGATGAGCCTATGGTCTACTAGAATTTAACTTTAGAGCCTGTTGCTAAAGATGTATTTATGCATCGTCAGTTCTTGATAATGTTTGGCAAAACGTTCATTTCTCGAATGGAAACATTGCCTAGTGTAAATAATAGACTGCTAACGGAGACTGAAAATATGGCCCTTTTAGCGTTTACTCTATGAGGAGCGGACGTAATTAGCTCTTAACTACTTCTGAGAGTGGGAGGTAGTGAGAGACACCCTCTAAAAGGAGATGGTGAGAGAGACCAGCTAAAAGGTGGTGAAAGGTCAGCTAGAAGGTGGTGAGAGAGATCCATTAGAAGGAGGTGGAAAGAGAGATTCATAAGAAGGAGGTGGGGAGAGAGATTCATTAGAAGGAGGTGGGAGAGAGAGATCCATTAGAAGAAGGTGGGGAGAGAGATCCATTAGAAGAAGGTGGTGAGAGAGATCCATTAGAAAGGTGGTGAGAGAGATCCATTAGAAGGTGGAGAGAGATCTATTAAAAGACGGTGGGGAAAGAGATCCATTAGGAGGTGGGAAAGACCTGCAGAAAAGAAGTAGCGGTTTATCTTCTGGGGAAGCTCTACAACTCTAGCCAACAGAGTCTAATAGAGACAAACAGCTAACTATGCAGAGGTGAGCCAAAGCATAATAAGTAGAGGGTGGGAAGGGGGCTCATGAGAAATGCTGAATCACTGGTTAATACATTGTCTCTTTAGTTTCTATAAATGTTTTAATTTGTGTTTTTGTAAATAGACCCTTGATTTGTGACTTGCTTACAGATCATATTAGGTAAGAGGAATTTTCTAGCCTTTATAGTTGAATTGAGTTTGGTGTGTTGAATTTATCAAAGACAAGCATCCATTTTTATCACTTACACATCTGATTGCTGCCAGGTTTACAATGAAGGAACACATAGGCACTGCCTAAGCCATCTGTATAGCTTTCAAAATCAATGACCTAAACCGATAACAAATTTTACTATAATAAGAGCTGGGTCCATCCACCCGTCTGTCTGTTTGTCTGAAGCCACACCAAAAGCGTTAGAAAAAAAGTAGCTCGACACAGGAATCAAACCTGGACATTTGGACCCTTGGCAAGCGTGCTATCAACTGCACCACCCGACCAACTTTCCACTTCTAAGAATAATTGTACAGATTGTGAGTACACATGACAATCTCACTGCCTACGGGACTGACGTACGGGCTCATTTACAAAATGTGACATGTTGTTGATTTTTAAGCAGGCTTCTTATGAAGTCATTATTTATGTCACGAAGTGACAAATTGATCACATTTCATAAATAACTTTTTGTAAGTCTTACAAGAACTATCACCTAATTAGTACCATATTAATTAACATATAATTCTATCTCACCCTATATAAACTTCAGATTATCCACTGTTCCAATATCTCTAAATAGATATGCAAACGACTTAGAGCTAGAATTTCCATGACTACTTGTAAATATAACATTAAAAAGCCATTGCTGGTGTAACCATGGACTCAAGAAAACAATCTTAACACTCGCTTTCTAAGGAAATAAAGCGGATGCTTCCATAATTAAGTAATGCACACCAGGCTATTGATTTTATAACAGACAATGGGTTCAATGCGTGGGTAATTTTACATAATGACTGCCTCAAGGCAGATAAAGAAGTGATACACGTGTCTTTCTAGAAATAACATAAAAAGAAACTTTTTTATTTAAAAAAAAATTTGTTGCGCAAATATATAATCAACTAGCATTAAGTTGAGACTAGATATTCAAAGCGAATCGATACACTGCTTTCATTGACAATGATCTATGAATGAGCTTATAGAAGAGAAAAATTGTCCTCCTCCATAAACTCATTCATGGATCATCAGTTCCGTAGGCCATAAGAGATTGTCATGTGTAATCACAATCTGTACAATTATTCTTAAAAGTGAAAACGTGGTCGTGTGGTGCAGTTTGTAGCACGCTTACCAGGAGATCCCAAATGTCTGGGTTTGATTCCTGTGCCGGGCAATTTTTTCACTAATGCTTTTGGCGTTAAACAAGGACAATTGTCCTCCATAAATAATTATTAATTAAATTATCCATAAATTACTATGAATTAATAGTAAATAATTAATTCATAGTGCATATGAAGGTACATCCTTGTGCTTTTTAATCAAATGGATGTTTAAAAAACTGGTTCTCAGAAACCAGACAGAGTTTTGAAACCAAATATTTTTAGTGACTTGGTGGAAGAAACGGAACATATGCCCGAGGTTTAGACACACAATCCATAGACCCTAGACATCGCTCTCCACACACATGCATGTACGGACACACATACATATACGCACACACACAAATGACAAAGTAGGGTTTATTAATGTTGGTATCTGAAGCAATATGCGGTTTTCATGAAATTGAAAAAGCGCTATACATTGTAGTGGAGGCCACTAATTCACTCTATATCTTCAGCATTTATAGATGGAGTCTACAATAACTGGGGCAACAGGTTCCAGTGATGATTAAGTCTAAATACTATGAATGCTAATAAGCTTACTCTGTCTTTAGATAATTGCTGTCTAAAATACTCAAATCGTATTTCTAGTCTGCCTGACCATCCATTACATTCCTACTTTTCCAGAAAAACCACTACACCTTAATACCAGACATCAACACCTTGTCAATTTACATTATAGAGTAACAATATCCAAAGAGTTTTTTTCTTTTAATACACATAATTTACTTTATTCCTTATTATTTTTTGTTTCATCGTCTGATTTCCCCAAACAGCATTGACTGGTGATATCTACATATATTATATCTATAGTTCATATCTATATATATTAACAACTTTGTTGAGGTTTTTATTCAAGTATGTTCAAAAAAGTTTCTACAACCTTTTGACGTAGTAAAAGTAAAAATAACAAAGACTAACTGATTAAAGGAATAAGTAACTACAAAGTTTTTAAATGACATTTACATTTAAATTGTGATTGATTGATTGATATTTTGGTTTATAACTTTTCTGAGTGTGAACATTTGTTGCATTGTTTGAGAAATTTAACTTTTTATTAGCATTTTCGAAGTATTTGAGGCAAAAACGGTAAAAAGTAGACCTGGAAAGGCCAATAAAAGTTTTGAAGCTAGGTACAAAACATAAAACCAGATAAATATTGTGGACACAATTTTTAGACACCATGTCTTACTAAGCAAGGTTACAACAGAGTCAATCCTTTTAAGGACTAAGTATTAATCTTTAATGCTTT